>NC_135627.1:32370000-33025000 GCF_053574225.1 Canis aureus | reverse complement strand
CTTACCTTTCATTAATAAGCTGGCCCTGGTTTTCAGTACTACATTCTTGACTTTCCACTGCCCTTATGTAAGGCTGACTTTGCTAGAAAATTCCTCCTACTGTTAGAAGAGTAATTCAATTTAAGTTAGCAAACAGGAAAGAGTGTTGTTATTACTTTTAATGGCACATATTTTGTCTGCCAGTTTCTATTCCTTCTTATTTTAGTAGTGACTTCTATCAGGGGAGTCCATTGTATGTGGGCATGGTGGGTTTATTTGAAAAAGCCACCTGTCTTCCACAGGCAGGGGGATGAGTCTCACCATTTGACCAGGGCTGTCCGCGTGTTCTTTTCCAGGACTCCAAACTCTGAGTGGGGTGAGGCAAAGACACAGGAACTAAATAGAACAAAAGCATTTGGAACGTATTCATTGCCATGGTGGAACCCTGGAGATACTGCCACTTAATTCGTGTTAATGAGACATCTGAGGCTTTCCCGGTTTCTGGTTTTTTGGAGCCTCATTCTCTAATCTCCTTTTAAAATTTGTGAGTTTTCCTAAATTGTTCCAGTAAATATATCTTGTGTACCTTAGCCAGAGTCATTTTTTGTAGCTTGGGGGAACCCCTCCCCCCGCCATGAATTCACTCTTTCAAGAAAAGTACAGTAAAGAATACTGTTTTTCTGAAGCTAAAGACTGCAAGAAGGAAATAGTAGGTCCTCTGTCGAGGGAACTAGATTAGCAGCAACATAAGGAGGCTGACTTTTCCTCACGGGCACAGCTGATTGTCTGGGGTCATGGGACATTTACATCATTACATTTGGCAGCTCTGGAAAAACAACCAGGAAAGACTTAAATGCCTCAGCTATCCAAAGACCTACGTGATTGTCCGCCGGATCTATTTTTCTAGTTTCTCTCCCACTGTTCCGAATCCCTCTAGGTGTCTTTGAAGCTTGCCTTGCTTTGCCCCTCCTAGTCTTTCACACTCTGGGCCAAGGCAAGTTTTAGCAACTGTTCTCTCTTCAGCTCCTCACCTGGGAACTCCACATCACTTTCAAGGTACCCCTATTTCTCAGAGTGGATCCCTAACCTCTCTAAATAAGAGTAACATGAAAGGGAAAGCCTGGTATTCACTTCCAATTTTATTACATCTAGAAGAAAGAGAGAATGTTTTAAACAAATTCTGCAGTGATAGGAGAAAACTATGATCACTTTAGTACAGTTGTCTCCATATCCCTGAAAAGACCTCACGTTATCAACCTCACGTTATCACGTTCTCCCTTTGTATAACCATGGCCTTCAATCTCAGGGGTAGAGTCTTCAGGCAAACTTACAATTCCTCATTATAATGTACTCTTTCACACTGAACAAGAGAGATAAAGACACAGTGGGTATAACGTTTTAATATGTTGACGAGATTATGGGGTTTAGAATCAAACACAAACTTTACAAAGGCTTCTGTGGTTGGCACTATGTGGATTCCTGCAGTATGCACGAACTAAAGTTCTTGAAAAAAGATGCTAAAATGAATGAAATAATCTTATGACTCAGTATGGCAAAAATATGCTATGCTCACATCATTTTAAAAATGTTTGCCTAAGGCCAAAGGAGAGAACCATGTCAGGATGGGGTCAAAGAAAAAAAAACTGTAATACTTGTGTTGTGAAATGTCCTAATGTTTTATTTTGGAAAACTGATAGCTGGCCTAGAGGAAGGAACACAGAGGGGGCATGCTCTTTTGTGTATCTTCTTTCAGAAGTGAGATGCTTTCTCTCCCTCTGCAAAGAAAGTGTATGACTAGTCATCCAAACATTTCTGGAATGAACATGTCCAGGACTGCTCAGAAGTAGAGCAAAGAAGATGGTGATAATATACTAAATGGATATCTTACTTGGATTTGAACTTATAATGCCAATTTCTCCTTGAAAAGGAAGTGCCTTTATCCCTCAGGAGGCTTCAAAGAGACACCCTACCTGACTTGGTAGAAATCCTACCCTGTGTGCCAGGGGCAGATTCATAAGGAGGCAGCTGGCCTATAAACAGAGAAAGGAAGTTTGTCTCTGTGAAATGTTCTCTTTAAACCTGTAAGCTGAGTATCTCCTACCTCCTCATCTCTCATATTTCCCTAAAGGTTTACTTTACTATTAGCACTATTTATAATATAATTGTTTGTTGATGCATTTTTCTTTCTGGCTAAGCTGTGAATTTCTTAAGCCCAAACTATGGCATCTCCATAGTTTCTATCCTAAGCTTTCTATCCTAAGCATCTAGTAAAGATTGGCCTGACAGAAGATGATTAATAAACATAAACATAATAATGAATAATATTTAAAAATAACTTTCTAACCTCTGACCTTATATTATCCTTACTTTCCTGTACTGTCTCATATTGTTGTTCATATTCTCTTGTGTGTGAATTCTTCAAAAAGTCTGTGTCCACTGTGAAAATATGAAGTTTTAAAGTTTAGGTAAAATAGGTAACTTTCAAAGAAATTAAAACCAAATTCCTCCCATAGTGTTTTTATTTCGGATTCTGTTAAAAAAAAAATAAAGAAAAGAAAAGAGACTGCTGTAGAATTGACGTTTATATTCACTGTGAGAAAAAAATTTCAATCTTATTTCTAGGGATGCCACAGATTATGTCTCTTATAACAGTATGAAGGACGACCAACATAAACAGGAACTAACTCTCCCGGCTTGCCTTGTCTGCCTTCCCTGGGTGTCCATAGCACATCTGTCCTTCCTTGCTTCTGGAAAAACCATAGCATAGAGTCAGGTGTGAGCCAATGACCATGCAACTGGAAGTATTTTTTTCACCTTAAGTCAACAGAAATAAGATCACAATTCTTAACAATAACTCACATTAGAAACTAAGGGTAAATGAACAAAACAGAAATGAGCAAATTTACAGAAAGTAGCTCCTAAGAGTCTTCTTTTTTATGGTTTAAGCAACATTGGATCACTGGGTACCTAGATCTTCTTCCATTCCTTTTCTAAGCTTCTGGGGTTTTCCTTCCATATTCCCTAGGGACATACTCTATTATCTCACACTATTGGGGCAAGAGAGCTACTGCTATTTGCCATAAGAATTAATGGTACCAAAAACACTTTCAGAATGGTAGAGCAAGAACCTCTGAAAACCACTTCTCCATAAAAGCAATGAGGACTCTAGCCAAAATATTCTGGAAATTAACCAAAGATTTGCAACAACGTAAGGAGCACTTATTCAAGAAAAATGACAATTAGTAAGAACAGTGAACTTATGGTATTTTAATGTGCCCTGTTCCCATCCCTCTCTCCCCAGCTCTGAAGTGATCTTGAAAACCAACATCCTCACAATGAATATATCTGTGAAAATCAGCAGATTAGAAGCCACTGGAGGGGGTGGAATGGGTTTGGAGTTCAGATAGCATTGGCTTGAAACTGTGAGGCAAGCACTCTTCACATAGGAACTCATTCAGTCTTCCCTTTTCGGTCTGCCCCCTTGTTGGTACCCTATGCCAACAATAATTACACATCACCCAGGGCTTGAGGTAGAGTTAAAGAAGAAGTCAGTTAAATAGAAGCCAAGAGAAGAAGAAACAAGGCCCATATACGTTGGTGGAAGTATAGGAAGGCTGGAAGAGGCCTTTAAGGGACTGCTGGAAAATCTTAGGAAGAAATGGATGCTTGGATGATTTGAATTTAAAACATATTTTTCTTCTCTTATATTTTCCCCTTAATGTTTTAATGGGCAACATAAAAACTTATGGCAATACTTCTCATTTTTTTGCTACAAAATTGTGAGTGTGCCTATGTGTATGTGTGAGGTTCAAAGTTACTCTATTTAAAAAAAAATTACTCTATTTTTAAGGGTCAATTATCCTTATCCATAAAGATTCAAACACCAAATACACCAAGGGGTATGGACTGGGACAAAGATTTGGATTCACAAGAGTAAGAAAATTAAGCCTCTGGGGGAAAATTAGCATATTGAACCACCGTTTTATCTCACTTTGCCTTATGAAAATATTTTTCATGTCTGTTATGCACCAAGCTGCTGTTTAGAATTCTTAAATAGTTTCAAATGGTTAATATTGAGACATCAGTGCTTCCAGTAGACCCTTCTTAGTTTCTAAAACAAGTTTTTCTTTCACAGTAATACTTTATGCCTATGAGTCTAGGAAAGTTTTTCTATTCTGAAGGAACAACTAGAAGAAAACTTTTCAAGCCACTACAAAATAACTTATATGTTTCATTCTAAAAAAAAATATTTCCATCTGCTTGAAACATTATTTAACTGCTATAAATTCTCAGCACTCTAAACTTGGCTGGGCACCATTAATTAGTGACTTCCTTTGCTTCTTCAGAGTCACTACCTACCTTTCTTGTCTTTTCTCAAACTAAGCAAAATTTAATGCGTTCTTCCGCCTAACTAGAGGGAGATTTTAGGGAGTGGTTAGTGGGGAGATGATGGAAATAAACAGAGATGGATTCATAGTACAACACATGTATGTAAGTTCTAAGGTCAGGAATCATTAAATCTGCTGCAAGGAATGGACATTGTTAGCAAAGGGAATGGAGAATTTATAATGTATCCATACCTTGGAGACCAGGTATGATCTTTCTTCTAGATCTCTTAATTGAAAAATAAATATAGCCTAAAATTTGAAACATTATTGGTTGCATCTTAGCCCAATACTTTTGTTTAGCTACACCGGATACTTGGGAGCATACAGAAGTTACCCTTTCTGTCCTTTCTAATTATGAAATTTACATTGTGTCCATTAAAAATTAAGCCCAAGTTTGTTATGCTGATATGTGTGTGATGTGTTCATGATGAAATCCTCTGGCTAACTTTGAGCTCTGTGTTTTTATCAACAAAATGTTAAGAATCCAAGGCAACGTTGGTTTAGTAGCAGCTGTAATTCTGCCCTTGCTCTTTTCCCAGTCGCTTTGACACACTCACAATGCATATATACCCACAAAGGAGGTGGAAGCTTTTTTTTTTTTTTTGTGCCATGCTATGGTTTTTAGGATAAACAACTCAAGAATATGAGGTTTGGTGGCACACTGATTAGAGGTCTTCCTGGAGTTTTATAGTAAGGACTTGGTGGGAGAATTTGATGCTATTTTTTGGTCAATTACCAAATCCTAGGGATGCCTGGGTGGCTCAATGGTGGATCATCTTCCTTCAGCCCAGGGTGTTGATCCTGGAGTCCCAGGATCGAGTCTCACATCAGGCTCTCTGCATGGAGCCTGCTTCTCCCTCTGCCTATGTCTTTGCCTTTCTCTGTGTGTCTCTCATTAATAAATAAATAAAATCTTTTAAAAAAATGACCAAATCCTAGCTTCTAGGTGAAGAAAGTTTGATTCCCCAAAAGAAATGAGTATATATTTAGGAATGACTTACACAGGAAAAACTAGTTAAAATATATTTTTTTGTGTGTGTATTAAAATGCCCTTTGTAACAGTCCAAAGATTATAAATTCAACAGTTTATTAGCCACAGTAAAAAGCTCAGTGCAACAGGTAGGGGGAGGTAGGCAGAAAGTAGAATAAGGATGTCTTGCTGAATAAAAGCCTAGTAGCCTGGAGTTGGTGCTCCTTTTCTCCTACTGCTAATATTCTTTGCTTTCCAGGGAGGTTTCAGCTCATGGCTTTCTGTTTCAGTAAGATGTGATTCTCTGTATTTGCTCATTGGTTGCTCCAATTTTGGGGCCAGTGGTTTATCCTGGGACCTTCTTTTACAGATCTAAGAGGAGTTGTTGCTTTTTCAGTTTGTTCAGCTTTTTACTTGAATAGAATTGATTGGTGACTTCCAAGCTTCTTATGCTGTGGACAGGCAACCATTCTTCATGCTAATAGGAAAAGGGACTTTTAGCATAACTATGAGCTGTGAGTTCACTGCTCCATTAACATGAGAAAGTTTAGTTTGATTAGTAGAGTCACATTTGTGAGGAATCTGAATGATGAGCACCTTTGAGCAAGGTGGGTTTTACAGGAATCTCTGCCCTAGCTCTGGGAATGGGTGTCCAGTGCCCTCCTAAAGTGTGACTAGTCTTGGTGACATTGCAATGAGGTAGAAATGGAAAGTGGGATAGAGACAGGAAACAGTTTCCTAGACTTACCACTGGGACTGTCTGTATTGGGCCTGAGCTAAAAGAGGACTGGAGAGAAAAAATGAAAGGTGAGTCTGGGAAGGACTATTAATTAATATTTTCTCTCTAGGAATGGATTGTACTTCTCTCTGTACCCATCACAAAATTTCAGGATACAAGAGAAAGGCATAAAATAAAGTGCCTGTGAAGTGGTTTTCAAATGTGAACATACTTGGGATTCCATTGCTACAGTTTTTTGTTATAAAATCAAATTTCAGAGGAAGAAAATCTATTTAAAAACCTTGTATCCTGCTATATTAAACAGTAAACAATTTCACTATGGATGCATTTCTCCAGTTTACTCCCACTTTGCAGGAAATTTTGTTAAAATTTCCAGCAGAGGAGAATACCGTGAACTTGGCTCAAACCCCATGATTTGGGGTGTAGCCCAGAAACAGCTGCTCGGGTAGTTATGCCCTCCCTGCTGCTTTTCCCTCATTCACAGTCCTGGGGTTTTGCTAAATGCCACCCATAGAACAAAATTGTCTCAGTGCTGGTTGCCAACCAAAGAAAGGCAGTTAGCTGATTAAACAAAGCAGAAGCTATCTTCCTTCCTTCCTTCCTAAAGGTATGAAATCTATAGCTTTTTTTGAAAGGGATAACAGAAAGTAGAGAGGATACAGCAGGTGATAAGTAGGAACCACAAATTCCGTCTTGAAGTCTTTGCTGTAAAACTGGCCTTGGCCATCCCACAGGATGTGGTGTATGGGATGCGTGGGACAATGGGGGGCTGAGGTCTCTCAGGACTCAGCCTGGGCTCCAGCTGCCCAGTACCTTCCCTGCTCTGATTCCTATCTCATTGAGCCTCCCTTTCCCTCTTATTTACTCTGTAAGATCCCCAACATAAATATATTTCTTTCTCCCTCTCCCCCTCTCTCCTTCTCTTCTCTGTTAAACATTGTCCAAATTGAACTTGTCATTTTTACCCTTCAAGTACTACTTTATACTAAACAAAAATTTCTACTGGCAATAGAGCCTTCCCCGGGGCTGCCCAGCTGCCATTGGGGTGATTAGGGTGTTTCCTGCAGCTGAAGTCTCTTGTAATTAGCAAGCCCTTCAGGCAGTCTGGACTCTGAATTTAGCTGCCATCTGGTATCATCTGTAAATGACAATGGCACTATATCTTCTCAGTTGACTCAGCCCTGACTGCATCCCCACCCCCACCCCAAGCAACCCTCAAAGAGATTACACTGCCCAGCTTCTTATCAAGCCATAACTATCAAGGCATCTTGGACTGTAGTTAACTTGCCAGGAATTGCCCGAGACATCAGCAGGCTAAAGCAAAAGGCCACAATGGGCCAAGTAGCATCTCCTGTCATAGTGTCTCTCAAAGTATGGCTTCAGGACTGACAGCACTAGAATGATCTAGGAAGTTAATAGAAACAAATTCTCAGGCCCCACTTTAGACCTATAATGAGAAACTCTGGGGATGGTCCCATCAATCTGTGTTTTAACAAGCCTTCTAGGTCATTCTGATGCATGCTATAGTTTGTGAACCACTGCCTTTGGCTTCTCACCAGCATTTGATTGACATTTGAGGCAGGTCAGTTCTTTTTTTGTGGGGATTGTCATGTGCATTGTAGGATATTTAATGGTAACCTTGGACTCTACTACCAGATGCTAGTAGCATTCCCTCAGTTGTGATCATCCAAAATGTCTCCAGATATTGACCAAAATCAACCCCCAGTTAAGAACCTCTGCAGACCAGTAGTTCTCTACAGGTTCTATGTCTAACTGCTTAGTGCTATCTGACCAGTGACTGTTGATGTGAAAAGCTCTATGTACACTGATGTAGAGTGTTGCATGTGCAGTACTTGTCAAGTTTTGATTTGCATATAAGTTATCTGTGGATCTTGTCAAAAATAGTTCTAATTCCAGAAATCTGAGTTGGATTCTAAGACTGTGCATTTTTAAAAAGCTCCAAGAGATGCCCCTGTTGCTGCTCTGCAGACTATACTTTGATTAACAAGGTTCTATATGATCTTAAAAGATTTATTGACTAAGGGAATGAAAAATTAAAAGATAAATATGCTTTTTTTTAGAATGTGTGAACATTGTTTCCCTTTGTCATTGAATGAATTTCTTTCCTTTCATTATTTCTGTTTTAATATTAATATCAACTTTATTTTATAAATGCAGTTTATATATACAAAAAAGTACCAAAGATCTTTCATATGAGTTATACTACATTTACAGATACATGAAAGTAAATGCCCCAAATCTGTTTCCTAGTCAGTGAAAGATATAGCATGCTGCTCTAACTCCTGATTAACTCAACTAATATCTCTCTTCAACACTTTCTCTATGCAGATCATGGTAGTCAATTGTTCATCTAAAAATGTATGTATGCCGCTTGCAATACACATGTACCTGCAGCTGTATGCTTTCACCATATGTATTTCCAAAATGATGTAAAAGTCATGTTTACTGGGATAAGTTAATTCCTCATGGTCAAAAATTCACATAAAAAAAAGAATCAGGCAGCAGAGCTAACTTGTTTTCATTGTCATCTCAGTTAGTGAGAAACTGGTTTTAAATGATCTTCTATCACCATAGGAGAATGATGGAATTTGCAACTGCAGTGCAATTTCCTTCTAGAGCTAATGAATAGCGGGTGCTTGCTTTGTTTCTCAGTTAATCCATTGACAGATGTGGCTCTGGGGTGCAAAGAAGTCTGAAACCTTGGGGATTGAGAAATATCTTTTTTTTTAAAGAGGTTAAAGGGCTTTTTTTTTTTTTTTTGGCTTAAAATTGGAAAACATCCAGAGAAAGGCACACCAAATATTCCTGTATATGCAATGATACTGTGTGATGGATAGTAGGGAAAATGTGAAACTTGACATACTGTGTTGCATAAAGTCTTAAGAGAGAACTATGTGGGGTGCCTCAATTTCACATGGTCTCATCTTCAGTGCAACATCCAGACATGCCAATACTCTTCAATTTAAGGTGTGCTTGTGTTGCAAATAAATCACTGGCCACTGATGAATACATTGTACCTAAAGTGTACTCTTTTTAGAAGCATATGCATTCTCATTTTAGAATGTGTGTCAGAGACTTACTAGTTAGTCAGTAAACCTGTTTCCTGTCCCTCTTGGGTATATAGCTAGACTGTTCCCTAGTTTCCCTTGCAATCACCACCACTGAACTGATTTTTGCTCACTGAAATGTGAGTGGATCAGATGTGTTCCATGTCCACCTCTGGTCTGTGAAATCTTCCCATGTATGCTCCTCTGAAGTTTTTTTGCCAGGCTGATGAATATGAGCACAGTGACCTTGGAAGCCATGTTTTGAAGATAGAAAAACCAAAATATGAAGAGTCCTGGTCCCTGTTTGGAGGGAGCTGTTCACTAGTCAGGCACACTAGTTTTGGTCTTTGTAAGTGAGAAATAATTTCTCTTGTACATGAGCCATTATACATTTTTCAGATTCATTTGTGCCAACTGCTGGCTTTACCCTAATTAACAATGTATTTCTCATACATAATTGTTAAATCAGCAGACATGCTCTTTCTCTATCATAAGTGCTGCTCCCACAAGTTATTCTGGTTTCTTTTCCCTCTTTCTTGGCAGATCCTAAATTACATCCTTCTTTAGGTACTAATCACTGTCCTATACTTACCTAGCCTACATATTTTGATCCCTGTGTCTTAAGCATCTCATTTTAAAGTGCATTGGTGGAAAGATGTGTGAAACAAGATGGAAAGAAAAGGCAACACAAATCCCTCTCCACTGCTCTTGTTCCTGCTATCTCTGGCAATCCTTCTACCATCTCTTCCTTTATCTCCTTACCCTTTATCCACTTTGAGTGTTCATCCTATTTGTCATAATTACATAAACTTTTCATTCTTATGTATCATCATGCTAGAATCTCATTACTGCTTTTGATTTTATAATTTTAACTCCCTCTGCACAACCACCCTAACAAGTCCATATTCCCTCCATCATGGGGTATCTCATCACATAGATGTATAATTTTAGATATAACAGAAGATATGAGTGTGAAAGGATCACAGAGAAAGAAGAGAATCAGTAGAAAAGAGTCCTGAGCAACTTCAGCTAGGCCACAGAAGCCAAGGGAAGAGGTTGTTTAAGCAAGAAGGAACAATCAATGATGCCAGATGTGGCTCAGATGTCAGCCATCCTAAGAAATGAAAAACGTCCTTTACATTTGGCAATAGAGGTCATCAATGACCTCCATAAGAGCTATTCTGATGAAGTGATCAAAAAGAAGTTAGCCTGGGAGGGTGTTAGAGAGTTAGTGGAAATTGCAGAAATAAATAAATGTATATAGACAACTCTTTTGAGAATATTGTGAGGAATAAAACAATTGGGACCCTAAGGAAATGGAGCAGAGAATATAAACTTTGCATGAAAAAACTGGAGTAGTGAAGGAAAGGGTCAAGAAAGACATGGATGTGCAGAGTTATAGACTCAGGTTGAGAGTGATGAGTAGCCCAGGGAATGAGCACATGAGTAAGGAGAGGGTACATACGAAAAGTAGAAACCAAGAGGGCAAAATACGAACTTTTTTCTACTGAACAATTATGTCTATAGATGAGTGGGGCGGCATTTTTTTCTCTAAGGAAATCATATTCCTGTAAATAAGAAAACATTATTATGAATGATCAGAGATAGAAAGAGGGAGATGAGAATTGTAACTAACACTTAAATTTACATATACACATATTTACATATATTTACTTACACTGTAGAAAGATTTACTGTTAAAAGCCCATCAAAATGGAGCTGAAATACTGAAAAAATAAGTTGGTATCTCAGCTAGATCAAAATTCATAGTGAGATAAAAAATATCATTCATTTTTTTCTTTGCATAACTGAGCATATCATTTCTAGCATTGTAACTATCTACTATATTCTGGTCTTACTTGTTTAAAGGTCTGAGGACATTGACATAACCAGCACTTTAAAGCTCAGGGATACTCTATAACATAAGCTGAACTGCACAAAAATGGAGATCGGAAAATATCCAAGAAGGACACACAGACCTTCTTCATTCTAATGGGAAGGCTTTATAATATATTGTCACTTTGATTTCACTACCTAACATAAGGAATCACCAGAGAATGAATTAATATATTTTTAAAAGGTTTTATTTATTTATTTGAGAAAGAGAGCATAGGTATGTATGTGGGGGGGTAGGCGGGCAGGGAAAAAGGGAGGGAGCCTGATGTGGGCCTCAATCCCAGGACCCCAGGATCATGACCTGAACCAAAGGCAGACACTCAGCCGACTCAGCCACCCAGGTGCCCCCTGTTTTTTTGTTTGTTTTTGCTGTTTTTTTGTATTGTTTTGTTTTTGCTAGAGGATAGTAATAAAGAACAATGATGAAGTAATAGGACAAAAATGAGCTGATTATTTAACAATAACAGTGTGCCCATGATAAAAACAATATTTTTTAAAGATACAGGTTTTTATTTTATTCTACAGTTAACCTTCACTAAATAAGCATAGCATAGTTTTCCAACTCAATTTCATTCAGTTTGATTCAATTCAGTTCAGTTCAGCTCTATTCGATTCAATTATACACACACACACCCTCATACACATATACACATACACTTGGGGGAATCAAAGCCATCCCAAAACTTGGGTTTTGAAAAGAATTGATTTTTTTCAGAGTACATATATATCTGACTATATAATTACACATATATATGATGACATATATAAATATATAGAAATAATATATATATGACTACATCATTAAAGTATGCAAACATACTATTTTGAACTTAGAAATTTTAGCAAGAGATAGTACAGCAGTAATGTCACAAAAAAGAGCATGTGACAAATGCATACTTGGGGATATTTTGGAGAAATTAAATGTTTTCTTAATCACAGTTATCATACATTGATGCTTATCATTTCTGTTAGCAACCTTAAGAATTTTGTTCTCAGAATTAGACAAACTGAAATGGCATTCTGTAATCTCTATTGGTTGCTAACTAAGAACACTGGGAAATTGGGAAGAGAGAATATTTTGGGGAGAGATAAGAATGGCATCTTGATGAGAGGCTTGGGGACATTAGGAAGAAAGTAGTTGGCCAGTGAGAAACTTCCTGTGGCTCTGTGTTAGTTTGCTAGGGCTGCTCTAGAAAAGTATCCCAAGTGGGGTGACTTAAAACAAAATAAATGTACTGCCTCATAGTTCTGGAGGCTAAAAGTGCAAAGGTATTGGTAAGGTCATGTGCTCTTTCTGAAACCTATAGAGAACTCTTCCTTGCCTCTTTCCATCTTCTGGAATCTTTAAAGATTGACTTGCAGCCACATCACTCCAATCCCCACCTCTGTTGTCACACAGCATTCTCCTTGTGTGTCAGAATCTGCACATGCCCTTCACATGGCCTTTACCTCTTCTTATGGGAACACTAGTCAAACTGGATTAGCGTCCACACTAATGACCTCACCTTAACTTAATTACATCTGCAAAGACTCCATTTCCAAATCAGGTCACATTCACAGGTGGCAGGGATTGAGACTTTAATATATATTTTTAAGGGACACACAATCCAACCTATAACAGAAGATATGACTTGGATACTATTATTTGTAAAGGGTATCTAATATTCTCTATTAGGCTCTCAGCAGAGCTGTTCTGGGTCTAATGCTACTCATGCTATTATCCCTAGATTTTCAATAAATCTCTACCACTTCCTGACTGAGTAGAATTTTCACAAAATCGAGGTAAAAGACCTTTGTTCCATGCCTTAATCAGTGCAGGACAGAAGAGAACAGATTTGAGAACTAAACAATGTAGAATATAATAAAGAAAACTCAAACACAGTGGCTTAAATAAAGCAGAAGTTCCCTTCTCTCTCATCTTATGGTCATTGGCTAGGCCACCAGGTCACATCAGCAGGCGATTCTGCATAAGTCCATCAAGGGACCCAAGGTAGTGAGTACTTTTGGGTCCAAATTGACTATTTCATTGTTACTATGTTAACATTTATATGTTACTCCAGCCCACAGAAAGTAAGAAAGAGAATGTAAAGGCAAACAGCTGCTTTTTTGAAGGACAGGATTCAGAAGTTGCAAACATTTCTTCCTCTTAAATATCTCTGGCCAGAACTTAGTCAAATGGTTACATTTGGATGCAGAAGAGTCTGGGAAATGTAGTCTCTACCCACCCAATGGTGTGCCTTGCTGAAAAATGGTATGGTTGGGGGTGGGGGTGGAATTCTACTTCAAATAATAAGAGAGGAAATAGATACGGGGAATAATTAGCAGTTTCTGCTAAGAGTAATAGTAACATGAGTGAGACTGGGAGTTCACTGAGATATGAAATTGTTGTTAAAGGTAACCAAGCTAATTAAGCTCTTAGGAATTCTCAGAGACCCCAGACTTCCAAAAGAGAGCACAGCAGTTGAAAGTGTATGGCAGGGAGGTAAATGTGGTGTTTGGCAGAGGGACTAACCAGTATATATATTTTTTATTTTCAAAGGACATGGTGACCACAGCTGGTAACTAAATTTTATACAGGAAAGGAGGGAGATTTGTGTTGGAATCTCAGCATTAAAAAAAATATTTTAAAGGAGGAGCTGTAGTGAACTACATTAAAGAAGTGCTGCAAATTTTGTTTAAAAAGAGGAAGAAGGAAGCCTGAGTGTCTCAGTGGTTGAGTGTCTGCCTTTGGCTCAGTGCATGGTTTCAGGGTCTTGGGATCCTGTCCCGCATCAGGGTCCCTACAGGAAGCCTGCTTCTCTCTCTACCTATGTCTCTGCCTCTCTTTCTGTGTCTCTCATGAATAGATAAATAAAATATTTTTAAAGAAAGAAGAAGAGGATTCAGAGTAATCTGCAATCAATCAACACATATTTATTGAAAAGCAACTAAAAAATTTTAGAGAGAAATTATAGGAAACAAAGTCTAAAAAAAAACAAAGAAAGTCACCTTCATTTTGAGATTTAAAACAAAGCATTCAATTTATAATGCTTACACATATATATCATATGTATTATATGTTATATATACATATATATATCTTATAATGATATATAATTGACCCTTGACCAACATGGGGATGGAGAATGCTAATACCACAAGCAGTTGAAAATCTGTCTATAATTCTTGACTCTCCAGAAACAACTACTAATAGCCTACTGTTGACCACAGCCTTACTGATAACATAAGCAGTTGACTAACACATATTTTGTATGTTACGTAATACATACAGTCTTATAAAATATATATTTATAATTTGAATATATAATACATATGTAGTCTTACAAAAAATAAGCTAGAGAAAAGAAAATGTTAAGAAAATCATAAGAAAGAAAAAATATATTTACAGTACTGTACTGTAGTTGTCCACAAATTCTACATAAAAGTGAACTCCAATTCAAACCCATGTAATGCAAACTATTGCTACTATGTATTTTCATGTTATTATATCCACCTTATAAAGTTTTAATAGCAAGCTATAAGGAGAAGACCCAAATATTCCAAGTAATAAATTTAACATATTGTTTCCTAAACCACTTTGAAAATAGAGATTCATTTGGATGAATAGATAATCTAACATTTGTCTAAAATCAGTTTATGAAAAATTATCACAAACACTTACTGGTGAAACATCCAAAGCATTCCCCTCAGCTTGAGAATAGCCAAAGATAATCACTATTACATTGTGCTGGAATTTTTAGCTGATCAAACACACAAATACTAGCCTCCTCCCCCAATTAACAGACAAATGAGAAATAGGTCTGTAACCTTATCATCCACCCCCCAACAGACAACATAATTGTGTATTTAGAAAATGCAAAAGAATTTATATGCAAACTACTAGAATTTAGCAATGTCCAAAAAAAGCCAATAAAAAAAAATCAAATTTTTTATATGCCAGTAACTAATAGAAAATAAAATTTAAAAGTCTACCACTTATGAATAGCATCAAAAAGCATCAACTATCTAGTAATAAGTCAAATAAAGATATTTATTAAAGTTATTAAGGAGAACCAAAATAAAAAAAAATATCACGTTCATGGATTGGATGACAAAATTATTTAGCTATCAGTCCTTTTCAAACTGTTCTATAAATGCATAACAATCTCAATTAAAATCTCAGTAAGTCGTTTGTGGAAAATGATAGTTTCTACTAAAATTTATGTGGATGGAAAGGCAAAGGATAGTTAAGTTGATTTGAATTTAAAAAACAAAGCAGGAGGATTTTCCCTACTAGATATCAAGACCTACTGAAAGCTAATTAAGACCATTGATATTGACTCAAGTACAGTAAATAGAACAATATGTAGCAGGAGAGAGACCTACTTTCTCCCAAAAGGCAACCCACCCACATACACAAATGCCAGATTTATGTGACACTGTAGTGCAGTGGAAGCCCCTTTCAGTAGATGGTGATGGGTCAATTGATATCCACTTGGAAAAAAACCTGCCCTCAAACCATACACAAAAATGAATTTCATGTATTACAGATTTAAATTTAAAGGTAAAAAAAAGACCTTAGAAAAAAATATGGGAGAATGTTTTTGTAATCTTGAAGTAGGCAAAAATTTCTTTTTTTTTTTTAAATTTTTTTTTTAAATTTATTTATGATAGTCACACAGAGAGAGAGAGAGGCAGAGACACAGGCAGAGGGAGAAGCAGGCTCCATGCACCGGGAGCCCGACGTGGGATTCGATCCCGGGTCTCCAGGATCGCGCCCTGGGCCAAAGGCAGGCGCTAAACCGCTGCGCCACCCAGGGATCCCAAAATTTCTTAAATAAAATACAAATGCACTAATTCTAAAAGAAAACATAATAAATTCAACTGTATTAACATTACAAACTTTATCTTATTAAAAGACACCTTAATGGAGTGAGAAGGAAAGCCTCACCATGAGATACAGCATTTCCACTCATATATCTGAAAAAGGCTATATCTAGAATATTTAAAGGATACGTATCAATAAAAAGAACTAAACATCTTAGGGGCGCCTGGGTGGCTCAATCTGTTAAGCATCCAACTCTTGATTTCAGCTCAGGTTATGATCTCAGGGTCATGAGATCAAGACCTGCATTGGGCTCTGTAATGGGCATGGTACCTGCTTGAAATTCTCTCTCCTCTCCCTCTGCCCCTACCCTATCTCTAAAAAGAAATAAGAACTAAATATTTCAAAAGAAAAGTGGGCACAAGTCTTGAAAGTATATCACAAAGAGCATATCAAAATGGCCAATAAACATATGAAATAATGATAACACAATAGTAATACATGTATGAAAAAGTGACGAACCTTGGGGGAAACGAGTTAAAAACACAATGCTATAGCACTACATACTCGCATGAATTATGAAGAAGGAAAAAACAGACAAATCTAAGTGCTGTCAAAAATGTGGCACAACCTGAACTTCAGAATACTGCTGTGGGTGTGTAAATTGCACAACCACTTTGGAAACTCTTTGGCAGTATTTATTAAGCTGAAAATATACATACCCTATGATTCAGAAACTTCACTCCTAGATCTATATCACACTGAAATACATACCTATTTTACTAAGAGATATGTACAAGGATTTTGGTAGAAAGCAATATTTATAATAGCCAAAAGCTGGAATTTGTCAAATGCCAGTCAGGAGTGGAAAAGGTAAGTCAGTTGTCGCATGTTCCTTCAGAAGAACGTTACACAGAGATGAAAATTAGTGAACAGAAACTACATACAACAGGGATGAATCTCACAAATGTGGTGAGAAACAACAACATAAGAAAGCCAGACACAAAGAATATATAATTATAGTTTTATTTATTTAGTACCCCAAATCAGGCAAAATTAATCTATGATATATGTTACCAAGTTAAGACAATGGTTATCCCTGGTTGAGTAAAGTGAAGGAAGGGAGTATGAAGAGAGCTTCTGGGGATGCTGGTAAAATTCTGTGTCTTGGTTTGATAGGTGGTTACATAGATGTATTTAATATGTTAGAATTCAGAGCAGTGTGCATTCATGATTTGTGTACATTTCTACATATAGGTTATACTTCAATAACAAAAACATTATTACTTCACGGTTACATATTATACAAAATAATTAAAAGGCACAATTTCAGCTCTCAAAGAACTTCATAAATCCAAGTGAAGAAAATGAAATTCATGCCATGATGTGGTTTGATGGATGCAGAAGCAATAATTACAGGAAAAATAGTATGCTGCAACTTAAATGAGGAGGATAAATTTAAGTAAAAGGCTTCCAAGGATAAGCTTTTTCATTAATTTTGTCTTGTTTTGGATATAGTGTTTGGAAAAGACATGCTGCATTACACTTTTTTTTTTTTTTTTTGCATTACACTTTTTAAAAGGTATATATATCTTTTAATTTAAAAAGGTGATTTTTGCAAATTAAAACTTAAAGCACTCTAAGGAAATAAATTAGGCTGTAGGAAATCCTGAAGCAATTTCAATCAGCAGACAATAGCAAAGTCTAACAAGAAGAATATTTGCCAACTAAGTGAAGGGTTCATAAAGAAGAAATATAAGTCCGTGACTTTTCTATAGCTATCGATCTTCTTGGTGTGGGTAAAATGTGTTCTTCTTCAATGAGTTTCCAGTCCACTATTTTTCCCATCCTTTTCTTTCTTTGGCCCATGTAAATAGACCTGTATATGTGGAATTCATTGAAAAAAATTTTTTTGCGATCCCAAAGACTGATCAATTATTATAACTGCCATAGCTTCAACAGAAACCTACAGAAAAATGATCTCAAAATGCAAATAATATCATCTTTTTCAACAACAAATTATAGAACTTCTGAGTGACCTGACATTTTAACTGCATAGTACAGTTAGGCCTACAAAATGTAGACACCAACCATAACTTGTATGATATACTCTAACTTCAAGACAGTTGTTTGCACTCATGGTCTCTTTTATGGGAGATCTATTTCTCAAAACAGAAATCGAATCTCTTTTGTGATCATCTGAAACTTTGAAATTCTCTCTCTTTTTTAAGGATTTTATTTATTTGACAGAGGAAAGAGAGAGCACAACAAGGGGAGAGGGAGAGGAAGAAGCAAGCTTCCTGCTGAGTGGGGAGCCTGTGTGGGGCTCAATCCCAGGACCCTGGGATCATGACCTGAGCCAAAGGCAGAAGCTTAACTGACTGAGCCATCCAGGTACCCTAAAATTCTCTTCTTATGCTATCCCTGTAAAAATCACCATTGTGGGGTCTGAGATAATAGTGATCTCCTTAACACGTCTCATTCAGGTCACTTGAGAAAATTTTAATGAGCTGAGAAGATCCATAAAATAGTTTCTCAGGAGTAAGACTACATGTTTATTTTGTCCATATACCCAAAGGCTTTGCAATGAGTGCATTTTTATAATTCAAATAGATTTCCAGAGAACTGCCCATTCTTTTTCTATGCTAATGGCCAGAGGCTATTGAGAAGGGAGCAATTTTTGGAAATCCTGAATAAAAACAAACTAAAATAAGCATCCCTGCCAATTTGTGAATCAGTCAAACTTTCCAATTGGCTTTTTTATTCTATTTTTTTGGTTTATTTGTTTTTTCAAGTTTGTTGATAAGTAAGAATGGCAATGACCTTTAGTTTATTCCCTCTATTTGGTACAGCCAAGCTTTAAGTGGCAAGACCTACTGAAATTCAGGTGCCACTATTATTTAAGTCGTACAAGAAAAAAAGTAAGACTGAAACAGAAAAAAAATGTGGCATTAGTGTAGACAGAAACTTCTTTAAAAATGCAGTGGAAGAACATTATTTTGGGGGTGTGGTTCTTTCCCTTCCTGCTGTCTCAGGCACTCAATCTTATTTTCAAGTGCTGTACCTTCTCAGTGAAGAGCAAAAAAGCAGCATTTATATTGTTTAAATTTGAAAAAATATAGTGAAAGAAAATGAGCAAACTTAATATTGTTTGTTTCTGTATTTTTGAGGAATTCTTCAAATTGAGAATCCATCTTGAAGAGAAAAATCCCTTCAGTTCCATAGCCACCATTAGCTCATGATGTGGGATTCCTAATCCCATAGAATTCAAGTCGCTTGTTTCAAATAGCCCTGTTCCTTTGTATTTCTAGGGTGCATTATATGTATAAGTAGACACATCAAAGATAATGTCTTGTGTTTTCACTGTTTCTTGGCTTTTAACCTTGATACTTAATATAATTGCACTATCATGTCTTGGTGAGTAGGAAGACAGGGTAAGCTTTTTTTTTTTTAAATTTATTTCTTTATTTTAAAGAGAAAGAAAGAGAGTCATGTGAGTGCAGGGAGGGCCTGAGGGAGAGAATCTCAAGTCAACTCCCTGCTAAGCACAAGGCTGGGGGAAGGGGGCCTCCAGACTTGACCCTACTACCCTGAGATCATGACCTGAGTTGAATTCAAGAGTCAGATGCTCAACTGACTGAGCCACCCAGGTGCCCCAACAGAGTTAGCTTTTGAAGGACCATCTCTAGCCCCTATTCACATATCACCACCTCCACCTTCTATTTCCCTCTCCTGCAAATTCTCCAAGTTAACTTTATTCCTGCTCCTTATTTTTACCACACTTATTTGAGTTTCTTCTGTTGTTATCTTCCAAAAACTTTTAAAAGTCATTATTTGTTTTCTGTCCCTTGAGTCTGTTTGTATATATTTTAATACATATATGTATGTATTTCACAACTAAACTATTTAATGCTAAGTGAGAAAAATGTTATTTTTGTCCATATCCTATGTTCTCTTCTGTGAAAAGAACTGAAGCAGAGTTTGTAATGATAACTGCTACTGCATTTTGTTGCTAGGGAATTGTTAAAGGAAATCGGCAATCAACTACAGCAGTACTTCACTATTGTGGAGATCATTAGACCCAGCTGCTTGGCAGTTGGTGGGAAGGGGCAAAACTCTTTAAGATTATTCTGGAGAAAGAGCAAATGCCTCTGAAAGTGAATGTCAAGTGAGCCGTCATCAATTCTTAAGAGTGGAATTCTATTTGGCTTTCCAATCTTCGATTTTCCCTCTTGCGGCATGCCTGAAGTATAATTAAAAAAATAAAAATAAAAAATAAACCCAAGGTAGTGGCAAGTAGAGAAGTATATCCGAGAGATCTGAGATCTTTTTATCATTATGGAAACAGAATTAGAGAAGTGAAATGTGTTGCTCAAGGAAAGTAATGGGTAAAATAGGAATTGAAACATACAGCTTGACTGAGTCTACTGGGCTTTTTTTCACTATTCTGCTAAATGGCCACAGTTAGATAGAGGGGACCACCCTTACTGTCAGTGTCCATGATTCTCATGACATGGAGGGGAGAGCAAAATCGTTTCCTTAACAAAAATTTTGAGACAGCCCAGAGTTGGTCTCTGCTATAATTTCTAGCTGGCGGTAAAGAGGAAGTGACATGCTGGCACAGAGTGAATGGCAGTTAGTAATTCTCAGACCCTGCATGAAGACCAGGTTAAAATGATAGATTAGAAAGGGTGACTTAAGGACTACAGTTTTGGTGTCTTGGGTAACCTTTGGTGAGAATGTGGAAAGAACTAGGTAAGGTAGGAATGAAATTAAGAGCAGTTTCTTTCTAGGCAGTATGGCGACAGTTACATGGGAATTTTATGCTACATTTAACCTTCACAGCTTGTCTCAAGGCTCAACTCTAATGATTTTGTGTGATCTCTATTTTCTTCCTACAACCTTGGTTCCATATAGACTGACTGGCCATCCCTGGATGCACTATGCTTTTATTAATTTATTTTTTAAGGTCTCCATGTCATACACAAGCAGCCTTTGATTTTCATCATTCTACTATTTACGAGTTCAGTTACTGTTGTTCAATTAAATAACACCAGTTCCTCAACAACACTATTCAACTTTCACTTACCAGGTTACATAAACTATGAGTTACTGTATAAAGCACAGCTTTGTTGCTAGCTCTTCAGTGCATTGTGATCAGTGACCAATTATGTTTCTTCTTTTAAAATTTCTTGGTATGAATCACTGAATTCTACTTCAGAAACCAATATTGCACTGTATGTTAACTACCTAAAATTTAAATAAAGAAACAAATAAATAAAAAGTTCCATATATGTAAAATTAAAAAAATAAATTTGTTGGTGATTGGTTGTTGCACATTGGTTATTCAGTTTATGCACAGACTGCAAAGTATGTAGTTACATTGCCTCCTTGTCTCCCAGAGATAAATCCACATGATATTTTACAAAATGGATCATGGAAAGAGGAACAGGCCATCACTTAGGAAAGTGTGCAAAGAAATGGAACATGATAATGCTGAAGGTGAAATTGAAATTGAACATAAATAGAATTATAGGAGGCATAGCCTACTAAAGGAACATTGACCACTGCCACTGGCTGAGACACTCTATAGATGTTCTGTCAAAGGAATTTAGTGGAAGTGAGCTTATAGACATAAATGAGGAAAGTGGTTGTAATCAAAGGATGACGTTACAGAAGTGACAATGGCAACAAAACCAAAAAACCGAAAATAAAAAGCAAAAAAACTTTTGCATGAAAAGAATTCTTGAATTTCATGACATTGAAAGCACAAGGGATAAAGTGCTAGAAACTGATTCACACTTAGAATGGAATATGGCAACTGACCAAGGCATAAAAAAACTACTGATGAGAAGAAAAGCACTATAAAAACTGCTTTGACAATTTTTGTCTTTACAATGATAAGAAACACTTTAATTCTCAAAGTTCCTACTACTTATAAAATTATAGTGTGCTAAATATTGATTTCACTATTTTCATTTACCTATATGTTTATAACCAATAGTAAGAGAGCTTTAATGTTTGGAAAAATATGAAAGGTCACAGAACAATCATAATTTTTCTTATTGATTATTAATATTGCTGTGCACAATTTCAGCTTGTACATTTTTATGGTTCCATATTACTGTGTAGAGCAACAACTGTTTATAGATAGCATTTCAAATCCACCTCCATTATAACACCTGTCATGTTTATATGTGTCTGTCTTTCACATGAGACCATTCAGCTTTTGTGGAATAAGAAGAGAATCTTCTGTATATTTCCCCCAAGGCCTCCCGGCATATAGAAGACCCTCAACAGTTTTGTTGATTGAATAAAAGAAATACCTTCTACTTAATCTCAGAAGTTTTACATGGGAAGCATATTGAATGTGTAATTTCCATATTTGTATGTTCTTGTCTTTGATATCATTAAAAAACATAAGAACTAGGTGATAACTAAGAATTTTTACCTTTGTAAGACCAAAGATATTGGAACTATGTCCCTCAAAAAAAAAAAAAAAAAAAGAAAAAGTCGACAAATACTCCCTATAGATAGTTGATTCCTATCACAGTTTAAATCAAGAATGTTCTGAAAACAATTTTTAGATAAAAACTTTTGACTTCAGGTCAAATATAAGGGGAATTATGCCCTTATTATGGTTTAATCTAACTGATTAACACATTAAAATAAGCGCTCTCATAGATCTAACATATAAACACACTGAATATGAAGTAGATCTTTATTGTTAGTTATATTATTTAGTCAATTTTGTTAGAAAGTTGTGATTATAGTGGATCTAAGAGGCTATGCCAACTTATCTGAAATTAATTTTTGATAAAATGGTAAACATTGTTATCTTGTCATCTACAAAGTATAATCACTTTTTCCATATCTTTTAACATAAGATCAATTGTTAAAATTCATTAGGAACATTGATTAATTGAGAATAAAAGAGATTTTACAGTTTCATGGTTGTTATATATTTCTTATAGATCAGTGCTTCTTGAAGTATCTACTGAAGACTCATTCAGTACTTAACAGACTTACCATGTGTAACCAGCTCATGTCACAAGTGATTAACCACATGAATTCAATCATGCCAAACTGGTCTATACCCTGTTTAACAAGATGAGTTCATTGATCACATTGCAGCATATCAAATTGCTATAAAAGTTTCACAGACTTACTTTCAAATTCTATATCCATCTCTTGGACTAGTTTGCGGTCCATACTTCAAGTGGCCCATGTATAGTCCATACTATGCTCCATAAATTTAGCATTTTAAGGTTTTTGACCATTAGACTTTCAGCCATTCATTCTCATGATCACATCCTTCCCCATGCTGAGCACAAAGCAGATGTTCAAGAAATTTTACTAGATTAAAAAAATAATAAGCTAACAGACTAGTAAGTGATGGAGAAACCATAGATTAAAAAGGAGTATCTGAGCCTTGGTGGCTCAGTCAGTTAAGTGTCTGCCTTTACGATAGGTCATGATCCCAGGGTCCTGGGATCAAGTCCCACAACAAGCCCCACACTAGGCTCCCTGCTTCATGGGGTACCTCCTTCTCCCTTTCCCTCTCTCTCTGCCTGCCACTCCCCCTGCTTGTGCTCTCTCTCTCTGTCAAATAAATAAATAAAATCCTTAAAAAAAAAGAAAGAGTATCTATGAAGGGAATGGGAGCTCAAAAGTGAAGAGTGGAATGCCATGAGGTGAACCTAGGTATGGGTCAAGGCCTTACCTAATTATTACTGGAGGAGGAATTGGGCACTGCAGTAGATTCTCAGGTCACAACTGTATTGAAAATGTGTCAGGTCAAATACACAATTTGTGATCCAGTTATATTAGGAGGGTGGATACTCAATGATTTATGGAACTCTTTCCTTCAAACATTAAATTCACTGACCAACTGGACATCTGTAAGCCTTAAGGACTCTTCTTTTTTTTTTTTTTTTTTTTCCCTCAAGGACTCTTCTGACTCTGCTTCATGTTTTATAGTTTCTAGATCTCTGAGCATTAAAATGGTATTGTAAGTTGTGTTGTGTCCTCACAACCTAACTCTACTCTTGTAACAAATATAAAATAAAATTTACTAAAGTAGAAGTTAACAGCTTTCATGCTCAGAGGATAGAGATGCTGAAAGCCTAACTTAGAGCATATTGTTTTCTAAAAGCTCCTTCTCTCTATTTTTTTTTTAATCATACTTACAGTGTAAGTTTTTTCCACAGGCAATTTAGAAAAATAGGAAACACATGTATTTTAAAAAGGAAATATTTTCCTTTTAGGGATAAGATTATAAACACTGGAATAAAAAGCAAATAATCTTTCTCAAAGCTATATATTATATACATTTAAATATTTTATTAAAATGTTTTTGTACATTTAATAAACATATATGTTATAAACATAATATAATATATATCTTTATATTTATGTTTTCATATATTTATAAAATTTTAAAAAATATTTTATGTATATTATACACACATACACAGAGAAGAGTGAAGGTGGATTAAATTAACAGTGGATAAAAAATAAATATTTTAATTAGCCTTTAGTAATTTGCACATACAAGTAGGATGATGAATTATAGGATAATGTGCAAAGGAAACATAAAATGTTTAATGGCTCTGGTACTCAGTTCATGGCTGTAAAAACCTACTTTGAGTCATGTTTAATTGAAACATATGCTTTCCAACAGTTTGCAAATTTGTTTTGAATGTTAACCTGCTTCATTTTTTACCTAAAACAAAAAGTAGATTGAGCGATGCAAAGCATGTATATAGAGACTTTTAAGTATAAAATATTGCAATAGCTGAATGTAAAGTAGTCAAAAACGGTTTTCTTAAGAATTCTTGTGATGGGTTTTTCATTAGAAGAATTCTTTGTTGGTAACATCTCCACCAAAACTCTTTTTTCAGTATTCAAGTCAAATTTATGTTACTCTCACTAGTCTTCCATCCTTTCCCAAAGAAGTTGAAAGCCAGTTCAGGACATTATTGATGACTTTGTTTACAAAGTATAACTTTGTAACTTTGTAAACTTTATGTGTGACTTTGTCACACATTCCTTGTGTGCCGCTCCAAATGAACCGAATCAAGTCATAATGGGGACTAAAGAAGTGATGGGAAACAGTTTTGTCCTTCTGTAGGAATAAATTCTGATAATGTATGCTACCCAATTGATTTCAGCTTTGGCAGCAAATTTGAAATTAGGATATTGTAGCATATGATTATTTTTGACAAAATGAAAAGATTCAATGTGGAGGTGAAAATAGGAAAGAAATTCTATCAGCACCAAATCAGATTTGGTCACCAAAACTACCAATATCCTTCATTTTGTATGATAGAGTGCCCTGGAAAAGTTAAATGTAAATGGAAAGTAACTGGAATTCTACTTTAAGGGAAATGGGAGATTTTGATCTTTAAGGAAATCTTGTTTTAAAAAAATTCTTAAACCAAATAACAATGCCCTAGCCCATCTATTGCACATTATACTTTAGACTAATTTGTATTAATTTATACAATAGCATTTCTTAGATTAAGAATTCTTAAACCAAATAACAATGCCCTAGTCCATCTATTGCACATTATACTTTAGACTAATTTATACGATAGCATTTCTTAGATGTGGTTGGGAGAATTTTGATTATATGTTCAACGAATAAATATTAGGTCTGACAAACAAAAATTACAAAAGTATGAAAAAATCTATAATCAAAATGCTTAAAATATAACCTGTTATAAATATGAATTTTCCTTTTCATGAAAAGTAAAGACATTATTTCCTTTTTTAGTTTCTTCATTCAACTACAGCAAAAATAATTTGGTCGTTGCAGCTACTTGATAATTTATGAAGTCTTCACTCCTTTGAGAAATAATTAAGAATTTATAGTGTAATTTTATAATTATTGTTTATACATTTTTTAGAACTTGATACAGTTTAAAGCTTTGGAAACTATCAGCTAATGTTTCTTTGTCAGTGTCATCAGAATATGTACAATATTATGATTAAAATCTGATTTTGCACAAGTATTTGGTGGCCACATAATGAGGAGCTATTAATTATTTTAAACCCATAACTGCCATTTTAGAGTAGTGCAATAATATCTTTTTGAAACACAAAGATAATTGAATCCAGTCATAATATGTCAATAAATGTGTAGAGCATTCACAACCTCTGAGTGGTATCACATATTTTGAAAATTACGAATGATGGGGTTAACATTGGAGATTTCTGTACCTAATTAATCACTCAGTTTAGCAGAAAAATATTAATCTTAGACTAAATCAGGACCACCAGTTACAATGAGAAAATGGACTTAGGGGATTCTAAAAGAGATGAAGTATATCATAAGAATTACAGAATAATTTTTAAATCTCAAAGTGAAAACGGTTCCAGGGGCATTATTTTCAACATTAATGCCATAAGTTCCCTTTACAACATCCTGCCAACTTATCCAGCCTCTACTCACGTTGCTCATGAAAGGGAACAGTGTTCCCTTAAGACAGACCAATTTCAAGGCCATAGACTGGTTAGTTTTTCTTATTGATTTGAAATCTATCGTTCTCAGCCTCTCCCCAGTGGGTCAGCCAAGTAATAGAACAGGATTCATACTCCAAACTCCACTGCCCACCCTCAGCTCCATCATTCTCCCTCCTCTCCTTCTGAAGTTTGAAAAAGGTATAGGGGTGCTTGGCTGATTCAATCAGAGAACACGTGGCTCTTGATCTTGGGATCATGAGTTTGAGTCCCACGATGGGTGTAGCGACTACTTAAAAATAAAGTCTTAAAAAAAGGAATAAAAATTATTCTGGAAGAACTTTCCTTAGGCTAGGGGAACAAACATTAAGGAAATCTTGCTTTAAAAGAATTAAGAAAAGATGTGCACATACTTTTTCCCTGGAAGAGTTCAGCTACTGAGGACTTTTTTGTGTGTATGAATAAAAAAACTAGGTGATAAGATTAACTTTAATGAAGCAGCATAGCATAATGTTTAAGTGCCAACACTTGGAGCAGAAAGCCTGGTTTCCAATTCTGATTTTACTATTTACTAGTCATTGACCTTGGGCATGTTACTAAACTTCCCTGTGCTTGGTGTCCTTGCTGTTATTGAGATTTAAATTAATATAAAACATTTAGAAGAGTGTCTGGCACATAGTAAGCAGTCAATAATTGTGAACTATCATTGTTACAGAACATATGGGAGTGAAAAGAGACAAAACAGAGAAATTAAGGAAAGAGAAAGGAGGGATTAAGGAGAGTTTGCATGGTAGAGTGAAGAAAGACCACTACTTGTAGACCTTGGGCCTCATGTTCCTATGTGAGCTTCATTCCTAGAATTGTTTACCTAAAGAAGGGCTTAGCCAAAAGGAATATGATTAAGTGTGGGATGAATGAAAGAGTCAGGAGAGTATGGGATGTTAGTCAATGTTCAGTGCTCTTTAGAATAGCATCAGGTAGGTTTTCATTGGCTTTAATTTTATTCATTTAAGAAGATTTTTACTTTTGTGTTAATTTTCTATTAACATAATTCCATATTCTAAAGGTATAAACAGACAGGGAAAAATCTGTCCATTCTCTTCCCTAACATCCTAGTTTCCCACTCTGGTAGCAACCAATTACATTAGATTTTCAAATAAGAAGCTGTTATTAGATCACAAGTAGAGACCTACAGGTCTTTAAGTCCACCTTTCTGATTTTGGAACTTTGGTCCAGCAAAGAGGATGTTTTGTGATATGCTTTCCAAACATGTCTTTGTTACCTGTTATTTTTAATTCTTAACAGTGGGATTGTTACTCCTGGTGAATAAATTTTAGAAATTGGATAAATCTTTCAAGGATACTGCTTTGTGAAGCTAACTTGTCAAGATTTTATGTATTTCATGCAGACTGTATATATTATCTACACCATAACAGAAAATCTTTTATGAAGAAAAACCAGATATGTTATATTTCATGTAGCCTTTGATCTATGAATTTGTCTTAGACTTGTGTTTCATCAAAGAGAGAAAAAAAAGCAGCCTGATACAGTTTTATCTATCAAACTTAGCTTCTTTAACAAAGTCTGAGGAGACCAAATCATATTATGTTGGTCTGATTTGACTTTTCCAGGCAGTATATAGAAGGGTAAAAGGTCTCTGATTCTATCAAATATACCCTGAAAAATAAATCTTGTGATTTGTTCATCTTCTCTCCATCTATCAAAATGAAACTAATAAGCAGTCCCAGATGCAGCAGTAGAAAAATGAAAAAAAAAGTTTTTTTCCCCACACCAATCCAATAAAAACTAATATTTACCAGAAAGAGTGCTGATTGTCAGTCTCCTCTCACATCTAACCCAACTGGCTTAAGGAAGAATTAACACAGGTGAAAGAGCAGATGCCCTAAACTCTTCCATTAGCCAACCTTTGATGGTAAAAATATTGGATTTAACCTAAAGGTTAAAATGTGGACATACATTGGACTGGTGAATAGTGGCATGTAGCTATGAATTATTCTTTTTTTTTAATTTTTATTTATTTATGATAGTCACACACAAGAGAGAGAGAGAGAGAGAGGCAGAGACATAGGCAGAGGGAGAAGCAGGCTCCATGCACCGGGAGCCCGATGTGGGATTCGATCCCGGGTCTCCAGGATGGCGCCCTCGGCCAAAGGCAGGTGCTAAACCGCTGTGCCACCCAGGGATCCCTGAATTATTCTTTTTATGTTATTTTGTGGGAAAAAATTACTCCATAAGCTTTGGCTTTATAATCATGCTGCCTTATATTAAAAATGGCTCAGGAATGAGCTGTGTATGCAAGGTCATGCATTTTTACACATATGGGTGTCTAGAACAATTAATATTATGGCATGAGGATACAATGATGTCACTTTGAATGGATGTTTGTGTGTGTCACACTTAGGTAACTGAATTAGGTTAGTTTCAGCAGTTTCCTCTTTTATGACATCATTGTGATGTGAATGGCCAAGATGATTGTCAATTTGCCAGAAATTATTACCCCAAAATGAAGGTGGAAATATATATTAGTTAGGACATTTATCCTGTTATATGTCTATACTGGGTTGGTAGGGGCCAGTGTTGGGGGAGGTCTCTGTTCCATATAGTCACTCAGGGATCCAGACTATCAGATAATCCAGCATCTGTGGTTAAACCATCTGGAACACAGTACCTTTAGTCATCACAGCAGGAGAAAGGAATGCATGGATATTTAAAAAAAAAAAAAAAAAAAGAATACATGGGTATCTCACACATGTTCTTGTCACATATTTGCCAGATTCTGTCTTCTAGTCACTTCTCATCTCACATATGAAACACACTCATCTCTTCTCAAGACTTTCCCCAGTTGGCCTCTGTGTCCTCCTTTTTGACAATTCAAGCCTATTCAGTCATATCCCTGAACTCAAATCTTCAGATATCTAAGTGATTTACATCAGATGTGAATGTGATTTGTCTTAGTCTGACAAACAGCCTTTGAAATAATAATAAAAGCTATCTGCTTTCATCAACCTCTGTTGCCCTGCAATACACACACAAAATAATGATAAAACAGGGAAAGAGTAACCACAACACTCCTCCTTCAAAAGGAAGAGTAGGAAACATATAGCAAACACTGGTCTGTACAATTCTGAAATTCTACTGATCAGGCCCCATGAGGGTGAGGTAATAGCTTTTGCTGTGATAATGATGTATTAAAAAAAAAACCCACAACTCAAAATAAGTTGCTCACAGCAAAATACTTATTCTGGCTCTTGGATATATCCAGAAACAGGAATGCTCCCTGATTTGGCACTAATTCTATTCTCTGGGAAGGGCTCTTTTATCTATTAAACTCTATAGTCCTTCATTTTGCCTTCTTGGCAGTTTTTCTATTAGCCCTCAAATAGAGGGCACCACAGAAATTGGCAGTGGGTAACATGTATACCTTGGGAGCTGTGCAACTTTTTCAGTCCACTTCCTGTTCAAGGAAGTTTGAGAACCCAAGAGTTGTTTAAAGTGTTCAAGAAGTCACAGGATTTTTTTTTTTTCCCATGCCTTAAATGCTTTGCAGTACAAATCTCACAAAATGTATTTAACAATCTATTTTGATTTCAATGATTTCCAAATTCCAGAAACTACAAGCACAATTCTTTTTGAGATATATTTTATAAACTTGCCATGTATTTCTGCTTTTTATTTCTTGATATTAGATATTTTAATATTAGATAGTGATTTTATGATGAAAATATCTTCCTTTAATTTTATATTTTTCTTAAGCCTCTTTACCAACCCACTGTCACATTTCACTGGGTGCTGTGCCTACAGTTTAATTTTTCACCTGTGGCTTTATGCGTAAGAGGTCTCAACATTAGCTTTGTGAAAGCCAAATTCTTAGTGTAATCTTTCCTTAAAGTCTCAGTTTAATGAACCGTTCTGTTTTATCTCTTTCTGTTTGGGATTTCAAGGCAGTTGGCTTTCCAGTATTGTAAAATACTGATTCCTCTAATTTTTGGTCATATTTGCTTGCAAACTGGTCAAGCATTTCCTCTTTGCTTTGCAATATCTCAATAAATACAGGCAGTAGCAACCAGTATTTTATCTTATGTTTTCCTCAAGACCAGAGTCTCTCAACCACGGTACCACTGATTTTTATGCTGGAAAATTCTTTTTTTGTGGTGGGGGGGGGGCATCCTCTGCATTATAGGAAATTTAGCAGCATCCCCATCCTCTACCCATTAGCACCCTCCCAATTGTGACAATCAAAAGGCAGATATTGCCAATGTTCCCTTTGGGGCAAAAATCACTCAGTTTGAAAAGCACTATTCCAGAGCTACAAGAACATTAGATATATTGTCTGCCCTCTGTGTTATATATAATAGTCATCATTTTTTATTTAATGTGCTGTCATTACAGCCTCTGATGTTATTTTCTTTGATGCTGACACATGACTGCCAAGGCAATGTGACATGTTTTAAGTTTTTGTTACAGAACCACTCAGCTCACATTACTAATTTATAAATCAGGCAGGGTGACTCAGTGGCATAACATAACAATAATTTGTCCTACTCTCTAATCTGGTCTCTAACCACAGTCCCAAGATCACCAGAGAGCCCTCACAATGTGAATTCTGGAAAATAATTCTTCAAGCTGGGATCAAAACTTGGATCACAAATACCTTTATCTCCTTTTCTCCTCTCTCTTTCTTGTCAGCTGCACTCATGATATATGACTAGAAACTTCTCACTTAGTAATTTACTTGGTACTCTGGGAACTATGGAAGGGGAACGAAACCTACCATTAAGTAATTGATTGTGATGTGAAAGGTACATTCTGTATCTCTCTTACTCCCTATGACAATGTAGGTATTAGTTCAGTGTTACTATGCCCAATGTATAAATGAGGAAATGGAGACTCAGAGAGAATTTAGCAGCTTGTTCCAGGGTGTGACATTAATTTCAAAATCGATTTTCTTTCACAATGTCACCTGCTTCCATCAATCTATGCTACCCATCCCTCATAAGACAGAATCAAGGGGTGCTTAGTGGTGCAATTGGTTGGGTGGCAGACTCTTGGTTCAGCTCAGGTCATGATCTCACTGGTGGTGGGATCAAACTTCAGGTCAGGTTCCATGTACAACACAGAGTCTGCTTGAGCTTCTCTCTTCCTTTACCTCTGCTCCTCCCCCTATGCTCTCTCTCTCTCTCAAATAAGTAAATAAATCTAAAAAAAAAAAAGAATACATGATCAAACAGAAAACTGAGGGCTGCAGATAGTCAAGAGCTTAGGATCTGCTAGATTGAAATGAGGTAGGAAGGAAACAGGACTTCTAATAAGAGGCTGAAATCCTTACATCTTTGTGTCTGTTCTATGTTCAAATATCTATGAACATTTGAAAGAAATAACCTACTTTCAGAGGTTTCTCATTAGCATATCTTTGTGGAGGTTTTGGTAATGGAGTCTATACCACAGTCCTTCAAATCTGTGGGCATTATGCTTCTTTTGTATTTTCTGGGACTGCTTGGAACTTACCCGCTAATCTTGCTTCTATTTTTCCTCTTATTTTCTAAGCCACAAATGGAAAATAAAGATGAGAAGCCCAGCTCTTGGTGAAAAAGCTATGTGTGATTTTTCAGGCCTGACCCGAGGCAAAGACAAAAGCTTTATCTGGCAGGCCTTTGTGGGAAAGCTACTCTACCCCACACCAGACTTGGTGTATGGCCAGTACATGACAGTCTCTGCAGGAGTTGTGGTCAAGGACTCAGGTCTCTCTGGCCAGTCATGCTCTTTCACATATTTGCATTCCTAGTGCAGGTGCCTTCTTCCTGGTCTGTTTATCTAAGGCCTTGAGCAGAGTCTTCTTCAGATGCTTCTGCTAAGCCTCTTTATGGGGGGAGGAGGGAGATAACTGAAAGACACTTTTCTCCACTCTCAGTACCCACTCCTTTTCTACTCCTAGTGCTTCCCTGTCACCCTTGCTGTGACCCCAAAGTCCATACCACAAAACTTCTAGAGCCTTGTTCATAGTTCCCTAATACTAAGATGACCTAGATACTTGTGCTGGTCCACCTGACCCTGGACAGATGTGCTATTCTATGGGGGAAAATGAAACAGGAGCAGTTGTGCTTCCTCTGGTGTTAGACACCTGCTTACGCCATCACAGTAAGTGGTTAAAGACTTAGTCATTTTTTGACTTGTTGCTTTAACTGGTTACTCAGATACCTGACAGCCTAGCTTCTCTTTCTCTTCCAGCCCAGATGAGCTTGTGATGATAGGAACACACTGGGAATGGAAATGAAACTGGAAGCTGTGGACCCCACTGAATTTCCTTGAAGCAATCTGGTAGGCCAGTTTCAGAGGAAAGAGACAGATAACTGATCCCAGCAAACAATATTCTCATTCATTTGTTTCTCAAACTCCACTTAATTTCTCCTGAGTTTTAGCTTTCAGAGTTGCCATCTTTGGTAAGCTCCCCATGGTAGGAAATGGTTTTGAAGTGATGTCCAGTATATGCCTACCACATCATAAAATAGGTATGTTTTTATTTCATACAATTATCCAGAAAAAATAAATACTAATCGAATACAAACATCCCACCTGCTACACATACTGCCATGTTTGATGAACCACTGACTGACTGAATAAACGTATGAATGACCATGTAACCATATAGGAACCTCAATATTGAGTCCTGGAAGGAGAACAGAGAGTAGCAGTAAGCAGAGTATATGTGGGGATTGTGCAGTCTGACAGGGGAAGGAAAGAAGAAACAGAACAGCAGGTAGTAGATAGGAGAGGAAAAAACACAGGAAAGAGAAAAGGCAATACCTTCTGTTTTCACCTCAGAAAATCAATCCTCTGTCTCCTGATTGATGTTTCAGAAAGCTTAATATTCTTCTGAAGAACAAGACCAGGAAATTGGAGAATGTCCTCAGCACTACCCTGCTGAGTTCCACCAAATCTAGCTTGAATGAAATGAAAAATCAAAGTATAGATAGGCTTCATTTCCAATGGAAGCTTAAAGGGTTTTTCCCTTCATTTTTTTTCCCTCCATAAAAAGTTTACCCTTTGAAAAAACTAATACAACACTTGGGGCTACATTAGTCCTCTCCCTTCAGTAAAAAATGATTTTGACCAATGTTATCTGGATATTTCATTGTCTTGTCAACAACAACATGGTAATTGGTATGAATGTCTGAAAATCAAAGCCTTTTAGAAATGATAGGCTTGATTTAGTCCCACTGACATGCCTCTCATTAAATCAGTGAGGACTGTGGTACAGATGTACATATTCCTTTATTCATCACTGTAACAACCTCTATGAGCCTCACTGAAAATGTACATGACAGGTTAGGTAGATAATGCTGTTGCCCAAATAAAGAGAAAATAGAAAATGGGAGCAAGATAATATAACATTTGCCTTACAGAAATCATTAACTAATGATAACTTGAATAAATTATGCATTTCGTATAATCTGAAATATTCTGTATTTAAGAGCTCTGGAAAGACAGATACATATTTCACTAAATGTTTAAAGATTCTGAATTAAAGCTTAAAGGAATCCCTCTTCATAATTTTCTGCTAACACAGTTCCTTTGGATTACTTTACACAAGAATAGTAAAAACCATGAGGTAGATTTCTGCCTCAGTGACTGCCCCCATCACTATGCCTACTTCCCCTGGTGCCATTCCCAGTACACATGCACCCCTGCATTACTTTAGAATGAATGTTGCTGTCCCTCCCAAAGTCATATGTTAAAATCCTAACCCTCAATTTAATTGTATTAGGAGGTGGGGCACTGGGAGGGGCATCATGAAAGTGGAGCCCTTATTAAAAGAGATTACAGAAAACTCCCTCCACCCTTTTGCCATGTCAGAACCTGGCGAGGAAATACCCATGTATGAACCAGGCAGCAGAGTCTCAACAGACACTAAATCTGCCAGTGCCTTGATCTTGAACTCTTGGCCTGAAAAACAAATGTTTTTGTTTAAGCCACCCATCTATGTTTTTGTTGTTGTTATTATAGCAGCCTGAATGGACTCAGGCATATGCCTATACACATGCATACACCTAAAGACTCTCATATAGAAAGCTTGGCTATAATGCAGAGAAATCTCTCCAGAAGAACAGTATTGTGTCACTGACAACAGCACTGGAAGGAGAAGAAACCATAATCAGTAGAGGTAAGTAAGAAATAGGATATAAAGTGGATATGTGGAGAGAAAAGAAAAACATGAGACAATGGGGAAAAGTTGTGAGAAGATAGGTATGTACCAGGGAAAGAGTGGCAGTAGGAGAGAGGTCAGAGCAGAATGTAGAGAGGGAGTCTAGCGCAACATGTACATAGAACCCCAAGTATGTCTTACTTTGCTACAAAGTAAGGAAAACAATCTTAGTCTCATCCAACAGAATATAATTACTGAAGGAACAAAAGGCATTTTAATCTATGAGACTGTCTTTGAGATTAATGGCTGAGAAAGTGAATAAGGCATGAGCTTGGCCCTTCAGGGTATAGCAGAGTTCTCTAAATCTAGTGGATTTTTTTTTTTTTTTTTTTTTTTTAGTGGATTTCTTAAAATAAATGATATTGAGGATTTTGGAAAGGCTTGGTGGTATAGTACCCAGGAGAGGGCATTAAGACTGGAATGGGCTGGTTTTAAAAAATGGAGGGCAAAACTAAGTGGTTTAGGGGTCCCTGAAAGGAATTAAAGTGCTCTGAGTGTGCTCCATGTCTACCTTTCTAGTGGAAACAGCACAGATGATGAAGGTGTGTGACCATTCCACTGTGAAAGTGAAGTCAAACAACTTCCTTCATTGACAGGCCAGGCACAGGACTAAAGACCATAGCAGGTAGCGTGGACAGAGTCCAGCTCTGGTGACCTCAGCAAAAACATTTGGCCTGAGAGTTCTCTTGCTGGGTTGTACTCAAGACTATTTCCTTTTTATCATTGTGATCAGTTCCTTTGACTTTTGTGATTCAAAACAGCCTAGGGATTCCCAGAGGAGGCAGTGGTTGCAATAGCACAAACCGGGAGTAAATCAACTCATGTAACAGAGGAAGCTTGGGTGGTACTCGGAGTAAAATGCTTCAAAATTTAAAATAAACCAACACAGAAGAGAAAATCATCATTGTTTCAGAGACTATAAATAATGCAGCAATTTTTCAGAAAGAAGCTAGTTTTTTATTTAAGACCATGTTTACTAGTTGAGCTGTGGGAAACTATGTCATGCCCAGAAAACTGGTAATCTTATTTTTTAAATTTAAAAATTGTCCAAAATTCGTATGTCACTGTATCCCTGAGGAGACAGGAACAGTTGATTTTGGGGTCTGGAACTTGATGCTTTGTAGTTTCTCGGCTATGTAATGTGGAAATGTCTATTCCTATTTATGTGACTGGGACATTTATAAATGCCCCATTTAATTATTTGAGTAAGTTCTGTTCTTACCTCTCGCAAATTGTTCTTTGTAACATTTGGTTGGCAAAGCTTTTAGCAGCTAGTTTCTCAAATATTGGAAATTCACCCTTGCCGGGTTCAGGCACATTAAAATTATGAGTGATGGAAGAATAAAGTACACTGAAAAGTAGCTTAGATTAAGCTATAGGATGTTGGAGGAGCATGAGTGCCTGAGGATGCATTGGAAGGATTCAATGGATCACAGCCTGAAGCAATGTAACATCACAGTAGAGAGCTGAGGAACAACTAGAGCTGAGAGAATGTGCTAGTATGTGGCAGTCAAGGACAGGGTGACTTAGTTTGAGCAAAATTGTTGTCTACAGCACAAGAGCACCATTCTTCAAATAGCAACAAGGCCCATGGCACAGCCATGAGCAACAGATATTAGGACAGTGCCTTAAGTCTCACAAATGTGATATGGCTTTATAGTCAGATATTATTTATTTACCTATTCCTGTGTTCAGGTAGAAATATTATTAGTGCATTATCTTCATTTTCAAAATAAATTAGTTTTAGGTGTATAGAAGGGCATACATAAGTTATACAACCTTAGGATAATATTTGATGGAAAAATAGAATCAGGATTGAGAAAATAGGACATACCTAGGTCAATTGAAATAGATTAAATGAAACAACTGTTAAATTATGAGACAGCCTTATAAATTGGTTTTATGTCATGTATTCCGAAGAAAGCTTATAATTAGAGACCTTATAGATTGTAAAAATTCCACCAGTTATTTCATACCCCCTTCCATGTCTTCAGTAGTGCAGTCCCACATTGATTCTAGAACCTTGTTATCTCTGGTAATTGGCTTTGGCCAGTGAGACACTAGCAAACATGATGTGATCAGGACTTGGAAAGCATTTGCATATTAGGGCTTGCTTTCATGTTCCTACCTGGGACCCTGAGACTGCCATGAGAAGCATAGACTATCTCACTGGAACATAAAATGAGTTGTCCAAGTTGAGGTTCTTACAGACTAATAAAATGCCAACTGCCAGACATGTGAGTGAGACTGTCTTGGATAACCCAGTCCCAACAGAGCTGACCCCAAAGAACTGCCAAGCCAAACCAGAGAATCAAAAAAAAAAAAAAAAAAAGGTTATTTTAAACAACCAAGTTTAGGTATGTTTTATTATGAAAAAAGCTTATTATCATATGCTAAATACAATCATTATAATAACAGTAGTATCTACTAACAATGGAGGGGCTACCGTCTGTAATAGGGGATTTATATCTATTATTTCTAACCTTTAAATAAGGTAGGTGTTCATCACACTATTTGCAAATGATATAATTTGTATTGTGAAGTATGAATCTAGTTATATGAATAATCAATAACAATGTCAAGATTTATCCCCATGTCTGCCAGATTTTGAGTTTCAGGCGCTTTCCATTTTGCCAGGACACTGATGGGGGCTTGTCTCGAGGAGAGGGGATGAGGCACAGGCTTAGATGGGCTGTCCACATTTACTCCAAGTGGTAAAGTGTCTAATGCTCATCTGTAATCTACTCAGTAATTTCTTCATTTGCTTAGAGCCTAGCTAACCAAAATATTTTCAATGAACATTTCTTGAATTGTAAAAAGAACTGAAATGCATTTCAGAACAAGTTGGGCCTTTCAACTCATCTGAAAATAAGATAAAATAGTGGTAATCAAATAGGCTTTTGTTCAGAATATGTGAATTTGAATCCTAACTTAAGCTACTCATTATATTTTGTGACCCTGTATAAGTTCTTACAACCTTAATTACCTCAGTCGAAAATGGAGGTGATAATGCTTTCCTCACAAAATCTCATATAAGCTAATGAAGTAATGTTAAAAACATACAAATCACCAAAAGTGGAAAGATTTTGTTAATGTGAAATACGCAATTTAGTTTTGAGATATTAACATATTTTGTATTGTATACAACATTTTTTTTTTTTTTTTTTGCAATCAGGGCATAATTGTCACATAAAACAAAATAAACTTCTTCTAAGTTTGTGTATCAAATATAACTTTTACCAATGTTTGATAATTACAGAAATAGTACATTTTTATATATACGTTTTATGAATTCCCATTTCTGAGCTTATTCATCATGATAGAAAATATTTCATAATATTGCAATCTTTTTGTTAACACTTTGGCATAATGTTTTCAAAAAAATTCTAAAAGTAGCTTACAATGAATTAAAACATCTTAGCATTGCAAATTGGGAATTTTAGCCCAAAGGTAAATTTTGTTTCACTGCTCAGCAGTAGCTGCAGTCATCCACTAGGAAGATCCCTATTTGTTCAATCCGCTTGGAATTTGGTCAGGGATAAGGGATTCCCCCTTGTACTTTCACTCCGCACACAAGATATCTAGCTACTCTATCCCTTATATTGGGGTAGAGCTTACACATGTCTAGGACTGGTTGGCAACAAGGAGTCCAAAAGTGGTGAGTGGAGGGCTTTGTGGAATAGTCACATCTACCATGTTGAGAAATCCACATTTTTGCTACAAAAAATTTAAGAGCCTTCCATATCTGTCACTGACTGCCAATAAATGGGTATTTGAAATAAGAGCACCCCAATGAATTGCACTCCATTTAAGGAAAAAAATGTCTTGCTTTTTTCCCATAGTTTTTCTCACTGCTAACATGGAGGAGCAAGGACCATAAGTGGAGTGACTATAGTACTCTCTCCCAGAAAGTTTGCTCTAGTGTGAGCAAAGCTTGAGTCAGGAAGATCACAGGACATGAAATTGAAGGTTTGCACTAGATTCATTCTGATCTGATACTAGATCTGCTTGGAGACCTATGGTAGCTCTGTGGGGGAAGATGGGGAGTAGCTATTTTAGAAAAATAAAACTACTTTATCATGAATTCAGACCTTTTACTAACTAATAATTTTTGATTAATTAGATTCTATATTTCTCTTCTGTGATAAAATAGTTTAGCAATATTTTCTGGGTTATGTGCTTCACAGGATACTGAAGATTCACAAAACTTCTATTTGGAGAAAACTCTTCATAGACCTTAAGAGTTATTTTTCTTACAAAGGTCCAGGGCTTTGGATTGTTTAGGAGAGGAGAGAATAGGCAGGAATACAAATAATTATTCACCATATTTTAAAAATAAATAATTTCATTTAAGTGAATACAATAATTTTATTTAAGTATTTAAGGATTCACTTAAATAAAGTTATTTTTTTAATAAAACATTTATTTGAAGAAGGAAATTCCAGCCACAAAGCAGTCCATTCCTTTGCTTTGAACATAATCCTTTATGACTATTTTAGAAAGCTGAGTGTTTTTAAAAAGATTTTATTTATTTATGAGAGAGTGAGAAAGCAAGAGAGAGAGAGACAGAGAGAGAATGGGTGGGGGGAAGGGCAGAGTGAGAGGGAGAATCAGGCTCCTCACAGAGCATGGAGCTGGATGTAGGGCTGATCCCAGGACTCTGAGATCAGCACCTGAGCTGAAGGCAGACACTCAACCGACTAAGCCACCCAGGCACCCCTTATTTATTACATTTGTATCAACAACATATATTAAACTGTCGCTATAGAGTAGTGATTTAAAAAGAGGTACAGGAACACAAATCTGAAAGAAAATATTAAGAGATATAAAGTTGTCCCAATTCTCACAAATACTAAATGAACATAAAACTGTGTCAAAGAATTAGGTGGGATAAGCAACTAAGAATTTATAAACTCTATACCATGATGTATCCATGCAAACAGCCATACACACATCAAATAAAGGAAATTTATCTTTGCTATGTTCATTAGGATAAATTTAACCACTACTACAAAAAAAAAAAAAAAAACCTCCAAATACCAGTTGCTTAACAAAATAGAATTTTATTTCTTACTCACTTAGATTCCAGCTAGTTGCTCTAACCTTTAAAGATCTTAAATTGGGACACCTGGGTGGCTCAGTGGTTGAGCATCTGCCTTGTGCTCAGGTCATGATCCTGGGGTCCTGGGATCGAGTCTTGCATTGTGCTCCCTGCAGGGAGCCTGCTTCTCCCTCTGCCTATGTCTCTGTCTCTCTCACTCTCTCCTGTCTGTCATGAAGAAATAAAATCTTAAAAAAATATAAATGTCTTAAATTTCTGGGTTCCCTCTATTCATTTTAATTTTGCTTGTAAACCAGCCAGCTCTCCCTGTGTTTATATCTTCCCTCTGATACTTGGCTGAAAGAATAAAACAATAACAGGTATACACTATTAATCTGACTCTTCTCACTTCTCTGGGTCTTAGGTACAGGAGGCATGTGTTCTGCCTTCCATTTCATTGCAGGTGACAATTTCACTGGGTGTTTTTTCTTGTTTACTTTTATCTGGAAATGCCTTATTTTGCCTTCATTCTTCCAGGATTCACTGGATTCTAGGTTGACAGGTTTACTACTCTTCCTCCCCTTACATACTTTTTTTCAGCATTTTAAAGATGTTGCACTGACTTCCAGTCTCCATTGTTTCTGATGAAAAGTCTGAGGTCATTGGAATTGTTGTTTCCCTGTATGTGTTGTGTCATTCTACACTGGCTGTTTTCAAGATTGTCTCTGTGTTTTTGGTCAGCAGTTTGACCATGATAAACCTGTGTGGTAATATATGCATTTATCTTTCTTGAGCTTTGTCAGACTTTTAAATCTGTATACTTTGTCTTTTATAAATTTAGGAACATTTTGGCTGTTATTTTTTCAAATGTTTTATTCTGTCCTATTTTTCATCCCCCTCTGGGACTCTTGTTACACATATGTTCTATTTTTTGATATTGTTCTACAGGTGCCTCAAACTATTTTCACTTACTTTATTTTTCTGTTTTTCAGATTGAATAATTTGTACTGACCTATCTTCAAGTTCATGGACTACTCTGTCATCTCCTGCTAAACCTATCCAATGCATTTTTAATTTCAGATACCCTTTCCGTTCTAGAATTTCTACATATTTTTTATTTTGGTATCTTTTTTCTGCAGAAATTTTCTATTTTTTGCTCATTCCAAGCATTTTTTTCTTCATATATGTGAGCTTAGCTATAATAGCTATTTTGAAATTCTTGTTTGCTGAATCCAACATATGGATCATTGCAGAGTTGGACTCTATTGATTGTCTTTTCTCTTAATAATAAATTATATTTCCTTGTTTCTTTGAATATTTAGTGTTTTTGGTAAATGACCAAATCACCAGTTTAAACCAGTCATTTTAAATTTAATTTAAGCAATATACTCAAAATTTCACATGGGTTACTTTCAGAAGTGGCTGATTATGTCTCAGACTTTTCTACAATTTGACTCCACCTTGCCACTAAGTAATAAAATTACAAAATAGAAAAATAGATTCAGTTCACTTTAACTGGGAAAAAACCTTAACCTCATAATTTTTATTATAACATCTGGAAAGTCATGGCAAATTTTACTGAGTATCTTTTATGACATCAAAATGGTGACAATAAAATGGAGAATGGAGACATTGAAAAGTTTATCTTCTTTTGTAATTTGTAAAATGACAAGTACCCTTATGCTCCCCAGGTATTCAAGTCAGATGTTGTAATCAAGTAGAACACATGCTAAATTTATAAAGAGAAATAGACCCCATGACTTCATCTAGTTTCCCCATTGTTTTTATGAGACTTGGAAAAATCCTAATGTAATTACAAGTCTTATTCATTTGAGTGCTACTTGAATTAAAAGAAAACCTGTGATCTTATGCTGTGAGTTGCTCTTTTGTCATCAATATTGGAGTACTCACTTAGGGCAAATAAATGTGTTGACACATATGGGAAGTTGAGGAAGTGGTAGCTTCTGCTATTTGAAAAGTTCACGGTTTAAAGGAAGTATAAGAGAGATAGAAGGATGTAAAAATAATGGAAATTGTTGAACTATCAACTAATGATCGTCCTAGAACAAAGTCAGAGAAAATGCTGAAGAGATTGTGTCACTGAATGCAAAGGAGAGAAAAAACTTAAGAAATAGCAAAGAGTTTACAAGGAAGGAGAATTTTCAAAGTCTTTACATACGAGGGTGAGTCTAATTAACAGAAAGAAATATATATTCTGGAGAGAAATGGAGAGAGCACTGTTCTTAGGAGGAAGAGTCCTTTAGGGCCACAGAGCCTTTAACAAAAGCTTTGCAGAGGCTCCTTGGTACCTTTGGGACAGTCCAAGAGAGGGGCAGGAGAGGTGGAGGTGGAATGCACAAGGTGAATTGTGAGGAAATAGTAGGTTGTGCTAGGGGAAATAATATAACTAAAATGAAGCCTGAGGAAGGAAAGAAGAGAAAATTGGAAATTATTACACGTTAGTAGATTATATGGAGAATTAGACCGAATGATCCTCTGTGTAGCATTAAGATGATTATTATGTTGCTTTAAGCTCATAAGCACATCAGGGTTTAAATTTGGTGAATGAGTTCACAACAACCACATAAACAAGTAAACAATCTATTCTAATGTGATTTAATGGTGTTGAGTCAGAATTCAGTTTGAACCTTTCCCCTGTTCATTTACCTGGTACCTGATTTGGGATGAATTACTTTAGTTTTACTGAACCTGTGTTCCTCATCCCTGAAACAGGGATAGTGAAATTTCCTTCGCGGGGTTAGTTATTCAGAGCTGTCCCTGAGACAATTAAGTAAAGAACTTAGTATGTGTTTGACATGTAACAAAGCCTCAGGAAGTAGCAGCACATTCTTTTTATTAAAATGGTAGGGACCATATGCCCAGGGGTAGAGTAACTCGATTGGTGGGAGTTAGTCTCTGTGCAGTGGTGCCTTTCTGAGCTTTGTACCATGCATATAATTTGAATAATGAAACATACCCTTACAAATAATTTAACCCCTTAGGGCCCCTAACCCTTTATGGTAAAAAAAAAAAAATCTGAGTATAAATAAATAAATAGCTTAACTACTCCTTTGGTTTTTAGAACTGGAGAATATGCCAGAGGGAGAGACTAATTAAAGTCACTGGAGCCTTAACAATCAATCAGCTATAGACAGAGAAGGAATCAGGGGAATGAAAAGAGGCGTGGGAGAGAAAGGAGGGGGGAGATTCAGCTTCTAAGAGTGATGGCGTGAACTCTAAGATCATGGTTCAGTGGGCTGTGGAGCAGCTTGTAATTTCTACCTCTATTTCTCCCAGGAGCAATAGTTTCACAGCACCTCACCTCTATCCCTGTAACTAGGAATTAATGCCATAATAGATTGTTTCAACCAAGTTCTGATAAGAAAAACAACTTAGCCTTTTATGATAGACTATGGTTTACAAAGTGCCTTCTGAACTATTATCTCACAGCAACTAGATAATATTTAGAATTGGTATCTCTCATAATCGTAAAAATTATCATGAATGGAGAAAAAAGCAAATAAGCATTTTTAAAAACAGTAATGTCATGGTGTCCTAAATATTTATCATATCTTGGTTTATTTGTATTGTCTATAAGAACTCTCAAATCCAATTTACAATTCTTGAATGAAATAATACTGATGTTTTCTATTTTTAAAAATATTTCACAGCATATTTTTCCTTTGCCTTCACTTCATTTAGCTTTAAGAAAAATCAAGAGCTAAGCACAATTATCTGAAGTCATCCAATGGCTGAGCAAGCATTCACCCCAAATCCTTGACTGCCATTTTATATTTATAACAGCAAGCTTTGTCCTTACATTTGTTTTAAAATATAACACTCAATATGCTTTGGTCTGGGACCTAACTGAGATCTACAAGCGAAGGTGGAAAGATGCAAAATAAGTGAAAAATAATGAAAGTATGGTTGATACTTGGAGTGGGAGAGAAAGGAGGAATGTGCTCCCCACCCTCCATGGTTTCATATGCGTCAGTTCTCCCACAGATATTTTTCAAAATATTAAGAAACAGGCTATATCAAAGAGACAAGAGATGTAGGAACTATAATTTAAAAACCCAAACAAAGTGTTACAACTTTTGGAAACTTGTTTAACCTCTTGGGCCTCATTTTCCTAACTTGTAAAATAGTGATAATTATGGTATCTATTAGAACAGATAATTATAGTGTCTACTGCAGAGGGTTATGGGAACGATTCAATAAACATTACGTGATTCACTTTTAGATGCTAGCACAAAATAAGAGTTAAATAAATCTTGCCTCTTCTTCTTTTTACGATTAATATTATAATTCATTATTCCTTAATAAAAGCTACAATTAGGCACATGATAAGCTTGATCATTTGCTGCCTAATAATCCAAGTACTGGTATGCTCTGCTGGATTTATCATTGTCAGCCACCCTCTCCCTCAGAATTAGTTTCTCTTAAAGGAATGAAACAATTACAAACATTCGGTAGCCATTTTTTAGGCTTTTTTTTTTTTTTTCAAAAGAAACCAACACTTCCATCAGCTGTTTAAATAGATGTCATGAAAAAAAAAAATAGATGTCATGTGAAATTTTTAGGGATCTCATTTTAATTTATAAATTAACATGTTTATAGTCATTTTAACTCAACGATAGTTGAAGACAAGACACTACTCAACTATACAGCCTTCTTGTTACTTTAACTGATAACTACCTTTATGTTTAATGTTTTCATGTTCTTGTTAAGAACAAAAAAAAATGAATGCTTTTTTATTTGATACTATCAGTACAGAGTTGTTTTGTACTATCTTTTGTTGAGTTATCTTCCACTATTGACCTGTTTTACTTTTTAAAAAGGGTAAAGGAGTATTTTTTTGAAATTGTAATTGGAGATTCTGAATTTAAATTCATAATGATAGCAAGCAAGTAATTTCTAAATATTATATGGAGACAATTCTAAGTACTATGTACACAACATAGTGACTAATTATGGAGGTTGTAAATTAAGGGGTCATTTGGTGGAAGCTGGAATGAGAAATCCATTTAGTGGTTGCAGGTCACTAATTGATACCTTTGTAGAAAACTTACTGCCAGGGAGGAACTTGGAGCACAAGCAAATGTCCCTATTTCAAACACTATTCTGAGTGTCTATTAATTAAGTGCTTGGAAAGCTGTGTTAACTTGGACAGGGCTTAAGACCATCATTTTTGGTCACTAGGGCAGCACTGACTTGAAAGCGTTAATTTAATTTCCTAACACATTCTTCAGGAAGCTGAATGGTTAAACCTGCATTATATTTCATGCCTCAGAGAACAAGAAGGCAAAGCTGATTCAGGTAATTTTTAGGGTACCTGATTAATATTATAATTAAAACAACAACCTGAAGAGCATCTGGGAGTGTTCAGTTTTAAAGAATGCCAAATAATATCACCCCTGTCCTGGTAGCAGCCACACCCTGGGTTTTTTTCTGGTCCTTTGCACATTCATCTCTTCTGAAGCATCTGGCCCAACTCACTGCCTTCTCTGTCCCCAAGCTCTTTTCCTGTGGTATTTTTCACACCTCACTCTTGCACTGCTCTGGTGCAGTTTCTTCTCTGATTGATTCTTCTTAGTCCTCAGCTTCTCCTCTCTGCCACCCCCATCCCCTTCCCCATACGCATCCTGAAGATTTGTTGTTGTGGGTATTTTCTCATTACCTATACTTCATTCCAGGGAAAGTGTTATGGGCTGAATGTCTGTGTATCCCTCTCCCTCAAATTCATATGTTGAAGCCCAATGTGATAGTTTTGGAGGTGGGGCACTTGAGAGATAATTAAGTTTAGATGAGGTCATGAGGATGGTGGGATCCTCTCACATGAAGGGATTAGCACCCTTCTAAATAAAGGAAGACATAGAGATTTCTCTCCAGCCATGCAAGAAGAGGTCAAGTAAGCATATAGTGAGGCGGTGGCCATCTGGAAACTGAGAAATAGTCCATCTCATGAGGCAGATATGGGAGTGTAGACTCATTGGTGGAAGAGAATCTGTGCCACCTTGATCATCTTGAATTCCCAGACTCTAAAACTGAGAAATATGTTGTTTAAGTCACCTGGTCTATAGTGTTTTGTTATAACAGTGTGAGCTAAGACAGTAAGTAATAGCATTTATTTCCAGCTTCAGTATTTAATCTGATGGGATGACTCCCCGGAGAGAACACCATCCAGACCCGTAGTTCCAGGTGCCTGCTGGGCCACACTGGTACTTTAGAGTCAACAGCCCTATACGGGTCCTATTAATCCCACTTCTCTACCTGGTTCCTGTAACTTAATTACTGGGCTCCTTGTAACCCAGGTTCAAAGGTCTGGGTGCTGCTGCAAATTTTATTCTTCTGACTTATTATCCTTTATTCTTATTACCTCATCTAATCAGTTATCAAATACTACTGATTCTGTAGGGGGCTGATAATGTGCAATGAACATGTAACTTTATATTCTATATCCTTGTAATATCACTTTTGAGCTCACAACTTACTTATTCTGGTATGGTAGCAGGTGAGAGGGAGGTGTTGCCAATACTTGAAATTGTCAATTTAAGGTGTATAATCTTTTCCTGTTTAAAGCAGTCCCTTCAAGTTCACAACAGTGTCTTGCAAAAGTTAGCAGCCTTTCCAGATTTCATTCCTTTTCTCTTTTGTAAGAAGTAGTCTTGATGTGATAGAGCTAGTCTCTAAGAATACCATTTAAAATTCTCTTTTAATGGTTAAGGGCTCAATCTTGCCTTTTTATTTCTCTTTCATTCCTACTATTATAATTCTGATAATTCCTAAGTCAAATGTCTGCCTCTGGCTGTATAGGGGGAAAAGTCATGTAAAAGGAAGGTGAAGAGAAGAAAGCATGTTAACATATCTCATAACATAACCCTGTTGAAATGGTGTGCCTGTGATGCCTCTGGAAGGCATCCTCCTTTGCCTTCCTGCTCCTCTTCTCTTGGACTTCATTGAAATTCCTCAAACTCTACTGTGGCTCCATCCTCTCCCTTCAAAATTCATCGTTCACACTTGTACCCAGGTAATAGCCACGTTCTGTCACTACCCAAGTGGGTTCCAGAACTTGAATGTTATCTACGCAGTACACCCAGGCTCCTGTGCACCAAAGCCAAGCCTTCCACAACCATACCTTATACTCTCATGCTTGAGAAATACCCTTGTCCCAGATTTTCAATAATGGAGAATATTCACTATTTCATAAATGCGCAATCTTCATTCTTACCCTGTACATATTGATGCTGCTGCCCGGAATGAGTCTGCACTCCCATATCTGCCTCATGAAATTCTGTAAATCCTTAAATTTTCTGCTCAAATGGCACTTTCTACATTACTTCCAGATTCCCGGCTCAGAAACTAATTTCTCCCTCTTCTACCCTGCCCATGTTACTTTCTGTAGACTTCTTTTGTGCTATTTTTCCCATTACACATTGCACTGCAATTAGTAGTGTTTGTATCTCCTTTAAGTTTTGATATTTAACTTCCTTCAGAGTAGAAGTCAGGACATATTTATACTTTGTATCACACAGAGTACCTAGAAATATCAGGTCCTGAATGACTCTGAGCTGAATTGAACAATAAAAATGTTGGAGATAATAAAAGTCAAATAGTTGCATTTTATTATCCCTACTACATTGAATCTATACCCGGGAGACTACATTGTTGGCACATTTTGTATTCCTTAAAATTATGCTTTGGTTCCCAGGAGTTTCTTAGATAAATAGAAAAATATTTATTTTTTTCCCTTAATGGAATAAATATAATTCCTTTATCAGTGAGATTAAGAATGCCATTTCAGATTCCAAAGAAACAACTTTGAAAACCTTGCCAAAATCTATCATGATTTCTTTTTTCTCATTGAGCTTAAAAATTGGTCTCTTGCTTAAAAAGCTAAAAGCAAATAATTTTCCCCTTCAGATAGATTTTGGGAACAAAGTAAAATTCAGATAGCTAGCCAAAACAAACTAGCTGAAAGCACAGAAGAAGTCCCAGACAGAGAGGTTATTTCATTTTAGAGTTCAAGTGGCAGAGCAGTTACTGTATTATGTGAATCCTAAATTGGCATTTGGCAGCAAACAAGAATCGCTTGCAGGAAATAATATCCTTCATTTTCCTAAATGCCAGTCACCTCTGGGATTCAGTCTAAGTCCCTACTTTTATCTCTCCATGTGCAGGCCCCTCCCCCTTTCTTTTTCTAGGGCATAATAATGATGCTATGTATTATGCATTATGCCTTAAGGAAACTCAGACTAGCAACACAGGCTATCATTAGCTCTCACCACTTTAGGATTGTCCCCAATAAACTCTATAATCACCTGGGATGCAGCTGAACCAGGTAAGGTAGGAAAAATGGTTACTATAAAGCTGAAAATTATGATGCTGTTTGAGGAGACACATAAAGCACCCACCTATTTTATCAACTTATTTTTCAAAGCCTCTCTTTAGATGTTCAGTGACTTTCTTAAAAGAGTGATTTGCTCTCATCGGGGGAAAAAAAAGTTTCCAAGCCTTCTGGTTGCAAAGATAGGCCCTTTTACTGTAAATCAATGTGTTGCTGTCTTGTTTGCTTTCGTGCAAGAAAGATGGGCACAGCCCAGAACCAATGGTGCTGCTTCCTTGCCTCATTTATCTTGTGGCTTTGTTACCAGAGCAGCCTAGTCTTAACCATGTCACCTCCCCTTTACTGCCATTGTTACAAGGGCTCTGAATACAGATACTTAAAGGTATAGAAGGAGGTTATCTTATTTTTCTTAGTTTTCGGGATGTCAGGTGTAAAAGTTGGATTACTTAGAGTTCTGTTTATGGCACTCTGTTTTTATTTGTCCATGCCACACTCCTTCCTTGTTATTATTTTAGTTACATTTTAATGTATTGATTTCCTTTTGGCCCTATTTCTCATACTACTCCTTCCCCTCCTCTAGGCACATTAGACACCATTCTAACAGGTTGATTACATAGCTTTCTGCTTTTGGATGTTCTTGTAAAGCATGTATGATTATTTTGTGCCCATGAAACTTAACATAAATGATAGTGCAGTAAAGATTTTCTTCTGCTAACTTTTCAATCAGAATTATGCTTCTAAGATATTAGCATGTTGTGTGTACATTCACTTGTTACTTCTAAAGTTGCTTTGTATTCTACTGGTGCCAACTAATCCCCACTGAAAGATACTTTAATTGACTCCAATTCCCTGACTACACAAGATACTCCGCATTAAAATTGCTACAAGAGCTCATTATGCATGAGGATATATACAAGAGAAATTCCTTAGTACCGAGATCCCTGGGTCATGAGTATGCATATACGTAATTCATCAGCAATTTATCAAAGATTCTGTGTATTTTTATTGAATTATTTGATGTTTTATAGCTTTATAGTGGATGATGTACTTTTAAATCTATTTTCTAGATTATTTCTGGTATGAAGAAATGCTATTGGTTTTTGTTAGTTTATTTTTGCTGAGCTCTTATTATTTCAAATATTTTGTTCATTATGGTTTCTTTCATTTAAAAATAATGATAGCTTCACTAGTTTATGTGATTCCTTACATCTCATTTATTTTCTTTTTTCTTTTTGTGCTGGCTAGAATCTTCAATACCATGTCAAACAGTAGTACTGAAAGAGAATCTTGTCTCTTCCAGTCTAATGTTTCTACATTAAAAATATTTGTAATAGGTTTTTGTTATATAATCTTTATGAACTTTGAAAAATTCTATTTTATTTCATAATTTTCATGTGTTTGTGTTTTTTAGAAATTGTGAATCAGTGTTCAATTTTACTATCTGCATTTTCTGCTGTGATAAATTTGTGATTCACTGTGATAAATATGTATTTTTCTTCTCTACTTATTATTATGGCAGATTAATAAAATTTCTATTGAACTATCCTTCTATTTTAGGATTAATTAATTCTGATCATATGCATTTCAAATCTGCCTTATAAAATCAGTGTTTTATTTAATGTTTGCATATGTGTTTGTAAGTAAAATGGGGCTATAATTTTACTTTCTTTGATTTCCCTTATCTCTTTTTAGAATCAAGATTTCATTAGTGCCTCACTTAGTGAGGCATCTCCAATTCCTTTTAATTCTTTTTTCCCCTAATTTCTGAAGTAACTTGCATATGATAAGAGTCAAATATACCTTAAGATGTTGGCAGAATTATCTACAAAACAATAAGGGTTTGGTGTTTTACACTATCTTTGCCAATCATTTGATTTATTTAATGCTTATTGGCTTATTCAATTTTGCTATTTTTTTTCTTGCTTCAGTCTTTTTTAAATCCATTTCATCTGCTTTTTAAAATATAGTTGTTTAGGCGCACCTGGGTCACTCAGTGATTGAGTGTCTGCCTTGGCTCAAGTCGTGATCCCAAAGTCCTGGGATTGAGTCCTGCATCAGGCTCCCCACTGGGAGCCTGCTTCTCCCTCTGCCTATGTCTCTGCCTCTCTCTATGTCTCTAATGAATAAATAAATAAAATCTTTCAAATAAATTAAAAAAATATATATAATTGTTTACATTATTCTCTCACTAATTTCCACCTGTTAGTAGTTATTTCATTATTATCCTATACTTTTATTTGTAAATTTTCATTTTTATATCACTTCTTTAAGAACTTTCTGTTATTACACTATCCAAGAACAAGTCACTGATTTTGCTAATATTCTTTTGTTTGTTCTATATTCTATTAATATGTCATGTTTATTACTATCTGTTTTTTTGGTTGAGTTTACTGTCTTGCTCAATTTCTATCCATTTTTTCTTATTTACTGATAAATTTATTTGGAATTAAACTTTATTTTAATTAAAGCTTTAACATAATTTTTGCCTCACAATTTGTGTCCTTCAGCATTTTTATTGATATTAAGTTCTAAGAGTTTTTTAATTTCCTTTATAATTTTCTTTTTAATCCAGTGGTAATTAAGTGAAATATTATCTAGTTTTCAATTATATAGTTTTGTTGATAATATTTAATATCATTTAATTATAATCAGAAAACATAGTTTGCATGACACTGATCCCTTGGAATACATAGAAGCTTTCTCTACAGTTTAGAACATGGACTTTTTACTTTATTTTCTCCATGAGTGCATAAAATATGTATATTCTATATTCTCTCTTTTTTTTAATTGAACAGGTTTATGTTGTCCAATAGTTTTGTGTATAAATTGATTTGCTCAGATCTTTGATATTGCTGCTTATTTTTTGCCTGCTTGATCTATGGATTTCAAAGTCAATATTAAAATCTAAATTTATAATTAATCAATTCCCCCCTGAAATTCCCCAGTTTATCTCTTTACAGTTTAAAATGATATTATTTACATGCATACCTATAAGGATTATATCTACCTGCTCTGTCTTTTCCTTTATCAGTGTATAATCTCTCTTTCTGTTTCTTAAAACAATTTTCCTTTTAACTATTATGTTTACCACAAAAGATTTCTTTGGTTCCTATTTATTTGACATATTTGCTTCCAAATTCGCATTTTCAACCTTTCTTTGCCTTTTCATTTTCAGTGTGTCAACTACAGAAAATACTATAGAATCTTAAAGAAAAAAAAAAAACCCCTGTGGTCTTTTAACTAATGATTATAAATCATTTATATAAAAAAATTTATCTTAAGACTCATTATTTGCAATTTTTTTGTATTATCTACTGTTGCACATTTTTTCTTCTTTTCATTGGGTCAATCAAGTTTTCTTTTTAAAGAATTATACATTAAACTTTCGTTTTATTGTAATTGCCCTTAATTTAAGTCCCACAGTCATGTTTATCCACACATTAATTTTATAAACATATGAATGTTTACATATCCCCACTTATAAAACATACATTTTATTTTATTTATTTTATTTTTTTAATTTTTATTTATTTACGATAGTCACACAGAGAGAGAGAGAGAGAGGGAGGCAGAGACACAGGCAGAGGGAGAAGCAGGCTCCATGCACCGGGAGCCCGACGTGGGATTCGATCCCGGGTCTCTAAGATCGTGCCCTGGGCCAAAGGCAGGCGCTAAACCACTGCGCCACCCAGGGATCCCTAAAACATACATTTTAGCATAAACTCCCCTCCATTTGTTTTCTGTCTGTCCCGGTTGCTGTTTTCTAGAGTTTTGATCCTGAGTTTTTAAGGATTTCTATTATCTTCTTTTTGTTTTCCTCTGCTTTCTTTGACAACAATGTTTGCATTGGGATTTGATGGTATTTTACCACCTTAATTTCTGCTGTCTCTTACAACATCCAACATTTATTTCCCTTCTTATTTCATTATTTGCTGCAAGAGCGTTTTTTAAAGTGAGCCTTTTTGTGGCAAATCTTTTGAAGACTACTTTGCCAGATTAGATTTTATCATACCTTCCCATTGAAATGATAATTTGGCTACCTGTCGAGCTCTAGTTTCAAAATTATTTTACTCTAAAATATTACTACCTTGCCTTTTTAATCTACAATTCTTATTGAAATGCATGATATCAGTATAACTCTTATTCTTGTTTGAGAATCTACTCTTTCTCTTTGGAACTTAAAAAATGTTCACTTTGATATTTTTTAACATCACTGTCTTGGATCTAAGTATGAGGTGTTTTTTTTTTTTTTTTTTTTTTTTGGCACTTTATGAGCACTTCCAAACTAAGGTCTTTCATTCTTTAATCTAGGAATTTCTGAAAACGTTTCATTCTATCCATTCTTTTATTCTCCTAGGGGGTATCTAATTTCTAGATCTGGCAATTTGATATCTTCCATGATTCTTCTAATTTTTTTCACTTTTTTTCTTTGCTCCTGCCATCAGAGGGTTTCTCATTTTAATATATTCCAGCTTGCTAGTTGGTCTACTTGTGGGTTCATCCTACTGTTTTCCCATTAATGGGAAACATGTTTTATCATTTTCCTATTCTCTTTTTTATACTTAATCCTAATACATGGTTCTCTTTTAAAATTAACTTCTTTGATTTATTTATTCATTTATTTATATTTTATTTATTTATTTATATTTTATTTATTTATTTATATTTTATTTATTTATTCATGACAGACACGGGGCGGGGGGGCGGGGTGCAGAGACACAGGCAGAGGAAGAAGCAGGCTCCATGCAGGGAACCTGATGTGGGACTCGATCCCGGGTCTCCAGGATCACGCCCTGGGCTGAAGGCAGCACTAAACCGCTGGGCCACTGGGGCTGCCCCTCTCTGTTTTATATATAATAAATATTATACATGTTACTATATCATTATATTTTATATATCTGTTGAATATCTTCCCATATCTTTTAAGTAGATTTACCACACTTTAGTATACTGTACCTTGTATGTTTGAGGAGGGGCAAGGGATGAGTTCCAGCACAGAGAATCCAAATGCCACAGAATCACCTTTAGAGTCTGTTTTGCTAATTTTTGGTCATGTAATATCTCTTGAAAATGAGTAGCAATATATGGAAGTGCCCTTTGGTTGTGTTCTACCAAACCTGGGTTGTGGGTACTTGGATGACTAGGGAAGGGGTTTATATGGAGCTGGTACTGGATGTATGAGGACAGCTGGTCAGTCTGCACCAGTTTGAATCAACTCTATATCCCAGTGGGGCTTCTGAGCCGCCCGGATGTTACACTTCCAGTGATTCGCCCAGGCCAGCAAGACAGATACAAGAGCAGAAAAAGAAGTAAAAGCTGTGATTTCATGTAATGAAATAAACCTCAGAGAAAGTAAACTATAAAAGGACTTTAGGAATGATGGTCACAGAAAGCTTCTCTGACAAGGTAGCTTTTGAAATGAAGCCACAGGAAAAAAGGGAAAGCCAACAATGTGAATATCATGAAGAAACGAGTTCTGTGCTGCAGGAAAAACAAGTGCGAAGTCCCTGTGATGAGAAGAAACTTTTCATATTCAAGCAATGTTGGAGCACGGTTAGTAAGCAGGAGATTCATAGAACAGTTTTCTATGGGAGCCATTTGGGAGCAAGACAGAGATAGGGTTTTAAGTGTCAGGGCATAAAGTTTGACTTTTTTTTATGGGCACTGAGGGGGACACTTGATGAGATGAGCACTGGGTGTTATACTGTATGTTGGCAAATCGAACTCCAATAAAAAATACACACACAAAAATAAAGTTTGACTTCTATTCAAAGTGCAAAATGGAAGCCATTGAAGGGTTTTAGGAGGTCTGAAGTAGACCATCTGAAGTAGGGCGGCTACAATGAAGACCAAAGAAAGGGCAGCACTTTAAAATATAATTGACGAATATAGTTTCTAGCATAAAACGTTCATTTGCGTCATCTTTCATGATTTCTTTTATTCAGCTTCATTTTACCCTTGAAAATTAAATCAAGGGATCCCTGGGTGGCGCAGCGGTTTGGCGCCTGCCTTTGGCCCAGGGCGCGATCCTGGAGACCCGGGATCGAATCCCACGCCGGGCTCCCGGTGCATGGAGCCTGCTTCTCCCTCTGCCTGTGTCTCTGCGCCTCTCTCTCTCTCTCTGTGACTATCATAAATAAATAAAAATTTAAAAAAAAAAAAAAAAGAAAATTAAATCAATGTCTTCAGCATTTCAGAATGCTGATGTTTAATCTACATGTTCTTTCATTATTGTCTGCCTGTCTTTAAAAATCTTTAAATAGGGATCCCTGGGTGGCACAGCAGTTTAGCGCCTGCCTTTGGCCCAGGGCGCAGTCCTGGAGACCGGAGATCGAGTCCCACGTCGGGCTCCCTGCAGGGAGACTGCTTCTCCCTCTGCCTATGTCTCTGCCTCTCTCTCTCTCTCTCTCTCTGTGACTATCATGGAATAAATAAATAAAATCTTAAAAAAAAAATCTTTAAATATCACACCACCTGATGATAAATGATTTACATTTAATTCTCAATTTTTCTCAACTTAATGTATACATTCAGGCATAGAACATAAATATTTTAAAGAGATAAAGGACTGAATTTCTTCAAGTTCAGAATGTTTTCCCTTAATTCATTATGGACCTCCTTGTAGTTCACATTGTCACATGGTTTTCACCATTGCTCTCAATCCCATACCACCTTTCTCAACTCTACTTCACCTCAAAAAATGGACATAATGCTTCCTTTTGCAGAGCACAGCATAAAAAGCCTTTTTTATCATAAAAGAATTATGACGCCACAGTGGCCTCATAGTTACAGGCACATCAGACATCAGTTCTTCTAAAGTCAGTAACCACACTCTATCGCATAGAATCCCCAAAGAGTAGTTTCTCAAGATCTGTGGGCTAGACAATGATGAGGGTCATTTTCCATAATGAGTAAAATTAAATGGCCATTCTTGTGTCCTTTCCAAAACAGAGTCATGTTCCATAGAAGTGTACTGCTATTTCTACTAGCAGCAACTAATGGCTAGCAACTTTTAAACACAGTCATTTTGCTAAAATAATTTAAAGTTCTTCACTGGGCACCATGGTACACTGAGTTTTTACAAAAATGGGACTAAACAATATGTTCTTTTATCTCCTGCTTTATGAAACAGGACAATGTTGAACCTTTTAAGAATTCCAGTGAATATATTCTTAAACTATTATTTTAAATAATAAATGATAATATTAACAATAATGGTTTTTGGACGTTCTTCTAAGTCCTTTACATTATTTAATTCTCATAATTTTATGATGTAGGCATTGTTGTTGCATCCAAAGTTTTATGATGAAAATACCCACATTTATAATTTCTAATAATAATAGCTAACTAACATTTACAAAATGCTTACACTGTGCTGGTCACAATGATGATTGTTTAATATGAATTATTTTATCTTTTCCCTGGTAAGTTTATGTATTTGTCTCATGTGTTAAATGGGAAAACTATTCATAGGGGCAAAGTAACTTGACCAAGCCAATTAGCAGATGTATAACTTAAACCCAGGTCAAAAAAGGTGAGTCTTTACAAAATGTTACAGTAAATCATTTCAGTGCCCAAGTGCCAGGAGATCTGATCCTAACCAGAACCCAAGGTATAATTTGCTACCTGGTATTTGGGAATTTTCTGGAATGTGAAGAATCAGTGTGGTCAAAACCCAGAAAAATAGCAGAATGATTTCCTGGTTTTTGTGCTTTTTCCTACCTCTCACAGATCCATTCTCTTCCCTTCCTTGAGCCTGAAGTTTGCCCACCTGGTTTTTCCTTGCAGTTGGTCAATGGAAGAAAGCAGCACAAGATGGAGGAAGGAAGAGAAGAAAATCAAAGCATTTCTTTCTTTCCCTTCCTTTATGATAAGGTCCTGGGTAATCACTGTGTCCTCTTGCACTCACAGCTCTGACCTGGCAGCTCCTCCAAGTCGCCTTTCTCACTGATTTCAGGAAATTATTTTTCTTTCTCTGTCCTTTCAACCCTAATTGGTGCAATTGCATCCCGCCCTTGCTAGTCCCTGGAAGCCTCCTCATCCGTTATTGTTCCCTTTTAACCCTGCTCACCCCTCTGTGTAAGTAGTCCCTTCATTAGGGTCTGTTTATAGGAACTTTCAAGGGTGGGTTCTGTTTCCTACTTGGGCCTTAACCAATTAAAAGGAAAAAAAAGGGAACTAGGTTGATGGATAGATTACATTTTCTAGTAACAAAGAGAATGAGGGCAGAATATTTCGACAATGGTTCTTGGGAGTTATGCCAGCAGCCAAAATGAGAAGTCTGTGCAGAAAGAACAAAAGAAAAACATTTAGTCAGATATTCCAAGGATTCACTTACTAGCAGTGGCATCCATAAGGCATGGAACTTTCACTTTCACTAAGAAACTGTCAAGCAGGGTCTAGGCACTATAAAAATATGGATCCAAGAAAATGGAAATGTTGGTTAATAAAGATGCTGTGAGATACACCACAGAGACATTCCCTACCCTTTGAGCCAGAGGAAGTGATGGATTTTGCAATATAGCTGGGAGAGATGAACTATGGATCTACAAATCCTACTTTACCCCCCCTCCCCCAGGCTAGCAGGAGGGGGTGGGAATCTCCTATCGCATGTTAAGACAGCACTATTGTGTTGCTGTGGTAGGAGAAAAGCAAAACTGTCATTTTTATTTAAACTCCCAGGAGAATCCAATCTAAGTTTTATTGGGGCTTCCTTTCTAAGCAACAAATTTGGGAATTCATGTCATTTTGTTTTGAAAAAGGTTTCTTCGATAACTGACTATATTACAGAAAGTGTTTTCTATTTTTATATTTCCTCATAGCCTTGTGCAACAAAAGAAAATTGTTTGGGTACTATAGTACCAGGAGTCAGGTTGTTGACTCCTACGTGATTTTGCTTAAACTTATGGAAACATCCTATTTTCTCCATACCACCCCAGGCAGCCTATTTAGCAGATTGCCTAGATATTGCTCCTTTCAAGATACTGCTCAATGACTAACTCTGGCATGAAGTCATTCTGAAGTTCCCCTTCTATATCTCCCCAGGTAAAATTCATCACTTTTTCTGTTGTTGCTACCCTCCACTGTACAAAGTCCCTGTAGAAAAGACAAAACTACTTCTAGCCATCTTAGGTTTGCAGCAAGGACTCTTTAACAAAAAGATTAAGAGAAAAAACAAATAGTTTATTAGAGTGGGTAGTACATGTCAGGTGGGTGAAATCTAAACCAAAAGTAATTCAAAATGGTGGCTTATATATCACCTTCAACAAAGAACAATACATTTATAGAGAAATGGCAGGACAAAGAAAAGCAGTTTTAGACTTCCAAGGACAGCAAACTGTGGGAAGGAAACTAAGAGAGTAAGGTTTGTTTGCAGATCCTCTGGTGCTGTCTCTAGGTTGATAAAGGGTCTGTCTCCAGTAAAAGAATTTCTATCCTACCCTTAGGCAGAAAGGAGGGAGATTTTTCTGTTTGCTGCTGTTTCATTGACTTGAGCTCAAAATAATTCTTATGTCAAAAGGCATATTTTGGGATGATATATTCTATGTTCCTTTACCCTTTCTACCATTTTGTTGTTGCTATTGTTATTTTAAATAGCCTCTCTCATCCACCAGATTGTAAACTCCTTGAGAGCAGGTTTATATCTTACTACTCTGCTTAACATTTAATACAGTGCCTAGTCAGAATTTGCATATAATAATGATCTTTGAGTGAATAAATAAATATCTTTTTAGTCCAACATACAATGTGAAGAGCAAGTAAGTTTTTGGATCAACTTTTCTAGAATTTATACACTTTCTCCCCTTTTAACATTACAGGAAAATCTAAGAATAATTGAGCAGATTCTCTTAATTGCCCACCTACTAATCCATTTTTCCTTTACTTTTATTTATTTATTTATTTATTTATTTATTTATTTATTTATTTATTTTTTAAAATTTTTATTTACTTATGATAGTCACACAGAGAGAGAGAGAGAGAGAGGCAGAGACACAGGCAGAGAGAGAAGCAGGCTCCATGCACCGGGAGCCCGACGCGGGATTCGATCCCAGGTCTCCAGGATTGCGCCCTGGGCCAAAGGCAGGCGCCAAACCACTGCGCCACCCAGGGATCCCCATTTTTCCTTTACTTTTAAACAGAATCCTAAATTTTGGAAGGAAGCAATGTATTGTGCTTAAAATATTCCTTTTCCTATTCATGCTTTCCAATCTAGCTAATGTGATGGATATGCAGGTACTCATGGAAAAATTTCTGGTAACTTAGGTAGTAAGTATGAGTATCTCTCTCTTTCTCTCTCTCTCTCTCTCTCTCTGACACACACACATACATACACAAAATTGGTGTAAAATTTTTCCACTCCATTTTGATCCTTTTTCCTTCTTTTAAACATAGATGTGATGCCCAGAAGTATAATAGCCATTCTATCTTCTGTGTCCAGAGATAGAAGTAGCCTGGTTCTTTGTTCATCAGTCCTACATAGCTTTCAACTTTATTCCTTGTTATATGAGATTAAAAAAATATCCGTACTTGTCTGAGCCATTGTTTGTCAGATTTCTGTAATATGCAGCTGAATACAATCCTGAACAATTCAGCAATGTAAGTCTCCTGGTAGCTTTTATTAACTTTTCACTTGTCATTGATTCTGTGGACAGGAAAATGGCTATGGGCCAAGATGCAGGAGGTTAACACAGACTTCCAGTTACTCTAAAATAATTTCAAGTTTTGAGTCAGTTGCTCCCCCCCCCCTTTTTTTAAATTATACCTTAATGATCTGATTGCTTTTTTAGATAAACTTATGTGTAAGCACCTCTAGTGATGACAGCTTTAACAGCAAGAACCAAGAATGGCCTGAAGAGATAAATGATTCTATTATCTAAGGGCTGTGAGAAAAGAGGTGCTCAGTAGGAGAAAACTAAAAGCATATTCTGTAGCAGACATTCCCTAATGTCACTTTTAAATAACTCTACATATTTAGAAAATTTATTTGGTTACCTAGATAGTAGATATCATGGGTCAATAAGCCATCTGGCCTTCACATTGGTAGTTCCGGCTCTTAGCTTCAATTCCTCACAAGGATGTTACCAAGATTACCCTATGGCTATGGCACTATTACAGTAACTCATCCTCTGAAAATGATTCAGGAAAACATACTGTCTTGTTCCTCAGTGTGGAAGTTTATGGACTCCATCAAGCAATTATGCCAAGAGCTTACTCACAGAGGCATTCTTAGGTAAACGCTGGTTGTCTCTGTAGGAACTCCTATGGACTGTTTCTGTGAGGAAGTAATGTGGTCTTTCCCCTGGTGAGATGGCTTGAGAATGCATAGACCTGTTCTCCCTTCCTTTTAACTTGTTTCATACTTATGCTTATGGATCTACCGATTCAGAATACTACCAGCATCAGTTCTCTGTCAAAGAAGAAGCCTAAAATAGTCTGCAGCAATAGTCACTGCAAAGTGACTCCAGTGTCTAGAGAAGTGTTTATTAATATAATTAGAAAGTGCTATTTAGGCAGGCTTATTTATATCGCTTGAAAGTTTGTCCTCTTTCCTGTGTTGATGGATCTTGTAGAAGAGTGGTTCCTTCTGCCTCTCTCATTTTTTCCTTCCTAACGTCTTGAATCTATATTATAGAATGCCAACAGTTGACCAGTGCAAAGTTTAATTTGGGTTAGAAAACTCCAGTCAAAGGGAAGTGCTTCCAACATATTCATTCAGGAATTCTCAGTTCAATCTCACTTGGATAAAGTTGAATAACCAGCTGCATATTTGAATCTTATTAGCCTTGGCCGAGATGTCCTTTCATATGAGTGCCTGACTTCTAACAAAGATGAACGAGAAATGGTCACATAAAATCCATCTTGGTGACTGCAGTAAAGCTGATGACAAGGACATTTTCCATTAAATTGTTGAAATAGTCATTGTGGGCTGCTTATCCTCCTTCCTTTTTTCTAACAGAAGTCAGTTTGTTATGGTATTCAGTTATGCTCCATGGAATAGAAAATATTAGGGTAGGAGTCCTCCTTTTCCAGGTACTTACTGAAATAAGGAAAACACTTCTATTTGGACCAATGGGACATGAAGAGAGGTTTCCTAGAGGATTCTGGAAATGGTCTTATTGTTGATGCTAATCCAAGTTGGGGTTGTTTTTAGCACTTGTAGCTGAAGGGATTCCAACTGATAAAGTCACTGTTTATTTTCTAATAAATTTCTTCCTCAATATAGTAGCAGGAAACACCTTGTATTTTAGAATGTTTATATTTAGAAAGTTTCTTTCTAGAGCTACATAGTTTATGTAGTTTTTTTTTTTTTTTTTTTTTTTTTTTTTTTTTTTTTTTTTTTTTTACCTCCAGGAAGACTAGAACCAACTTTATTGGCAATGACAACAACTATGTTAACATTTGGTACAAGCATATATTCTTTCATTTTTGAACTTGGATTATTCAATTTTTTCTTTTTTATTTAAATGATCATATTTTGTGTTTTTGTAATCCATATTTATAGAATAATAACAATGTGTAATCTTATAAAGATTTAATGTATGAGAGAAAATTCTAATTAAAAGACTTTTATTCTCTAAGTCAGTAGTTTTAAACTGTTTTATGGGCTGCCCATCCTGTTCTATAAAGAAAATCTTTCACTGAATGCCAATTTATACAATGAAGTGTAACTATTCTGGTCAAAGCTTAGGCAACAGGCCCGGAGTTTCACCCAATGAGCACCACACACCATACCTCCCTACTTACACATAACCTGCTCAATCCTTCTGGAAATTTTAGAAAATCCTTATATTTTCTGTTTCTTTCCTTTGTATTGATGTACCATTTCCCAAAGATATTAGATTGTAATCAAACTCTACGAATCAACTTTTAATGTTCATTTTGAAATCATTACAGATGATCCCTATACAAGTATCCCCTTAAAATGCCATACTATTTGTGCTCCACATAAAGAGAACTGATGGACCTGAATTTTGTAGTTCAAATGGATGCAGAGTCTCTGCTATTAAGGCATTAAAATAGCAGTTATAAATAGATTTTACTTATTGAGCCTATATATGAGCATTCCATGTGAGATTATCAACAAATCTAGACTTTATTTCTATCTTCTTCACCCTGCCCAAAACTCCACTCTGTGGATATCAACCTTTTTTTTCTAAATTTTAAAGTTTATTCTTTCATTCTTTACTTTTATTAAAATATTAGAATACATACAAACATGATTGTGTGTGTGTGTGTGTGTGTGTGTGTGTGTATACACCTTCTCTTTGTTAGCTAAGGGCTTACTAGCTGGCATACTTCAGAGACTTTTCTTTTTTTTTCACTGAATAATACTTCTTGGAGATTACTTCATAGAAATATATATGTGTCCCATTCTTTTTTACAGATACAAGCTACAAGATTCTCCACTACATGGATATTTAGTGGACATTTAGTTTATTTCATCCTTTTGCTTTTACAAATAATCTGGCAATTATTATATATGTATATGGTGTGTATGTGCCTTCTGTATATATCTGTTAAAATTTCCAGTGTATTTATCAGGTAGAAGTTAAATTTCTGGGACAAAGGATAAATGTATATGCAATTTTGGTAGCTTTGTCAAATTTCCCTCCATGCATCTTTCTGCAGTGTATCAGCAATATATGAGAGTGCTCATTTTCTTACAGCCTTTATGAGAAAATATGTTGTTGAGTTTTGGATATTTGTCAATAAAATTACATGACAAATGGTAACTTTAGGTAGTTTCAATACGCATTTTTCTTTTATGAGCAATATTGAGGATAACTTTTTATGGTTTAAGGCTAGTTGCATTTCTTTCATTGTGAACTATTCCTCTAGCTCAGTTTTCTATAGTTGTCAGTGCCTTTCTTGTATATTTTTAGAAAACTATTTACTAGCAATATTAACCTTTTAAATGTGATATAAGTTATAAATATTTTCCCATGAATATCACTGCCTTTTATTTTGCTTATTCCTTATCTCTGGATTTTGTGCCAAACTATAAAACACTTTCATAACACATATTACAGAGAAATTTACCCAGGTTTTTTTGTATTGCTTGCATTAACTGATTTCTACAATGAAATCTTTAATTCATTTGAAGTTTATCCAGGTACTTTTTCGCACCACTTAAAAAAAATTATATCTTTTCCTACTAAAAATGCTGCCTTTATTGTAGGCCAAGTTTACATATAGAGTTGAGTTTATTTCTAAGTTTTCTCTTCTGTTTTGTTGGATGTCTTCACTAATACTAGACTGTGTTTTTATAGCCATTAATTTTATCTTTTCCCTCTGCTATCTGTCTTCCAGTATGTAATTGGAAGTAAGAATCCCTTTATGAAGAGTAGTCCTTTTTTTTTACACTTTTATACTATTTTGTATACTTCATTTGCCTTCTGCCTCATTTTGATGATTGTTCCATTTATATATTGTCAGAGTATACAGCCATTATATATTATTCCTTCCTTGTTACCATTGTTAATCGAGTGTATAGGTAAACATGTTTTTAGTGTTTATCATGAGTTCTTAAACTGATGTTTCTCCAGTATTTTTGGTTATTGGAAACTGATTTTCTCGTAGATTCCTCCACAGGGGTTCAAAAGAACATGAACAATATTCACAGCCATATTTTCTATGGCCTTTATATCTGACAGTCTGGCTGAATATAAAATAAATCCTCAACTTTAATCTCTTTTCTAAAGTGGCTAAATAAATTATACTATTATCATTTGGTATAAGATGATACTATTAGAAATATGATGCAAATCTACTTTTGTTTCCCTTATAAATGATTTGATCTTTCATGGATATCCTTACATTTTATTTTTTATTTTTTTAACTTTAAAAAAAATTTTTTTTAATTTATTTATGATAGTCACAGAGAGAGAGAGAGAGGCAGAGACATAGGCAGAGGGAGAAGCAGGCTCCATGCACCGGGAGCCCGACGTGGGACTCGATCCCACGTCTCCAGAATCGCGCCCTGGGCCAAAGGCAGGCGCTAAACCGCTGCGCCACCCAGGGATCCCGATATCCTTACATTTTAAATATTTATTTCTTCTTCCTTTAATTTTTAGGTAAGACCAGTAATCTTACAGAATATGTTTAGCGTTTGACATTTTAAATATTAATTTTTCCCATCTATATGGTATGTCATTTTAGTATATTGTCTAAATTATATTTTATTTAAGAAAAAGTTTTTCACTAAGAAATTTTGTTTTTTTAGAAATTTTTTTTAATGTTTCTGTTTCATCGCTTTGGTTTTCTTCTCTGGGGACACTTCTGTCTACGGCCATACCACCCTGAACATGCCCGGTCTCATCTGGGGACACTTCTATTATGCATGCATTAGATTTTTTTTCTGAAATCCTTTAATCTATTTTCTTTAATTTTAAACTTTCTTTTTCTAAAAAAACTTTCTGCTTCTCTTAAGCCATTATCTATTGTGTTCATTTGTTCATTGTCCCTTCTAGTTTAGTCTTCACTTCTGAAACCATTTATTTTCTAATGCTCTGCTGAGTTCTATCACATCATTTCTATTTTTTTCCTGATTCTAAGTCGTTTTTTTTTTTTTTTAAATTGAGGTATAGTTGACACATATAGTTACACTAGTGTTAGGTATATAGCACAGTGATTTGACAAGTCTGCACATTCTGCTATATTCGCCACAGGTGTAGCTACCATCTGTTACCATATAACACTATCAAAATACCATTGACTGGATTCCTTGTGCTGTACCTTTTATACCCATGACTTATTCATTCCCTAGCTGAGAGCCTGTATCTCCCAGTCCCCTTCACCCATGTTGCTCATCCCCTCCCTCACCATCTTACCCTCTTTGTTTGTTCTCTATATTAATGGGTCTGTTTCTGCTGTTTGTTTGTTCATCCTTTGTTTTGTTTTTTAGGTTCCACATATAAGTGAAATGTTGTTCTTTTATATCTTTATAACTTTCTTAATTTCTTTGAGTTTGATTTAAATTCTTTTCTGATCATATTTTCCCTGTGGCTTGCGATATGGTCAATTTATGGGAATATCCTCTGTGCCCTGGAAATGATGTGTTTTATTAACAGAGGTCAGTGTTTGAATAAAGCTATAAGATCTACTTGATTGGATATATTGGTAAGGATGTCTCTTTATTCTGCAAAAATAGAATTTCTCTTTTTTTTCTTGCTTTATTTTTTTTGTAATAACTTTGTATGGAATTTGACCATGATTCTTTTCTTTTACTCACTTTCCTAAAAAAATATTTTCTAATAATTTATAGGGGTAAGAGATGGGTTCATATATCTGCCTTAGCTTATTTGTGCTGCTATAACAAATACCACAGATTGGGTGCCTACACACAGCAGAAATTTATTGCTGACAGTTCTGGCAGCTAGAAATCTAAGATCGGGGTGCCAGCATACTTGAGTAAGGGCCCTCTTCTTGGTTGTAGACTTCTTATGGTATCCTCACATGGGACAGTGGGCTAGGTCCCTTCTATAATAAAAGTACTTCTTCCATTCCTGAAGGCTTTACTCTTAGGACCTAATAACCTCCTGAATGCCTCACCTTCTAATACTATCGCATTGGATATTAAATTTCAACATGGGATTTGGGGTAGAGGGGACATACGTTTATTCGGATCATAGCCTTTTTTGACTTTTTAACTTACACAGTTCTTTTTAGTAGTTTTCATGAAGTGTTCAAAAGTGTGATCTCTTATTTTCCAAGTTTTTGTCTGTATTCCTTCCCCTTGCATTTGTCTGGACCTTTTAATTGTTATTATTATTTGAACTCTATTCTCAACAGCTTCTTCTGACTAGGGAATGTTTATAGAAGGAAAGTTGGCTGATTATTCTGAGATTTCACAGAACAGAATGATCCAAATTCTCCAGAACCTATGATGAACACTTCTCACTCACAAATTGGATCCTTCATAAGCTCAGCTCAGTTTCAGCTTCTATTTTTAAAAATATTTTATTTGTTTATTCATTACAGACACACAGAGAGAGGCAGAGACATAGGCAGAAGGAGAAGCAGGCTCCCTGAGGAGACCCCAATGTGGAACTCGATCCCAGGACTCTGGGATCATGACGCAAGCCAAAGGCAGATGTTCAACTACTGAGCCACCCAGGTGCCCCCACAGTTTCTATTTTTAAATTGGCTTGCCACACCTTCCAGGGTATCTGTTGGCAATTTGGGGTTTCCCTTTAGGATCCATCAAACCTTTTGTTGCTTCTATTTCTTCCTGCACAGATGCTAATATAAGGTATGTATTTTAGCTGATTTGTCTCCATACATTTTTATTTTGGAATTCACAGTGATAACATATTTCCTACTTTTGATGTAACTGGTGACTATGGTTTTCTTTTAAAATTCTTGTCAGTCTATCTACTTAGCGGGGGTAGGGCAAGAGATTTGGAGACATTATTAACTATATTGTCACTATGTTTTCAGAATTCCTCAAGTAATTTTTCAACCCTATGAGTTCTCAAATGTTCAGTATTTCAGTCAGTGTAAATTTCTGGCCTCAAGTAGAGAGCTTTTCTTATCAGAGCAAATGGGTATATCTACCCAAATATATGTATTTCATGTCAGACTTCACTGAAAAGCCACAGGGCACCCAATACATGTCAATATTTTATTTCTTACCCACTTTCCTTAATACTATACTCTTGATTAGTATATAATCTGCTTATAATAACTCATTATTAAAAAGCTTACAAATATATTTTTTTCTGATGGAATATTTCTGGTTACAAGCTTTCCAGCCTGTTAACATCTGTGTCCTTTCTGCTGACTACTAGATCACAGAGCTGAAACCCCATACTGTGGCTTCTCTTAGAAACAGTCCCACTCTTTATATTAAATTAGTGCTAGTTAGAAGGAAGTTTTAAGGCTATAGCAGTAGGGAAAGGGGGCAGAAAATTTCAAAATTCATGTACACATGAGCGAAAGAAACTAGATGTAAAAACCAGTTCCAACACTGACAAGCTCTATAAACTTAGTTTTTAAATTTACAATAAAGATACACTATAACTTATAGTATTACTCTGATGAGCATATTAGTTAATATACTTAGAATCTAGACTGAAGTCTTGCATCATTTTATGAAGCATGCAGTTAATGAAGGTGATAATGATTACTGTGTGACACTTCAGAATTCATACTATGTTGAAAGAGGTGTTTTTATGAGAAATTACCAGATAGTTAACTGAGTTTAAGATAACATTTTAAATGATCTGTTTATTCACTAACTCACAAACTTGGTTCACATTTTGTAACCTCACAAAGATTTTAAAAGCTTTCATATTATTTGCTTTTCAGATTTAAGCACTGCTTTTAGTCAAAAGAACTGTTGTCATATATTGACCTTTCTGCTCATTAGCATGTTTACATAGTGACATTATTAACAGAAAGATCTCTGCAAACAGTAAACATCAACAAACATATAAATCCTAAATTAATGGCTACATGAATGCTTTCTGAATATAGAAAATGATTTAGAGCTTTGCAAAGGCAATTGCATTGTAAGCAGTTTTAGTAAAAAGATAGCTAATAATGATGGAAAGATATTCCATGCTCATGGATTGGAAGAATTAATGTTGCTAAAATGTCCATGCCTTTCAAAGCAATCTATAGATTCAATGCAATCCCTACCAAAACACCAACAGTATTTTTCACAGAACTAGAATAAATAATATTAAAATTTGTATGAAATCATAAAAGACCTCAAACAGTCAAAGCAATCTTCAGAAAGAAAAACAAAATGGAAGGTTTCACAATCCCAGATTTCAAGATAAGCTACAAAGCCATAGTAATCAAAACAGTATGTTATTGGCATGAAAACTACATAAACCAATGTAAAAGTACAGAGAGTCCAGAAATAAACCCACAATAATATGGTCAATTGATACATAACAAAAGAGGGAAGAATATAACAATGATATATTAATATAACAATGGATAGTTTCTTCAACAAATGGTGTTGGGAATATTGCACAGCTTCATGCACAAGAATGAAACTGGGCCACTTTCTCACACAACACACAAAGATAAACACGAAATGGACCTAGATAAGAGACATGAAATCATAAAACTCCTAGAAAAAAGCATTGGCAGTAATTTCTTTGGCATCAATTCTTACAACATCTTTTTAGATGTGTCTCCTGAGGCAAGGCAAGCAAAAGCAAAGATAAACTATTAGATTTACATCAAAATAAAAAGCATTTGCACAGTGAAGGAAAACTGACAGGATGAAAAGGCAACCAACTGAATGGGAGAAGATAATTACAAGTGACATATCCAGCAAGGGGTTAATATCCAAAATATATACAGAATTTATACAACTCAACATCAAAAAAAATCTCCCAAATAATCTAATTAAAACATAGGAAGGAGACCTGAATAGATATTTTCCCAAAGAAGACATTCAGACGGCCAACAGACACATAAAAAAGATGGTCATCATCACTAATCATTCAGGAAATACAAATCAAAACCACGGTGAGATATCACCTGTCAGAATGGCTAGACAAGAAAAGATAAGAAATAACATGTTGACAAGAATGTGGAGAAATAGGAGAAATGAAAATTGGTGCAGCCACAGCAGAAAATAGAGTAGACTTTCCTCAAAAAATTAAAAATAGAAATATCATACAATCTAGTAATTCCACTACTGGATATTTACCCAAAGAAAATAAAAACATTAATTTGAAAAGGTATATGCACCCCTATGTTTATTGCAGCACTAACAATAGCTAATTTATGGAAGCAACCCAGGTATCCATTGATAGATAAATGGATACAGAAAATGTGGCACATATATGCAATAGATATTTCTCAGCCATAAGAAAGAATAAGATCTTGCCATTTGTGACATGGGTGAATCTGGAAGGTATTATGCTAAGAGAAATAATTCAGACAGAGAAAGACAATACCATATAATTTCACATATATGTGGAATCTAAAAAACAAACGAATAAAAAAAAAAGTAGAAGCAGACTCAAACACAAAGAGGAAACTGATGGTTGCCAGAGGGGAGTGATGTGGGGATATGGGCAAAATGGGTGAAGGAGAGTAGGAGATACAGTCTTCCAGTTGTGGAATGAATAAGTCATGGGGATAAAAGGTACAGCATAGGGGATATAGTCAATGATTTTGTAATAGCATTATATGGTGACAGATGGTACTACATACACTTTTAGTGAGCATAGCATAGCATATGGACTTGTCGAATCACTATGTTGTACACCTGAAACTAATGTGACATGGTGTGTAAACTATACTTGAATAAAAAAAAAGTGGGTCAAGATAGCTAATAATGTATGTTGATTTTCTAGTTTCGGATAAATAAGAATACAGAATATGATTATTGTATATTTTCTAAAGCTCATAAAAAAGACTTTCTATGTTTCTCTGCAAAGTAAAATTAACAAATCAAGTATTGCTAAGTAATTAATATGTGCCAAAATTTGTGCTAAATATGTACATTTTGCAAATAATCAAAATATCCTGCAATGGTTAAGTTGTTCTGAAATATGTAGTCAGCTATTTATTTATTTATTAGTCATTTATTTATTGACTAGCAAGGTTCAATAACATAGATCAAAATGTAAGTTAATCAGAAGTATTGGTAATAATCTAATGTTTTGTGTCCATTTTCAGTGTGAAAATCACTAGAGCAAACAAATGATCTTCATATTTATCTACAACTCTCATAGACTACATATATAATACACAACATACTATATATATATAAGATATATATACTGAAGAGACCTGTTGTACTTGGGACAGAATTTGTGAAATGACTGCCTTCCCATACCTTTGGTCAGAAGTGCCAAAGAATCCGTGTTTTAGAGGATTGGGAGATATAGTTTCAGCTTATAAGTGCTATAAGAATAGCAGTTATTCTTTCTATCAAAAGCTGGGAAGGTATAAAATTCCCATATCTACTAATGTGCAAGACAGACACTATGCTGAGAGCCAAGATAGCAAAATAAAACAGTGTCCTTAAAACACAGTGAGGTAAGAATCATCAGGGTCTCACAAATAATTAAAAGAAGTCCTTCTAAAAGTAATAAAATAGGATGACTTGACATTTTGGGGGGGATTGATTATTGGCACACAATGTACTTGACGTTCTTTCACTCATTTAATCCTAACAAGACCTCTTCAAGTATCTCCTCTTATTGTCCTCATTTACTGATGAGAAGACTAAGAGGTCAGAATTTCAGTGACTTGTCCAGTGTCACAAGTTGATGTATAAATAGCAGAGCTGATATTTGAACAGTTCTTTATGTTTTGGGTACAAATATAAAAAGTAATGTGTCATTACTTTAAGACAGTAATTTACAGTGATTTACTTACTTTAAGAAAGTCATCAAAAAAGGCACATTTTGTCTGAATCATGCCAGGGTGCCAATTAGTGATTTTCATTTGCAAATTTAGTTTTTATTTTAGTTCAAGATTTGTAGATAAAGAATATAATTTTTAATAAAACATGTATTTGAGTAAAATTTCTTTTTGAACAAAAATAGAACAGTAAAAAAGGAAAAAAATAATAAACTAGGCCACAAAAATCCCTTCACTCAAAAACAAAAATTGAGATCACATTCAATGATCATAATATAATTAGTAATAACAAAATTTAAGAAATAAGGAAAACTAGAAGTTCAGAACCTTAAATAATTATTATATCAAAGAAATATCTAGAATAATATCAGATTATATAGAATATAATTAAAATGATACTACTATTCATTAATAGTCCAATTCATTCCTTAATACTTTAAAACTTCAATGAGAAAAAAAGGAAAAAATATATTACTTGAACAAAAAAATTAGAGAAGTTAAAGAAAAAGCCCAAAATAAGAATCAATAAAGATAACATTAAGTTACTAAATCAAAATACAGAAAAGCAAGGACACCTAGGTGGCTCAGGAGTTGTGTTTGCCTTTGACTCAGGGCGTGATCCCAGAGCCCCGGGATCAAGTCCCATTACAGGTTCCCTGCATGGAGTCTACTTCTCCCTCTGCCTGTGTCTCTGCCTTTCTCTCTCTGTGTCTCTCATGAATAAATAAATAAAATCTTTAAAAAAATTACAGAAAAGCAGAAAAAGTGACATGTTCTCATAGCTTGAAAAAAAATGCAGACAAAATTACAAAAAATATAACCCAGGAACATTAGAATTCATCTAGATACATAAAATAAGCAATAATAAAGGAAACTAACAGACAATAAAATGTAAAAAAGCTCTGTCAATATTTAAAAAATATCAGCAAAATGCTTATTTTCTGTGTTAGAAAGTAAAAATCCCCCTTAAAATGGGAAGACAAGAAGTTTTTAAGGAAACACTCAGTTTAAAGGATAAGTTCTTTCAAACTATCAAGGGGATAAATCCCATTCCATGTATATTGTTTCTAAGTTTTGGAATTTAGACTAAATAATTCGTTTAAATTAAGTAAATATAAAAAAACGATAAAGGATAATTATCCATTTTGTTTTATGCAGTTAATACAATCCTAAAATCAAAGTAAAATGTCTGCCCACCCTATCAAAAATTATACATCAATTCCTACTAATAAAAGATCTACAAATGATATTTTACACAGTACATATACAAAAGAGTTTTCTGAATAGTACTGGTTCCAGGAATGTAAGAATGGCTTATATTGGGAAATCTATGACACTGTAAGTTCTGAAAGGCACTGGCTTACAAAAGGGAGCACAGTTATAGACAATTTTAAAACAATAATAAAATTGAATAAAAGTTCCTCTCCTTTTCACTGTAACCATGAACTGGCCAATTAAGCGTTAATATTCAAATATATAATAAGGTACTAAAGATAGTAACTGGAAATCTTAGCATGTCAAAAAAGAAAAAAAGAAAAACAAAGGCAAGGAATATGGGCTTATGATTCTTACCATTCACAAAAGCTAAACTACAGCCAGCCACTTTCCAGAGCCATCAGCATCTGAACCAGGGATAAGAAGCACACATGAGTTCCTGTTCAATTAGCAATCATAAAAGATGGCCTAAAGTGACCCTAATGTACAAATAAGCACTTTGGAAGTATTTGATATACCATAGTGTATGAATATATACACATTTATGACAAGTGTCAAAATATTTACCTATTATTTTAGATTTTAACCGTTAAATATTTTTTGGTATTTTCAATGGTCTTCAGCAGGCACTTACAATTTAAAAGGTATATAAAGATTACAAAAATGATTTTATATATGTGCATATGTGTGTGTATTTATATATATACAGTGTATATATACATCATATATGTGTATGTCATATACACATATATACATACATATAATGTGTATATATATGCATGTGTGTGTGTGTGTGTGTGTGTATAAAACTTATATGGGTGAGGCAAAAGGAATGTTAGAAATACTAGTTGCAAACCACACGATCTAAAGATAACAATGAACATCCCCAACAGCCTCCCATTTAGGAAGCTGGTTGAATGACATGATCTGTAAAAGGCTCTGAACTCCTGGTAGAGTTACTTGTAAATAATTATGACTTTTATGATACGAATATTTTTGAAGGACAGCTAAAGTCTTTATTAAAAATGTGTTATGCCCCTATGAGATTCCTCCATCCCTAAGACTAATATATTTGAGGAAGATTGAGTATTCTTCTGACTTGTAATCTTATGTGAAGAATTATTTTGTGCAGTGCCACAGGTTAAATGCATATCATGAAATTCACTTTCCTCTCTACTGCCATTTCTATCCCTTAATTCAATGAAAGTCCACAAAAATACAGTATGACTCAGAATATTGAAGCTGTGGCTAAGCAAGAAAAGTTCATTCAAAATTGATTTTCTTTCAGGAATCCTTGATATTCCTTATTCCAATTGTTCACCTCTACTGTAGGGCTCGGTAAACACTTAAGGAAGTTGCCATGCACTGCAGCCTGCTGGAGACATGAAGGAATGTAGGGCGGGATAATCACAACATCATCAACCCAATTCTCCAAGGTAGCTGGCCAATAATGCTGTTCTAATTGAATAACTTATCCACAGCTATTTCCCCTGGGAGAGCCGAAGGCTCAGGCTCGGCAAAGAGGCAGATGGTGCCGCATATACAATGAAACCTGTAATTTTCTCTTGCCATTGGACACGTTAACAGTGGGCTGTTTCTGCTTATTCTTTAATATTTTATTTTAATAGTCCCTTCCCAAATTATAATGTACCATGAAGCAGCCAAAGATGGATTGAGTGATACATATCATGTTTAATTTATCATACCTCTAGCTCACTGAACAACTCACTTGGTAATCAGCAGCAGTATATGTCAGTCAGGTGCAAACTGATATGAAAGCAACAGAAAAGAACCCAATTAAACCCAAAAGGAGAGATGAGTCTTCAGGGTGGCATGGCATTAACTAGCAGCAAGGTATGGAACACCAAATGCATTCTAATTCTGATTTTTTTTTTAGTGGTAATTTGCAGTGGAATATGCAAACCCTATGTATTTGGTAAGACAATGGAAGGATTGTGTTTTTCACTTCTCAGCTGATTCAACCACTAGGCTCTAAAGAAGGGTGAAGGGCTGTGTGGCTGCTTGATTTTTATCTTCTAGTAGCAGCCAAAATTGGAAGAGGAAAGTGCAGTCTTACAGGGTAAGCGGTGACAGCCCATCAGCGGTCCAACAACACGACAAATGACAGGCCCAGAGGCAAACCCAGCACCGCCAACCCATCAGCTTTGAAGGCTGCCAAATGGCAGCTACAGAGATGGAAGGTCATTCAAACTTGAATGTTTGGGCTTGCTGGGGTCTTTTTACCCTGGAAACATTCCTCCATTCAGAGAGCTCCTCCTGGAAGAGAGTAGAAAGGAACCCAAATGGAATGGGCACAAAGCAAGACTTGTCACTCTGGTACAATACTTCCTAAGAAAAAGCTATGTCAGGAAAAAGGCCCCAGTTAGCAAAGCTCTGTCTCTGCAGTTTACCTAAGAGGAGGAATGCTTTCATAGCCATAGTGAGTAAGGACACCATTGTCAATGTTTGTCAGAAATACCAAGACCCAGGAAGAAAGCTCTTGGGGTCACAGGGCAGTGCAGATCTGCCTGTGGTAATTGAAAACAGTGATGAGACTGGGTTGATTTTTTTTTTTTTTTGGAAAAGGTAAATCAGTGCTACAGCACTATGACATGGATAATTCATGAAGTTTCTGGTTTGTACTAGACACTCAACATGCCTTTCAGAAAGAAATGACACAACAATTAATGTGTCAGATAGTAATGTGCCACTTGGAGAAAGATAATTGTAGCTAGTGTTAGATAGTTATTAGGTCAGAACGCATGCTCATCCTTTCAAAGGCAGCAGTCTATTCGTGCTGGCATTCTACTGTAAGTAAAGCATTGTGCTCATAAGCACACAGGCTGTAGCCAGGGACACTGGGTTTTATCTGATTTTTCTCCATTTGCAATAATACTCTGATGATTCCTTATACAGCACACTTGGTCATGTGAAACAGGTGAGGATGATGAAAGAGATGGAGAGACAAAGGAGGGGCTTTGCATTTTACATAAAATAAAGTATGAGCGATGTTCCCAAGAAGGTTTGAGCATATGTGACAAAAACTATCAAATCTGAGTTTACTCACATGTAAATGATAGTCTGTCCTTCTGATGATTTAATGTATAAGGATATCAATCAGTCACAACAAGGCCTCTGAAGTGATTTCACCTCAATGAGGTTCCATTTCTTCATTTGAAAAATGTAAATAGGGAAATATGCTATATATTTAACTCCAAGATCTACTGAGGAGGTCAAGGTGAAAAAATATGAGAAAATATTTAGCAAATATAAAGGGTTGTGTCAATATAATTAATATAATTAATGTGCTTACTGGAGATCAAATGTATTATTTTTTCAACAAAGAGAATTTTAAGAAAAATTGGGCAAAGTCATAGGTTCTTAAAATTAGAAGAACGTATAATGAATAGGAATTCTCTCAAGACTATCTAACCTAGACTGAATTAAAAACATTTCATCCAATCAATAAGGAGAAACTAAAATACATGATTATTATGTATGCACATACTTCTGCTTTATTCACTCAAGCATGGTTGTGGTGAGATACGAAAAATAATATTTAGCCATTGTTGGAAGGAGAGAAATGCTGTTTGGGGATATTTTATCTGCAGAATCCATTGAATTAGTTATTGTCATAAAGGTATTTAAAATAAATGTGATGTGTATGTGAAATATTCAAGGTGTTCAATAGTACCTCATGGACAAGAATGGGACAACACCTTGTTCTTTGCAAGGATTCATCTCCAACTGACATCCTTGTCAGAAAGACCACAAACTGTAACAGAAAAAATTTACAGTGTGGTCCTTGACCTTGAGTAGATTACAACAGACATTCTTACCCAAAAGATTTTGTTAGGGGAAACCAAGCTAATATCTAACCAACAGGTAATTAAAGCAGGCAGTGCTGAGAGAGAGGGAGGGATGGTAAATAAATTTGCTGAAGGTAAATACTGTACTAATTCAGATGATAGAATGCAAGAATGTCAAACACCATGTAAGTGTTCCTAGAAATTTTTTTTCCTTTTCTGTAAAAAACAAAAAAAAAAAAGCGCCTAAATATTAACAGAGCTTATAGGCAGAATAGGGCTGGGACCATTCAAAAACTATAGACCTTTGTAAGTAGAGCACCAAAGACAAAACAAAAACTGAAAGCAATCAACTTACATGTTCATTGTCATTTGCACACAGCAACGCTATCAGTCTACCCTTTGGAGTCTTAAACCTGAGGACATGTAGTTCCTCCTTCAAAACTTAGGACACTGAGGAACTTTGATCAAAATTAAAAATCTAGATTCCTTCAATTCCTCCAAGATACAGCAGCCCCATTCCTGCTACCTTCCCCCTTACACTAAAATAATAGCAACAACAAAACTCTAGACAGAGTAGAAGCATAGAAAGTCTCTGAAAGGTGAAAGAAGGTTGATAGCTGAGGACTTCAGGACTTGAAAAACAACATGGTAGAGAGCTCCCTGGGTTTCCTTATCACTGCCCATATATCCCAGGAAGTGCACTTCAGAAGCCACTAACCCATAACCACCAACACATAAAAAAGCTCCAAGAAAATCCTGGTATCCTCTTGCCAAAGGCCTGGGGAAACAGCGGTCTAATAACAGAAAAATGTTTTGGCAATACCCACCGTACTCCAGCCAGCCAAAACTGAATGGAAGAACTCTTGAACCTCCATATCCACCTGGCTGGCATGAATGAGGTAGAATGGTGGTGCTTAGGGTTCGTTGGCACTCTGCCCCCCTTGTCCCCTCCTGGTGGCAGTGGGGCCAAAGGAGAGCTGACCTTATACCTTCTGTGGGGTTGGTGCTCTACTGTCACTGGGAAGTTATCCGCTGGACAAAGGAGGAACTGAACTTCAACTTCACCCATGGGCTATGAGGTAATGTGTGAGTCAATGCCTCACTTGAAGTCTTTTATAAATAATCCTGCCTTAAAGTGATATCACTCTGTCTTGATATTCAATAGAAGTCACTAAGTCCAGCCTATCTCAAAGGGAAGGGATTAAGCTCTGCCTCTTGAGGGGAGGCATAGTGGGGAATTTATGTATTATATTTTAAGTCACCACAGAGGCTCTTCTGGGGGTGAGGAGTATTCAAGGAAGAGAATGCAACATATGTGGAGAAGCCCAAGATTTAGAGTTGGAAATCCATAAACATATAGTTCATCTGATCATCTGATATTGGTCGCCACTGACCACTGAGGCAGTGGAAAGCAAAAATGGAATGGTTCCCTTAGGAAACTAATGCAACCCTTGTCTCAAAACTCTAATCCCTCCGCTTCCTCCTCCCCCACCTGTGGATACCTCATCTTGTATCTTATTAATAAAATAGATGCAATCAGATGAAAACAATCTCATCTTTCCACCAAGCCTATGAATCTACTGGTATCTATACACATAGTTGGCCCTGTCTTAGGGTCCTTCTTCCTATCAGGCCATCTCTTCACTATTCTACCTTACCCCATTTACTCTCCCAATTATCCCCTTTTCTATTCTGTAATATCATCAGTTTCTCCTGGATCATTTCCATTTGCTTAAAAACAAGCCTTGATATAAATGTTTTGTTTTTTTTTTCCCCTTGGCTTATACCCCTCCCCAAATACTGGATATTTTTTCTGCTTCCCCAACAGTTAATCTTAAAAGAGCTGTCAGTATACAGTTTCCACTTTCTTACTTCCCCTTTGTTGCCTTACTTATTTTAATCAAGTTTTTCTTTCCACCATTCCACTGACACACCTCCTCAAAGTCACTAATGTCTTACATTTTGCCAAACCCAATAGCTAATTCTCTGTCTTCATTTTACCCACCTTGCAGCAGTTGATGTGGTTTATCACTCCCTTCTACCTGCCACTTCCAGCTTTAGGCCATCTGTAGGTCTTATCCCACCATCATTTCTATGACAGGTTGAAAATATTTGGGGAATGACATCTGCAAGTAGATATTAATTTTCAGACTTTGCATGTGCATATGCATGCTGGGGTGTGTCTTTTTAAAGCTTGCTAGAAGGTTTGGAATTAATCATTTCATTTTATTTTTATTATAGTCATAGGCATGGGCCAAATGTTCTAAGTACTGAAAGACATTTAGAGGTAACCTTCAAAGCCATAATCTATGGGCACAAAAATTTTAAGCAAAAATGGAGTCTGTGTTAGGGTTCACAGACAAAACATAAATACAAATTAAGATTGCAAATACCATAAGCAAGCAGATTCTAAATGTTTTATGCATCTGTTATACTTGTTTTTCTGCCTTAGTGGTAGATAGATAAAGTAGATAGATGTGCATGGTTTCCAGAATAAGATTCTAAGTTGAGAACACAGTTCAGTACCTAGAGTGAGTCTGGGTTGCAGATAAGCTTATGATGCCAGACATGGGAGAGAATCATGTTTAACATGAATATTTCTAAGTATTATCCCAGATATGAGAAATGAAGACTAAGCAGAAATCCAGATTAGTACTCCAGGGATGTAGGACTAGAGTGAGGCATGAGGGTGGTGGTGTCTTTGCTCATATTTATGCATTTTCCCCAGGGATATGTGGTCTAAGCTGAAAGAAATAATGAGAGAAAAGGAAAGGATGAGAGAGAATGAGAGAAAGAGGGAGAGAGGGAGAGAGAAATAGAGAGAAGGGAACTGGGGACAAATGGAGATGGAGAGAGGAAGGACACAGGAGCTACTAACCAACGGTAGACAGAGACATTGGTGTTTAAATACTCTTGCTCCCTTATCTCTCTCGAGGAATAGCTCTGCTTTCTATCCCTCTCTCTCTCTCATGGGATTAATAAGGTTTTCCCAGTCTCCTCCACTGTGGCAGCTGACTTAAGCTGCATCCTTTTCAATTTCACTTCTTTACTCTCTTGTTCATTTTCATATACTTCCAACTATCTGCTTGCATTCAAAGTCTTGCCTCACGATTTGTTTGTGGAGGAATGAAAAACAAAATGCCACCTAAATTGTTGGAAGGCCTGGTCCAAAGAAAGGGTACACACATGTTATGGGTTGAATTGTATTCCCTCCCATATTCAAATAATCAAGTCTCTAGTACTTCAGAAAGTGACATCATTCAGAAACAGAGTTGTAGCAGATGTGACTCATTAACATTAAAGTAGACCCCTATTCTAATACAACTGAGGAAAAATTTGGACACAGAGATAGATATGCATACAAAGAGAATATCATATGAACAAGAGGGCAGAGACTGGGGTTGCCATGGACTGAATTTGTCTTTCCCAAAATCATGGAGATAGGGTCTATAAAGAATTAATGTTAAATGGAATCATAAGGATGGGGGAGTAATCTGATAGGATTAGTGTTTTTTTTTTAACATTTATTTATTTGAGAGACAGAAAGAGTGTGAGCAGGGAGTGGGGAGGGACAGAGGAAGATGGAGAGGGAGAGAATTTCAAGCTGACTCTGCATTGAGTGTGGATCCTGATGTGGGGCTCATCCCAGGACCTTGAGATCATGACCTGAACTGAAATTAACAGTCAGATGCTTAACTGACTGAGCCACCCAGGCACCCTAGGATTAGTGTTTTTATTTATTTATTTATTTTTAAAGATTTTATTTTTTATTTATTCATGAGAGAGAGAGAGAGAGGCAGAGACACAGGCAGAGGGAGAAGCAGGCCCCATGCAGGGAGCTCGATCCCCGGTCTCCAGGATCATGCCCTGGGCTGCAGGCGGCGCTAAACCGCTGCGCCACCGGGGCTGCCCGGCTTAGTGTTTTTATAAGAAGAAATACCAGAGTGCTCTATTTCCATCATGCAAGGACATAGCAAGAAGGTGGCTGTCTCTAAGCCAGGAAGAGAGCTCTCACCAGAAACCAAATCAGCCGACATTTTTTACCTTGAACCTATAACCTTTAGAACTGTGAGAAATAAATCAAAATACAGAGGTGATGCATCTACAAACCCCAAACACCAAATATTGTCACAAAACCACCAGAAGCCAGGAAGCATGGTATAGAGGGAGCTCACAGCCCTTAGAAGGAACCAACCCCTGCCAACACCTTGATCTCAGACATCTAGTCTCCAGAACTGTGAGACAATAAATTTCTGTTATTTGAGGCATCTAGTTAGCAGTGCTTTGTTACAGTAGCCCCAGAAAATTAACACAATGCATAAGTAAAAGATCAGGGCAGTGGTTACAACCTTAGCCACTCTCTGAGGTACAATGGCTTGGCTGAGCAGGACCTCTATTTTGGTCTGGAAAGCCAGAAACTGAGTCAGACATTGGACTTATTCCCAAGGGTAGGACATGTATCTGTCACAGACTACTGTTCAGTGGTTGATTTTCTTATAAATCACCCCTGTCTCTAACAGATATTAAGCTTTTACCTTATTGTTAATTTTTTCCTCAGCAGTCCTTTAGCAATATGATCTAGACACCTAACGGTACTCAGTAAATTGTAACCAACTGCTATAAAATGACTTTTGCTTTTTTAAAAAAGCAAATAAATAAATGTAGTGCTCAAGAGTCTCAAGGACTCAAGGACTCCTCAAGGAAAATCAAGGACTATCACAAACTAAGCTTTTAAGGAAAACTCATAGGCACAGAAAAATGAAGTAATAAACAAGTTTATTAAAACTTAATAAAAATAAAAGAATATATACATAAATCAATAACTTAGGTCCTAGTAAAGAATCTTGGAATCAGGCCCAGAATATCTGAATTCTAAGATGGGTTTTGCTGCTACTGGTTAAGCAAATTTGGAAAAGTCCATCTCCTTTAGAAACTGCCATTTCTTCCTCTTCAAGATGAGGAGATTGGACTAAATTCCCTCTAAAGCACATAGGCCTTTACTATGTGCATATTCCTGTGATATCTGTGATTCATCCTCACCTGTGCCAGACTCTGCTCCTGGCAAGATTAGGGACCATGAGAGTGATGGAGCCATGGAATAAAACCAGGTGGGTATGGAAGGCTCTGGCTCTCCTACATAGTTTGAGTGCCAGACCCAACCAACAAAAATGCATTTGCCAGTAATGACCTTGTGGGGAATTTTCAAATACTGAACACTTATGCCCACAGATTTTCCCATTATTTTTAGCCTCACTGCATGTTTTGTTTCATTTTGTCTTGTAAAATGATTTTGGAACACTGTCTATTATAGAAACTTTGACAGTATTGGCAATCATGGTAACTGTCTCCCCCACACTGTGATTTAGTGTGGAGTCAGCCTTTTTCCAGAGAATTTACCTACTGCAGAGGCTCAGCTCTGTTTTTCTCTTATTCCAAACCCATTTTCTTCCCCATAGATATAATAGCCCAAAGGACTGGCTGGGGATAGAACTTTCCTCTAAGATTTTTTTGGTTCTATTAACATTGAAATAATAAATTGTGAATATAGGATTTCCTATATTCAATATAATCCTAACAAAGAGCATAATCTTTCATTAGTATAAAATGCGTCAAAGCTTGAATTCAGATAGAATATCAACCCAATTTATGGCATTGTTATTGAGACTTCATGAATAAGGTAGAATTTGCTTTGGACTTTAAATGAGTCTTATAATATAAAGGCAATAATTGGAAAAGACATTACTAGAGAAGGACCAATGTGAGCAAGGGAAGAAGTAGGAAAAGCATTGGCCATATTTAGAGGGACATCTAATTTCTCATTTTGGGCCAGACTATAAAGGATCTTAACGTAACCCCCTAATGGGTATAAGGTTTCCTTCAGAGGTGATGAAATGCCAGGAGTATTGCTGGCACAACACTGTGCATGTACTAAATGTCACTAAATTGTTCACTTTAAAATGGTTAACTTTATGTTATGTGAATTTCACTTCTATTTAAAAAAAGAAAAAGAACCTTAAATGGCAGGCCCTATGAGTGGCTGCTTAACCTGACAAACAATATGGGGCAATTGGAATCTACTGAAGTGGAGAAGTCATATAATTTAAAAAACAACAACATGGTGATAGTTTTGGAAATGAATCAAATGAGGATGTATATGAAGTGGGGAGACCACTTACATGGTTATCAGAGTAGCCTACCTTATAATCTAAAACGAAGGAGGAATCTTTTCTTTGATCATCCTTTTGTGGAAATTCCCAAACATACATAAAGTTAGAGAATAAAGGTTAATGAGTTGCATAAACATATCACCCAGCTTCAATAATTTTCAACATTTCACTGAGCTATTTACATCTGTTCCCCTTCCCACTGTACCAACTCATCTCCATACATTATTCCATATTCATTAGTATTTTAAGGGAAACTCTAGATATATCTTTTCACCAGAAACAAACTTCAGAGTACATCTTCAACTTATAAGGACATTTTTCTTTCTCCTTCTTCCTACCAAACAGTATACCTAACTGAATTAAGAGCAAATTCTTAATACCATACAATGTCTTTCTGATTATACTGAAGGTAAGTTTGAACAGCTTAGTCATTTTAATGAGGTCTAAATTTACTATGTTTCTTACATGTCTTTTATCCTACAATGGCATCCTTTTCTTTTTTTAACATGCCATTGATTTGTTAGAGAAAATGTGTTACTTGTCTTGCAGAATACTACCTCTTATATCTGGAATTAGCTGCCAAACAGTCCCATATTGGGTGAGTAAAAACCACTTCAAGTTGGATTCTATTTCCTATTGATATAAAGATGATATTGAGAGACAATAATCAAAGAACTGAATTGCACACTGTCATTGCTTCTAGGAATTTTAGAGGACAGAGCTAAATTGCATGTTTACCAAAAAAGGGGGCAGGAGCTGATAGTCATATTTACAATCAAATATAAGATAACATGGTTTTATTTAATTCCCTTGGTTGAATTTTTCTATTGTTAACCTTAAATTTGTCAGTTAGTTTACCAGCAAAAATGGGTTTATTTGGGAATAGCTGAGAGTTACAATTTGGGAAATGCAAGCTATGGTAAAACTATAAGCGAGTCCAGAGAACAGGGAGGAATGCTTTTTTTAAGGGAGGGCAGAGGGAGAGAGAGAATGTTAAGCAGGCTCCACACCCAGGGCAGAGCCCCACATGGGCCTCAATTTCACAACCCTGAGTTCATAACTACAGCTGAAATGAAGAATCAGACACTTAACCGAGTCACCTAGGATCCTCAGAATGCTGTTTTATGCAGGAAAGGGGTAGGGAGTTCGGGAGGAGCTGTTACAAATAGAAAGTCCACTGGAGTAAACTAGGAGTTGGAAGTGTAGTGGTTTTTCATTGGCTGAGTTGTGACAGTCTCTAATTGGCTAAGCTGTTGCCAGGGAAGGGGAAAATCTTTCTTCTTCCTGTTCTAGTAGCAAAGTATAGGATTCTTCCTGCTGGGGATGCAAGGTACCTCTTTTTATGTTGGAGTCTATAACTGATGATGAGTATAGACAGCTCACTGATGATGAGCCCCCCATTCTGGCCTCCCAAACTCATTTTAAATAAAGTGTCCTTTGTTCAGTTTCATAGTATTATCTTATGCTGAAAACATTAGTTTTTACTTTAACAAAATTATTCATTTTTAATATAGTTTTGAAGTAATAGTCTACTATTCCCACTGACAATTAGACTATTGAAAGCAGCTTTGCATTTTCTTTGCCAAGAGATCTTTGAGATCACTTTTTCAACATTATTCAAATTGGTGGTATGCCAATTTCTTTTGGCTTTATTTGCAAACACCTGTCATAACTGTCTCTCCATTTCCATTCCTACTGCCATTGCCCTAATTCATTTAATCAATCCTCCTAAACCAGATTATATTGTAGTCTTATAATCTGTTTCTCACCTTCTCAACCTTTACTTTTCCAAGATCTATATGTTTCTATCAAAAATATACTTCTAAGACACAGAGTTTATTTTAAAAATAAGCAAAAGAAGCCAAACTTCAGTGGCTCCTCATCATCTGCTTACTGAAATCGACTCTTTGCCCTGAAGGCAAAGTCTGCCTCCAAAGGACAATGCAATATTGTCAAATATCATCAGACCTCATGGGCTATAGCTTGCAGACATCCTATTAAGAGTTCTGCCCCTGTGAGTACAGAACTCAACATTCCTGTGCCTCTGCTTTAGAATGTACTATATATGAGAAAGACAAAGGGACTGACATCCCAAGGCCTTCAGAAAACAATTGAAAAATGTCTCATTATATCTAATGTCTCTTTTTTTTTAAAATCTCTCTTTGGCTGATCTTCAACTATTCTATTTTTTTTCTTTGACCTTTTCTTCTGAACAGTATCTAATCTGAATCTTCTTCTTGGATTTTTTTCCCTAGAAATTTTGTTTTTATTTGTTCCTCCATATAGAATAATTAATTCTCCCCTAGTTCTCATTGTGAAATTTCTATCTGCAAAAGTAGCCACAAATGTAATAAAATAATGGTATCTCCTAGTAATAGGACACATTTTCCTTACAGTTAGAGACCATATTTCATAAGTTAAATACATCTTTTGTTTCTCACCTATCCTTCAGTATCAGTGTTTCATATAACCAGTTGTTCAGATATCCAAATTTCCTTTTTTTGATATAAGGTTTATCCCAAACTGCCTTACCATGTTAAATTGCAAGAATGCTCTATATTCAACGAGACAAAAACTCACTTGTCTCTTTCTTTTTACTTCTATGATATTAAAGTGTCTCTAAGTAGTTTGCATTTCCCATTATTTCCACCAGTTGAAATCCCAATCATTCAAAGTTCTGTTTAGATGCCATCTTCTTCATGAATTTTCTTTTTCCTGTTCCAATTCCAAACTGGCACTCTCTCAGAATTCCAGAACCGTTTACATATTTCCCACTTAGATCATTTATGTAATTGTGCCTGGCATTATATTTGTCTGTGTGTATATATGCCTCCTTTTTAGGGTACATTTTGCTTGTGGGGAGACCTTTTTTTTTCACAGGTTTACCCAGTGACAATGGATTCTATGTTGAAACAAATAATGCAACTTACTTTTATATAACCGAAAATCCTATGTATTCTGAAGTTCAGTAATGATTTAGTTAAATAATATAAAAGATAGGATAGTAGACTTTGCTGATAATTCAGTGAATTTTATAGCATCTCTCTCAAGAAAAACAGCATATCTCTCAAAATTCTCAGTCATCTGCATGGTTACACTTGTTTTCTTTTGCTGCCTTAGTGGAGCTAGAGAACTACTGTTTCCCTTGTTATTTCTATTTTCACGTCTGGGCTATTTAACTCTTCCCCATGTTCTATTTAATTGTTTCTTAATTTGAAATTAGTGTGATTAGTGACAGTTCTTGAAAATAATTCTGTTACAAGAGAAGAGTTTATGTGTTGGAAAATGTGTTCCACCCAACAAACTACAGATACTCATTATGAAACTGAATCTTATTGAATACTCACTGAAGTGTGTGTGTGTGTGTGTGTATGTGTGTGTTGGGGGAGGTGCATTGCTGGGTATTATCATTCATGTCAGTTACTCAGAGACAAATAAAGGAAAACAGAACCAGTTGGTACCTGAGAAAGTGTGGGCTGCTTACAGATGTGCAAAAAAATTCACGCATAAAATAAATTGTTAATAAATGTAATTATTCCACTGCTTTTCCTTGTAAGTCCTTTCCTTAGGGAACTATGAAAAAGCCAGATGCTGATCTGGGAAATGTCCCAGAAATATTCTTTTGAAAAATATTAACACTCCACTATAAAAGGTCTTGTCTAGAATTATATTGAAACTCAGCTCCTAATGACTATCAATGTTTAGAAGTAGTAACATATTGGAGTAAATTGATTGTAGGGTGAGCATTTTACAATGGATTAGGAATAATGTGAGCTTTAGAGTTATCTTTTAATATTATCCCATTTCTAATGGCATAGATAGATCTCTTCTGGTGATTAGTGGTATAAATGCCTTCTGAGACCTCCTTCTCACTAGTTAAACATAACAGAGTGCTAATTGCATAGTTCTTGGCATTGAATGGCATTGTGCTACACTGCTTCTACTGGGGCAGCTGGTGTGGTTGGGAGTGAATGTCACCATTGCTGAACCCCTCAGATCCCCTGTGAATTGTCAACACCATCTTCTCTATCTGCTGGGGATTAGTGGAATTTGTAAATTTGATTTAAATTAAAGGGTGGAAAAAAAGAGGATATAATTTCTCCTCTCTTGCTAAATGGAGAAGGATTTTTGTGAGCACACTGCTACAATGGTGAATGTGGGTCAGAGGTAACCCTGAAACAAGCCTGCCATTTTATGGTAACTCAGAACTCAGTGGTTTTTTTTATGGCAATTATAATATCAGGTTTAGTACTCTGACATAGTAAGAACTCATGTATGTTTTTTGTGGATTAGGCTATTTTGAATTTTGAAAGAAGACCACGAGCTTACAAAATGGAATAAAATGGTAACATCAAACATGAGTGCCAGTGGTGCTTTTGGAGTGGAACTTTTAAGCTAACACGACTTAAGACTTTTGGTGACAGTGGATCTATGCACATTGAGACCAGATCTGTAGTGTTCACTATAGAAATTTACAGTGTGTCTTAACTTTACACTAAAGGATAAAAATATAAAGAGTAGGCACGATGATATGTCTATAATATGGGGCATGATGATATGTCTAACTTTTTTTCCCGTTATGCAAGAGAAACATTATGGCAAAGACCTTATGAAAACACTGAGAAAATTAGAGTAATGTTCACATAAAGTAAACCACCTGGTCCTTATTAAGAACTATCCACCCAGTAAATTATCTTTGGTTCTCTGTATTATAGTTGGTTAATGAAACAAAAGAGTTAATTAAATACATTTATAAAAGTAGCATTTGGATGATGAAAAAAGTTAAATGTTCACATGTAATGAGTGATCTGAATCTTAAGAACACAGAGGATACTTTCACCATGTGGTGATTTAAACTATATCTGAATCCAGAACCCTGCTTAAAAGTATGCAGTGATAAAAAAAAAAAAAAGTATGCAGTGAGTACTTTTAGTGATGGATGTCAATCCTGCTTAGTTAAGTAGTCTATAACAACAGAAAATAATTGCGTATACTCAAAAGAGGTTCAAGCTTAGAGGGAGAGATTTTTAAACTACTGTACAACTACTCATACTTAGCAAGTAGGAAGGGGTTTAACATCAGGTGAATAAGCACTAGACGCTTCAGTGACCTCATGCAAATTGCTTGATGGATAAACTGGAGCTAAGGGAGGGGATACAGAAATTATGCTTCCTCTGAATTATCAGCCCAAATTGCAAAATATTTGTATACTGTAGAGATGTTGGGCTAAGATTCCCAGAGTCTGCCCTTTCTGTGTTTCTATAGAACTTGCCATTGTAGACTTTGCCACAGAGAAATATTCTCAACCTGCTCACAGATCTTTATTCCCTAATGAACCAGCACATGGTTCAAAGAAGGGTTTTTCTTGAATTTAATTGTATTCTCTACACTGGGCTCAGTGATTGATGTTTACAACATACACAATAGATGGCAGAAGGCCCAAATCCCTTCAAGCACTAAGATCTGTAATTCTAATGGAGAACTGATTTTGAACAATTCTGAAATACTTCAATAAATTATATGATTTGCAAAATTCTAATTTGAGATCAATCTTTCTGAGAAAATTCATAGGTCTCTAATGTGGATGAACCGAAGTATCTTTACTATCTGAAGTAGGAAGTACATTTAAATGCTGGTCCACGGATCGCACAGGTGGTGGAAGATTAAGATTATCATGTCATTAGGAGGGCCTGAGTGGGAAGAGCCACTTCCAGGAGCCTGGCAGAGTGCATGATAACATCAACTGTTAGTTTATCTTAGGCAGATTATGTTTGAGATTTTGGCGTTACATCTAGGAAACAATTGAGAGCAGTCGGATTTATGGTACTTGATATTGGAGGGAAGGGGAGATACATTTAGCAATGTAAATAGAAGATCTATCCATGCATGTGTGTTACTTAAGGGCAGAAGAGACTAGAATCACCCCCAAAAAAGAATGTTTAAAAAAGTGAAAAGAAGGAAAAAACTATAAAATAAGCAAAATTTCCCTTGCTGTTGAGAAATACTATGCGTATGAAATGGAGGGAAGGGAGATGGAGAATGAGGTGCACACCACAGAGGTGGAAAGGTGTTTGCTACTGAGGGATGATGATGATGGTGGTGGTGATGGTGAAGGAGACACTTGACTGTAGAAGAGACATCGTTTGACAAAAACTGTTCTGGCATGCCACTCCCATGAACTCACTGCATCTCAGAGCAAATACAAGCAAACATCTGTAAAAACTCATATTTTACAGATGAGGGAACTGTGGCTTGCTCAGAGTAACACCAATCAATAGTGGAGGATGCAGGATACAAATTCCAGCAGCCTGACTAGAACCTAGAGAAAGAGAACTTGGGATAGAACTGCAGGGAAATTGGCTCTTTCCAGGATACAAGAGGTCACCAAATGCTCACATCAGGGCTTGTCCTGGTATATCTTCTCTACATTCCTTCCAGCAGTCTCATCAGACATAGTGGGCTGGCCCAAGGGGAGACAAGAGAACAAGAGTAGTAACTTCTCTCAGCACACACTGAGTGGGGTACATGGTGACTTAGGGAATCAGTCTCCCACCCAGAAACGATGGGGTGTTCTGTCCTGGGCCCAGCATGTTATTTATTCAGAACTTGGAAACGACTATAATTTTCTACCCAGAATTACTAAGTTTACTAAAAAACTGACCATTTGTTTTCCTTCCCTAAACTGAACACTGAAAATATATTTAAAAACTGTTTCATTAGCAAAAGAAAAATGAGAAGAAGAGAAAAAGGAGAGCTAGATCCCCTTTTGCCTCTCTCCCTACCTTTGGCTAATAAGAGAACAGACTACATACATGCTAAATGTATTGCTACACTGAATCTTCCAGGCAAATGAGTAGGTGAGCACCAAAATGGACCTATGTACAAGAGCCACATGTTAATGCTGAGTGTAACCCAATGAAACCCTCATGGGAAAGCTATAAAGGACAAAGGCTGATCACTACTTGTGAAATTGAAGCTCACTATGTAGATTGTCTACTCTGAGGGGTAAAGTGCTACATTTAAATTACCTTTATATTCATGACAGGGATCCCTGAGTGGCGCAGTGATTTGGCGCCTGCCTTTGGCCCAGGGCGCGATCCTGGAGACCCGGGATCGAATCCCACGTCGGGCTCCCGGTGCATGGAGCCTGCTTCTGCCTCTGCCTGTGTCTCTGCCTCTCTCTCTCTCTGTGTGACTATCATAAATAAATAAAAATTAAAAAAATAAAAAAATAATAAATTACCTTTATATTCATGACATCTACTAGCCTACCACAATTCTTTAAAAAAAAAAAAAGGAAACTGTCCCCCAAAACCCCAAAGCTTGCAAAAGAAGCTTGTTTTCCAGTGGGATCCTCTGTAATGCCAAAATTCTTCAGAGTACCCTCAATGCAGCTGAGGAGAGAGATCGAAGGATGCCCTGCAGGCCTTGCTTAGCCTCTGGCTTCAAACCCAGAAGCTCCACTTTTCTATCTTACCAGTTTAACTTAAATGACTAAAAATAATGATTATTGTCTTAGTTTGGGCTGTTAGAGTACTATAAACTGGTGGCTCATAAAGAACAGAGATTTATTTCTCACAGTTCAGAAAGCTGGAAGTCTGAGATCAGGGTCCCACCATGTTTGTTCTGATGAAAGTCCTTTTCTGAGATACCCACTGCCGAAGTCTCATTGTTCATGTATGGAGGAAGGGGCCAGGGAGCTCTGTGGGGTCCTTTAATAAGGGTACTTAACCCATTCATTAAGAGTCTACCCTTATGACCTAATTACCTCCCAAAGGCCCCACCTCCTAATACCATCACATTGAGGGTTAGGATTTTAATATTTGAATTTGGGAGAAATATAAACATCCAGTCCATTGCAATCATGATGATGATAATGGCAATGATGATGATGATAATTAAAATCCAGTGCCTTCAAGCATCATATACATCATATATCTTTGAAGACGCTTTTATCATCTATTTTCATTACCTTGTAGAAGTAGTTGACAGAAATATTTACTAATCAGTGCTGTTCAATCAGATCATCTGAAGGTTGATGACAAATATCAGCTTAGACCACTTAGATTTGATTCAGATCTTTAGAAATAACTGAAGGTAATATTTTTACCTGGGACTTTCAAAAGACAACTGAAGGAATTATGGAGAAAAAATAAAATATTTCATAGTATGAACTTCAAAATTTACTTGCAGTTATTTTTTTTATTTAAATTTGATTTAATTAACATATACCGTGTTATTAGTTTCAGAGGTAGAATTTAGTGATTCCTCAGTTGCATATAACACCCAGTGCTCATTACATCAAGTGCCCTCCTTAATGCCCATCACCCAATTACCCCATCCCCCTACCCACTTCCCCTTCAGCAACCCTGTTTGTTTCCTGTAGTTAAGATTCTCTTATAGTTTGCCTCCCTCTCTGCTTTTTTTTTTTAAGATTTTATTTATTTATTCATGAGAGACACATACAGAGAGAGAGAGAGAGAGAGAGAGAGAGGCAGAGACACAGGCAGAGGGAGAAGCAGGCTCCATGCAGGGAGCCTGACATGGGACTGGATCCAGAGTCTCCAGGATCACGCCCTGGACTGAAGATGGCGCTAAACCACTGAGCCACCAGGGCTGCCACCCTCTCTGTTTTCATCTTATTTTATTTTTCCTTCCTTTCCCCTTTGTTCATCTGTTTGTTTTTTAAATTCCACATATGAGTGAAATCATGGTATTTGTCTTTCTCTGAATGACTTATTTTGCTTAGCATAATACATTCTAGTTCCATCCACATTGTTGCAAATGGCAAGATTTCAGTTATTTTTTTTAAAGATTTTATTTACTTATTTATTAACAACACATGCACACACACACAGAGGCAGAGACATAGGCAGAGGGAGAAGCAGGCTCCTCACAAAGAGCCCATTACGGGACTTGATCCAGGACCCTGGGATCATGCCCTGAGCCAAAGGCAGATGCTCAACTGCTGAGCCACTCAGGTGTCCCAAGATTTCAGTTATTTTAAGTGTATTAGAATAAAAACAAGAAAAAAAAAAACTATAACAAAAGGAAGGGCATGGTATAAGGCACCTGCCTTTAAAGATACCCAAATCCTATTTCTTGTTCAACTATTTAACAGATGAACCATGGGTCAGTTTAATAACCTCCATTTCTTTCTCTTTAAAAATGTTGATAAAGGGTGCCTGAGTGGCTCAGTCAGTTACATGTCTGACTCTCAGGTTCTGCCGAGGTCATGATCTCTGAGTTGTGGGACTGAGCTCCCCATTAGGCTCCAAGTTCAGTGCAGTCTACTTACTTGTCCCTTTCCCTGTGCTCTCTCTTTCTAAAATAAATAAATAAAATCGTTAAAAAAATAAAATGGTGACAATATTTATTTTCTGAAGTTGTGGGGATTAAATGAGGTATGCAGTTATCTCACATGATAGGCCTTCTCATTAGCTGTCATCACTTCCCACCTGTGGGCAGAGGTAGATAGGGTCATGTTCCTGTTCTGTTATGGCTTCTTTGTTGTGGTTCAGTGTCTATGATCTGCATCGGTCACTTCAACATGCTGGCTGCTACCTAAGTTGTACCAGTTCATGGCAATAATGTTAATATGCCAACATCAGGAAGCTTTCCTACTGGACAAATTTTGTCTGCAATTGGGCAACATGCTGGTTTCAAAATTCAGTTTTTCTACCTTGCTCTTTTTGTCCCTAGTTCCCATTACACATATCCCAGTTTTCCTTCATACGCATGAGTATTTTATGCAACTCTTTCCAAGACTAATGGACGTCATGCTCTCACCACTTTTGTTCAACATATTACTGGAAGTCCTAGCCACAGCAATCAGACAACGAAAAGAAATTTAAAAACTCCAAGTTGCTAAGGAAGAAATAAAACTTTCACTATTTGCAGATGACATCATGCTATATACAAAAAACACTAAAGACTCCACCAAAACTACAAGAACTAATAAATGAATTCAGTAATGTTGCACAATACAAAATTATTATACAGAAATCTGTTGCATTTCTATACATTAAGTGAAGTAACGGAGAGAGAAATTAAGAAAACCATCCCACTTACAATTGCATCAAAACTAATAAAATATCTAGAAATAGACTTAACCAAGGAGGTGAAAGACCTACACTCTGAAAACTGTAAAACACTGATGAAAGCAATTGAAGACAACACAAATAAATGGAAATATCTTCCATGTTCATGGACTGGAAGAACAAACATTGTTAAAATGTCCATCCTACCCAAAGCAATCTATAGATGTAATATACTTTTATCAAAACACCAACAGCATTTTTCACAAAGCTAGAAAAAATAATCCTAAAATATGTATGAAACCACAAAAGACCCCGTATAGCCAAAGCAATCTTGAAAAAGAAGAACAAAACTGGAGGTATCACAATTCCAGATTTTAAGATATACTACAAAGCTGTAGTAATCAAAACAGTATGGTATTATCAGAAAAACAGACACAGATCAATAGAACAGAATAGAGAGCCCAGAAATTAACCACAATAATATGGTCAATTAATCTTTGACAAAGGAGGTAAGATTATGCACAGGGAAAAAGACAGTCTGTTCAACAAATGGTGCTGAGAAAACGGGACAGTTACATGTGAAAGAATGAAACTGGACCACTTTCTTTCACGACATGCAAAAATGAACTAAAAAATTGAATAAAGACCTAAATGTGAGGCATGAAACCATAAAAATCTTAGAAGAGAGCACAGGCAGTAATTTCTTTGACATTTACTATAGGAACATTTTTCTAGATATGTCCCCCGAGGCAAGAGAAACAAAAGCAAAATTAAACTATTGGGACTACATCAAAATAAAAGGTTTCTGAGGAGCAAAGGAAATAACAAAATTAAAAGACAACCTAATGAATAGGATAAGATATTTGCAAATGAAATATCCAATATAGGATTAGTATCCAAAATATATAAAGAACTTATACAACTTAACACCAAAAGAATAATCCAAATTTAAAAATGGGCAGAAGACATGAATAGACATTTCTCCAAAGAAGATATACAGATGGCCAACAGATACATGAAAAGACGCTGAACATCACTCATTATCAGGGAAATGGAAATCAAAACCATAATGAGATATCACCTCACACCTGTCAGAATAGGTAAGATCAAAAACACAAGAAAGAAGAAGTGATGGCGAGGATGTGGAAAACAGGAACCCTGGTACACCGTTGGTTGTAATGCAAACCAGTACAGCTACTGGGGAAAACAGTATACATGTTCCCCCCAAAATTAAAAATAGAACTATCATATGTTCTATTAATTCCATTACTGGGTATTACCTTACCCAAAGAATACAAAAATATTAATTCAAAAGATACAAGAACCCCTAAATTTAGTGCAGTGTTATTTATAATAGCTAAATTATGGAAGTGGCCCAAGTATACTTTGATAGATAAGCAGATAAACAGAGGTGGCATATATATATATGTGTGTATATACTTGGGCAGTATATATATATATATATATATATATATATTACTTACCTATAAAAAAGAATGAAATTTTTCCATTTGCAACAACCTGGATAGGTCCAGAGGGTATAATGCTAAGTTAAATAAGCCAGTCAGAGAAAAACAAATACCATATGATTTCACTAATGTGTGGAATTTAAGAAACAAAACAAAGAAAAAAAAAAGAAACAACAAAAAACCAGACTCTAACTATAGAGAACAAACTGATAGATATCAGAGGGAAGGTGGCTGGGTAGATGGGTGAAATAGGTAAAGAGGATTAGAAATATACTTACCATGATGAGCACTGAGTAATGCATAGAATTGTTGAATCACTATATTGTATACCTGAAACTAATATAATGCCGTACGTTAACTATACTGGAATTAAAATTAAAAGAAAGAAAAAATTGCTTAGGCATTACTAACTTTCATACTAGAAGCCAAATTAGGGGGGATCCCTGGGTGGCTCAGCAGTTTGGTGCCTGCCTTTGGCCCAGGGTGCGATCCTGGAGGCCCGAGATTGAGTTCTGCGTAAGGCTCCCTGCATGGAGCCTGCTTCTCCCTCTGCCTGTGTCTGTGTCTCTGCCTCTCTCCCTCTCTCTCTCTCTCTCTCTCTCTAGGTCTATCATGAATAAATAAATAAAATCTTTAAAAAAAAAAAAGAAGGCAAATTAAGTCATATCCTACTAAGGTTATACTGCTATATGGAAAAGACTTTCTCTACAGAAATACAATAAAATAATCTCAATGAGGCTGAAATATATATTTATTGAGCACCCTCATACTCATAGTGTCTGCCACTAATAGACACTTTCAGATACATTTAATCTAATTTATTAATCTCATCATTTAATCTAATCTATTCTTATAAAAATTCTGTGGCAAAAGGTATTTAGAGGCTCCTAACTACAGATAGGGGAATGATAGCTCCACTATTTTTTAACTCTTTTAGGACCATTGAACCATTGAATAATGTCTGATTTTTTTGGCTGAGGTAAATGAAAATAGTCTTTGACAGTCAATACGTAGAAAACATATCATGGAGCGAGGACACAAATAATTATGAAATGATAATATGCATATTTTGTATCCCTGTATTGAGGGATATTTCATGCCTGTAACAAACATTCCTCTTGTGCAAAGAGCTTACTTTAAGGTCATGTGTGTGTAAGGGACTCACCAATCTTTACAACCATTTCAGACTGTGTACATTGTCTTCCACATATGTTGAAGACACAGCTTTAGCTGGGCAGGGGTATTCTAGCTCAGAAAGGACTGTGGCTTATTTTTATGAAAGACAGTAAAGTTGTTACCAGTTTTTTGCTCTTTTGAAATTTTCTTTCATATGCTCAATGGAGAAATATATTTAGAAATCAAGAGGAAAGCCTGGTAATTCATTCCATATTCACATAATTTGGTCAAATTGTCTCCTCAAAAATCAGCAACAAAAATGTTTTAATATCAGGTCTCTGCAATTTTTCACCTTTAAAGTCATTAGCGTGGTTCAAAGATTCCCAAGGTAAAGCTATCCAGGCAAAAAACACATTTTTTTTTTTCATTTGTTTTTCCTTGACTTTCCCCCCAAGTCCTTCCTACAGAATTCAAGCTCTCAATGAACAATTCTCCTTGTCAAAAACAGGCAGTCCTCCTCCCCACTTGCCTATCTTCATTTGGGGACCTCCAACAGCCTTATTGTTAAAGGCTATGTAATTTGGTCCTACTGGGCATTCTCTGCATGAGATTTAAGAGAAGCAGAAAGATCTAGCCTGTCATGAATCACCTTACCCTAAAATCCAGCCCAGAAGCCATATTCCCTTGCTCCAGGCAAAGTGGCCTTCCTCCATCAGTACAGTTCAGAGGGAGAAGCTCCTGAGAGTAAGGGAGACATAAAGATGGCAAATAAATCCTAGAAGCATAATTATTGAAAGGTTAAATGAAATTCTCTCTTCTTTTCATCCTTAATCCTATAAGAAGTTGCATTTGGACCTGAACAAGTGTTTCTACTCTTCCAAAACACAGCATGCTAAAGGAGCCTTTGTTTCATCCATGTCAACCTGTGCTTGGTGAGAAGGTTGCTTGTGTGACCACTCAAGCTCTATTTAAAAGAATCTTGAATAGCCAGAAACTCGGAAGTTCCTAGAGTAATTGGGGCTGCAAGAAACAGGATGATGAAAAAAAAATTGCCTTCAAAGTTCTCAGCTGCTTCTCGCAGAAGATGAATGTAGTTTTAAACTTGCCTCTTTCTTATTTCTTAGCTAGAATGGGCCAGCAAGGGACCTGGAGGTACTCTGGGGGACAAGAAGGCATCTGCTTACCCCCCACTTCTTGGGGGATTTAGCTTAAGATTCAGAAAGCATTTGTTTCTCTCACTTCAAATACTGTCTTTTTTTTTTTTTTTTAACTTTTAAAACAGTGATCTTGATTTGGCTTGTTTAAGAAGGTTCTTTTTCCATTTACTTTGCTACCTAAGAGATTGGAAGAGGCAGCTGTTTTGATGAAAATTAGAAGAAAACCTTTTCCCCAAATAGAAGAAGCCAAGAGGAAAAAATAGGACTTCTTGACATTCCATGCTGTAATTGTTACATGGTATAACCGGAAGAGGAAATGGCCCTATAAATACTTGTAGCTTATTCAAGCCCAGAATACATCACAAACCTGTACAAAAGAGGTAATAACATATTAGGAAACAGGCAACCAGTAAAATTTGCTCTGTTTATTGGGGTTTAAAGAAAGCAGGATTAGAAACAGGAGGGGATAGGAGTTTAGGCCTGAAGCAATAGTGTTTATATCAGTGACAAAAATCAAACTTTACCTTTGCACTGGGATTTGCACCTCACTAAATCCATATAAACCTTCTCTCAGGGGCCCCAGCCCAATGTGTATTTCACATCCACAGCTAGACTGATGGATGGCAGGCAAACAGGCAATATTTTGTGAATTTACTGTCTCTCACCAGGATGCTGGAAAGACTTGTTTTTTGGCTTCTTTTTCAAGAGAAGGATGATAATTCTTGGGGACCTGGAATGGAGACTTCAGGGCAGCCTGATAAACATTCTTCATTTCCTGATCTGGATCCAGAATATCTTCAGGTACGTTTAACTGTATACCTGGCACCTACTACATGCCTTATACATCTCACATCATTGAATCCTCTCCACAATCCTGAGGAATAGTTACAAATTTCTACAGATTTACAGATGAGAGAATTTACGGGCAGAGAAATTAATTTAGCCTACCCAGGGGCATTCAACTAGAATGCAAAGGACGGAAAGCAATCCCGAGTTGGCTTGATGCATGCTCTTCTTCCCACACTCTGAGTTTAAAGTCATCCACAAGATAGGATTTGAGGGTCTCCAAGAGGTTTTTCTCAGGAATACCTGCATCATGCTTGATTTTCAGTAGTGTACTCTGGTTTTACCTCCCTCTCAGCATTGTGATGAGCCCTGCTGTTTTCCCTTCCAGCTGGTGGTGATCTGGGCACGCTGTGCGTGACCAACTCCAGGGGGCACCGTCTGCACAGCCTGTAGCAGCCTTGTTGGTCACACTAAATCCTTCCTATGCTTCTCTTTTAAATGGCTCCAATTTGTCGCTGTTGTGATTTTCTCTTTCCTGTGTCAAATCTGAAGCTACTTTGGCACGTGACCTTGGCCTGCTTTTCAGCGTTATCAGTTTCTATTACTGTAGTTCAACTCCTGGAGGGGAGCTGTAACATAGATCAGTAGTTCTTGATACAAGAGGGTAAATGTGCCTATAGGACAATGTGGTGGGGAAGGAAGCTGTTTTTCGCAATGATTTCTTTTCCTTTTTTTCTTTTCTTTCTTTCTTCCCTTCTTTTCTTTTTTTCTTTTTTCCTTCTTTTCTTTCTTCGAGACTCTTTTCATAGTTCTTCCACTCCCCAGTGACACTGGAAACTTTTTGCCTACCCCTCTGCCCACCCACAGGCTTGTTTTGAGAATTAAACAAGATAACAGATGCGTAAAGATTCTGAATCAAAAAACCACTCAAAACTATCTTAAACATAGCCATTATATGCATCTTTCAGAAGCACAGTTCTGATCATGTCCATCTCTCTGCTTACGGACCTTTGAAGATTACCTATTACCTGCTAATACGTTTAATGCCCGAGCCTCAATTGGTAGCCTGCATCCTCCGGTCCCCTGATTTCTGATTGCTTCCTTTTATTCATCCACTGTTCCAGTCACTTATTCATCTGCTTATCCAGTCCAGGATAAGAGCATTCCTTTTCTTATCCTGAGTTTTTCTACTCCTGTGTTTTTGTTTATGCTGTTCTCTGACTTGAGAACAATACCATCCAAGAGCACTTTCTGCAATAACAAAAATGATATGTACTACCCAACATGGTAGCCACTAGCCCCCTGTGGCTGTTGAGTACTTATGTATATTGGCTAGGGTTACTGAAGAATTCATTTTTAAAAAAATTTAATTAATTTAAACCTAAATTTAAGTAGCTATATGTGACAAGTGGTTGTCATGCTGGACAGCTGGACCTAAATGTTCTCTATCGTTTCTCACCCAAATAATATTTGTTTATCAATATCTAGCTCATAAGCTGCTTCATCCTCAAAGCCTCCATTTGTACCCTTACCTGTCATCTTCCTTTTCTCCTTCAATCTAACTCCACCGAGGCCTGAGCTTGTCATTTGAATTCTGGATTTTTCTCTTATCTCATCTTCCCTACTATGTGGATAGGCTCCTCCTAGTAGGACCCAGTCTTGTTCAGCGTTGTTCCTAGAACACTGACTGCTATAGCCGACAAACATTTGCTGAGAGGCTGACACTGCCCACCTGGAATGAGAGTCACTCAGTCACTGCAGCGACCAGCCAGGTGGGAGGCCCACCCATCTTCGCTGAGTGCCACGCTGCCTATCAGGCCTATCAGGCTCTGTGCTCAGCACAGGATCCATGTGAAGTCTCAGAGTTTGAATAATTAACCAAAGAATCGCTGAGACCACCTGATCCTTGGCCTATGAACGCATTCTTTTGTTTTTCTAATCCTATTTTTCAGTACTTAACAACAACAACAAAAAAAACCCCTCTGCTCACTGATCTCATTGTGACCAACATTCTGGAGTCCCAGCTCCCTGTTTGCTAGGCACAGGGCATGGTGTTGGCAGAGCTCCCAGAATTCAAGGGAGAGGGACCAGGGAGACAACTCCAGACATCACATGCAAAACAAAGGTGGCACATCCGCCTTGTCCCTGTGCCTCCTCAGACACAGAAAGCCCTCCCAGCCCTTTCCAGCAAGTCGGCCTCCCCAGGAGCTTCAGGGTGGAGCCCCCCAGGAGCCCGCAAAGGAGGGGAAGACGATGAACAGTCTGACGTGTAAATGTCCTGTCTTCCTGGCAGCAACGTCTGAAAGCATAGACCTTCCTCAGATGGGGCGCATTTGGCAAACGTTCAGGCGCGCGGCATTTCAATTGCTGAAATTTCTTTTTGGAACTCTGCAACTCTGTTCCCCAGGGCAGGGGAAATGGGGGCGGGGGTGAACAATTAGATGCTGCACAACCCCGAGCGGCTCACCGACGCCTGGCCGCGCGCCCCTGTGGACTGTCAGAGCCTGCGGCGAGGTGCTCCCGTCACCGTCGTCCCTGGGCGGGGGCCCGGGGGCGCGCAAGGGGGAGGCGCGGAGCCGGGCAGCAGCGGGGCGGCCAGCGCAGGGGAGGGCCGGGCAGCAGTGAAGTCACAGGCACAGCAGCGACTGCAGCTGAATCAATTTGGAGATAAAAATAGTGCCTGCCGCCCCTGCTTCTGCAGTGATTTCATAAAGGTCTCAGCTGCGTTGGAGAGAAAGCCAGCATGTGTGTCCCTACCTCCTCTCCAAAGTGGCGAGAGGCGCAAAATAGCAACCACAACCCCAAAGCTGTTTGCCTTCATCTTCCCCCCATTTCTCTGTTTCCCCGTCTCCCATTCTCTCCCTGAGCCCCCAGAAGTGCCTCTTGGCTCACCTGTTCTCCTTATTAGATAATTAAAGCCAGGCACAAAGAGATGAGATCTTCAGAGGCTGAAAAAGAGATAGGGCTCCCAGACATTCATCATGAATCCAGATGGCACTACCCACCCCACCCCCCACCCCTTTCCGGGACTTTCACTCTTCCCTCCCCCCAGACATCAATTGAGATGACTGACCACTCTAAAGAATGAAGCTCTTTATCAGACAGGAGGTTAAAATCCTTTTTTAAAAATGGGTACCACGAAGTCAAACCGGCCTAATATTTCCATAGGTGAACTTTCCTTCCTGAGCATTCAGAGAAAACAAAACCTGGGATTGCCAATTAGTGTGACTGTCCCAGGAGATGCAGATTTAGGGATCAGTTTCTGTGACTGATGTGAGAAACCTCTCTGGAATTAGATCTGAAAGGAACGTGGAGTGAATAGAGCTTCGGCACTTTGCAGAGTGATTATCCCTGCAGTGCGGGGAGGTAACCTTTCTGCTGCTACATTCTGACATTTTCATCGAGGCAAATGCATCATTGGTAATTGCACCTGAGTGTCAAAGCCACTTGATGTGTGTGTTCCAACTAAGGTATGAATGAGGACTTTAGCATTAAGGGATGGGAGGCAAAGAAGAAGTGCAGACAAATTATAGGAGAGGAGATAATGGAATTGGCCATGAAAAGTAACGGCTTGGATTGATGTTTCTTCCTTCACACTCCTGCAAAACGAGTGTGTTCGGATTAAATAACACATTGCTTCTGAAAGTGCCTAAACTAGTGTCTTGCTCTTAAAGACATTACTTAATAACTACCATCTTATATGCTTTCAAATTGAATATGCTTATATGTCCCTCAAGAGGAAATGTAAAACTAGTAATATTTTAATGAAGCCAAGAAAATCAATGGTGTCACGTATAGGCAAAATGTTCAAAGGAGAATCCTCACATCCTCCTATTTTCCTCTGATTCTTTTATGTCAGGCGAACTTGAGCCATAGTCATTTAACTCAGTAGGTATTAAATACCTGATCTAGAGTCATAATAAAGACACAGGACCCAAACTGTGAAGCCAAAAGTGAATATCAGGTTGTTGATCTTACACATAACTCAGAAATAATTTCATTCTGTTAGAAGGAAAAAATAGCTCCTGTCAGAGAGAGGAATATAATATTGCCAAACTCTTCAATTTGGCAAATACAGCAAACTATTAGTCAACCACACGGGGAATCTGGCTTTCTCATAGGGACCTATTGTTTATAGAAATATCACAGCTGAAAAATAAGCAAACATTCTCCCTGAACTACTGTGATATAATTCACATGGGTGTTTAAGGATTTTTACAACCATTGAGGGAAAATCTATGGAAAATTTAAAATAATTACAAAGATCCCTTTTGGTGCTTCTGAAAATTTTGATGCCCTGTGAATATCCTGATGACTGTTTTCCCACTGACAAACAAAGACATCTGAAGCAAAGCCAGTTTGTGCTGTGTCGGGTCCCTAATACAAATTAGTGAAAATAGAACAAGCTTAGATTGAATGAAATGTACTTGATAAAAATAAATCAGGATTTGAAATATAATTGCACCTTGCTTATTTTCTTATAAATACATATTTTAAAATCTGAAATACTGAGTTTTATGACTATTCAACACACAGCTGACAGTTTTACAGACCATTTTAGGAGTACTCTGGGACCTCCTGCTTCTGGTTGCATTAGGACACAGCCAAAGCTACTTGACTTGCAATGTGTTTGTTTGTTGCTAAGTACAGTTAGAGGAGGCTAGAATATGCCAAAAGATTCAATATGAGCAGTGAAGTTGTGTTAGTCTCTGTTATGGATCTGTTCTCTAAACTTGCAAAAGAAAAGATGTAAGCATATTCTTTTCAGTCCCCATCATTAACCAGGGCCTTCACTATAAGGCTTATATAGTGATACAAACGCCAGGTTTACCTGACAAAGGTTAGAAGTGAAAAGAACCAGGGAAAACAGTTAAGAACAGAAATACTCCAGATATCTTGTTCTGGCACTATGGCAAGATGGGGTAAAGTAGACCGTTCTAACACACAGATAGGCTACAAAGTATATCCTCATTTCTCTCTCTTTCTCTGACACATTATCTATCTATCTATCTATCTATCTATCTATCTATCTATCCAATCTCAAAAGAAATGAAAGAAATCTTCAGATGCCAGAAGCAAGGAGGAAACCCAAAGCTAAAGAGGTAAGTCCTACATTGCAGTAGCTTTGGGGATATCAGATCCAAACAGATTTTATTGTCCAAGTAAGGTCAAAGGCATAGCAATAGACATGGGCAAAGAAAGAGGATGGAAATCATGTTACTGCATAAGACCAAGACTTTGGCAATGGTTGCCTTTTCCATGAAAGGGGATTAGAGAGACTGTCTCCTCTGGACCAAGGAAAGTACCTGGAGTGAGACGTTGAAATAACAAGGCTCGATAGAATCATCAAAGCTTTTATATTACCTCCAAGCCATTTGATGTAGTACCTTTGATTTATGAAATTAACAAACAAAAAATACTGATTGATAATACCCCTACTGTAGTACAAAACAAAACATAACTCCATAGGAATGCTATGCTATATAAGGATTTTTCTATGGACCTTCTTTGGAAAATACATCTGCAGGAGATAAGAATCTACCTGTCAATGAGTTGGAAGATACAGAAATCACAAGAAGGAAAAAAATAGGATAAATATCATAAATCATGGACAGATTACCATAAAAATACACAGAATTTTAAAAATAACTTCAAGAAATGGAAGTCATTGAAATGACAGCAAGGAATGTGTTCACATGTTTCACACAGCTAAACTGAAAAACAGACTTGAAAAACTAAATAGAATTTAGTACACAGATAAAGAAATAGAACATTTAAGATGTCAAAAGTCATGGGAGACAGAATAACTAAAATTGGAGTTCTAAAAGGAAAGAAGAGAGAAAATGTGGTAAAGACAGTATTTTGTGATGTAATGGTAAGAAGTTTTCCAGAATTAATGAGACATGAATTATCATATTGATGAAGCTCTCTTAATTTATCTGAAAGATAAATTAAAACAAATCCATACCTAGACTTCTATTAGTAAAACTTCCAAACAATAAAAAAAGACAAATAAAACAAATCTTATGAGCAGTTCCTACACTCCCCTCTCCCCATCCAGAAGTATACATTACAAAACATGGGTAGGGCAATGTAAGAAAGGAAAATTGTGGACCAATATCATTTATAATCATAGATACAAAAATAATAAAATATTAGCACACCAAATATAACTGAAATATTTACCCAGTGAATGAAAGAATAGTTTAATGTCTATCTATTAATATAATTCATCACAGAGATAATATTAACTGAGTAAAAAAGAAATAGAAAATTAAATAGTTGTAGAAAAAGTACATGTAAAATTCCATCCCAATTCATGATATAAATTCCAAGTACCTTCCTTAACCTTCCAAGTACCTTCCAATACATTCATTACAAGGAACATTATATTTAATGATGAAAGGTTAAAAGCACTTCATTTAAAGTAAGGGCTGTGACAAGGATACCTGTTTTTTCTTCTATTCTCCTATTTTCTCCGTTCAACATTTTATTGGAGATTATAAACTGTGCAATAAGACAAAAAATAAAGGAATAAAAAAAGAAAAAAGGAGTATTATAAGAATTGTAAAGAATAAAAAAAATAATTTGTTACACATAAGATTATCCATAAAGTCAATATAAGAAAATATTTGAATCCATGCTAATAATAGTGTTCAGAAAGTTTGTTGAAGTAAATCTCAAAATGGAAATTTAGTACATAGCATTCTATTAAAGAATTTAATGATCTCATCCTTAATAACAACAAAAACATCTAAGGTACTCAGGAATAAATGTAACAAAACACATGCAAAAATTTTATGAAAAATGTTCTCAAACTTGAGAGGTAAATGTATATATCCACACATACACATACACATACACATACACACTCAGTCAATATTATAGAGAAGTCATTTCCACTTATTTAATCTACAGATTTCATTTACTTCCAATAAAAATTCCAACAAGATTTTATTTTTTGAAAATTTGGTCAATTTATTCTAATATTCACATAGAAAAATAAATGGCCAAAAATTGTCAAAAACAATTTAAGGAAAAATAAAATGGAAGAGCTCCTGCTCTCCTGTAGAGATGAAAAATCTTTGCCACTAGAATGATTTATACTCCTTGATATTGGCACAGTGTCAGATAAATATAAAAGTAGAATGAAATATGAGCATAGAAACAGACTAATGCACATAAGAAACTTATTAAATGACAAATGTGTCATTACAATTCAATGAGGAATGAATAGGCTATTAACTGGAATATGTTGGGACAATTGGCTATCCATATGGATGATAATAACATTGTATCAACATACTATAAACAAAAATAAACTCCAGATGCATAAGATACATAAAAGGAAAAAAATTTTTTAATTAAAAAAATTGGAGGATGATTTAATGATACAGAAGTATGGAAGATTTCCTAAGCAAGCCAAAAACCAGGAAAACATAAATATTGATTAATTAGACTTCATTCAAAACATTCTGCACTAAAAAGATAGCAAAGTTATTTTTTAAGCCACAGACAGAAAATATATTTGCAACACCCATAAATGACACAGTATTAGTTTTTAGAGCATACACATAAGTTCTACAAATCAGTTAGAGAAGGATAAACAATCCAATGAGATACAGACAATAAAAATGAAAAGATAATTCCCTGAGGAAAAAATTTAAATAGACAACATATATGCGAAAAGATGCTCTACTTCTCATCAGGGAATTCAAATTAATATAATCATGGGTTTTTATTTCACATGCATCCAGTTGGCAAAAATGAAGAAATCTGTTAATATCAAATATTGGTAAGGATGAAATAGGAATTCTCCAGTATTATACGTAAATGGAAAACCATTGTATGGTCAGGCTCACAGCAGGAAACAGATGGCACACTCTGAAGAAATAATTGAAGAGGAGTTTGGTGAAGGACTAGGACTATTTACAAAGTTGAAAGAAAGGGTTAAGAGATGTTGACAAGGGATGGTGAAGCACTATGGGGTTAGTAATGGTAGGAAGCTGTTACTACCTTTAGGCCTGAAGGATAATGACGGGGACAGCTGTCTTTTTAGGAATGAGTCACCCAGCTGAAGCAGACATTGATAACCATGAACCTACATGGAAACCAAGTTGATACTGCTCATAACGGTTAGTATTCTGGTCACAGAGCAGTGTGGGAAAGAAAGGACATTGTCGGGGCGGGGGGGAGATAGAAAATATCCAGCACAACCACAGTGTAGAGAAATGTGGTAATATTTAGTAGCTTTGAATATATGCACATCCTATAAGCTACAGTACTATTTCTAGGTATGTACTCAAGAGATTCTCTAGGTATATACTCAAGAGACTCTCATATGGACAAGAAAACATGATCATTCTTGCATGCTGAAAAATAGTTTATAATAGCAAAGAATTTTGCAACAATCCTATTGTGCATTAACAGAAAATTGGGTAGGTATTTTATATATATAAATATATATTTGTATATAATGTTTATACATATATATTTATATAATATATAAAAATATTTATATATTATATATATAGCAGAACACTATATAGTTATAAGCATGAGGGAACTAGAGTTACATTGTAAACATAGGTAAATCTAAAAATAATGCTCACTTGAATAAAGCAAATTGCAAAAGGGTACAACTTAAAATTATACAATTTAGATACATTTTCCTGAAAAAGCACTAAAAAACCCTTTTCCTTTTTCATGGAAACATGCAGGGGTAGTAAATGAGTAAACTCCCATGTAAAAAGGGAACACACCAACTTTGGAATAGTAGTTACCTCTGGCAAGGGAATGGAAACAGAAGCATGTAGGGGAATTGTCTCCATTTGCATCTAATAATGTGTTGTTATTTTTTTTTTTTAATAAAGAGATATGGAGAAAACTGCTACAAACTTCCAAGTACAAGTCTATCTGTAGATATGTTTTCAGTTATTTTCTCAGGAGTAGGATTGCCAAGTTTTATAATAAGGTTTACTTTATAAAAAATGCTGATTTTTTTTCAAAGTGCACACTTTTACCTTCCTGCCATCCTTGCTATAGTTGCTGCATATAAATGTAACACTGGTATTGTCAGACTTTTTAATTTAGACATTCTATCAGTAGGAGAATGTATGTAGAGTGGTATCTTATGGTTTTAATAAGTATGTGCCTATACTAATGATACTGAGTATCTTTTCATTTTCAGTTTGTGAATCTTCTTTGGGAAAGTTTATTCAAACTGTTTGCTCATTACCCTCTCCCCATATCCCCACCATGAGTTGTCTTATTCAGTTATGTTTTTTTACATTTTAGGTAAAAATCATTTATTAGATATATATTTGCAAATATTTTCTTCTAGCCCATGACTTAAGAAGACCAATGATAGCTAGGAGCTAGGGAGGTAGGAGAGAATGGCCTGCAAAAAGCATTAAGGAAACATTTGTAAGGGGACTGGAAATGTTCCATATTGGATTATGGTGGTGATTGCATGATGGTATATATTTGTTCAAACTTATCTAAATGTATACTTAATATTTATTAATTCAAATATATATAAATTATGCTTTAATGAAGTCACCAAATAAAAGTCTTAGCATGTTATACATACATTAGTGTTATATTGACCTTTGTACTTTTTTTTACAAGTTTGAATTATTTTGTAATTTCTAAGTATGGGAAAAAATAAAAAAAATTATCTCATTATAGCTTTGTAAATCTGGCTTCTTTGATGAACCGTTGATTCACTGGGAAAACTAATCTGGAGTGAAAATTACTAAAATGAGAAGCAGACCCATCCTTTCAATATATGAAAAGCTTACTTGTTCTATTCAGATTCAAGCTTCTGGACATTAATTTATCAATTAATTACACATGAACTAAGAGGAAGTTTTGCTTCACTGAAGGGATGGCAAAGCTACAAAAAATCATGTACAAAGTGCTATATGAACCTTCACAGACATTTCCACTTGGTGAGAACATTTTAGGCTTCCTAGCTGCTTTGGTTAGGGAAGTTCTTTAAACATATTAAATTGATTACCTGATTTGCAAAGAGGAATGAGAAGCATTGGGTAGACATTCCCGTTCCAAAAGGAAGAAATAGAAAAGAAGAAAGGAATGGTGATTCCCAAGCAAGTCCAAAACCTCACAAGGCAAAGTATCTTAGTTTTTAATGCTTAGGAATAGTCTTTGGTTTCTTGTCCCAGTTTCCAGACCCAAGAGTAGGAGTGGGAGAGGGGTCATTCTCAACACGCTGCTGGAGGTAGGGGTTGTACCTCCAAGACCGTAGCACAGCCCTACATCCAAGTATCAGGCATAGACCATCTATCCCTGTTGAAACTGAGGCAATAGCCCCACCCTTTGAAACTGAAGAGGTTGCCCTCATGATCTCTGAATCATCTTTGGAGTTATTCTTCTCTTTTCTTGAAAAACCATGTATATTTGCAACAGAATGGTTCTATGGTCTCAGAACTCTACCCATTAAACAGTTCCAAAGCTGCCTCACATATTTAGGTCTTTGTTACAGCACTCGACTCTCAGTACCAAAATCTCTTAGTCAGCTTGGGCTATCATAACAAATACCATAAATAAACAATTGACTTAAGCAGCAGAGTTCTGGAGGCTAGAAGTCTGAGGTCAAGGTGTTGTTAATGTATGTTTTCTGCTGAGGGCTCTCTTCCTGACTTACAAGTGGCTGCCTTCTTGGTGTGTTCTCACATAACAGAGAGAGAGTGTGCAAACTCTCCAGTGTATCTTCCATAAGGACACTAATCCTATCAGGATCCTGAAGGTATCATCTAATTACTTCTTTATTCCAAGTACAGTCTCATTGTGGGTTAGGACTTGAATATATCAATTTTTTGTAGGGGTGGAGTGGGGGGAGGGACACAACTCAGTCAATGACACTAAGGTTTTATAAGATTTAAAGAGAGCTCAGTTGGATAAGCATCTGACTCTTGGTTTGGCTCTGGTCATGATCTCAGGGTTGTGAGATTCAGCCCCACATTAGGCTCTGTGCTGGGTGTGGAGCCTGATCAAGATTCTATCTCTCCCTCTCCCTCTGCCCCTTCCCTCATTCACACAAGTGTGCACTCTCTCTCTCCCTAAAATAAATAAATCTTTTTAAAAAATAGAGCCTATCTTTATTTTATAGGCTCTATTTAAGTAGTTTTTACTTGGTTAACATACAGTGCAATATTGGTTTCTGGAGTAGAATTCAGTGATTCATCACTTACATACAACACCCAGTGCTCATCACAAAAAATGCCCTCCTTAATACCCTTCACCCATCTATCCCATCCCCTCATCCATCTCCCTCCATCAACTCTAAGTTTGTTCCCTATCATTGACTCTTATAGTTTATTCCCTTCTTTCCTTTTCCCCCACCATTCTCATATTTTGTCTGTTTTCTTTCTTAAATTACACATACGAATGAGATCATATAATATTTGTGTTTTTCTAACTGACTTATTTCACTTACATAATTTACTCTAGCTCCATCAAGGTTGTTAAAAATGGCAAGATTTCATTCTTTTTTATTCCATTATATGCATTATACATATATAATGCACATCTTTGAAAATATATATAGCACATCTTCTTTATCCATTCATCAGTTGATGGACATTTAGGCTCTCTCCATAGTCTGGCTATTGTTGATAACACTGCTATAAATATTGTCTTCATGAAGTCCCAATAGTTCATTTATGCCTTTATTTCCCTTGCCTCCAATGATATTTCTAGTAAGAAGTTGCTACAGCTGAGATCAAAGAGGTTTCTGCATGGGTTCTCCTCTAGGATTCTAGGATTTTTATAGTTTCCTGCCATAAATTTAGGTCTTTCATCCATTTTGAATTTATTTTTGTGTATGGTGCAAGAAAGTGGTCCAGTTTCATTCTTTTGCTTGTTGGTGTCCAGTTGTCCTAACACCATTTGTTGAGGAGACCTTTTTCCCCTGGATAGTCTCGCCTGCTTTATTGAAGATTAGTTGACCATATAGTTGTGGGTCCAACTCTGGGTTCTCTGTTCTGTTCCATAGATCTGTGTGTCTATTTTTGTGCCAGTATCATACAATCTTGGTGATTAAAGGTTTCTAATACAGCTTAAAATCTGGAATTGTGATGCCTCCAGTTTTGCTTTTCTTTTTCAGGATTGCTTTGGCTATTTGGGGTCTTTTGTGGTTCCTTGCAAATTTTAGGATTGTTTGTTCTAGCTCTGTGAAGAAAGTTGGTGTTTTTTTTGATAGAGATTGCATTAAATGTGTAGGTTGGTTAGGGTTTAACAATGTTTGTTCATCCAATCCATGACCATGGGTTGCTTTTCCTTTTCTTTGTGTCTTCAATTTCTTCAAGTGTTCTATAGTTTTCAGAGTGTAGATCTTTTACCTTTTTAGTTAGGTTTATTCCTAAATATCTTATTGTTTTTGGTGCAATTGCAAATGGGATTGATTCCTTGATTTCTTTTTCTGTTGCTTCATTATTGGTGTACAGATTTCTGTACATTTATTTTATATCCTGCAATGTTGCTAAATTCATCAATTAGTTCTAGCAATTTTTTTGTGGAGTCCTTGGGTTTTCTAAATAGAGTATCATGTTGTCTACAAATAGTGAAAGTTTGACTTCCCCTTGCCCATTTGGATGCCTTTTATTTCTTTTTGTTTTCTGATCACTAAGGCTAAGACTTCTTTTTTTTTTTTAATGATGACACACAGTTATCCATTGTTTTCTTCTTTTATTAGCATTTTTTCTCCATCTTCTTTTATTTTATTTTTTTATTTTAAAGATTTTATTTATTCATGAGAGAGAGAGAGAGAGAGAGGCAGAGACACAGGCAGAGGGAGAAGCAAGCTTCATACAAGGAGCCTGACGTGGGACTCAATTCCGGGTCTCCAGATCAGGCCCTGGGCTGAAGGTGGTGCTAAACCAGTGAGCCACCTGGGCTGCCCAAGGCTAAGACTTCTAATACTATGTCAAATAGTAATGGTGAGCGTGGACATCCTTGTATTTTTCCTGATTATAGTGGAAAGGCTCTCAATGTTTCCTCATTGAGAATAATTTTAGCTGTGGGTCTTTCATATATGGCCTTTATGATGTTGAGGTATGTTCAATTTATCCCACTTTGTTGACAGTTTTTACCAAGAAAAGATGCTATATTTTGTCAAATGCTTTTTCTGCATTGATTGACAGGATCATATGGTTCTTATCTTTTCTTTTATTAATGTGGAATATCATGTTGGTTGATCTGCAGATGTTGAACCATCCCTGCAGCCCAGAAATAAATCCCACTTGGTTGTGGTGAATAATCCTTTTAATGTACTGTTGGATCCAATTAGCCAGTATCTTGTTGAGAATTTTGGCATCCATGTTCATCAGGGATATTGGTCTGTAATTCTCCTTTTTAGTAAGGTCTTTGTCTGGTTTTGAGAACAGTTAATGCTGGCCTCGTAGAATGAGTTAGGAAGATTTCCTTCCATTTTTATTTTTTGGAACAGTTTCAGAAGAATAGATATTCTTCTTTAAATGCTTGGTAGAATTCCCTTGGGAAGCCATCCAGCCCTGGACTCTTGTTTATTGGGGAGATTTTTGATTAGTGATTCAATTTCTTTGCTGTTTATGAGTCTGTTCAGATTTTCTATTTCTTGCTATTTCAGTTTTGGTAGTTTATATGTTTCTAAGAATTTACTCATTTCTTCTAGATTGCCTAATTTCTTGGCACGTAATTGCTCATAATATTCTCTTGTATTTCTATGGTGTTGGTTGTGATCTCTTTCATTCATGGTTTTATTTATTTGGATCCTTTCTCTTTTCTTTTTGATAAATCTGGCTAGGGTTTTATCAAATTCGTTAATTCTTTCAAAGAACCAGTTGCTTGTTTCATTGACATGTTCTGTTTTTTTTAAATTTCTATATCATTGATTTCTGCTCTAATCTTTATTATTTCCCTTCTCCTGCTAGATTTAGGCTTTATTTGCTGTTCTTTTCCAGTTCCTTTAGGTATAAGGTCAGGTTGTATGTTTGAGATTTTTCTTGCTTCTTGAGGTAGGCCTGAATTGCAATATACTTCCCTCCTAGGACTACCTCTACTGTATCCTAAAGGTTCTAGGCTGATATGTTTTCATTTGCATTTGTATCCATGTACTTTTTTTATTTCTTCTTTAATTTCCTGGTTAACCCATTCACTCTTTAGTAGGATGTTCTCTAATCTCCATGTATTTGAGGTCTTTCCAACCACATTTTTTCTTGTGGTTGACTTCAAGTTTCATAGCATTGTGGTCCGGAAATATATGATGATCTCAGTGTTTTTGTACAAGTTGATTCCTGATTTGTAACCTGATATGTGATCTATTCTGGAGAAGTTCCACATGCACTCAAAAAGAATGTGTACTCTGCTGCTTTAGGATGAAATGTTCTGAATATATTTCTTAAGTCTATCCAGTTCAGTGTGTCATTCAATGCCATTGTTTTCTTGATGATTATATGCTTAGATTATCTGTACATTGCTGTAAGTGAGGTCTTAAAGTCCCCTATTATTGCATTATTATCAATGTCTTTATGTTTATTATTCATTGATTTACATGTTTGGGTGCTCCCATGCTGGGGCATAAATATTTACAATTGTTAGATCTTCTTGATATATAGATCCCTTAATTATAATATAATGCTCTTCTTCATCTCTTGTTACAATCTTTGTTTTAAAATCTAGTTTATCTGATATAAGTATGGCTACTTCAGCTTTCTTTTAATATCATTTGCATGATAGATGGTTTTCCATCCCCTCACATTCAATGTGTAGGTGTCTAAAATGAGTGTATTGTAGGCAGCATATAGAGGATCTTAGTTTGTTTTAATCCATTCTGATACCCTATGTCTTTTTTTTTTTCCCTATGTCTTTTGATTATAGCATTTAGTCCATTTTACATTCAGAGTGATTATTGAAAGATGAATTTAGTGTCATTGTATTATCTGTAGAGTTGGTGTTTCTGGTGATGTTCTCTGGTCCTGTCTAGTCTTTGTTGCTTTAGGCCTTTTTTTTTTTTTTTTCCACTCACATAGTCTCCTTTAATATTTCTTGCAGGGATGCTTTAGTCATGAACTCTTTTAGTTTTTGTTTGTCTGGGACACTTTTTATCTCTCCTTCTATTCTGAATGACAACCTTCCTGGATAAGCAATTCTTGGTTGCATATTTTTCCCATTCATCATGTTGAGTAATTCCTGCCACTGTCTTCTGGCCTGTCAAGTTTCTGCAGACAGATCTGCTATAATCTGATCTGTTTTCCCTTGTAGGTTAAGGACTTTTTCCCCCCTTGCTGCTTTTAGGATTCTTTCCTTGTCTGTGTATTTTGTGAATTTGACTATGATATGCCTTGGAGATGGTCAGTTTTTGTTGAATTTAATGGGAGTTTTGGTGCTTCTTAGATTTTGATGCCTGTATCTTTCTCCAGATTAGAGAAGTTTTCAGCTATAATTTGCTTGAATAAAACTTCTGCCTCTTGGGATCCCTGGGTGGCACAGCGGTTTGGCGCCTGCCTTTGGCCCGGGGCGTGATCCTGGAGACCCGGGATCGAATCCCACGTCGGGCTCCCGGTGCATGGGGCCTGCTTCTCCCTCTGCCTGTGTCTCTGCTTCTCTCTCTCTCTCTATGTGTGACTATCATAAATAAATAAAAATTTAAAAAAAAAATTAAAAAAAAAAAAAAAAAAAACTTCTGCCTCTTTTTCTATCTCTTTATCTTCTGGGATTCCTATGATATGAACATTATTCCATTTGAATAAGTTACTGATTACCTTAAGTCTACCTTTGTGATCCATTGCCTTTGTTTCCCTCTTCTTTTAGCTTCATTATTTTCCATAATTTTATCTTCTATATTGCTGATTCATCCACCCTCATTTTTATGGCCTCCATTTGTGTTTGCATCTCAGTTATAGCATTTTTTATTTCAGACTGACTAGATTTTAGTTCTTTTATCTGTGCAGTAAGGGATTCTCTAGTGTAGTGTATGTTTTTTTTCAAGCTCAGCTAGTATCATTATAATTGTTGTTTTAAATTCTAGTTCAGAAAAAAAAATTCTAGTTCAGGCATTTTACTTACATCTGCATTGATTAAATCTCTGGTTGTCATTTCTTTTTGTTCTTTCTTTTGGGGTAATTTCCTCTGTCTTGTCATTTTGGAGGGAATAAAGAAAGAAAAAAAGAAAAAAGAAGAATAAAAATTAAAATTAAAAATTAAAAAAAGAATATAAGATAAAATACATACAGAAAGCTAGATCCTAGGTGTGCTGTGGTCTGCTTGTTATAAAAAACTTGTTAGTAAAAAGGTAGAAAGAAAAGAAAAAGAGGAAAAAATTAAAAATATCTATATATATAATACAAATAAAAATGCTTTCTGTATTCTAAAAACAAAACAACAAGAAAAAAACAGACAAACAAAAAACAAAAAGAAACAAAGAAAAAGAAAAAGAAAAAGAAACCCAGAGGACTCTAGATCTTATTTTCTGTAGAGCTAAAGCTTTGTAGCACTCTATAATCAGTAGACTTAGTGTGGGAGAGGCGTTTGTGCTGATCTTCTGGGGAGAGAACTGCTCCTCTGTTTCTCAGGTAAAACTGCCCTAGTGGAGATGTGCCTACTGGGTGTGGGGGCACAGGGGCTGGGCTTGATGCAGTGGCTCTGTTTTCTACTTGGCACTGCACTGTTTAGCTCACTGAACTGGATCAAGCTTGTAGGTGCAGGGAGAAAACGCCTTCACCCTTTCTCTCCTCTTGAGCAGGAAATGCACATCACCTCTCTTTAGTGAGTCCTCACAGATGCACAGTGACCCCTGTTGTGTCCCTGGTTTCTGTCAGATACCTGTCCTCACCTTGCCTATGTCAGAGCTGTCTACCTGCTGAACATCAGCACTTCTGTGGTTTATCTCAGGCACTGCTATGTTTCAAAACCCCACACTTCAAAGACCCTGAGGGCAGACGAGCACAGATCCTCTGGAGAAGAGTTCTCATGCATTGTGGCTGGTGCTGGCTTGTAGCAGAAGACAGTAGCACCACCATGCAAGCAGTTTGGAGTTTATGGTGAATTGCAGCACATAGCCTGCCTGCACCAGGCTTTGTAGCCCTCAGCCAGTGTCTTTGTTTCTATACTGGTGGGTTGGGACAAGAGAATCTATTTTTAAATCCCATAACTTCACATGGAATATCATCTATTATGAAAGATATTCCCTATCTAATATTAAGTAATATATTTTTAAAAATAAGATAATCAGGTTGGTGACACTGAAGTGATTTTTTAATCAACAGAGAAATAACTGGGTATAGTCAATAGCCTGTGTAGCTTTGGGGGTAATGATTTCCTTAATCTTCTTGAAATATTAAAAATGGTATAGTAGAATTCAGTCAAGAAACTAAGTTGTGATTTATTGCCTATATTTAGATGTCTTATCTCTGATGAGGTTTTAACAGCATTTTCCCTTTAGAACATTATCATGTGAGGCACACACTAAGTTACTGGTTGATTCTATATTAGATAAAACAACATTTAAAAAACTTTTTATTACAGAAAATATCCAATATATATATAAAAGTGAATGAAATAATGAAATAATGAATGATCATGAATCCCTCATATAATACCTATGTCTCAGCTCCAACGATCATCCCCACATGGCCAGTAATATTTCACCTATACTTCTACCTTCTCCCTAAAAAGTCACTGGATTTCTTTTTCTTTCTTTCTTTCTTTCTTTCTTTCTTCTTTCTTTCTTTCTTTCTTTCTTTCTTTCTTTCTTTCTTCTTCTTCTTCTCTTTCTTTCTTTCTTTCTTTCTTTCTTTCTTTCTTTCTTTCTTTCTCTTTCTTCTTTCAGATTTTATTTATTTATTCATTAGAGAAGGCAGAGACATAGATAGAGGGGGAAGTAGGTTCCTTGCAGGGAGGCTGATGTGGGACTTAATCCCTGGACCTGGGATCATGCCCTGACCAAAGGCAGACAGTCAACCACTAAGCCACCCAGGCATCCCTGGATTTATTTTTTGAAAAAAGTATCATAAATCATATTATTTCACCTACAAAAATTTAAGTATGTATCTCTTAAAAAAATGACTTAAAAATTTCCAAAAGTCCATGATCACATCTAAAGTAATTCATAATCTATAATATCAAATATTCCATCAATATTTTCATAGTTTCTAGGATGCCTGTGTGGTTCAGTAGAGTAGTTGAGTACCTGCCTTTGGCTCAAGTTGTGATCCCAGGGTCCTGGGATTGAGTCCCCTATCGGGCTCCCTGCATGGAGCCTGCTTCTCCCTCTCCCATGTCTCTGCCTCTCTCTCTGTGTGTCCCTCATGAATAAATAAATAGAATCTTAAAAAAATATTTTCATAGTTTCTTTTAAAATTTCAATTAGTATTTAAATAAGGTCTCTACATTGCAACTTATTGGTCTCTTTTAATATACAAGTTTTCTCATCATTTCTTTCTTCTTCTTATAATATATTCATTAAAGAAACCAGGTCTTTTGTTCTGTAGAGTATCTTGCATTCTGTATTTTGCTGATTGTATCCTATTTTTCATTTAACATGAATCTCTATCCTTTACATTTCTTAACACTGTTAGGTAGATACAGAGATTTGATCAAATCCAATTTCATTTTTGACAAGAGTGTTTTAGAAGTTTTGTGTTTTTATTGGAAGCCACTAATATCTAGTTGTCTTTGTTTTTTAAAGAAATTAACAGTAATGATGCAAATTTTATTAGGGCTGATTGCAGTAATTTTTAAAATCAAAGGCCTAAGTGTGGATATTAAAAGGGAGTGCATGGTAACAAATCAAAGAGTTAAGTGTCTAACTTCATGATACCAGTGCCTATAGCTGCCTGTCTCTTTACTTTCAAAGATGTCATTGAAAACCAAATGCTTTCTTCCTCTTTCTTTGGCAAATTTTGGTCAGAGTTCTGATTTCTTTTCATTATGCTGGTTCTTCTGAGATTATAGATTATAGATCTTCAGGGAATAGTTCCCTGATTCTACTCAGAAAATAATATTTTCTACTGGAAAGGTATTTTCATGCCATTGACTCAAGTGGTCACTTAATCATTCTCCCACTTATTCAAAGGGAAAATATAAACTTATCACTATCTATATGCAATTCATCAGTGAGAGGCTCTACAGCATGATAGAATATATATAAGAATAAAAAAGATTAGAGTTAAAATCCTCTTAGTCACCAATTAGCCCTGATGCGTGGGGCAGGGCAGTTACCTTATCTATGCCTTAGTTTCTTTTCTTTATTTTTTTCTTAGAGATTTTATTTATTTATTTATGAGAGATACACAGAGAGAGAGAGAGAGCGTGAGAGATGCAGAGACATAGGCAGAAGGAGAAGCAGACTTCCCTCAGGGAGCCCTATTGGAGACTCGATCCCAGAACGCTGGGATCATGACCTGAGCCAAAGGCAGATGTTCAACCACTGAGCCACCCAGGTGCCCCCATGCCTTAGTTTCTTATCCTACAAAATGGAGTTCATAATTCCTACCTTGTAAGTTTCTTGTATTAAATATCAGGTACATGAGGCAATGCATTGTTCTTGTCACATGGTAGATGATAATAAATGGAAGTGTTTGTATTATTAATGTAATGAATATTTGTTCAATACATAGTTGTTCCCTACCTTTCTTTACCTCCCTAACTCCCCACACAGTCTTTTATCACCTATAAATATAGTAAAGGAGTACAGTAGGCTAGTTCCACATTAATGCTTGGTAAAACTGTTAAGAAGAAAGTTTTGAACATAGAAAAGACATGAAGTAATTGAGAAGACTCAAAAGATTTGAGATTAGAAAAAAATAGATTTAAAAAATGATTTTATTTATTTATAAAATAAATTATTTATTTCAATATTTATTGAAAGAGAGAGTGAGCACGCATGAGTGGGGGGGTGGGGAGAGGGAGAAACAGGCTCCCTGCTGAGTAGGGAGCCTGATGTGGTCCTCGATCCTAGGACCTTGGGATAATGTCCGAGCTGAAGGCAGATGCTTAGCCAACTGAGCCATTCAGGCACCTCCAAAATAGATGTTTTAAAGTCAAGGATACTGGACTATTCCTATTTTATTAATGTATTTTTAAAAGTGTAGCCCAGACTAAATGATTTATGACAGCACTTTGTAGTATATTAGTAGTGCCCTGTAGTATATTTTGTAAATACAGTGACATTTTAGCGATAAGAGCTCTCATCACATGTCTATGTTATTAAATCATTCCTCCAAAGACAGTTTAAACTACCAGGTTTTGGGTAAGAATTATAGGGTTTATAGATTCATGAAGTGAAAATCAGTATGCTTGAGCTATGTAATGTATATTCACTGTGAAGGTGGGACATAGCAGTACAAGAAATGATTACAATACTAAGGACACAAAAAACTGAGCAAAAGAATTCGTGTGTGTGTGTGTGTGTGTGTGTGTAATCCCCTCCTAGAGTGACTTTCACTGTCACCCTTTGTTTAAATGAGAATAACGTGTCACTACCAGCATTATCATTTTCATTTGGCTTAATAAAAAAATTGTGATCATCTTGGCAGTTATTTTCATTAACGACTTTAACTCAGATTTAGATTAGGACACCCTGCTGGCCTGGTTGACAGGGGGCTGACTGCTGTGCTTGATCTGAAATTCTGGCAGTCTTAAAAGAGATGAAAATAAAATCAATCAAGTATACATTTTGATGAAATAGTACTGACTCCAATATAGTAATTGCCATATTTTCATTTATTAGAAAATTGAACCAAAGTAGTCCATAGAATGCCAATGTGGCAATGTGGTCTGATCTGACATGTCTACTCAATGTAAGTCAGAACCGTACACCTAATCCTTAAGGGTGGTGTGGACCAATTGTACTTCCCAGGAGAGTCCAATTCAGTTCCACCAAAGGAGTACTTCTTCATCAAATAAGTAAATAAGCATGTAGATCTTTTATAACGAGATGAGTATTGATTATTGAGTTTTATATTCAGGACAACCATAACAAAAGTCGTTATTTTATATCATTCTTGTTCTATAGAACCTTGTTTATAGAACTGGGGCTACAGAACGCCAAGACAAGGTTTCAAGAACAGTAAAAGAATTTAGACTACATGATCTCTTAGCAAAGGCATAAATTATTTTTGGAATGGTATGTATCAATGGTTTTCGATCTTCAGCTTGCATCAGAATGACTTGGAGAACTTGTTAAAACACTAATTGTTGGCCCTTCAACTCTAGAGGTTTTTGATTCAATAGGTCTAGAGAGTGGGTCCTGTGAATTTTCATTTCTAACAGTTCCCAGGTGATAGAGCCACTGCTGGTCTGACCATCATTTTTGAGATGTTCATTTTTGAGATGTATATGTTATGGATGTCCATAAGTCAATTTCCCATTTCTTAGCATCTGGGAAAGTATAAGGGTCTGTTTGAGATATCTCAGACAGTTATCTTTCATTTATTCATTTATTCAATAAATACTCAATGTTCATTTAGTCTTGCTAGGTCTTAAACGTATAGTTATGAATAAAAATTACATCATCATTATTTTCAATATGCCTAAAAGTTAAATATTGTATTCTTATAAAGTGTGTGATGATTATGAGTATCTTATGAAACAAAAGAGAGGGACACTGTCCAGACTTACAGGGTGGATAAGGAAGTCTTCTTGAACAATGTGACATTTCCACTTACTTTTCTAATATCTCCACTAAACTCAAAAAGAAGCCTATAAATTTTGGGTCAGTGTCCCCTCCCCTGAATCCATGTGAGAATGTCCTTAGAATGTGCAACTGCCGCCTCTACTAACTACTCACAAAACTCCCAAAACATCACTATCCTTTTATAAAAATGCATATATAATCATATCACTCTCATGCCTAAAAATTCCCCTATTTTCAGGATAATTCCAAAACTTTCCTTCATGGTCTTTTCCAGTCTGCACTTTTAACTATTAAACATGCTATAGCATTGACCCAAACATGTTATTCTCCAGGCTTGTGGTTCTTTTTCCTCATCCTGAATGTGTCCTTTTCTCTTTCACTTCTAGGATATTGCATATGCTCTTTTCTCTGTCTAGATGTTTAATTTTTTTGGTGTCTGAATTGTCCACTTCCATTTTATCTCTTGCAGCTCAATCTGGGTCTCTATGAAGCCTTTCTTGATTCTCCCTGGCAGATAAGCACTTCTTTCCCTGTATTACAAACATTTGGTACCTATATCCTTGCTAGGTATGATGGGCTTATTATGTGTTAGCTTGTCCATCCTCTAGACTAGGCAATAAATTCCTAAGCAGTGGAGACTGAATCATTTTGTAATCATAGTACTGTGGGGAACCAGCTGCAGACCTGTCTGAGAACTGAATCTCGTAGTCCTTGGCACACTGGGGATATGGAAGGTCCTGAATTGACACACTGACTCTTGACCACATTGTTCTCCAGATACAGCTCCTCCACTCTCCCCTCCTTGAGTCAATTGCCTATTCTTTTACCTTTTGAAGTAAACCTGTTTTTCTCTGCTTCCCAAAGTTAATCATTCCTATAACCATCTGCTAGCTCTCTTAATAAAAACTGGAGGAGACAAAGCCTCAGAGTCTGAGTCCAAGTCTTGCTCCCTCTGTCCCCCAGATTAAAATTCAGTGAGACTCTGAGTCTTTCTTCATATTGTCACCTCTGACTATCCTGGATCTGTGATGTAGTACTTTACAAAAGTAGGTATAATTAATTGGTTGCTAAACGAATAGATTAAAAAATGGAAATCAATGGAAAAAGGAGGTTTGTTATTCATATCTTAGATATTACCATAGCCTAATGTTTTTTATTCAATACCAATTTAAAATATCTGGGTAAGAGAATATGACAGACACAGCTTGAATTTAGAAGTCATTATATGTCCTTTAAGCTGTGACTTGTAGAGAGTAGGATAGAGTTATACATAAAGTTTTGTTTGTTTATTTTTATCAGTTGCGGGTCAGGAAGTTAACCACCAAGGACAAGGAGGGGCATGAGCAAAAATGATAGATTCATGTCTTACATTTATCTCCTTTGAAATCCCTAAATATCATTGATATTATTGTAAAGATATTGATCCACAAGAACAAAATAAGTACAAAAAAGAAAACAGAAGATAAGAGGTTCATTGATATTTGGTGAGAGGGAGAAGCAAAAGGAAAATAATAAAATTAATTTAGGAAGGAAAATAATAAAATTAATTTAGGAGAGAAAATTTAAACCTAATTATCTTTAGTGGGGACAGTTACAGATAAGCCAATTTACTGCATGGAATTCTGAGAGCCTCAATGACTGGAGGCACTTCAGATAGAATGATAGGTTATGCATAGAGTAGGGTTTCAACAAGGGGATTATTTCCTGGGAAATTTATATGTTTTTCTGAATCCAGAGAAAATTCAGTTGGGAAAACAGGAAAAAGAACTATAATTCCCCTGCTGGAATTAAACCTTAATAATCACAACAGAGATGTTACTAGTTTGAAGAAATAGACTGATCTTGAGTTGGAAGAAAGAGCAGGAATCACTGATGTGCAGAGTGTAAGGATAGGACTGACATTTCTAGTACTGGAACCTGAGCAGGGAGGAGAAAAACAGTCAAGATATAATCCATGACTACTGCCATGTTGTGAGTGTGTTTGTGGCCCCATTGGCTGCTAAGGGTGTATCATTCTTGCAAATAAAATAAATATTAATACATTTATATGCACAGTATACTTTATACAAATCCTTAAAGCATTGTTCTGAGAAATAACAAGTTCCAGAAGCAAAATAGTCTCAAATTGGCAATTTTCACATCTGATTTTGTGTAGTGCTGCTAACTTTTAGGATTTTGGAATGTTATGTTACTATAATACCACCCAATAATGTTAGCTGGATTTTTCAAGTGTTTGAAAATATTCCATACATACCATGGTTTGTAAATACTTTAGCAAAAGAAATGCAAGGGGAAGGTGATAAGAATATTGTTGTAGAATACTCAGACATAGAATTAGTAACAGATCTAAAATCTCAATCAGTGAAAGCAATATAGATTTCAATAGCAAAAACAAATTCAGGGAAAATGGGTGAAGTATTTTCATCACTAAAGAATAAAAATGAAATTTTTATTTCAATGAACCCTAATGTACATTCAACTTGAAGATCTTTCACAAAATGAAAAGAATTTTTCTACCAAAAGGAATATTGTTCTAAAATAAGGATCAAGAGTATTGGATAGGATTATTAATAATATGTGCATTTAAACTTTTCATCTTAAGAAATATAACTTTTAAATATTTTACATATTTGTGGTATTTATTATCTTTTAATACTTTGAATGATTTTTATTTAGCATTTCCTTTAATTTTGTGTTTTTATCTTTTAATATTTCTATTATCAAATGTTTATATCAAATAGAGATTCTTTTTACATGTTATTAAAATATATAATTTTGTCATAATAATTCAAAATAATCACAAACTAGGCATTTATTAGTATTTTTTTTTTACCAAAAACCTCTGCAAATTTATACCTGTGATTTTACACTATCACAAAAAGGCTTTATTATTATTATGATCACTCATTATTATATAAAAATACTCAAAGCATTATGAAAAATATAGATTAACTTATGATTTGGGTCAGTCCAGAACTATATGGGAAATCTGCAAGCACAAAAATGGAGTTGAACATAGAACAGCTGGTGGAAGGACAGTATAGAGAGGAACTCTGCTTAGTCTTATAGTCAAGAGACTAGCACCCCTTTCCACCTAATTCCCCATTTCCCCACATCTCCAACCATGGGATTCTATGAGTTAAGTTCTTGGAGAAATGTGTTCAGACTTAGGGAATCTGCAATGGGGACCTAGGGTGACCTATGGGTTGAAAAAGTAGATTAAGTAAAAATCTAGATACTCTAGCCCCCTTAAGTCCCAAAATATTGTTAGCCAGAAGCTAACAGAAGCTTTCTCTAATATTCTTGTTCTCTTCTCATCCTGTCAAATTCAGGAACATGGAGAAGTTAATCACCCTAGTTTATGTAATGAGTTCATCCCCCAACATGAAAGTGTGGTGGACCCACAATCCATACTACTACAATCAAGATTTCAGTGACTCTTACTTAAATAAGAATGGATAGCCAAATTAAGGAATTCCCAAGAGTTTGAGGAAAGTCTCCAACATGAAAGAGAAAGGCCAAAACAAACCAAAATAATAGTAAAAGCAGGGCACCCTGAAGAATCAGAGACAATGGGAAAAATGTAAGCAGCAGGTGAAAACTTCAAAATAAAATGACTAATATCTTCAGAGAGATAGGAGAAAAAATTGCACCAATAAAACAAAAGCAAAATGAAACAAAAAAAGGAAACAGGTGTAAGACAAGGAAAACTTTTGAAAATCAAAAAAAAAAAAAAAAAGAATTCAGTACAAGATTTGGATAACGAAATTGATGAAATCCCCGACAAAAAGGAAACATTTAATTAAGGGAAAATTTGGGAGAAAATATTAAATATTACACCATAAGGCCCACTATTTAAATAATAATTGTTACAGAATTAAAAAACTAGAAGAAAACCCAGGAGAGATGCAAAAATTATCTAAGAAGTAGCAAAGAAATAATTTTCATAACTGAAGAATAGGTTGAAGGTTCAGTGAGTTCCCACCACCAAACATATCCCCTGCCATCGCCCTAAAAAAAACCATCAATTTCAGAACAGGAGGAATAAAAACAAAATTGTAAAAAAAAATTGGGTGAGAATAAAACATTACAAAAAAATTGGAATGACAATGGCTCCAGACTTTTCAACAGCAACACTAAAAATTAGAAGTCAGTAATGTATTGCCTTTAAAAAAAGTCATAAGCAAAGATATTTTCAGCCCGGAATTCTATACTCAACCAATATATAATCAATTAAATGTGATGTAAAAGCATTGAAGATCATGTGATATTTTTAGGAAACTATTGGAGAATGTTCTTCAAAACAAATGAGTACCTACTTGAGAAAGAACACTTAGGATCCTGAAACGAAAGATGATTCAGCTCAAGATAAATTTGAAGCGAAGTACCAGATGTAGAGAGCAACCATACATAGTGAAATCACATGGCAGGACACATTTGGAAGAATGTCTTCAAAAGAGAAAAAGAGGGAACTGATAGTTTGTTTCATATATATGGGCACTTGGGAAAACATTCACAATTATATGAGAGATCTGTTGAGCATTTAGAAAAAGAAGTGATAAGGTCACCAAAAACTAAAAAAGGCAGAAACAGACAGAGACAGACAGGCAGACAGAAAGAGAAATGATCATAGTAAACTGCTTGATATAGCTTTGAAAAGATTTGTTGTCTTAATTATGTAAACAGTTGATTATTTATCCAAAAGGTATGGTAAAACAATACTGTAGAGGCCAGAGTGGCAAAGAACTGATGATGTCCCTGGCCAGCAGCTAATACCTAACAAGGACCAGAGGTTAACCAATAGCCATGAGAGTTAGCATAGAAGTGGATCCTCTCTTACTTAAGCTTTGAGATGGCTAAAGCCCTGGTCAATACTTTGGCTGTAGCCTTTAGGAAAGACCATGAGTAAGAGATAGCCAGCCAAGCTGCTCCAGGATTTCCAACAACTTTTAAAATAATAAATATTTGTTTCAAGTTGCTAAGTTTTGGAGTAATTTGTTCTGCAGCAGTAGATAACTAATTTACCTTTCTTTTCTTAGAAATAAAATAGGAAGCAAGGATAGTATTCTTCAATTATATAAACATATTTTGTTTGATATAGAACTATAGATTTTTTTCTATTTTAGAATTTGTTAGTGGCCAGAGAAAATGCTTTGCCTCCTTCCTTTTTATGGCACAGGAAAAATAGAGGAAGACTCAAAGTCAGGCTGACTATGAAAGAAATGCCTCTAATGATATTTTTGTTTGTCTAAATCTGTTGGAGAGGATCATCACAACTGACATTCTGTAGTAATGCCTATGCTAACCTTATCCATCATCACTTTAGCTCAATGATCTCAATATCCACAGCCTGAAGGTGTGAAATGTAGCACAGAAATGCATCTTCCAGCCCACAGAAGATTGGTTGGTGTGGACATTCAATTCTAGCTGAGCCAATCGGATCCTCTCTCCCAGAACTTTAGAAGAGGAGTACATTGATGGAATCATTTAACTGTGGAGATCTAAAAAGAATATTATGTAGACTTAGAATCTACATAAAGCATCATGGGACATGATTAGAGAGAAAAACAAGAAGACAAGGTAGTTTACAGAGTCCTAAGCCTAGAGATGCATAAAGAGAACCATGGTCAAGTAACCTGGGAACTCCATGCATGTGCATGCCTGCATGCAAACACACACATAGTTCTGTTAGCTAAATTCCTTTTAAATGGACTCTGAGCATTTTTTCTTTAGATAGTTTAGCTCTGGTGGGTTTCCGTTACTTGCAAGTAAACCATCCCTGGTTAGGATGGAAGTTAAAGCAGACCACCCATGGTGTTTGCCTGAAAGGTGAACTGAAGAAACCATTTCTTCATCTATAAGCTTTAATCAGGACTGTATTCCAGAGATGCTCCCCCCATGAGAGACAAGACCAGTGCACTAGCAGGTGCTTCATAAAAGTCACATTCAACAAACAAGCAAAGAAATTGTGATTTTTTTTTTCTTTTGAAAGATTTCTATGTAAAATAAAGTTATTTAAGTAACGGTTGATCCTAATAGGAACTATTCAATTTTATTCAGCAGTCTGTAGCATGGGAAAACTGACATTTCTGAATTTATGGCCCTGTAGTTATAAAAACCACCTATAATAGATTATATATTTGTATTATTAACCAACATTATGTGTGTATTTTAGATATTTGTATTTTCTTATTGATGTGAACTGTTATGGATTATAACTGAGACTAATTTTAAATCTCTCTTAAAGATTTTACTATTTATTAGATCCATTCTTTACACTGACTCTGCAATAGGAATGCTGTCATAACTCAATGAAAAGCAAGGATAATCCCAAGGCTGGCTGACTAAATTCATTATCCCTGCTCACCCCTTTTATGTTGTGAAAGTATCTGCTAGTTTGAAGCCAGACTTCATTCAATGACATTAATTTAAGAAATGTTTGTTGAACCTCTTCTATTGGCACATGCTTTGTTAATTTTTGATAGATTTATAAACATTGGTAACTTCTATAACTTCTCTGAGTTTTGGTTTTATGATCTATAAAATAGTAATACTTTTTCTTATTTTTATATATTTCTGCATGGATAAATAATCATCTTATTTATGAGTACATAGTAGATATACAATAACTATTATTTTCTTTTTAATTATACATACACGTGAACAAATGAACTTGAGCTATTTGGCAACCATGTGGTCATTGGAACTACAAAACTTCAAACAATAAGAGGGAAATGTGATAAACCCTAGAGGTATAAGAAGTCTGCAAACTGAGAATAAGTCAAATACCAAGAATTAACTACTCATTACGATACTATATGCGTCAATAGAACCCTTTCTTAGGCACAGTCTAAGCAAAGTTGTGAATTTAAACATAAGTACAGAGAGTCTGTTAGTGATCCTAGTGAAAAGGCCTATTAAAAATATCAATGACTCTTTTTTGTAGACTGGTTGTTTCTTTGAAACTTGTGACTCTTATTTGACTAAATTCTAATAAATTAATAAGCAGTTTCCCAGCCCACATCAAATTAGGAAAAGCAAATTAAGGATAAAACACAAACCTAAAGCACACTAATATACTCAAATAGCAGTTGATAATCTAACCAAGAGTCAAGGGATATGAAAATCAACAAAAGCAGGTACAACTACATACATAGCCAATTGAGTTGTTACAACCTAGGTCAATAATTAATCCACAAAATGAAGGTATAAACATAACCAAAATATAAAGACAAGGGCCAGTAATGTTTGCAATACTCTTTTTAGTAAGGCAAGGTACTGAGTCATAAAGATCAGAAAAAGTGTTTTATATACATAAAGAATGGTCAAAAGTTGAAGCATTGGCTCAGTTGGTTGAGCATCTGACTCTTGGTTTCAGATCAGGTCACGATCTCAGGGTCCTGGGATCAAGCCCTGTGTTGGGCTCCATGCTCAGTGGGGAGTCTTCTTGCTCCCTCTCCTTCTGCCTCTCCCCTGCTCACTCTTTCTCAAATAAATAAATAAATAAATCTTTAAAGAAGTTGAAGCTTTGAATACTAAATTACAATTTTGGGTAATCTTTAAAATTCAATTATATGGAATACAAGAGTCTCTGACAATACTGCATAATGAGTCATTATTTGATATATTCCATACAAAATTGAGCTGATTTTTAATAATACAAATAGTTCATTTCTTTCAGCAAATACTAAAACATCTAATAAGAGGTTATATAAAGATACATCTATAGGCACCAATTCAAATAATCTTTCTGTTAAGTACTCCTGGCAAATGACCTAGTACTGGGGGCTATAAATTCCTTGCAACATTTATTTAAAAATATCATAAAGTAAACACAGCAGGAAACTGTATAAAGGGTATATTCATTTGGTGTGTTATGGCATTGAACCTTGAAAGATCGTCACGTGTAGTATGACCCCATTGACAAGCAAAAGCATAAGAATAAAAGTCAGAGATTCAAACTTGTAGTTGGAGAATGAAGAATAAAAGCAGAACAATTAAAGATTAATTTTTTCCCCTTGCTATTAGTAGAAACCTTTGTCATTACAGGTATATTGACTAGTACTAAATGTAATTTAGTGCTAAAAATTCTACTCTGTTCCATGATAAGTGTTTAATTTCTTTTATTAATGTATTTTTTCTTAGTTGGAAACTGTTTTCTATAAGAATCTGGAGTTTATTCTTGTATCATTTTACACTCAGAAGGGGATATGCCAGTTTAATGCTCTAATAACATCATCTTGAAATTTTAAATCACTTTTTTAACAATGAGTTTGTATTTTCATTTTGCATGGGGTTCTCCAAATTATGTTGGTGATACTGTTTATCTGTTTTACAGATCTGCCCAATTAGTCTATAAAATGGTGCTTTTCATGTTAAAAAATAAATAGTCCTAATACATATATCTCAAACCATTCAAAAACTAATTTTAAAGTATATGCCATTCTTGCCTCTTTTTCCTGTGCTACTTCTCTCTTCTCTAGTTAAATTATCATATGAGACAAGTAGACCAATGAAAATGAAATAGAAAGCCCTGAATCAGATTCCCATTCAAATGTACACTTGCTGCTTGACAGATAGGCTATTAGAAATCAAGTGGAGAAAGTGAAATAGACATTGCAATAAAAAAAATTATATTCCTCTATTCTCAAACAAAAGTCAAACCTGGGTGGGTTAAAAAACTGAAAAGCAAAATGAGAGTTATAGATGTGATTATATTAAAAATGTGATCTTCTGCTCAGCAAGATACCCTAAGAGAAGTGAAAAGTCATGTCATAAAATCTAAGAATATAGTTACATCACATAAAGTTTAGAAATGACTAACATCTGGAAGAAAATTTCAAACAGTTCATAAGAAAATTGGGCAAAAGATTTGAATAGGCACTTCGAAGAAAAGGAAACTTGAATCAACAATAAATGTGAAAATATACTTAGATTCAGTAATAACCAGAAAAATGAAAATAAAAAGCATGAGATACCATATTACACCCATCAGACTAGTAAAAATTTTAAGTATACATTTGCCAAATATCAGAGAGGATATGAAGCAACAGAGATGTTCATATACTGCTAGATGTATCATAAACTGCAATACTTCTTTAGAAAACAGATTGGTTTAACCTGAATATGAAATGCACATGGCCCATGACCCCCCAATTCTATAATTAGGTTTTTTTTTTTTTAAGATTTCATTTATTTATTTATTCATGAGAGAGAGAGAGAGAGAGAGGCAGAGACACAGGCAGAGGGAGAAGCAGGCTCCATGCAGGGAGCATGATGTGGGACTTGATCTGGGGTCTCCAGGATCACGCCCTGGGCTGAAGGCAGCGCTAAACCGCTGAGCGACCTGGGCTGCCCTATAATTAGGTTTTAATAAATTAGATAAACTCTTATTCATGTACGCAAAAGATGTGTACAAGAAAATTTATAGCAGTGTAGATCTTAATAGAGTAGACTGAATACACAAAGGGAGATGTCATCATTTCAATGGCATAATGGAACAATGAAAAGGAATGAACAACAGCTACAAATATCGCCAGAGACGAATTTCACAATGAGTGAAAGACATATCACTCAAAATATTCACATGATATAATCCATTTACATAAGGCTCAAAAGCAAGCAATACCTATCAATATATTGTTAAGGGGCATATACATGAGTAACTAAAATCACAAAGAAGAGTGAGATAATGATTCTTACATTTGTCTTCAGATAGTAATTATACCTAGGGATAGGAAGAAAGGGAAATGCCATCAAAGACAACCAGATCAGGGACATGTACATTACTGGTAATGCTTATTTCTTATTGACTACTTTGATTCTGGCTTTGTTATTATTCTTTAAAATATCCACATAGGTTTTATGCACTCTCCTGATTTCATAATTTAAAAAAGGCCACATGTTTCAAGACACTCTGAACCTGATGTCTACTGTACTTAAAGGCAACATCTTTCAAAGAGATCTACATATTGTTGACAAGCTTTCAGTGAAAATGACAAATTAATTCCTAACTCTTGTACACACAATCTGCCAGGAGAAACAGTATTATATTCATTTATGCATTAAAGATTTTTAAGAACATTATATGCTGAATCCTGTGCTATTTGTTTTTGCAATAAACATGAACATAGTACACATCTGATTGTGAGAAGCACAAGATCTTAATGGAGAGAAAAGGCTACAAGTAGATTGGTAGGAAGGCTGAATTTTATAAAAAGAACAATGAACTACACCTTCATATCTTCAATAATACTTAGGTTATGGGTTCCTCTCCAAAAAAATTTACTTCCTAAGAAGAGGCAATGTGAAAGTTCCTAAATACAGGTTACAGCTAGTTTTGTAGAAATGAAGACTTTGAAGGCGACAGCTGCCATAGGGATGTACTTCAGTTTGGCCTCTACTTCTCACTTCCCTGCACTTTTTTGGTAAGGACCAGGGCTTCTTCCATAATGTGGATAAGAAGAGGTGGTGAGGATGACAGAAACTGAGCTGAAAAAGTAGGTGGGCACTAAATAATGACAGGATTTTTATGCCAATCTTTGGTATTTGGACTCTAATAAAGGGGTAGAGAAACATCTAAGAGTTTAAACCAGTACCACCAGGGTAAATAGTCCCATGTCTGTGCAACTTAGAGTTAAAGACACGGAAAGGTGAATACAAGTGACTTTAAGAGATGGATCCTGAGAATGGAAAATGATGGGGAGCACTAAAAGTAATGTTGATCAGCTAGAAATGAAAAATTCAACTTCCATAAAAATGTTTTTAACCTTTTCAAATTGAATATATGATTTAGATATGGATAAGCAGTTTTTTTCTTTCTCCTTTCTTCTTGATATATGGAACTTTGAAGATCGCTTTGGATGGGCTGAAGTGCAATAGAAGTTTTGGCCTAAAGCACCATATTCTGAACTTAAAGCAAAGAATTCTCTCTACATGGCTGTCTGCCTTTGACTTCATGATTCCTTAAGGAATAATCGGTAATATGTAAATCTAATTCCATAGTACTGTGGCTCTATGCACTTTATAGTATTTACTCCACAAGAACATTATTTCAAATGGGAGATGACATTACTGGTATTATGCTATTTGAACAGGCAATATCTAAAATCATTACTCCTATTTCAGCTGAGAGATGCAAAGGCTGAGCTGTTTTTGATTGTCTTGCTTTTATTTTCAGTTTGAGTCACTGAAGACCTGGTTACAGGAAATAAGAATTTGAAGTATGCAGCTAGATGCTGTAGTCTTAGTAAAAGAACCAGTGATTGGCAGACCCTTAAAACTTGTCTGTCAATTTCTGTCTTCACATGGGTCTCTCTAGCTACACTGAGAAGGGGGCCTTGATGCAAGCTCTTTAAATGTTTCCTTGGAGAAGAGCTATTCAGCCTCCAAAAGATTGAAATCATACCTGTACATTTCTACCTGTTTCTGCAGAGGTGGTGTTACAAATATTTTTAGTCCTGTACAAGTAACACTTTACCAGCTAGCATCAGAAGAATGCTTCTGGAGTCAGACACCAACATCATTATTAATGCTATGAAAACTGGTATTCTGTATTTAAATTTGGGGCCAGAAGAAAAAATGTTTTAAAGAATTTCTTATATTTTGACTTGTAAAATAAACATCCTTCACTAAAGATATTTCTTTCTTACATTCCTAAACTGAAGAAACTACATCAGCAGGATTTATACCTACGATAAATGCTGTTCTTAAAATGCCAAGAGGAAGATATCAATGACTTGATCTTCAAAATGCTAATGTAATAAAGAGATATGACCATATGGTGTTTTACTTACATTGTTCTCAATTTCCAAATTGATATAGTCATATGTATCTTTGCTCTATTAACTTATTTTGTGACAACTGAATGAAGAAAAATTTTAAATTCTGGTATATTTTCAAACACTAAATAGAAAGCATTATTAAAATAATTTGAATTTCTAAAGAACAAAATGGACTCTTCATTCCTTTGCTTCTTAATTTGTTACCTGAGGATTAGTAGCATCAGTTATTTGAGAGCCTGTTAGACATGAAGAATCCGAGGCCCCATCCCAGATCTAGTAAATCAGAATCTGCATTTGAGCAAGGTCTCCAAGTCATTAGAATTCACATCAGAGTCTGAGAAGCCCCCCTGTGGCTGACCCTTACAAATACACCAATGTAAAAATTTAGTCATAAGAGTTGAATCCTAGAAACGGGAATTCTTTCCAGGAAATATCATGATTCTAGTTTAGCAGTGATTGAATTTGGGATCTCTTAGTAAAAATAACCTAGTTGAGTTAAATTGTACATAAGTGGAAAAGTAATATCTATGGTAACCCAGGCTTCCTAGGTATTTAAAATTAGGAAATTGAAAGGTAATCAGTATAGTTGCTAGGGTACAATCATAATGGATGAAATTCTTTTGCCAAATGACAAATGAGTGAATGGCTACAATTTGGCACCAAACTGAGATTCCTGCTGTTTTTTCAATGGTAACACATGAAATACTTGCTACCAACTTTGAGATTGCTGTGACATGATGAAATATAAAAAGTCATCTCAATATTTGAGAGAAAAATGGTGTCCATATTGCCCATATTTATAGCACAAGGTTAAGAGTCTTCTGACATGCAGCTAATTTATTATGACCAAGAATTCATAATAATGGTATCCACCTTGAAATAATGGTATCCACCTTGAACATGCAAAACAATGTTTTGAAAAGAAAATACCCTTGGAAGAGATCATTCATGATCATTAAAATACCACTTAGGTATTTTTATACTGTACGCAGAATTTACCCATTGTAATTTTGAATCAAAACATTTTGTTTTTGCAGTGCTAACAGATGGACTTATGACTGAAAGTCATGGGCAACTGTAAAAAAATATTTACTGTTAATGTTATCCCCTCATAGGTACTCCCATTGCTCTTTTGTCTTATGTTCCTCTACTAGATTATTCCCTTCTTTGGGAATAATAAAATAATAATAAATATAAGTCTGTCTTACTAATCTTTGCATTTGCCTTACAATACTTGAGTGGCTTAAATAAAATTATTTGACAAATATTTTTGGAATTTAATTTTACATGATCTCCCAGTGTTCAATACTTTGAACTCCAATTGTTGGGTTACTGAACTGTTTTCTTGCTCCTAGCACCTGGCTGCTGATACCGGGTTCTTTGACTTCTGACCCTAATTACTATAATTTTCTAATTTCACTTTACCTGAGATATGTGCTTGAGAAAAACAATTGCTTCTCAATTTCCTGCTGTGATCTTGATCTCACTTTGACCTTCATATAACTCATGAGTTACACCTGAACTGAACAATGGACTTAAATATGCTTTCTGAATTCACATCTTCACACACCTATTCCTTGGCTAATTGTTCCTGGCTGTGCTCTTGTTTCTGCCAATGTCCAAGACCTTCACTAACCTGAGGTTGACTGGCCTTCTTCTTGGTCTTAGTCATGATAGGAAGGCCTAAGCCACATGGAAGACTCATATTCTCTATCTTATCCTAAGCTAGCTACATTGACTGATTATTCTGAAGAGGCATTTGAAGTAGATTGTAAGAGAAAAAAATAGTACTACTTCATGCATGTGTGAACAGAACAGAATGTGAGTGTCCTACTGTGCATAAGACACACATGTGAGAGTTCACCCTCACAAAAATTCTATTGCAGGGCAAATGCTTTGCTAGAGGCCTGGGATGAGTGCAATAGAAAGTGGAAGAGATTGAAAGATGACCAAGACACAGTACTTGCCTTCAGTGGGTTTGTTAGCATAAATCAGACATCCTAGCTCTGCCACTTACTAGCTATGTGATCTTGTTCATGTCATTTAAGCTGCTTACCAGTTTTTTCAGTTGTCAAAAGGAGGGTAATTATTCCTACATCACAGGTATATTTTAGAGAGTGTCTAGCCTAGTGCATATGCATATATTACATAAGCTTAATAAACAGTAGAAAAAACTTGCCAAAATCTTCATTCAATCATTTTCATTATAGTTAACACATTTTAGATCTGACTTCTGCACATTTCACAAAACTTGGTTTTCCACTCTAGTGGATCGTTAGAATCACTTGGGAAGCTTTTCAGGTCCCTACCCCCCAAATTCTGATTTAATTGGTCTGGGATAGAAATGAAGGACAAAGTCAGTGATTTGCAAGCTCTCATATGATTCAAATATGCAGCCAAAGTGTAGAACCACCTTGATAAGATGATTAAATTCATCTTTATTCTCTTCATTGTACCTACAAATATCGATCACCTATGTACTCTGGCTGTCTTAGATCTTATCTCATAATCTTTTCCCTAAGTCAGGGAAATGATACTAAGCATGTCTCTCACAGCAAAGATGTCATGGTCTAGGTTAGAAAATCTGGATAATTATCATCAAGTACAACTGGATGCTGCTTTTCTCCCCCAGAAACATTTTGAGTTTCCTTTAGGAGTGAAAACTAAGAGCTCCCTTAGGTGGATGGTAGGTGGGATATAGGAACTTCTGACACAATAAAGTTACCAACAAGGACTTAGCTTTAATTCTGAAATCATACTGTATGAGTCTTTGTCTCAGATACATTGTCTGACAATATGTCAGTATACTTACAGTGATAATGGAATAGAATATTTGCAATTGGTCTAACTCTTTTAATACTTGGAATGTATGACTATCCTACATTTAGATTTTTTTAAATTTTTATTTATTTATGATAGTCACAGAGAGAGAGAGAGAGAGAGAGAGAGGCAGAGGAAGAAGGAGAAGCAGGCTCCATGCACCGGGAGCCCGACGTGGGACTCGATCCCAGGTCTCCAGGATCCCGCCCTGGGCCAAAGGCAGGTGCCAAACCGCTGCGCCACTCAGGGATCCCCATTTAGATTTTTTGAAACTGCCAGTCCTACAGAAAGGCCAATCAATCTAACTTTAATATGAGAGGCAAAATCATTTCCCACTTCTATGAGGCCTTAATTTCTAATATCCACAGACTTCCTGGGTGATTCTTTATAATTCAGTGTACTTCTAAAACTTGTGAGCCAAAGTTCTTGAAGTAGTCCCTGAATAAGAATCACTGATTTCACTTAAACTGCTAATGCTTGAACATGAAAAGATGATATCAGTGTCCCAAGAACTTTCAGTTATGAACTTGGTACTAGGTGACAGTATAATGATCTCCAAACCTACAATGAAAGGAGTTCATGATTAAGTCAAGTGTAATAAAAATTGCTGTCCCCTGAGATTCCATGAATTTCTCCAGCTTTCAAGAAATTCTTTGGAATTTCTTCAGAAGCCAAATTGCAAGGATATAATTCAGTGGAGGCACCATTCATTTCCACTTGGTTCTGGGAGATACTTAAGAAATTTAATGTAGGAGGAAATACAAATCAAAACACTACAATGGGATATCACCTCACACAAGTCAGAATGGCTAAAATTTGCAGCACAGGAAATAACAGATGTTGGTGAGGATATGAACATTGTTGGTGGGAGTGCAAACTGATACAGGTATTCTGAAAAACAGTATGGAGGTTTCTTGAAAAGTAAAAATAGAACTACCCTATGATCTAGCAATTGCACTACAAGCTTTTTACCCAAGGGATACAAAAATGCTGATTTGAAGGGATACATGCACCTTGATATTTATACAGCATTATCAACAATAGTCAAATTATGGAAAGAGCCCTAATGTCCACTGACTGATGAATGGATAAAGAAGATGTGGTATATATACACAATGGAATATTACTCAGCCATAAAAAAGAATGAAGTCTTGCCATTCGCAATGACATGGGTGGAATTAGAGTGTATTATGCTAAGTGAAATAGGTCTGTCAGAGAAAGACAAATAGGATACAAATTCATTCATATGTGGAATTAGAGAAACAAAAGAGATGAACATAGTGGGGAGAAAAGAAAGGCAAACCATAAAACAGACTCTTAACTAAAAGAACAAAGTGATGGCTGTTAGAAGAGTGGGGGGTTTCTACTACTGAAACTAGTATTACACTGTATGTTAACTAACTGGAATTTGAATAAAAACTCGAAACTACAAAAAATGCTTAAAAAAAGAAATTTAATGGAGGAAAAAGAGAGTGAACAGGGGATAAAGAATATATATATATATATTTTAAGATTTTATTTATTTCTTTCATGAGAGACACACAGAGAGAGGCAGAGACATAGGCAGAGGGAGAAGCAGGTTCCCTGCAGTGAGATTGATATGGGACTCCAACCCAGGATCCTGGGATCACGACCTGAGCCAAAGGCAGTTGCTAAACCACCGAGCCATCCAGGTGCCCTGATAAAAAATATTTTTAAATGAAAGACACCAAAAATCTTCCTTAGTTGAGTGAACGTAAATTTTTATCTAACAAGAATCTCTTTGAATCAGCACTTCTTTCTCATCTTTAGTCCCTGTAGTTTGTGTTGGATGGACACCACCTCTGGCTCCAGGAACAAGCTCCATGACAAGTCAAAGTTCTCCTCAAGACTTCTTTTGGAAACTTTGAGAAAGTGACACTCTCTGGGATGCAAGAAGATACAAGCCTAGAGATACCCATGGCTTTATTTTCTATTGTGTGGGGAATTATTGTTCAAGAAAAATTCTACCTAGAAAGAAACAAAGCTCAGAGGTTGTAAGAAATAAAGTGTCCTGATGTCAGCTTCCTCTTATTCCACTCTGCTTACAAAATATCTGTATTAGTCAAATGAAATAGCTTTGATTTTTTTTTATTCAATGTGAAATAGATGAACTTAACTATTCCTCTTTCAACTGTGAAAATCTAGGTTTTCTTTGTAACATACATAGCTATCTAACCAATTCATATTCATTGTCATCTAAAGTATCTATCACTACTCTATTCCAAAGAGGATTTGAGATGGTACTAGTACTAAGTCTCCAAGATCAATCATGGAAATGATCTTATATAATTTAATTCCCAGTGATTCATCAATGATTGAAATTAGTCTTAGTGTATCTTCAACCTAATTTCAGGTACAGACAGTAGGTAGATAAAGAAATACAGAGAAATCACTCACATCTCTGGACACTATTTCTCAAAAAACTATCTCGATGGCTTCCCCTAAATAAAAGACTATATCTGCAGCAATAATTGGCAGAGAGAGAAGTGTCAAGGGAAGTATGTTGAATAATGAAATAACAGCCATCTGTTTAAAGAGGGCTTGGCAGTCTCATCCCATAAAGGGAGCAGTTATTTCCTCCGCCAAAAATTGGTCCCAGTGATGCACAGTAGACCCAGAAATACTGTGGCTTTATTTCACACATTAGGTACAAAAGATCTTAGCACTCTTAAGGCTTCTGCATACCCAGATCCTTCTGTTAAGGCTTCTGCATACCCAGATCCTTCTGTAACATAGCAACTTTAACCCAAGTCTTCATGTTTGCTGTTTATGGCCTTATTGCAAGTGTGACTAGCTTATGGAATTAACTGGTCTTCATAGGAGCAGAAAGTAATTCCATTCTTTCACAATACGGCTCCTTTAAATCTGCTTTCTCAGTTTAGATCTCCAACTCTTAAACCTCTTAGATGAAATCTCTGTCATCTCCCATAGCTCTTATTGTCATATTTAGGTAATAAATGATTTAATCTAGTCCAATAATCACATGACTCAAAACCATCTTCCGATTAAATCTTCTCTCCTATCTCACCTATACTTGGTATCATCAGGCATGATAAAGTTTCTTTTTTTTTATGATTTTTATTTTTTAATTTATTCATTCATGAGACAGACAGAGAGAGAGGCAGAGACACAGGCAGAGGGAGAAGCAGGCTCCATGTAGGGAGCCTGACGCGGGACTAGATCCTGGGACCCCAGGATCACACCCTGGGCCGAAGGCGGTGCTAAACCGCTGAGCCACCCGGGCTGCCCCATGATAAAGTTTCTTTATTTTTCCCACCTAACTCTTCTACTACTCTTGTTCCACATGATAGGCTGCATCTAGCTTCTGCAGAGTTTGAATTGAGAATAGAACATGATAGGGCAGAACAGCTTACTTGACTAGTACTATTGTAATCTGTTCTTGGTGTCTTCTGAGTATGGAGCATTCCAAATGGTTGGTCTTTCTCTTGGTGGTAATCCTTTTGGAGATTCTTTATAGGCCCTATCAAGGACTCTTTACCTGTATATGAACTAATGCATGTGATGTTTTGATGTTTTTGTACCTGGACACTTATGGCTCCATCTTCAGTCTCTCTGATTTTCCATGGTTCACCTACTGTGGGAATCACCTTGCCTGGCATTCCATTTGAGTGGAATTCCTTTAATAATGACTAGTCTGGTTTCCTTCCATTGGGTCTTCAGTAGATACTCAGACAACTCACACTGCTTTGCCCCACCAAATTCTGTCATCAGAACACCTCTTGTTTTTAGACTCTTCAAGTGTAAGTCAGGTTCAGGTATTGGTATTAGCATAAATGCCAGGTGATACAAAATCAAATTCCCTAAGAGGTTTTCTTGAACCTTACCAACTGTACTCTGCCTCCACAAATGTGGTTTGAGTTGCAGGTAGAAGAAACTCTGCTATATTAAGACTGGGTCCCCCTGAGAATTTTTAACTCTCAAGCTAATCTTATGAGGACTCTCATACCTTTAACACTTTTAACCTCTGGGAGCCCTACCAGATTCTCATTATGAAGATATGAGAAAGATCTGCTTCCAGGAAGAGGTGGGGTGAGAAGAAAAATTCTGAAATATGCCCAGAGCATTCTGTTCTCCTTAACAAGATCTTCCCCTAATCTGGAGAAAGGGAAAGACCGAATCTAGTGCTTCTAGCCTTGATTTGCAAGAAGGAAACTACCCAATTCAACTCACTAAAAGACTAAGACATAATCATAGGATTATGATTATGAGCCTGTCCCTGCCCCCACACCTTAGCTACATATCATTTGGGCTCCTCTATAATAACAGGGGTTTGCAGCTAAAAAAACTGCAACCCTCAAACTCTATTTAAGGAGTATCTAGGAAAATGCAAAGACAACAGTAGAGACAAAAACAGCATACTAGAAGAAATTTTAGTTTCAACACCACAGCTATAACAGACAGGAAACATAATCTAGCTCTAGCTAGAAAAACATGAAATCTCATACTAAAAGTCTATCTACTTCAATTCTTTTTACCTAATATATCATGTCAGGCTTTCAACAACACACCACAAGGAATGCTAAATAGCAAAACACAGCCTGAAGAGACAAACACAGCATAGGGATCCAACCTAGATATGGTATAGACTTTGGAACTATCAGATTAGGAAATTAAAATAACTATGATTAGTATGCTAAGGGCTTATTATGCCTTTTTAAAATTAACAATTGTTAAATGGACCCCAGGGCTTCCAATTGTGAGCCAGAGTTCAAGAAAAGACCACACAGTAGTTGAAATAGAGTTTATTACTATGGGTCCTAGAGGTAGTGTCTGGCATACTTTGAGGGGCTACACAGGGAGGTCATAGTAGGGTACAGGCAGAAAGAAGGGCAGGATCTGAGGTGCATGCCTTTATGAGAGTCTGTGCGTATGGTACTTTGGGATTCCTTAATTAAGGCCAGACTGGTCAATTTGAACAACAACGAAAAAAAAAAAAAAGCAGTATTTTGGTAAGCTCCATGGGGGTCTTAGCCAAGGGACATGCAAGGGGTAGGCCTAGGGTGGCAGGGGAAGCTGCTGATCACAGAATTTGCTGGGGAAGTCAAACCAAGAACATATTTGCTTGTGACTCTGCGGGCTATTATCTGGAGCATATGCTTGCATGAGGGGGCTTGTGTCAGTTTAAAGCTTGTGTAGGTCACATGGGCTAACAAAATGATTGTCAAAGCAGCAATATCATGGAGCAGGTTAGCAAAATTCTCCTAAGCTCTAATGGAAAAAAAAAACAGCCTAACTAACATTCAATAAGAGATGGGTAATATAAGCAGAGATATGGAAATGAGAGTCAAAAGGAAATGCTAGAAATCAAAAACATTATAATAGAAATAAAAAATGTCTTTGAAGGACTAATCAGTAGAATGGTCATAATTGGGGAAAGAATAGGGAACTTGAAGATATGTCAATAGGAACTACCAGAACTGAAATGTAAAAGAAAAAGAAAAAAAGAAAAAGAAAAAGAATTAAAAAGATTGAACAGAATATCCAAGAACTCTGTAACAATTAAAAAAGATGCAACATACACACAATGGAAATATTAAAAGTAGAAGAAAAACAGGGAAATATTTGAAGAAGTAATGACTGAGGATTTTCCAAAATTAATGATAGAGCCAGGAAACAGACATGGGAAGCTCACATAACACCAGAGGATAAATACCAAAAAATCTACGCCCAACATATCATATTTAAGCTGCAGTAAATCACAGACAAAGACAAAATCTTGAACGAAGCCAGAGGAAAAAAAAAATCCACACCTTACCAATAGAGGAAGAGAAATAAGAATTACGCTGGCTTTCTCTTCAGAAATTATGCATGAAAGAAGAGAGGAATGAAACATTTGAAGTGTTGATAAACCAAAAATCCACCGACCTAGATTTCTGCATCCAGCAAAGTTGATGTTCAAAGTTGAATGACAGATAAAGATTTTCTTAGACAAAAAAATTGAGAGAATTTGTCATCAATGAGACCTACCTTGCAAAAAAATGTTACATTATTCAGAAAAAAAAAATGATAGAGAAACTTGGATCCTCATAAAGGAAAGTAATGCATTAGAGGAAGAATAAATAAAAGTAAAAGAAATCTTTTATTTTTATTACTCTTAATTGAGATAAAAGATGGGAGTTTTTTCAAAAGAACAATAGTAACAATGTATTTGTTGATTATTGCTCATGAGTAAGTTAAATAAATCACATCCTTGTCAAAAGGGAATTGGAATTCTTTGTTGTAAGGCATTTGTCATACTCATGAAATAGTATAATTTTATGTGAAAAAGGACTTGGATTAATTATAAATATGTATTGCAAATTCAAGGGAAATGACTAAAAATGTTTTATTATTTTATTTCATTTTATTTTTTTAAAGATCTATTTATTTGTTCATGAGAGACACAGAGAGAAAGAGAGGCAGCAACATAGGTAGAGAGAGAAGCAGGCTCCATGCAGGGAGCCCGATGTGGGACTCAATCCCGGGTCTCCAGAATCATGCCCTGGGCTGAAGGTGGTGCTAAACCGTTGAGCCACCCAGGCTGCCCTAAAAAAAGTTTTAAAAAGTATAATTAATAGTACAATTTAGAGAAAAATGGAACTATATAAAATGCTCAATTAAAACCAGAGAAAACAAGACAATAATGGAAAATGAAAGAAACAAAGAACAAGGGCAATAAATAGAAAAAAGTAACCTATATTATGCATATTAATCCAAATGTATCAATAATCACATTAAACATCAATGTTCTAAATACACCAGTTAAAAGGCAGATTGCTAGAATGAATAAAAAAACAACACTTAACTATATGTTATCTACGAGAAATTCAGTTTCGGTATAAAGCTGCAGACAGACTAAAAATAAAGAAATAGAGAAAAATATGCCATGCTAACATTCATCAAAAGAAAGCTGGAGTAGCTATATTAATTACAGATAGAGAAGACTTCAGAGCAAGAGAAATTATCAGAGATAAAGTGGGGTACTACATAATGATAAAGGGTAAAGTTTTCAAGAAGACATAACAATCCATAATGTATATTTGCCTAACAACAAAGCATCAAAATTAAGTGAGGCAAAAACTGATAGAGGTGCAAGGAGAAATATGTGAGTGCTCTATTATATTTGGAGACCTTAACATCCCTCTAAAAGTAATCAACAGATCCAGCAGGCAGAAAAGGACATAGTGAACTAAATGGGACTATCAATCAACTGAACCCAAATGACATCCAACAGCAGTAGAATACACATTCTTCTCAATCCCCTATGGAAAATTCACCAAGATAGACATATTTTGAGCCATAAATTAGAGCCAATCAGAATTTGTCAGAGCACATAAAATGGTGCTCATAGGAAATACATAGTCTTTAATGCATTACTAGAAAAAACCTAAAGATTTAAGGTCAATAATCTAAGTTTTTTCCTTCAGAAAAACAAAACTGGAAAAAGAAAATGAAATACAAATTAAGCAGAAGAAAAGAAATGAGTCTTAGCATATGTTACATTTGTAAGAATTATATTTACAGAGGAAATTCAGTTCAAATTAAAATTTTATTATATTTTAGACAAAGAAGCTCAAATTCTGTATCTAACATTTAACACTTGGGGAGCATCAAAAAATTATCAAATATCTCTGAGGCTTAATTTCCCCATTTATAACAGACAAAATGCTTATTTCATATGTTTAGTGTGAGGTTAAAGTAATTCATGAAAAACACTTATTAAAGTAAGCAAAAACAGTAAGAATTGCCTTCATCACCATTAGCAACACCACCACCACCCTTATCATCATCATTATCAAATACACATTGATAGACGATATTGAACACTGAACGAGAAATGAAACTTGCTGAGATAATGGACAAATTGTGGAATCTACAAAAAAAGCTTTCTTTTTACTAGGGAATTTGCTTAACACCACCTTCCTCAGAATACATTCTTGGGCAAATCCATCCTAATATTGAGGACTTATTTTTTTCCTGGTCTCCAGGGTAACCCAGTGATGAAATACTTCATCTCTTCAAGTTCTCCTAAGATATTCCACTCACATACACTTATTTAAAGGAGATTTTGTAGCAGAAGGGAAAAACTAGTATCATATGCCTTATTGAAAACAATATGTAAGTTCTTAGACATTCTGTTCTGTCAAGGTCCTTCTTAGCAGTCCTGAACAATGGTTTTGCTTTCTGACATTTTCCCCCATAATGTATTGATTTCCTCTGCCTTCTCTCCTCTCAAATTTCTCTTCATAAACCTCAAATTCCTCTCTCCCTGTTATTTGGAGTAATTCAGCACTCCTTGGCTACACCTCTCAAAACTTGTATAACAGATTACATAACATGGACTCAAAAAAATTCCCTTTTCCAGCTCATTTCACCCTGGTTTGTAGACTCTTTCTTGCCAAGCCATGGATGAAATCCTAGGCCAGTTCTATAACTTTTCCAGGTACTTTTCATCTTTGTTAGCTCATTTACATTCAGTCCAATATAATGTCAAAATTATTTTCATCTAGATTGAGACTTTCACCCTCCCCCAACCTAGTTCAGATTGGGAAAACTACAGAGGGGAAGTTTTTTTGTAGTGTCCTTTTTCATGATTTCCCCTCCTAGCTCTTCTCACTATACAGCCTCTTGGTGGAGAGGAAGGAAATGTAAAGTTCAGAAAAAGTTTGTAATTTTCAGTTGTAATCTGTTACTCATTTTTTCTAGGAATGTTAGATGCTCAGCTAGTCCTTTGTTTGGGTGCAGGGCAATCTGAGGGTCCTCAGTGATCCTTAATGGAAATCTTCCAACCGTTGGTTCCATGAATGGTTGATGTTTCCTGTGTTAGCTGCCTACAACTCTCCACACCATCCTGGATTCCTTTAGTTCATCACTGTAAGGGCTATATCATTACTTCGAGTGAGCCTCATGGACAAGGTCCCTCTTAAGTAACCCAATTCCCCACCCTTCTATACTATGATAAGATCTGGCTCACAGGAAACATAAGCTTCCTTGCTCAGCTACACTTTGGGAAATGTAGGCCATTCCCAGGGTAGCACTGCTTCTTAGCATGCAGCTACAGGCTCCTCCAAACAGCTACTTGAAGACAGGCATCATTATTCCCCTGTGTTCCGATGAGACGGATAATAGTGCTCTGACAGTACAATCTCTAAAGAAACCCTTGCTACCAATATACCTTCAACACATCCCTTTCTATATATCCTGAAGGTGGTGATGGTATGTGGTACATTGAACCAGATTTGGCATCAATCCTCAGCAAATTATGCATAGATATTTTGGCATCGCAATTAAGAATGTGTGGCCATTGAACACTGCCTTAACTTTAGGGACCTATTCAAAACTAAGATAACAAAATAATTCCCATTCTAACAACCTGCTTCATTTCTATATAGAAATCTGTCAGTATGCTCTGGAAAACTTAGGACTAGAGATAGCAATTTTGTTTTTTGCATATGTAATAACTTAATACACTGAGTTCCTGTTTAAAAAAAAAACGTTTTCTGTTATTTTTTATTTCTTGACTTTGTGTTAAATTATAAGTTTTCTGGGGGCATGCTCAAGAGATATAACCAATGGAAGAGCTGGAGAAAGCAGTTCATGTATAAAAAAGCCTTTCCCTCTGGTAAAACCTCAAGGAAAAGTCCTTCTCTAATGCTCACAGGGTGAGGAGGATAGGACCCCTCTCATATTTTAAAATTTTGTTAGCTCTATTTTCTAATATCTGGAGGTATAATGAATACTTCTATGCACACATAATATCTTCTAGAAATGGACATTCTTTAAAAGATTAACAGTAAAAAAATACAGACCGAATAGTTCACAGCCTTCATTTAAAAAAAAACCCTCAAAGTTGAATTAACTTTCTAAAAAATAGCTTCGATCTCTTTTCATTTGCATTATAAAATTTGAACTTAATAAGCCACCAGTGGTATAAATACATTAGAAGCTAGGTTGCCAATTAACATCTTTTTGGCTGTGCAGAGATAACCAAGCATAGAAAAAGTTAAACAAGTTTGACTTTAATGTAATTATGTTGGAGACAAATTTAATCAGATATTTATCAGATTTCCCTGAGGATCCTCTGAAGCAGAAGCATTAATATTGTTTTCCTAAATATTCACCAGAGCCAAACCTTCAATGGAAATAAACCAAGGAGCTCTCTTGCAAAGCTTTGAATCTAGCTTCTCCTGCATAGTCTCATCCTCTGCAAGCATAAAACCCTGTTATTGGCAACAGTGTTATCGGAGTTAAAAACATTGGTTGTTGATCCCTCGTTGACCAGCTAGTGTTGAGACTGCATTACAGTAATTGCTTGTCTGATTGCTCAGAGAATCCCCTAATGATCCTAGTGAGATTAAGGAAACAGGAATGTAATGGCAGGTGTGCACAAGGGTGTTAGAGAAATATGTCATCAAGTTAAGAGGAGCCTTCAGCATTACAGGTGGAAAGCTTTGCTCCAATCCGTTTCCCGACTTATATTGCCTTTACAGTCCATCAGAATAACTTTATTCTCTTAGAAATGTTAATGGGAGTGCTTGAATCACAAAACTTTGTGACCATTTTGTTTCTCAGGATCTCCTATGTGTTAGCATTCACATAGAGTAAACAAGTTTGCAATAAAAGGGAGAGAAAGAGAAGAAAAGCTTGACACTTTGATTAAACAATTTATGACCTAGTGCTGGTTTTCACTTACTATCAAGATCATTCAAGACTGAAATTTAGCGCTAAATCACCATTTGAATATTTCCAAGTCCAGCTCCAACCACAATGGATCCTAAGTTTTCTATAATAGATTCTTCCCTGGGGCAAGATTTTATTCACTTTTTGAAATGCTTCCTAAACATATTATAGACCAGCTCATCCCCCTTTTATTCTGCATTAGGGTTTCAAAGAAAAAATGTGATAAATGCTGCTTTGGTTTCAGTGTTACAGTTCACAGATATTTTAAATTAAGTTCTTAGGGAGTGTGGAGATGAATGGCGCGGGCTTCTCATTTATATGCTTTATTTTTATTTTCTTTTAAAGTGGTTTTATTTATTTATTCATGAGAGAAACACAGAGAGAGAGGCAGAGAAGCAGGCTCCATGCAGGAAGGCTGACATGGGACTTGATCCCGGGTCTCCAGGATCACACCCTGGGCTGAAGGCGGCCCTAAACCACTGAGCCACCCGAGCTGCCCATTTATATGCTTTAATGTAAGGAACAAAACAAGATGCTACCTTGCCCTTGCCTTTCTAAAAATAAATGAAGGAAAGGAAGGTGGAGAGGAAGACAGTGCATCTGGTAATTTCCGGGGTTCACGTTTTGGAAGTAAAATTTGAATTTTTTGAATTTGTTCTTTTTTGTAGATTATCCTCAAATACTTGCTCAGTAACAGAAACGACTTTTAAAAACGTGCTCAAGTTTCTACTACAGATCAATGAGTGCTAACTAGAAGAAACAGGATAGGAAAGAATAAGTAGTACTGACTTAGTAGCTACAAATAGCTTCCACTTCTGCAGCTGGTATAACTGGCCATCTCCTTGCCTGTAGCCATTGATTAGCACTTCAGTTTGTATATGTGTGTTCAACTTGTTGAGGAAACAACATGATAGTTGACCAGTTTTCATACTTTTAGGAGGAAAGAGAAACTGTAAATTATTACATAAACATATGAACATTTCTTTGAGAAGTAGAAATAGAATTTAGCGTACTTTTCCCTGGTTTACAAGGTGCCTGAAATGTATTTCTTCTAATTGATGTTTTGAGTTTATACTATTTACATCTGTCTGACTACACTACAGTCTTAGGAAGGCCAAGGAAATCCTAGGCTACAAGTTAAACAAAAAGAAAATATCATATATTCTTTCCTATTTCCAGAAACCACCCTTGAAAAAAAATGTTTTTCCCTTGAAAAAAAATCCTTTCTCACTTACTCTACCCCTTATTCCCACTTTCCAATGGAATAGCAGCTGTGTTTAGCTTGATGAATTTCAACAAGCTTTAACAGATGTTGGAGAGACCTATGTTAATAATAAAAAATTTTTTAAAAGCAATAACTATCCAGAATTTCTGGTCTCCAAATACAGTTCCAATTTTTTTAACCATTCAAAGATCCCAAATAAAAAGGAAGGGCAATGCCGATCAAGGTGGGTTGCTTATGCCCTGCCAAAATTAATGGAACACTAGATTTCACTAGGAGGTAGAGGAGGGGCAAAGGGGGCACGGTACTTGAGATATGAAAGATTGATGTAAATTTATCCCACATCCTTTCAAGAAGAGTCAGCAAATATGTAGATTCATGGACAAACAGGAGATGTTTACATTTAAATCTTTAAGGCTGCTTGAACAGTAGGCTAAAGATTGTGTTGTTAAGGTTTAGGAAAGGAAGTTGGCCTGCAAGCAAATCCCCTTATTGTTACTGAGCTGTAATTGTGTGTTGGCTAATTCCCTGTACACTGTCCTAAAAACAGAGCCAAATGTTCATTTAGTACCAACCCTCACTATTTGTTGTATTGTAGGAGATAGAGAAAAAAAAAAAAAAAACTATACCTAATGAATCCCTACTACGTGCCAAGCATTAAATTAGCACAATACCTATTTTTATTTAATTCTTGTTTAAATTTGTGCCAGAGTAAACTGATCCTATGAGGGTTTCAGAAACTTGCCAAATTACCTGGCAAACTACCTGGTTGTCTGATTCCCGATCTTCCTCTTCCTCTTTTCAAGGGATAGTTGTACTATCTTTTAAAGAATCACCATCATCCATGTTACTTAGAAGTTATGTTCAGGCATATCTGTTGTTAAGCTAGGCCTGCATATTTCTGTATCATTTCAACATTGATTTACTCAGATTTTGAGGGGTTCAGACGTTTATATAAATATCCCAATGTTCTATATTAGCATGTTTCTTCTTTTCTTAAAGAAATAGTAACACTATTCATGCATTTTGCTATTTTACCCTTCTATTCATATAAATTTTGACTTTATTGAAAATTTTAAATATGCACATTCCCTCAAAAGAAGTATTTTAAAGGATTTGGCATACATGGAAATTATAAGACTTGGTCATATATGTGATTGTATTTAGGCTTGACATAATTATATTCTGAGGACTCTAAAATGAATTCAAATAATCTCCCAGATCTGAATTTTTCATAAGCTTTTATGTTTTCCAAATAAATAAAACATGCTGCTACATAACTAGAAGAACTTATAGTACCAACATATAGTAATGTAAGCATGAGCTTACATTAAGAAAATTCTATCTTCCACATAAATCAGAAACTCAAGAGTCAGACTGGCTCAACACGCTCACAGCTGGCACGTACACATTGTGGCTTATTTGCCTCCCATCCAACATTTCTCAGTCCAGATGTTCAGTGACGACAGCATTCTTTTTCACTCTGAATCCATCCTAGACCACTGCCCACTAGATGCACAAAAGGCCTAGGCTGTTTCCGAGCTGAGGTTAGACCATGATTAACACTGAGGTTCTTATTAGTACCAAATGTCTTACCCATCTAGTGCTGCTTTATTTTAAAAGTTTATTTTCTAGGCTTGAAAAGAAGAAAAATATCTTCAACGCTTTACGACTTGGTAACGAGTCATTCTGTCTAAATTTTTATATAACTCATGGGACACATGAACGTATATTTCATACACATATTAGAAGAATAGTATTATATAGTTCCAGGCTTACAAGTTCAGTTCCTTCTGTAAAGTAGATAGAAATGATCTAGATAATTCAGAATTCAGAGGAATTCAGAAAATTCCTTTCTTCCTTACTTATAGAAAGGTAACACTGTAGAACCTCTATGTTTTGTTTTGTATTGGTTTGGTTTTTCCATATGTCCCCTTTGCTTAGAAACTGCTTCTGAGGGGCACCGGGGTGGCTCAATGGTTAAGCATCTGCCTATAGCTTAAGGCATGATTCTGGGGTCCTGAGATAGAGTTCCGCATAGGACTCCCCGCGGAGAGCCTGCTTCTCCTTCTTCCTATGTCTCTGCCTCTCTGTCTTTCATGAATAAATAAATAAAATCTTAAAAAAACAAAGAGACTGCTTCTGAATTTTCACTTCCAATGCCACTCTCCACTTCTTAAAATTTTACCATTTTTTTGGAATCCAGTTTAAATACCAACTTCTTAGTAAAACTTCCCCTAATCTTAACCCACCCCCCAAAACAATACCATCCTTCCCTCCTATGGTATTTTTTTAAAGATTTTATTTATTTATTCAGAGAGAGAGAGAGAGAGAGGCAGAGACACAGACAGAGGGAGAAGCTCCATGCAGGGAGCCTGACGTGGGACTCAATCCCAGGTCTCTAGGATCATGTCCTGGGCTGAAGGCAGTGCTAAACTGCTGAGCCACCCGGGCTGCCCCCTCCTATGGTATTTTTATATCATTCTTAGGGCATTTATCATTTTATACTTATTTCTATTCATATTTATCTCCTTTACTAGAATTAAGTTTTTTATACGTGGGATTTTGACTGGTAAAATGTAAATTCCCATAGAGAGTATATTTTCAGAAAGAGTTCTTCACACATAAAGTTAAAAAGAAAAAAGATTACTTATTTATTTTAGAGAGAGTATGAGTGGCGGGGGGAGAGGGAGAGAGAATCTCAGGCAGACTCCTCACTGAGTGTGGAGCCAGATACAGGAATCAGTGATCTATCTCAGGACCCTGAGATCACAACCTGAGCTGAAAATGAGAGTTGGATGCTTAACCAACTGCGCTACACAGGCACCTCTACACATTGCATTTTAAGAGTTGTGGCTTTTGTTTTATTTTTAGTGGAATTAAATCCAAACAGAATATAGACCATCATGCATGAAGTCTCCATAACCATTATTTGGGCTTAGTCCAGAGTGACAGGAAATCTGAGCCTCTGTTTCCCCAGCTGCAACCATACTTTTCCATTTCTTTTTCTAACCCTCTACCTACACAGAGAACATGGGTTCTCACCTCACCAGTGCTACCTGAATCTCTACTGGATTTCATGGTACAAAAGGTTAGGATACTAATCTTGTGCAGAATTGAGGCAGCTCATAATATTACTTTAGATAAGCAGAGAGAGGTCACAGCAAATTGATTAGTGGAAACAGGCTCTACTGATTGGTTTGGAAAGGCTTGAATGAAGGAGGTGTCAAAAAAAATCTCTGATAATATAAGTGACTTTGACTTCTACGTTCCATCTTTTGTTTGAACAAACTCTCTAGGATTCAGTTGTGAATATCCTTTCTATTATGCTCTGACTTAATATACTTTATTCTATTGTCAGAATGTGTGAAATTCAGACAAAGGCTCCAATTCAGCAATAACTTCCTTGAGCAATAGGAGAAAAACATATGTCAAGTACATTATGTGCTTGTGGCAGTGATTTAAAGGCTGGTGAGGTCTGGGTAAACTGGAGACATATTTTAACATTCACCTAACATAAAAGTTGACTAACAAATTGTGAATATTTAGTGAAGGGCTAAAATAACCATATTTTCAGAATAAAAACTTTTAAAAACTCTATTTCTTTTAGTTCTAGAAATTACTCATGCTCATTTGAATCTTCTTACTGAATATACAGTCTGAGTTTTGAAAGTTATATATATTCCCACCCACTAAACAAAAATAAATGTGGGATTTCTCTCTTCTAAGTCAAAACAATTGCAAGCAAAGAATTCATTTCAAATAGTTTATGATTCCATTAAAGTTTCTTCACTAAAATCAACCCTGATTAAAGGACAATTTTTTTTTTTTTTTTGTCAGGTTTAAGCTAAAGTCATAACAACACATGTGGAGCATGGATCACTTCTAGTCAACAGATTCTCTTGTAGTTGCTTTGGAATAAATGTCAGGGTGAGATAGAATCATCTTAAACATAATGTCTATGAGTCAACTCCTGTACAAATAAATAATTGGATTAAGCTAATATCTTCTCTCTATATAAATTCTATCTGGTATCTTTTAAGATCAGACACTACTTCCTTTGCTTCTGTGTTAGTGATACCTATTTGTTTTGATTGGCTGATAGCTTAGGACACGGTTCTGGGATATGTCTCAAAGGCAAGAAACATATTTGGATCTTTCCTTCTAGCTCCACACAGCTGTGGAAACAGCATAGAATAGGGATTAGGCAATTGGATTTAAACAGGTATAGAGTTTTCCACTCATATTTTTCTGAAATTCTAATACATTCAGCTCAATTTATATCTATTGAGCATCCATTACATGCTAGGTACTATCTTAAATGCCATGGGAAAAATATAGTAGTTATCATTGAAGGAAGTAATAATCTAGTGATGGAGACATGCATAAATAAATCATCTGTTGCAATGTGATCAATGATGGGCAGAGGTACACACAAAATTTGGGGTGGATGGAAAAAGCATTTCAGGTAACAACTTCAGTTATAGTTGAAAGACAAAGACAGTCTTCCTGAGGGAAAGGACATTTGCATAATGTCTTGAATGACAGAAAATTTTCAACAGGCAGAGATGGGAGAAACAGGATTCTTGGAAGATGGGAAAAGTAGGGGCAAATGTTTAGAAACAGAAGGATACATGTCAGATTGCATACAGCAAAGGGTATATATATAGTAGACCTGGAAAATTGGACTCATGGAAGTATGGTGAGGGTATGGTTATAAAAACAGTGTTGTCTGGAGTTTGTTCTGTGAACAATGAAAAGCCATTGAAGACTTGTAGAAGAAAATGATGTTCTTTTGTTTTGATTTTCCACATAAGTCTTTTAACTAATAAGATTAAAAATAAATAAAGACATTTTAGGAAGATCTTTCATATAGCAATGCATCTTGTATTTTAGTGGTGGAGACTTGAAAGTAGAGCAATCAGTTAAGATGCCATTTCAGTCACCTAAGTAAGAAACTTAGGGTGATGGTAGTGAGAATTCAAAAGAAGAAGCCAATGTCAAATATACTATGAACCCCAAATTAAGAGCCCTTGGACATAAAGTGGGTGTAAAGTGTAAGACAGGGAGAAGACTCATGTTTCTGAAGAGAAAGCTTCTGAGAAGAATTCCAAGGTGGGAACTTAAGAGAATTGCACACACAAGATCTATGATCTTCAGAATTTGGCACCTCTAGGCTGGTGCTTGGGATGCAAATGGGAAGGAGGATTATCACTTGAGGCAGTGGCGTAGTACAAAATAGAGAAAGCAAGCATAACTGCCAATTGTGCAGGAAGACAGGGTACACAATTGAAGTACAGGGTGCCAAAATGGCAGATGAAGGTGCTAAATCCAAAATATAAAAGCAGAAATCTAGATCTGAGGAGAGAGAACAAGTGTACATGAACCAAGAACAAAAAGGGAGAGAGTTTAGGGAAAAATGCTGTAATTGAGTCTCAGTTGGCCAGAATGAATATGTAGGCCCAGCTTAGAGGACCAAAACAGGAAAAGCAACTTTGCATCTTTTGAGAGTTTGAGGTAATTATATAGATAAACTGTTGGAAATTGGATTTTGACTCAGAAAAAAAGATTAAGGCTAAAAATTGAGATGGTTTGGATTCATTTTCATAGAGGGGCATCAGTGTCATGGAACAGAGTGTGCCACCAAAGAGGAAATACAGCCATTTTGAGTTTATTCAGAATTTCTCCCCACTTGTGCATCACCCCTAGGAGGCATCTTAGTCCTTGAAGGCACACATGGGACCAAAGCATTAGTGAGAATGGGACATCTGATCCTGAGTTTTCAGAGTAGGTTGAGCTCTTTCTATTTGATTTTTGTGCCTCTGAAGTGGGGTTCATTCATCTGTTCATGCAAGATGTGATGAGACTGCCATTTCCTTTGGGATGTCTGTCCTCCTTTACCTGACTATACATCACTACCAGGTCTGCCACCTCCCTTAAACTAATTTCTTCTGTCTTCTAGAAAATATAGATGTTTCCAGTGCTAAGGGAGAATGTTGAGACTGCCTGAAGCACTCTCTCAGAAGTAATACCCAAAGCAGCCATTTGCATTCCCACTATATTTGAACAGCAAACTTGTTTAGTTTGTGGCTAGAGAGGTGTCAGATGAGAAGTAGACATGAAACTATTCTACTCAAGGGTGATTCTACACTTCTCTGAGGTATCCTATTCAGTCCTCAAATACTATAATAATCATTAATGTTAACTATTATTAACTGGAATCAAAGAGGAAAGAAGGTAAATAAATTTTGAAAGATTTTCATTGACCACAACCTTTAATTCAATGTTATTTAAAATCAAGATATATTTATAGAAGCTTTTGTTCTAAAAAAATTAAATAAATAAAATAAAATAAATTAAAACAAAAAGAAGCTTTCGTTCTGAGCATTGGATTATGCTGGATTCCACTAACCTCCGATCAAATTCATGCATAAAAGTCAGTCAGTTGACGAAAGCCCTAAGTTTCATGATGTCCTATTTTTAGACCCTGCTGTGTGCTTGGAGCCCTTCAGTGGAGTTTCTCAAGTCTTCTGTGGCAACAGGAGTGTTGGGTGTTGCCAACATGGAACAAAGAAAGTAGGATTGTAACTGTTCCTTAGATAATTTTTCAATCATCCTGTTTCCAAACTGACCCCTTACCATTTTCAGAGGTAACTGGTGTTTCTAATTTCTCATCCTTCCTAAAATTCTGTGATAATAATTGACTCCCATTCTAGGAAGTTATGCTTCAATGTTGCTGCTTTGCTAATAACTAATAATTATACTTCAATAATCTGCTTTCCATCTTTGAAAGTTGTGTTAACATTTCTCATCTGTTTTCATCTCTCTCTTTTTCTTTTTTACCATTGTCCTCATTTAAAAATGTTGTATACTTGTTAATACTTATTTCCTTTAATATCATAATAGCAGGGTTTCAGGATGGGGTACAGAAAAATGAATACATCTTACTCAACTGAGTTTCCTTCTGTAGGATTCGAAAGTCTCTAAGAATCTGTGTTGCTGAGTTAAGTATGAGTCAAAATAATTAGAGCAGTTTAATGCCGTATCCAATAAACAAAGTCTAAGATAGACTCTGGGATTAATAAAAGCAAATAATAATGATAACTATCATTTATGGAGTGCTTACTCTATGCCAGACTCTTAATCTGTTTTTAGATATTAAATAATTTAATCCTCATATCTATATGAAGTATGTTCTATTTTAAAGATGAGGAAATTGTTCAGTAAATTAGAGGTCTCACAGCCTCTAAATAAGTAGAGCTAGAATTCAAACCCAAGCTGCTTAACACCTTAATATCTACTTTGTCAATAGGGATTTGGGGGTTAGAATTTGGCCTGAGCAGAAGCTTCATTGTTGTCTTTTTCTTCCCCATTTAAATTCTACCTCTATTTTTAAGCTGTTAGTATGCAAGACCACTAACACAATTCCTGTAGAACTCTGGGAAGGCCATTCTGAACAGTCTGAACAGTTTAGGCTTATCTTTCTTAATCATGATTTAGTAGAAATAGCCCTGCCCTATAAGTGACTCTCTTGTATGACATGGAGTAAAACACTCTACCATTTGGGGGTTTGGCATTCTTATCTGTACATTGAAGAGATTATGTGAAGAGATAATAATCACAGCCAAGATTTTTTCGGTTCTGCCGTATGTTAAGAGCTTCATATGTACACATAGGTAATTTATTCATTAGTAATTTTTAAAATTTTGAGATGATATAAGTAAATGAGTGTGAGTTTGTTCCATTATTCTCCCCTTCAGGACACTGAAACAAAGCCTGTTTAACTAAATGTCAGGTGCAAGTTGCTCTTTGTACTTTTAGGGACCTGTATGTTGTCCATACTTGTGTTCTAACAGCCATTTAAAGTCCAGTTCAGTTCTCAGTTGCATGAAGCCTTCTCCTTGTATTTTGTTTTGTTTTGTTTTTGTTTTTTAAGATTTTATTTATTTATTCATGAGAAACACAGAGAGAGAGGGAGGCAGAGACACAGGCAGAGGAAGAAGCAGGCTCCATGCAGGGAGCAGGATGTGGGACTTGATCCCAGGACTCCAGGATCATGCCCTGGACCGAAGACAGGTGCCAAACCGCTAAGCCACCCAGGGATCCCCAAAATCTTCTCCTTGTATTATCCAGCTACACTGACCTCCTTTCTGAGTTAGAACACATATGCAAGAATCAATGTACCAGTAATTAAATACAGGGTTATATTCAACTTTTTTTTTTTTTTTTAAGATTTTATTTATTTATTCATGAGAGACACACAGAGAGAGAAAGAGGCAGAGACACAGGCAGAGGGAGAAGCAGGCTCTGTGCAGGGACCCCGACGTGGGACTTGATCCTGGGTCTCCAGGATCAGGCCCTGGGCTGCAGGCGGCGCTAAACCGCTGAGCCATGGGGGCTGCCCTTCAACTTCTTTTTTATGTTTGTTTCATCAAAGAAATTATAAACTTTGTGGAGGTAAATACAGTATCTTGTTCTTATTCTTAAAAAGTCGCCTATGAGGGGATCCTTGGATGGCTCAGCGGTTTAGCGCCTGCCTTTGGCCCAGGGCACGATCCTGGAGTCTCGGGATCGAGTCCCACGTTGGGCTCCTGGCATGGAGCCTACTTCTCCCTCCTCCTGTGTCTCTGCCTCTCTCTCTATGTCTATCATAAATAAATAAATAAATCTTTAAAAAAAAAAGTCGCCTATGAAAACTCATATGATGTCTGGCATAAGTTGAAATACGACATTTTAGCATTGGTTCAGGATTTAGAAAACACCAAACACATACATTTTACATTCAGACTTGGGGATACAAAACTTGTTTTGGTATTTCTTGAAAGACAGAAAATCCCAAATATTTTGGATAAAGATTTATTTCTAATTTGAAGTTGATTTTCTATTTTCTCATTTTATATTTAATACATATAGATCCCATCGTAACATCTGAGAATTCAGTGGATTTGCCAGATTTTTATCCTCTTTGCTTCTCAATTCAGTGGTTAGCAGATGATGTGTCATATGAAATAATAATGAAGTTAGAAAATAGAACAAACTCATATCTACAAGATAAGAAATGAATGCCTACAATTACATGAGAACCTCACCTTCTTTTAAATACTCACTATTTGACAGAATAATAGTGAAAAACAATTTATGGGAAGAACCTGACTAAACAATGAACATTTCTTATAAGTTTTAGTCTTAGCTTTTCTGTAAATCTGTGTGCCATATCAGTAGATATTTATTGACCATCTATGATACTGTTAGCTCAACAGTATAAAAATGAACTAGATTTCCAACACAGAAGTATCAACTTCCTTGTCATAATTGGTATCTTTATTTTAGTTTATTCAATATATTCTTTTGTAATATCTTTGTATCTATGTATTAATGCCTTAATGATACTAAAAACCCTTTAAGTATCACATGACTTAAATTGGTATGGGAAAACATTAGAAATCTTTACATTCTTTCAAAGTTTATAGCACATAAAAAATAAATCTCATTGAAGACTGTATTTCCATAATCATATGAGGAAAGAAAAAATTGCTGAGGGCCAGGATTTAGAGAAGTTCTTGAAGGACTCTTCAACTGCACTTCTCCTGACAGTCCTCTCAACCTGGGATGAACTTATAAGACACTTCAATGGAACACAAGCTGATTAATATACTCTGAAAGTAAGTCTTAGGCAGAAAAAAAAATTTTTTTTTGTTGATCACAATTCAAAGGTGAGTATTTGTTCTATTTATTTTAGATCAAGGGTTAGTGAACAATGACAGGTGAGCCAAATTCGAGCACTGCCTGTTTTTGTAAATAAAATTTTATTTATACACAGACACATCCATTTGTTTGCATATTGTCTGTGGCTACTTGGCAGTAAACAGAAGAGCTAAGTAGATCACTATTTGACTCTTTGACACACTGAAAAAGTTGAGATGACCTTGTTGCCTCCTTTCTCATATGCTGATACAGGTATAACACACAGAGATTGATTAATAAATACCACTAATTAATGTGTTCATTAATTAGTTGTTTATTAATTAATTTCTGGGGTTGAATTTATCTGATTTGGACTATGTGGAAGTTTCACGAATAGGTAACACAAGATAGTCTGGTGACAAAATTCACATTCACATTTTCCAAATCTCAAATGATCAGAAATCATGGAGTGGATATTATAGAAACCAAAGCATGAATTTAAAAATCATAATTCCTAGATAACCTAATTCTGAAGGAAGACCTCATTCTCTTATGCTAACAAAACAAATATTACTTGATTGACAATATCCTGCCAAATCCTACTGTGCATATTTACCTGGATTTAAGGACTATCTTAATAAATAAAGTTTGCATAATTATAATTTATCAAATCCTATACCAATTATAAGTCCTACAAATGTATTCATCAGTTCTAATACCAAAACAGCGTGGGAAATGGAATACCATGGGCAGTATACTGCTGAGTAAAAGTAAAAGTGGCTTCTTTTGATGAATCATTCTGCTTTTATTGATTCTTTTTGTTTTGGATGTGTATTTGATGATGAAACAGAGAAGTTATTTTGGCTTAGATTTTCAAATATGTCCCTTCCTTCATTACTTAGCTATTATTTTTTTATCTTTATTTTAAGGATTCTCCTATACATTTGTCTTTTTATCATATACTATTTTATTATTTGGGAACTTGGTTTTTGAGATGTATGAAACACTAAAATATGTAATCAGGTTGTCATATCCTACATATATCTATTAATCTATATAAAGGCAATTAAATCAACTGATTGGATTGGGATCCATTGTTAAAAGCCAAGAGTAGGTTCCCCTGATTAGCTGCAGAATAGGGAGTAATCATGTGGCTATTCCAGTCATGATAGAGAAGATATTTAGCTTTGTCCTGTAATTAGCATTTTTAGAAGGACCATAATTATATATTATATTACTTCTCCAGGCCATTTTTACACAAAGGGGTCTTTTTGTAAATTTAGAAATAACTGTAATAACATGAATTTTAATGATTGACAGTCATGAGCTAAAATGTAATCATGAGTTGATGGCTTTTTTTTTTTTTTTTTTTTTTTGCCTGAAAAATTTACTGACTTTCAATATATTGCTTGGAATAAATACTTTTACAGACTAAGTAAGTGAAAATAAAAACAACATGTCTTCTGAGAAAATAAACAGAAACAAAACCAAAGCCAACAAAAACACTGAAATATTTTTCCCTGAATAAGTGTCCTACTCTTGCCAATTACTTTTATAATTCTTCTTATAACTATTAACTCATGTCCATAAGCATGAATTAAAGAAATAATTATTTCCTTTTTCTCTCATCTTCAGGTAGTATACAGAAGTAATTTAAAGACGATATTGTAAAAAAAAAAGAAAGTAAGCTCAGACAAACTTATGTTAGGTACTATGACCAGGCTTTCCACATTTATTTATTTATCTAACAGAGAGAGAGAAAGTGTGAGAGAGAAGCAGAGGGAGCTATGGAGGGAGGGAGAGAAGCAGGCTCCCCGCTGAACAGGGAGCCTGATGTGGGGCTAGATCCTAGGACTATGGGATCACGACCGGGGCTGAAGGCAGTTGTTCAACTGACTGAGCCACCCAGGCACCCCTGTACTTTAAAATTTACTTCTTATATTGCAGAACAACAAAAGCTGAATACACATCATGTGGAATCCACAGTTCCAGTTATCCATCTGAAAGCATGAGTCAGTAGTAAGATGTATACATACCCAAAATAAGGCTATAAAATCTACTTGTTATATTTAATTCTAATTATCACTGGTGTTTCTGCAAAGGTTGAGCTTCATGCTTTAATGCAAGGCCAATTCTATCGTCAGAAAGACCAGCTCATTTTGTACTGTCATAGAAGTCTGATTCATAAAGTAATTCATAATGTTTATTGAATGCTTAATAGAGGCCATTATGGGTCTTGGGTGAAATCTTCTCTTTGACTGTTTTACTTCCTCTCCCAGGTTGGAGAAACATTCTCATTTGTTTTCAGAACTTAATTTGAAAACCTCAGGGAGGTATTTTTCTCATAATCATATTTCCTTTACGAAAGGCTTAAAAATCAAAATTGCTGTGTGAGAGGGTTTTTAAAAGTTTTACCTGTATACAATACCAAAAACCAATGTGATATAAACTCTACAGAAAAAATTTACAAAAAAATTCTCCACCAATTAAGTTACATTTGTGGAGGAAACAGTTTGAAACTACATAAAAAAAAGACTTGGACAAATCTAGCCACCAACCATTCTAAACTGGTATTTATTTTATAAGCATGAAAGTCTTGCTGTTAACACACACCAAAACAAAACACAAAACACCCTGATTGGAAAAATGTACTCTCTGCACTGAATATCTTCTAGTTTGATTGTCTTACTGCTATGACCATGCATGTAGATGGGGTATTACTCCTTCTGATTTGAACTGGTATTTTTCATGGGGATAAATTGTAAAATCAGATAGCTATAGGAATGCCTCTAAACTTTGTAGTAAGGCCATTATATTTACACTTAACTTTTATAATTTAATTTTGTCAACTTTAAATAAGCACTTTCAGAAATATCAAAACAAAAAAAGGACAAATCAACCATAGTATGAAAAATATATTTCATAAATATCTAAATATCTTTATTTTAAAATGGAAAGACAAGAACCTAATATAACTATGAAAGATTCATGATTTTACATGAAAAATGGCGATTACATTAAAAATGGCGATTCCATTAAAATGGCGATTCCATTAAATCTCTAATATGTATGGCAACTTTACAGAAGGATACTTATTGAGTGTTGAGAGAAAGGAAGCATTAGACTGGCTTCCTATTCTTTAAGAAACTAAAAATATTGTTTGCAATGGAAATTAACCTGAAAAATTTCCAACTGCAGAATTTTGGATTTCTATATAATTTTAACTAAAATAACTCAAGGAACAGGGAAAGTTGCAGAAGAAAATCATTTGTCTCAAAAATTTCCTCATCTTTAGGCATGATGGTTAGGTTTCTGGGGCAATACATGAGTACGACATTATAATTGTAGGATATACTATTTTTAACCATTCTCCTTTATACCTATTAACACTACTTCTACTACTAATAACAATCATAATATAGAGCATATGTATGCATGTGTACTTAAATCAATGCAGAACTTACTATAAAATAAAGTTAGTATGGGGCACCTCGGTGGCTCAGTTGGTTAAGTGTCCGACTCTTGATTTTGGCACAGGTCATGATCTTAGGGTTGTGGGATCAAGCCCCATGTTAAGTTCCATGTTAATTGTGGAGTCTGCTTGAGATTCTCTCTCTCCCTGTCCCTCTGTTCCTCCCCACCACTTGCTTGCTCTCTCTAAAATAAATAAATCTTTAAAAAAATAAAGTTAGTATAAGAACTGGCTTTATCTTCAAATGTCTTAAGGCACAGTCATTTGTTATCTGAGCTGCGGTCCTCATATTTCAACAAATCATGATGCTTACCTTCACATGACTAAAAATAATGGGCAGCAATAGATATTGAACTTTATATAACATTTATTAATATAAACCAAGATCATGAATGAAAGCAATAACTACAGCAGTGTCACTAATGAGGAAATATTTTTAAATGCTATGGATTTAATAGCACACAGACCTTGGCTGACACAATTTAAAATGCCAGATAAAATTTAAAGACTAATATTTTACTTTTATGATCAATAAATTATCAGTAGTCATGTCATATGGAGTCTAGTCATTAATATAATTTTAAAAATTTGGTATTAGTGCAACATAGTTAACTCTTTATACCTAAAACTATTTTTTGTCTTGAAGTATTTACCCCACATTAACAGAATATGTGACTGTATGACTGAATTTTTGTTTCAAAAATAGCTGACCAGTGTGTAAATGCCAATTTGTTTCATTACAAGTCATTATGTACAAATACATGTGAATATAGATCTATATCCCTGTATATTCTCTCTATAGAGAAATGATAATAATAGCTATCATTTGTCAAATGATTGTTGTGCTAAGGACTTAATTTTTATTATTACATGTATTCTTATCCCAAATACCTTGAGGTAGTTCTATTATTACTATTGCTGTTATTATTGCTGTTACTATTATTATTACTAATATTATTTTGTAGAAGATAAAACTGGAACTCGGAGATATAAAGTAACTTGCCAAAGAATACATTGGTAGTAATCAATTAGATTCCAGGCCGACATTCCTTTCCATTAGGCCCTCTGCCTTCCCTTTGTCTTTGTCTGTACTACTTCCTCTTCAAATTATACCTGTAAGTCCTATGATTGGGCTCTGTGGTTTCACAAACATACTAAATATGAGAGCAAAACTCCCCAAAACCTTTATTTCAATTTCCCAATATCATTCAGTCTCTGGAGGTAGAGAGGAGAAGGTCTTCACTTAGAGAAAATCCCATAATAAGCCCTGTAGTTATTAATGTAAACATATTTTGGGGAAAAAAAACTTGTAAAATCACCATTAATCTAATGCAAATTTCAATATTGTGCTTTGAAAAAGTAAATGGTCCCAAGTATGACTGAGCTACAACTACATCTATAAAGTTGAGATGCCCTCTACTAAAGGCACCGGGAGGAAGCACAGAGGTTTAAAGAAAAAAAGATTTCCCATTTGCAAAATGTGGCTTCTTCTTATATGGCTTGTGTGTATGTGAAAGAACAAGTTTTCATATCAAAGCAAATAGAACAGAGGAGAACTTTGTGGAAGGGAGAAGTATGCCATACAATGAAACCCAAAACTTCATGTTTCATAGGTGAAAAAAAACATCAATTTCATGCGGAATTTGTATATATTAAATAATCCTGCTCAGACCTATAGTCATTCAGAAGGGACACAAACATTCAGGAATCCTGTATTCCTGAGGATACAGGAATGTTGTGTATGTAATGAAACATTGTGGGTTTTTTTTATAACGCTCTAGTTTTGGAAGTCCTTCAAAACAGACTACTGAATTCAGCTTCTTGGACTGATATTACAAACAGGTGCCTGGTGGCTCTCTTTATGTCAGTATTCCTCAGTGCACTGAGGGGAACAGACCAAATCATCTCTAAGTTTTTTTCAGTCCTGATATTGTACAATTCTAGCTACTTTGTTCTCTGTCAACAGAGCTTGGACTATCCACCTGCCATGCCCCCCTCATTCTGCCCTCACTCTCCATTCAAATTGTCTTTCTCTGATTTTACCACTGCTTCTAAATTAACCTCAATTTTCTCTTTTTTTTTTATATAAATTGTTGTTTATACTAGGCTGTCACATTGCTTTCATTGTTTTACTATTTACTGGTACATCATATTTATTATATGAAAGTAACTTGATTCTTTCTAGTTGAGTTGCCTGGGGGATAGAGACTTATGTGTATTTCTTTTTAAAAATATTTTATTTATTTATTCATGAGAGACACAGAGAGGCAGAGACATAGGCAGAGGGAAAAGCAGGCCCCATGCGCAAAGCCTGATGTGGGACTCGATCCCAGGACTCCTGGTTCACGACCTGTGCCAAAGGCAGATGCTCAACTGCTGAGCCACCCAGGCATCCCAGACTTATGTGTATTTCATCCAGCAAACAATGAAGAATTCTTGTGAGCTCTGCACAGTAGATACATACTAATAATGAGACAAACAAGAAAAGATGCATTTTCCAGAATCAAATAAGATGTCAGTATGCAAAATAGGAAAGCGGAATCAATAGAATGAGATTAACAATAGAATCTATCAACAGAGATAATGAAAACAAAAATCTTACTAAAATGTCAAAATTATCCTCAGAACCTTTTTTTTTTAAGATTTATTTATTTATTTGAGAGAGAGAAGGAAAGAATAGGCAAGAAAGCAGTGGGGAGGGGCAGTAGGAGAAGGGAGAGAAAATCCCAATTCATCTGAGCATGGAGTCTGGCGCAGGGCTCAATCTTATGTCCCTGGGATCACAGCCTGAGTTGAAACCAAGTCTCTGCCACCTAGGCGCCCTCTATCTTTAGAACTTTTGGCAGTTCTGCCTATTGGAAAATAAAAGCTTGCAATAATATATGATGTATACTAATTAATATAACATAACATAACATAACATAACATAACATAACATAACATAACATAACATAACATAACAGGGATCCCTGGGTGGCTCAGCAGTTTAGTGCCTGCCTTCAGCCCAGGGTGTGATCCTGGAGTCTCGGGATCAAGTCCCATATCAGGCTCCCTGCATGGAGCCTGCTCCTCCCTCTGCCTGTGTCTCTGCCTCTCTCTCTCTCTCTCTCTCTCATGAATAAATAAAATCTTTTAAAAATATAATATAGATTATATACATAAAAATACATATATATATGCACAGTGAATCTATTCTGGCTAATAAAAATAGATACAACTGATTTTTAAAAACACTATAAAAATTATGCAGAGACCTTTAGAATATGTTTATAGATCTATTAGTTAATAGGTTTTTAAAAAACTTCTGAGTAATGACTACTTAAGAGACAAACATAACCACAATAAAAGGGAAAAAAGCCCTTAAGTATCTAATATAATACCGTTATGACCTATAAGCCCTCAATTACTACAATCAATTTGGAAAATCAAGCCCAGTAAAACTGATATGATGACAGAAATAGCAAACACGTTTTCAGGTAATGAATAATCTTGTATCACTGTAAAATGTCAGCTGAGGTTAGAAACAGCAGGGTTTTTTTGTTTTTGTTTTTGTTTTTTTTCTGGATTCATCATCTTATATGGGTTTACCATGACTTTACCTCTTCAATAAATCCCTGCTAGTTTTGAGAGCTTGTTGGTCCTGGATATTATTGGAACTTTTGTTAACTTCTACAGACTCTTCTCCAGCTGAGTGGGACAACTTAACTTCTATTTCTATGAACTTCTAATTAATATTCAAAGCAAAGTTTAGAAATGGAAAATATTTTTAATCCAGCCAGATCATATTTAAGAAACCACTGGAGACTGGCACTTCCTTTGGTGCTACATAAAGAATGCTATCCCCAAAGTATGTTCTGAAATCTTCTTTGGAAAACTTCCGAGAATCTTTCATTGTATTTAAGAATAATCTATTCACCAATGTACTGGATTATTTCCAAAAAAACCTTTCCCCCATTGGATTTGGTTCCTGGTTCCATCTCTCCTTCCCTAATGGCTATCTCCCCCCACCTTCCCTTCTCTTCCTTTTCTTTTTAAGTGCAGAGACACATTACAAACCTCTTCATACTAAATATTTAGAAAACAAACCTTAAATTCTGAGATTCCACAGGCTATTGTTATGCTTCCCTTCTCTTCTTCTCCAACAACTTTTATGAAACATTTTACCAGATACACTCTCTTTGCTTCCTACCTCCCAGTACTTCCTATTTTTTTCTTTTTAATGCCATGGTGCATATAGAAAATGATAAGTGGCTAAAGCTGTCAATGGCTATGGGGACTGTCTCAGAGGATCCGGCTGCCCCAAGTCCCTCCTGGCTATCCCAAAGTGCTAAGAGAGCTGATAACATGGTATGCCCATAACCCTGCCAGGGCTCACCACTGTGCTGAGAGACAAATGAAGGACACTGCTCATTTCAACTGATACCAACCTGTGTTCTTCCTACAATGCAAACCTGACATGTTTCTTCACCCATGCTCACTTTGCTATTTAACATACATTTTTGCTGAACTTATTTTGCAGAAAATAAGCATTTACTGTTGGCATCTTTTTCTTAAATATCTTATATCCCTTTATCTCTATAATCCTGTTCTGTACTTCCCTTACTACTTACATTGGATGCATTTTACGTGCCACCTTATATCCTCTTGGCTTTTTTTTTTTTTTTTCTTGGCTCTCTTTTACTTTAGCAATGGCTGTGGTGATCAGTGGCAGCCTCATGTCATGTGATCCAGGGGCCTTGTGGTGCTAAGGACCTTACAATGAAAAAAAAAATCACATGCTTCTTTGGCAAACCCTATTAGGAAGGCTAGTTCTAGTATAGATGGCTGGGTTCTGAGCAGGGCATGGTCTCTGTTGCAGAGAACTACTCATGTGTTAAAAAGCAGTTCTTGGCATGCCACTGGGATCAATAGCGACGGAGTGCCTTACTGTGGGAAACTGACAATGAGATAAAAAATGCTATCACTCACTAGTTGAGGGTTAGCAAATACACCATTCCATAAGTTTGGGCTACTGCACTAACAATCTATTATTATATGATAGGTGATGCATAGGCCTAAGCAGGCCTGAAGAAAACATGCAAGTTTCAGGTGCATATAGCCCAGATTCCAATGGCAGCTAAAGCAGTTGTAATGATGCTCTCATTGATGCTTCTCTTTCAATTGTTCCCATGGTTTCACGGTAGAGGTCCCTATGACCAATTCACAGGGAAGGAAAAACACAGGCTTACTTCACAAATAGGCCATTCCTGATATTTCAACCCTATCACCACATTATAACCCAACTCAGAGGTGACCCTGTAGGATAGTAGTAAAGGGCAACCCTTCCAGTGGGCAGAACTTCAAGCTGTGAGGTTGGTCATTCATTCATCTTATTTTTTTTTTAATTTATTTTTTATTGGTTTCAATTTACCAACATACAGAATAACCCCCAGTGCCCGTCACCCATTCACTCCCACCCCCCGCCCTCCTCCCCTTCCACCACTCCTAGTTTGTTTCCCAGAGTTAGCAGTCTTTACGTTCTGTCTCCCTTTCTGATATTTCCCACACATTTCTTCTCCCTTCCCTTATATTCCCTTTCACTATTATTTATATTCCCCAAATGAATGAGAACATATAATGTTTGTCCTTCTCCGATTGACTTACTTCACTCAGCTATTCATCTTATTTAAAGGCAGATACGGACTGAGGTACAGATATATAAAGTCTCCTGCATGGTGGTGAATGGCTTAGCTGGTTGATCCAGAGATGGGAGGCAACAACACTGGAAGACTGGAAACAAAGAAGCCTGGGGAAAAAGAAATATGAATGGACAATTGGGAAGGACCTCAAAGTGTGGCAATTTCTGTATTTGGTGTTAATGTCTATGAGAGACTATCCTTCATAAAGGACCATTTTAAAAGCATGTACATGGGTATATATGTCCTATGAATGTCAGCCTGATTCTCTCTGAGACCTAGTCCTTGTGCAATGGGCCCATGAGTAGTATGGCCATGTGTGCTGGTTATGGAACCACTGCCTCTCAGCTCCAAATTTACCCTTTTTGCTTACTTCATGAAAGCAAATCTGGACCTTTTAAATATTCATGCTTTGCCCGATGGCACAGTTAGGTTTTGTTACTGTAGAGGGTGGGAGAGACCTTGCAAGTGTTCCTTCTTGGTTGCAGTGTACTTGTTTGCCAGACTCCTGTAGTTTGCTGTCTTCTCCAGCTTTGACTCCTGCATTTTACAGCTGTCAGTAGCACCCAGAAGCCTATAGCTTCCTCTTTCTCCAAGGATCTTGTAGCCTTCTACAAAATACACTTCTCCATGAACAACTTTCCCCAACATATTATAGAACAGATTTCTGCTGGCTTGACATCACAGTGACTTTACTGCCATCCAGTAAGCCCCAGCCATGTTATCATCAATAAGGTCTGTATTATAGCCCTGGGGATGGAGGGCTTTTTCTTTTGGTGCTCTATCTCAGTCCTAGGAGCTGTGGCTACTCCTTATATCTGCCATCCCTGTATTTTTAGATTTATCTTCATTTGTTATTAGCCTATCCCAAATTACTCAAGTACTTTCTTACAGCTAATTATTCTGTTTTTTCAGCTTTATTGTGGTAAAATTGGCAAATAAAAATTATATATATATAAAGTGTACTATATATATATATAGTAAAATGAACACCACAATCAAGCTATAGTTAATAATTCTTTATATTAAACTTTCCCTGTTCAAACTATGTATGACTTATCTTTCCCAAATGGACCCAGAATAATAAACCATGGTTGCAGGAAGAGAGCTATGCAGGGCCCAACTGAATGGTCTCCCTTTCACTAAACTTGACCTCGCTACATTTCTCTCAGCAGCAACAGAAACCAATAGAGACTTTGTTCAGGCTCCATCCTTGAGAATTCCAGCCAGTCACTTGGTGGCAAGCAAGTTGATTGCTGTCAGACTCCAAAGAATACAGTCTGTCCAGTGTCTGTCCAGTGATAACTGTGAACCTGCAACTGCAGCAGTCACAATGCAACAAGAACAAGCAACTATGAACTCCATCTTCTCATGGATGAAGTCATCACATCAGGCAAGCGAACAAGCTACACCCACTTAAGTGCTGTCTTAAGATGAGAGAAATCCAGGGTGGGTAGTAGAAGAAAAGATGATGGATACTAATAAAAACATTAAAAACAAAACAAAACATTAACTGGGACTGCAGCTTGTTCCATTTACCCTTGCATATTCTGTTTTGTTTTAAAGATTGCAGATAGTTACTAAATCAAAGTATATTTGATTGTGTTTAATGTGGTACATGAATAGATATGAGTGGTGTTAATGTGTGCCCCACTTCTTATCCTCTTGGCCTTTCTTTTTATTCCAGGTATTGCTGTGGCACCCAGCTACACACACTTGTAACATGAAAACATCTCACCTCATATATCTCTCTATTTCTATCCCGGGACTTCCTTCCTACCACCTCATGAGTTAGCTATGTGGACCCTTTCAGTCATTCTGAAATAGGCATAAACATGGAAGTACAAGAGATCTAACAACCCAAAGGGCACATCTTGACTATGGGGATCAGAACCAAAGAATAATTTTTTCTTCTTTATGTCTCTTGGTTTGGACAGTTTTGGGGGTGCATTATATATGGCTTCTTAGAGGTACCCAGAAGCACTGAACTGTTGCCCATAGTGGTGGCGAGCTCAGTAAGACATCTCAGATTGACTCTCCCTCCTTGTTCAGCTCTTCCCAGTCCCCACTCCTATTCTCTGGAAAACTTACCAAGATAAACTAGCTGCACCAAAGCACTGTCTGAGGTTCAAGGCTAAGACAGAACTCTTGTGTTCTTACTCTCAGCTTTCTAAATGTATTCTTCTGTTGGTTGTTCCTTACATGTTGATATTCCACAGGGTTCTAACCTTGGCCTAGGTTCCCATTCCCCTTCCTGCTTCATCTCATAATTTAATTGCTGAAAACTCTCAATCTGGTCCTCCTGTCCACTTCACTGGACCCATACAAGCACATCCATGATCTATTAGACATTTCTAACTTAAATGTTCTAATATTGGTTAAATGCAGTATTGAAAGGAGAATTGAGCTCACATTCGCCAGCCCTATCTCCCAATGGCTCCTTTTCTGGTGTTTCCTGTTTGGTGAATGGCGTCCATGTTCTGGATTGTACAAGTTAGAAAGCTGTCAATTAATCTTGATACCTCTTTCTACACTTGTCCCCAAAGCAAATAATGAGCAAGATATTCTGATTTCTTTTTTTTTTTTTTTGATATGCTGATTTCTATGTTCTTCATGCCCTCAATTTTCTAGCTCCACTTGCCACTGCTGTGGAGCCTCTCATTTACTACCAACTCTCCTTGTCTCTCAATTTCTGTGCTAATCATTATGAAGGGAGGTCACAAGAAGAAATTGAGTTAGTGGTTGCAACAGAGAAAATATGACATAACTAGTTGCCTGTTAGCTGTTTACCTATGTCAGGGGACAATGATGAACTAGATCAATATGTAATTCATACTAAATACTCAACAGACATTTGTTGAGGAACTATATACATGTTTGACTCTTGGAACAGATGTTGTAGACACTAAGAGACTACAATTTAAATGAGAAAAGAAAAAGGAAGGATCTTAGTAGAATATTTTAGGTGTTTCATTTTCTTTAAAACATGTCCAAGAATTAATCTGAAAATATTTTTTTTAATTCATGTTTTAAAGACTTTACAGTAACACAGTGTTAAGAATCTTTTTATTCTAAATGTTGGTGAATTGGATCCGGGGAAATTTCATTCCATGAGAATATTAGAATGCTGTTGGCTACTGTTTATATTGGCATGACATATATCTCCTATACTGGTATGTCATATATCTCTCTTGGACCCCAAATCTCCAGAGATTAATGCAGTTGGTAGGAACAAACACAATGTATGCTACACTTCCCACCCCACCCGCCAAGGGAGAAGGTAGTCATAGAATAGAGGGAGGACACACAATGAAGGAAGGAGCAAAGTATAAATCATTATTTCTAAAGAACAACCTGGAAATGTCTCTTGTCATCTTTCTCAATTTCTTCATCTGTTTATTTATTTTTTTATTTTCTACATATTTTTGGATACCTCCTTAAGTACTTTTAGGAAAAAGGTAGGAGAGGGCTACCTTTCTTCTTTATTTAAAAAAGTTAGATGAATTAGAAAATTATACATCATGTAAGAAATGATAGGCAATTTATGGTCATGAGTCTAGTAGAAATAGTTTTCTGCTAAGAAAAACTTAGCATTAATTAAGTTAGTAAATTAAGAATTGTAGGTACAGAGACATTAAATTATTCTCAAGCAAACCTGGCTCTACCTAAAATACCTATTTTCCAAGTACATATCTATGTTTATTATCTTACAGGTCTCTTTTTTAGAAGTGGTAGTTGACATCTTTACTGCTGTAAATAAAGACACATTCTAAAATATTACCAAAGAACCCTGATTTGAAGGTTTTTTTTTTAAAGAATGTTCTGATTCAAAATAAGCCAGCACAATTATTAAGAGAAATATTGATGGATTTTGAGGGGATTTTTTTTGTTGTTTGTTTTACCAATTATAGTTCAAAATGAAACTTCCTCCTGAAAATATATTATTTCTCTAAAACTTCCTGGATCAACCAGAATATAGTTATTGGGCCTAACATATTAAACTCTTTATTTTTGCTCTGGACTAAAGCCAAACAACAATAATTGCTTCTATGCATTGCCTAGAAGCAGGTGACTCTGCCATCTGGATATGTGTCCTCCACTTCACTGAGCAGGGCTCTGATAAAATGCTATATTCCTGGCCTCCAGGCAAAGCATAGTATGGGGAGTAAACAGCCCTATAGATCCTGGTAATAACTTTTCTTTCCCTTTGGGATTTATAGTCTGCTTCCATTTTGTGATGATTTTAAAGAAAAGACCCAGGATGTGGGAATTGAAATGTGGCTATTGTCCCAGACATTAAAATTTTGTTTGCCACTGAATATTTCAGGATAATAGAGATTTTTTATTTTCTGGTTGTGATCCAGAGAGTGTTTGTAGCTATAGTTTCATAAAAGATTGCTGGGAAGCCTGCTGAATCTACTGGTGTGGATTATGAATGGGAAAGCTACATTGCCCATCTGGGGGTTCCTTTTTTGATCAAGTCTGACTATGTAGTTCCAGCAAATAAAATAGAGTAGGAGGTAGCCCTGAAACAAGCTATCCATCTTTCTCTTTCTGTGTTTGGCTTAATGGTCCATTTCCTAAAAATTCCTTCACTTTCTCTCTTCAGATCAAAAAAGATTACAATCTTGGTCTTGTTTCCCTCTGTGACATATATCTTTTCCCCTTATGTGCTATTTCTTAATAAAATTGGTCGGAATCACCCCAAATTCACTAAAAGGGCAGTCACTGGTTGCCTTGTAGCCGTGAGTTGACAAGGCTGTAATTAGTTGGCCCATTTTACACCTGTTTTCCCAGATGGCCCCTGCATTTTGCTTCACAGTCATCTGTATCAGAACCGAAAGGGCACTGCTTCAAGAGGGAACTCACAATACCCAGCAACAGTATAAAACTGTAGAGATTCCACATTGGGAGAACTTACAGCAAGGAGAACTCCTTCATTTCCCCCAGTCATTTATTCAGTTACCCACTCTTTTTTTCTTTCTTACAGATGTATCTTTCTCCTACCATTTAACTCTTCTGATAGTTTTCAGTAAACAGCTTCTAACAGAGACATCAAAATTGGATCTGCCCCCATGTTGGTAGCTCCTTATTTAATACATCAAGTGACACTTGGAGAATCTCTCAGTTAGGCATCAGTTAGGCCTAGTTTTTCACAGTAATCATAGCAACAAGTTAACCTTTGATCCATGGAAATATGCCTTGCAAGTAATTCAGATAATATATTTGATCAAGCCACGTGCATACTCATGCTAAATTAAGCCCCTTTTAAATGGAGAATATATCAATATTTTTCATTTTATGCCTGATGTTTCTATTATTGCTCACAAACTATTGGCCATGAAGGAATCTGGCCAGGAAAATTAAATTCTTTCCTAAAGACTCCTACCTGTCAGTGCAGACTTCTTTACATTCATCCCACTCAGAAATCCACTTTGTCGCATGCGTACCTCTTCTTTCTGTATTCATGATGTTTACTGTTGGCTTATTTACTGAGATTATTTTATGGTAAATTGATATTTGCCCATGTGAGTGATCCCCCCCAGAAGAATCATAGAAATGCAACTAAGCTCCAGCAAGTATTCTATAAAGTCAGTGGTGCTACAATTGTCAACACAGTGAGTCATCTTGTGAACCAATAATGGGTGGATACTTTAGATGACCATTATGTAGCAATTAGTTACTGGTCTTCATTCTTTTACCAAAATTACCATTAGTGGAACTCTGAGTAGTGTTAATCCAAGAGTCTTATGGACAACTTAACAATGTCAAAAAGCTCCTCTCAGTTTATTTCTATTTGGAAAATAAAAACATATATTTACCTTTGCTTGTTGTTTTAGAAAATTAATTTAAAAAAATCTTGTCCACAATTTTTAGGTTTTTCCCCTTGGAATCTACCTGAAAAATAGTCAAACCTCTCCCTTTCCCCATCCTCATCTTTCTCTTTCTATTTTATTAGGAACTAAAAACACTTTCATCATTTTTAAAATGCTACCAATTATTTCCTAATAAGCACCATGCTCTCCGTTCTTCCTTAGAAACTGCCTTTCACCTCCACATTCCCTTTCTGTACTCGCAGCTGTCAGTCTAGTTTAGACCCTCGGCACATCAAGTCTGACTTTCTGTAAAATTCTCATCCAACTTGTCTCCCTCCATACAAATTATTGCATTCCTGTTGCCAGACCCATTTCATTTTTTACTTCCCTGCCAAATATCCTGCAGTGGTATTCCCTTATACACTGGCTCCTTATCCAGCTATTCAAAGACTTCTACAATCTGTCCCAAAAAGGCATTTTCTTTCTTATTTCTATTGGGCCACTCTGAATAATATTCTCTACTTCAGCAATATTAGCTTTACAGATTCTCTCAAATACATTTTGATCATTCTCTTTCCCACTGCTGGAATGTCCCTTTCTTCCTCTCTACTAATTCTCTTCAATGCCTATCAACATCCCACCCCCTACAAATATTTTTTTTTCCTTTTTTTGGGTCTATATCCTATCTTAGCAATCTCAAGTCTCTGAGTAATTATATTTAACCTTTAAAATCTAGTATATATATTTAATCATGTTACCTTATATTTTTGTCTTATTTAACTTTGATTATTTGCCTTCATCCATGTGTAACTTACTCTATCAAGTAGATTGAAAATTTATAAAAACAGGAACCTCATCTTAAACTTTGTATTCTTAGAGCACCTGATAAGCATTAAGCTTGTAACAGAGACTCACCAATGTATGTTGAAAATACTGTTTCCTTTGAATTTTGGGAATCAGATGTTTACTGCAATCTCAGATAAAAAACTTTAATTAGACTATTAAATAATTATAGTTTCCTTGATGTGAAGCACATGGCTACATGAAAAGAAATATTCATTCATCCTAAGAGGATTTGTTAAGAAATGTCTCACATATTCTCTCCAGATAATCTTTCACAGCAATGTCTTATTAAAATGAATATTTTTCTAACACTTTTACAGTAATATGAAATTCCACATAAATTGGATCTTTCTTGTCAGATTCAGGTTGCCATAGTCATGCATCTTTGAATGTATCTACGATCACATTTCTTATGGTCACCTTTAATGCTATATTGGGTAGGCAGCCTACCTTGGATTTACTTTTGGAAGCAGGTTGTATTGATATATTTTGAGGTTTTAATTTCACCCCACTCCCTTCTTTATTACACAAATGCTGAATAAGAACAGCTGAATGAAAGCCTGATTACTGCTGTTATTTGCTGATAGGAAAAACATTATCTAAACAAAAACTAAAAGGCCTGATCCATTTTATCTACAATCATATTTCTTCTAAGTCCTAGAAGATGTTATGACCTGTGATAATTTTTGTTTTTAATTATTAGCTTGGCTGGAGAGATCCATCTGTGTCCAATAGTGTTTTCTATGCTGCCCAGTAGATCAACCTTATTTTACACTGGCAGTTTCTGTTTATCAAGGCTGCTGCTATCTGTGAGAACTCCACTTTCTAGTCTTTATAGGCCTTTACCTTTACTCAAAACAAAACAAACCAAAATCATACTGTCTCTGTTATTTTTGCTATTCACAAATAATACTTTCTCACATCTTGTAATGCAGGCTCTTCCAAATTAGATTTTAAGTACCTTGAGAGTTGGCTTGGGCCTTATTTTGTCTCAGGCCCTAAAGCTGAGAGTAAGTATTAGATAAAAATTTGACTTATTAACTAGTTATAATAGCTGATATTTATTGTATACCTATTAAAATGCTCCAGGTAAAATCTAACCCAATTAATCCTGAGAAAGCTCAATAAGTGATACTCTACTTACTTTATTTACCCTACTTTACTGATGAGAAAATTAAGCACATAGAGGTTAGGAGATTTACTAAAGTCATGTAGATAGTATAATCTGGATGCCAGGGTGGTCAGCCAGTTGCTACAGTTTCCACTGTACTAAAACTGGGCAGCATCTTCTGAAACTGTTCTTTCTGGATACATTTTTTTCCTACTGATTTGTTTCTACTTCTGTTTCAGCTAGAGTATTATACTGTCTTCTATGCTTTGCAAATGTTAATTGGGCAAAATGTCTAATCTGAGAGTGGCATTACATTAAATATGGCTTTCTAAATATATTGTGGCATTCTATTCTAGAGATTTGGTTTCACCATTTCATATGTGACTGGCAGGTCATGAAAAAGCCAGTCAGATTCCACATGTCCAATAATCTTGGATTGGTCTAATTCTTGACTTTTTAATTTATTAGAAAGGAATTGGAAAACTAAATTTGATGGAGCCACCATGTTGTTGGGGAGATGAAGTTCTAAGCCATTTATAGTGGACTGTGTGCTTTTATATGATATTGGGGCTTCCAGAATCTCTTGCAGCTAGTATTCTTGATGTACTCGAGATTCCATTAAGCAGATATATTTCTGTATCTTGACTAAGTTAGAGGTGGAAAAAGGCAAGGTCAGAGATTTCATTTTCTTTTGTGTAGATTACAGCAACAGTAATCACCAATTTCCCAGTCTCACTGCAACTTTCTGATTCTACAGCTTTCTAATCAAGGCAAAATTACCATGGCATTCCAGTTTGTCCATGTTCTTCCTAGCTCAGTCTACATTCTGTGTCTCTAGCATTTCTAACAATTCTTTGGCTGTTTAATACACTATTATACATCCCTTCTGCTTAAGCTTGTAGAGTGAATTCTGTTCTCTGCAAGTAAATCTGACTGCTGCAACTGTATCTGAATGATACACTCTCACTGTTTCAGTTATTAAATGTTAAGCCAGATTTTATAGTTGTATTTTAGGATAGAGAAGTAACAAATCTTCACTTAGAATAAAATGGTTTGGGCATTGGTTATTTATTCTTGTTGGCAATGTTTTCATTATTCTCATAAAAAAGAAACAATCTAAAACAATGTAGATAATTTAGCATTCAGGTTTAATATTTTATTCAATATATATTTATTGGGTGCCTACTCTATGCCAGTGACAGTTCCTCGGTGAGAAAGATATTTCAGTGAGTAAAACAAAGTCTCTATTCATGTAAAACTTACAATCTTCCCATCAATTTACAGATTGAATGAATTTCCCACATGAGATTAGTTAAATAAGTTAAAAACAAGCCAAATAGGTTAAAAGTCTCTCAAAAGTTTAAGAGATATTAATAATACCCCAGAATAGAGAGCTCTCAGTTTGGTATCAACATCACTAATTTAAAGGTCGGCCTGCTTACTAATCTATAAAATGGGGGTTTCTATTTATTTCTCATGGTGAGGATGGCAAAAATTATCTCATTGGGGAGATAGGTATGAATCACTTATATAAGGAATAAGTAAATTTGAAAAAAAAAAAACAATTTGGCAATAGTTATGAGAATCCTAGTCATTTTTAACTCAGTACTAGCAATGATACAGAAAACATGATGAAAAGCAATAAAAGCTTTCTTTAATGCTTTGCATTAAAATGAAGCTCAGGTTTTATGCAACATATATACCACTTAAATCACCAAAAGTTCAGGAAAGCCCTATAAAAATGGCTTATCAATATTAACTACAATATTCAAAAAGAATATAAGGGAATTCTTCAAAATTGTGTTAATTAATTCCAATTTTAAAACCAGTGATTCCAAAATGGACTATGCATACATATAGGGTATTAAATCAAGAAAAAGGATGTGTAGATATTTTTAACTGTGAAATGATTAGAATGCTTATTATGCATTGGGATTTTTTTACAGAAATCCTCAAGCTTGATATGATTTGTTTCAATAGGTCAGTATATCACTATCTGACCAAAATTAGAATATAGATTTTATGTTCATTTTTGTAAAGCAGAAATATGACTCTAGCTCTTTCACAGCAAATGAATATTAATGAAGTTAATCTCAAAGCAAAGATCTTCCTAGTAAAGGGGAAGACATTGCAGTTGTCAGTGAAGTTGCATATATGTACATGCAGTTTTCCTAGGATTGAGTGAAAGTAGTAAGAAACTAAAAAGATAATAAAAATTTTCAGCTCAGCAGTAGGAAGGGACAAGCAGTAGGAAGGGACTGTTAACAGAATAAAGGACATGTGATGATGGCAATGCAGATCAACAGAGAATTGACATTTCGTAATAAAAACGCTTTTTCTTAGAACCTTTACTACTAACAAAATAAAATACAATGGGCAAGAAATTAATGATGAAGGCATCTAACACACGGAATGGTTCTAAGCTTTGGAATGGATGGCATAGGTCTCCTATGTTCAGTTCATGTCATTATTCTCCCATTTTCTCTCAACTGATGCCGAGTTTTATGAAGATTTGCACATACCCAATGGAGTTGTAATGAGATGCTTAGCCTTGACATATAACCTGTGTTTGTAATGAGTTCTGAATGGCCAAGAATTTTGTCAGAACATTGAATCCAATTTCCTTGGAGACCAGATGAATATAGAATATCAGAAGCTTGGGATGCCTGGGTGGCTCAGTGATTGGGTATCTGCCTTTGGCCTGGGCATGATCCCAGAGTCCCAGGATCGAGTCCTGCATCGGGCTCCCTGCATGGAGCCTGCTTCTCCCTCTGCCTGTGTCTGCCTCTTTCTCTCTCTGTGTCTCTCATGAATAAATAAATAATATTCTTTAAAAAAATAAATTTATAAAAAAAAAGAATATCAAAAGCTCAAAGTGAAGAGTTGAGCTGTGTGTTTTTAATCTTTAAGTAAATTTTTGTGTGTTAATTCAGGAAGATTACTGAAGAGACTAAGTGATCTATATTCAAAGATAAAAAGTTTAGTATGTGGGGCCTGGTAGATATTTCACAAAAAATTAGTAATTCTAAATTTACAAGAAGCATAAATGTATTTTTTCCTGCCATCTGAGTTACTGTCTAAGGACATCTGGGCAAAGGTGAGCCATCCTACATGTAGCTTTCAACCTTGTATGCCAGATTCTATCACTTAGTTCTTATATTGAATCTCCTTTCTACCAAGCTAGTTTCTTCAAACTGAGAGCCTATACTGATCTTTCCATCCCTTTTGATCTCTTTCACATCAAAACGAGTTCAGCCTCAAGTCTGGGGTCCTACTACTAGCTTTTGATATATCCTTCCGGAATTTTCACAGTATTTCTACTTCCAAACTCCCCTGCTCTTGCGTGAGCATCCACACGCTTGCTCACTCTTGTCCTCCTGGATGACATCTCTTCGTTGTCTGAAACTAGGATACCATTTGTATACCTCAACTCAGTGATGTGTGCAGTCTCCAAGCCAGTGTTCCTCAAATCCTGAGCTCATATTCTAACATGAGATGATCTGAATCACAATGTAATGGGGAGAAATTTAAACAAACAAGCAAACAAAGGAAAAAAATAGAAACAGCAACAGAAATGCTTGATATTTTCCTCTGTATTGCAGAGGATGCCGAATAAGAACTTGTTTGTAAAACATAGTGAAAGGGAATGAAGGGGAAGGGAGAAAAAATGAGTGGGAAATATCAGAAAGGGAGACAGAACTTGAGAGACTCCTAACTCTGGGAAATGAACTAGGGGTGGTGGAAGAGGAGGTGGGTGGGGGATGGGGGTGACTGGGTGACAGGCACTGAGGGGGGCACTTGATGGAATGAGTACTGGTGTTATTCTATATGTTGGCAAATTGAACACCAATAAAAAATAAATTTATTTAAAAAAAAGAACTGTTTGAAATGTCAATATAAGCCATAAAGAAGAAATCCTTCTAATCATATTAAGAATTTTATCTCACCAATGAAATTAAAAGTTGCCATTTTTCTTTACATCACTTGTTTTCTTTAGGCCATGTTGCCTGCCTGCCTGTCTGCCTTTCTTTCTTTCTTTCTTTCCTTCCTTCCTTCTTTCCTTCCTTTTGTCCTTCCTTCCCTGAGAGTGATATAATAAAATTGTTATTTCTTATCATTTGGAATTTTTAGGTTCTTTTTAAAGGATTTCATTTAATTTGTTTCTTGGAGGCATATTTCTTATATTTACCTCATTTGGACTGCACCTTAATTTCTATTCTGTCAAAAGGAGTGTTAGGCAGGTGTTTCCACTGGTTGCCTTACCTGTAATCCAAAGGAAATCTTGACAAACCAAGACAACGTAAAGAAACTTTCCATCTCTCTCATGACCCTAATCATCTTTAAAAAAAACAAGTTTGCTTTACAGCTCAATGCCCACGTGAGAATATAGAGATGTGATATCTAAATATAGCTTTCTTATTTACAGTATTTAGAGAGTTTGAATAAATAACTTAAGTGAGAGGCTATTTTCCCGTTTATATGTATCATATCACATAGCTCAGTTGGACTAAGTGATCTTCTATCAAAGATATCTACCATACAAAAGAAACAACACAAGCTTTTTATACATCACACACACACACACACACACTCTTAAATTATGAGTGTTTCAATGTGAATGGAATGACTAATTGGTGTGGAAATATCCTTTTTAAATCTCATCTTCAAAATATATAGCTTATTTTCCCTCAGTTATATGAAAATATTCATTCTAAAAAAATTAAGTTCAAATTACTTTGATTCCAATTATATAAATTTAGTGTACTACCATCTAACAAAGACTTAAGGCCACCAAAGACTACCACATTATTTTTATTCTTCTGTATTCTACTTACTAGTTTTCCAGTTATTTTCAATAAATTTTTTATTATTCTGATCAAAAAATTAATGCATACTCCTTTCAGGAAAAGTTCAAAGAGAATAAAGAAGAAAAATGTCTGTAAGCATAGTACCAAGCAGTAACCAATGTTAACAAAGATGAACTGATTTTTTAAGCTGCAAAATTCTATTTGAAGGTTGTAAAATGATAGCTTGTGCTTGACTTTCATTTATCCTAAGGCTTATTGACTTTTCTCTTAACCTTACCTTTGAATGTTAATTGTTTCTAATGAGAATACCAAATATTTATAAAATAAACTAGTTATATGTTACTTTACTTTCAACCTGCTATGTCAGTGGATAATGACAGACTTTAGTCATGACATATATTCAGTATAATAAATGTAAATAAAAGCTATAAGGTTTCTCAAAAGTTACAAAACTAAGAAACAACTTATATTCAACTTTTTTTCCACTATAATTTTATCTGCTATTAAATTTATTGTCTTCTTACTTTTGCCTATTTTGTGTTTTAAACACTTATTAATTTAGAGTATTATCCTCACTCCCTCCCTGTAGAGGAGGAAATTAAGGTTCAGTGAAATCAAGTAACATATAAATGATTGGCAGGACAATGAGATAAACCGAACCCAATTTCTATTCACTCACTGTTTACCACATCACAATCTTTTGGTCTTATCACGCAGAGGAAAATGAAATACATTTTAATTCACTTGAAACTAAATTTCTGTAATGCTCTTTTCCTTCAGCAAATTTGCAACGAAGCTTCCTAATTATAGTTTGGGTAGGCTAAAACTCGAATAAGTTCACATTCTTAAAGGACACATGAATTAGGTGGATGGATGTGAATGGGGGTAGCGGAGGTGAAAAATGAGAAAATTCTCATCTGGAAACCAGCAGAACATTTGGGAAAAGGCCTTCAAACAAGATTAAAGATTCACCATGGGTGAGTCCTAGGCAAATATATATTTAAGTACCAGACATTTTTGTCTGGCTTTTGTTAATACTGCTGCCTTCATCACTCCCTTCCCCCATACCCTTACCCCTTACTTACTCATCCTCTCTCTCAGACATGGAATGATATTCCATGTATACATCAGGATGGCCATACAGATTGTCACTAATTTATGTTGGTTGATTTCTAGCTTCTTCCCTGAGCCCTCAGGTGCCATTCTCTCCTGCCCAGGCCCTCTACAATGATGCATAACAAATCCAACAACCATTAACCAACAGCATTAAATGCCAGATGGAAGGGGAACTCCAAAACTGTGTTCACAACCATTTTGATCATCTGATGCCATTCCACACAGCTGTTAGATACTTTTAATATCCTGCTTATACCAATTTCTATTTGTCTTCAATCATTTCCACTTTTACTTCTGTGGGGGCAGGATGGGGATAGAGGAGAAAGGTTAGATGGAGGGAAAAGTCAGAAAGGAAAGAAAAATGGAGAAGTGGAATGGTGTCTGCCAGGCAGGGAATGAAGTCATACAGAAGCTAATGATGTTCTTCTAAAGAGACTTTGTGTGCTCATGGGCAAAAGCAGAGCTAGCTACTTTAAGGACCTGATTACAGTATATAGCACTGAAGTAGGGGACGAGGGCCTTCTCCAAATTCATGCAATGAACTCCTCACCACCTGGGCCACTGGTAGATTAGAAGCTAAGGGGATCATTCATGCACTTAAACAATGATAGTAGGGGCACCTTGGTGGCTCAGTGGTTGAGTGCCTTTGGCTCAGGTCGTGATCCTGGGGTCCTGAGATCAAGTCCCACATCAGGCTCCTGGCAGGGAGCCTGCTTCTCCCTCTGCTATGTCTCTGCCTCTCTCTCTGTGTCTCTCATGAATAAATAAATCTTTAAAAAAAAAAAAACAATGATAGCAGCTCCCCCCTTCCTCCTCCTTTTCTCTCTTGTTCTTTCTTTCTCAATATATAAGTGATATATATACCTCAAAATGATTATTGCTATAGCATTAGCTAATACCTCCATCAGGTTACATATTTCTCTTTTATGGTGGGAATATTTAAGACCTACTCTTTCCACAATTTTCATATATATAATACAGTATTAATTATAATCACCATGCCACTGTACCTTAGATCCCCAGAACTTATTCATCATATAACTGAAAGTTTGTACTCTTTAACCAACCTCTTTCATTCCTCCTACCCACGAGCCCCTGGTAACCAAACTGAAATCTCTCTTCTTGTACCTTCCTACCAGTTGATCCTATTTTTATTCCTTTGGGTTTTACAGAGAAATCAAATTCCTTCATGGGAGTAATTCTTCAGATAATTAAAGAGTACAGTCTCGTGTCCATTACCTCCTCTGTTGTGGGTAAACACTATTTCATCATTATTTCATGTATGACCTGATTTCTAGTGTCTTCTTCATCTTATATCTTGGATTTGAATTTCCTTTAAATTCCTCTTAAAATGCAGTGCCCAGAACTTGGTATCATGCCACTTAAAACGGCTAGCTCAAAATAGAAACCACCAACTTCAATATTCTAGACATTTAAAGAAGCCTAAAATTATATGGGTTTTATTTTTTTAATGTTTTTAGTAACACAATACCATTTCATCATATAGTGCAAAATGTAACTAGAAGTCACTATGTTTTTCAGATACTGTTGTGTCTTACTTTCTCTCCATATACTTTTTATTTTGAGATAATTGTGGGTTCATATGCAGTTATAAAAAATAAAACAGAGAGACTGTGTGCACTCTTAACCCAGTTTTCTCTGATGGTAACTAACTTATAATACCTCAACCAGGATATTGACATTAATACAGTGAAAATATAGAATAGTTTTCATCACAAGGTTTGTGTTGCCCTTTTATAGCTCATATCTGCTTCCTGCATGCCCCAATCTCTTCTTAAACCCTGGCAACTACTCAACTTTCCTCCATTTTGGCAATGTTGTTATTTCAAGCATGTTATATAAATGGAAACATATAGCATGCAATATTTTGGAATTGTATTTTTATATTTAGTATAATTCCCTGGATAGTCATCTAGATTGCTGCACAAATCAATAGATCATTCCTTTTTTACCGCTGAGTAGTACTCCATGGGTTAAATGTATCACAGTTTATTTCACCATTCGCCCATTATATGATATCTGTGTTGTTTCCTGTTTGGGGCTATTATGAGTAAAGTTGTCGCAAATATTAGTGCACCAGGTTTTATGTAAACATAAGTTTTCATTTCTCTGGGATAAATGTCCACGAGTGCAATTGCTGGGTTGTACAATAGTTGCAGGTCTAGTTTTATTTTGTTCTGTTTAGAGTGGCAGTGTAATTTTACATTCTCACCCACAATACATGAGTGAGCCAGTTTTTCTGCATCCTAACGTTTGGTGGTGTCACTATTTATTATTTTAGCCATTCTAATAGTATGTGGTGATATTTTATTGTGGCTTTAAAGCATTTTCCCCTAATGGCTAATGAAGTCTCATGTGCTTATTTATTATCAGTATATTCTCTTTGGCAAAATGTCTTCTCATATCTTTTACCCATTTTCCTAATTGGATTGTTTGTTTTTACCATGGAATTTTACTCTAAAATAATAAGCAAGCTCATGTTTAACATTTTAAAATCTGTTAAAATTTCACATGATGTCTTCTTACTTGTTTCTACCTCTTCCTCTCTTGCAGTGTCAAACCTGAAACAATTTGAATTTCCTTATTTTCTTCAAAGAGGCTTGTCACTCTGAAATTAAGTTTACTTGGTTGCTTCTTTAACCTCAGATCTCTTGTGAGTTCAAAACAAAATATGATTTTGTAAATCATTCAAGCTTCTCTTTTTGTTAGCATGGGGGCAATGTTATCTTGAAGATTTCTAGTTACTAAGAGGAAATGGAACTACTTAGGAAATATATTATGATCAGCTCACAAATAATGCTAACCAGAAAGAAGAAAAAATATTGGACTTTATAATTAAAGATGTTTGTTTGTTGGTAAACACCATTAAGAGTATGACTAAGCAAGCCACAGAGAAGGACATATTTTCTCTTTATATAAATATATAGTTTACCAACAAATAGCTCACACCCAAAACATATAGAGAAATCTCACAAAATTATTAATAACAAAAAAAATCAAGAGAAATTGAGGTAAGAGTAAAGCAGCACTTTACTCTTTACATTGGCTATACTCTTATATTGGCTATATCCAAAAAGCCAATAAATACATTAAAGTTACATAACCTAATTTATCACCAGGAAAATGCAAAAGAAAACTTCAGTGAGGTACCACTATACACAAAAATTGCTAAAGTTAGGGCAGCCCTGGTGGCGCAGTGGTTTAGCGGCGCCTGCAGCCCAGAGTGTGATCCTGAAGACTCTGGATCGAGTTCCACGTCAGGCTCCCTGCATGGAGTCTGCTTCTCCCTCTGCCTGTGTCTCTGCCTCTCTCTCTCTCTCTATCTGTGTGTTTCTCATGAATAAATAAATAAATCTTTAAAAAAATATATTAAAAATTTTTTTTAAAAATTGCTAAAGTTAGGAAGACTATATATTGGGATAGCCACTTGGGCAAAGACTTTGATATCATCTAACAATGCTGACCATGTGTATTTACTCTGATCCAATAATTCCCCTCCCAGGCATATAACAAATAGAAATGTGGGGAGTAGGAAGATGGCAGGATAAGGGGTGTATGCAGATGTCTAGAGTAAGACTACCCTTAATAGCCAAATTCTAGAAATTACCCAAGTGTATCACAGTATAGAATGGATAAAGTATGATAAATTCATCCAATTGAATACTATGCATCAGTGAGATAGAACTACGACTACACTTCATAATATAATGTTAAGAAAAAAATCCAGGCATAAAACACTATGTATTGTGTAACTCCAATCATATAACACTGAAAACCAGGCAAAACTAATCTAGGAAATTATAAATCAGGGTAAGAGATACCAGTTGGGAGGAGACTGGACCTCGGGACATGACAGAGACATGGGGAAAGCTTCTGTTGTACAGGTCCTAGCCTATTTATTAATTTAGATTCTGGCTAGTTTGATCTATTCATTTTGTAATAATTAACTGAGCTGGGCTCTTATCATCTCTGTAGTTTTATCAATATAAGTTATGCTTCATTAACCAAGGTTATCTTTTTAATTATCTTTTCTCCCTTCCCCCTGCCCCAACCATGGATAAGCAGCCCTCCAGGATGGCCAATAAAAGATGAGATTTTTCTGAGTATCACTTTTGACATATATCGCTGAGATTTTATTGGCATGCATTAGTCATGTACTGAGTTCAGTTATTTTCAAGGAGCACTTTGTGACAGCTTTAGATAGTCATTCTCTTATGCTATTGTAAAAATCACACTCAAGAGCTGCAACACTTTTACACCTTGAGAGTAGCATCTTAAGGTTTATTTCCCTCATTTCATAGTAAGTTTCTCAATTTTGTGGTTCTAGCAACATATTTCTCCAATTTTATTAACAACATATTTATGTCCATAGATTTTGAGCCTGATGAAAGCACAAATTGCTGGTGGGCATATGAAACATTCAGTAAGAGCCACCTGAGGTTGAGTTCTGGGATTTCCCTCTTACTGCTGATGGATGGTGGTAAAATGTATCTCATGTCAGTGTGCTTGGTATCTTGAAGTAGTCTATAGAAAGGTTATCTAAGCCAGATGTTAGCCAAGTCCCTCTGTGGGTCTCCTTAGGGTTTGTTTGGGTCTTCATGTTCTGTTCACTGAGGTTCTATATTCAGGAAGGACTTTTTTTTTTAAGTTTTATAATATTATTATTGATATTATCATCAGTATGAATATTATGGCAAAGATCTAAACAGCTCTTATCTTGTGCCCCAGCCTGCTTCTGGCAGGTCCTATTTTTTATTTTTTTATTGGTGTTCAATTTGCTAACATATAGAATAACACACAGTGCTCATCCCATTAAGTGTCCCCCTCAGTGCCCATCACTTAGTCACCCCCACCCCCCGCCCACCTTCCCTTTCTACCACCCCTTGTTCGTTTCCTAGAGTTAGGAGTCTCTCATGTTCTGTCTCCCTTTCTGATATTTCCCACTCAGTTTTTCTCCTTTCCCCTTTATTCCCTTTCACTATTTTTTATATTCTCCAAATGAATGAGACCATATAATGTTTGTCCTTCTCTGATTGACTTATTTCACGCAGCCTAATACCCTCCAGTTCCATCCACGTTGAAGCAAATGGTGGGTATTTGTCATTTCTAATGGCTGAGTAATATTCCATTGTATACATAGACCACATCTTCTTTATCCATTCATCTTTTGATGGACACCGAGGCTCCGTCCACAGTTTGGCTATTGTGGACATTGCTGCTATAAACATTGGGGTGCAGGTGTCCTGGCGTTTCATTGCATCTGTATCTTTGGGGTAAATCCCCAACAGTGCAATTGCTGGGTCATAGGGCAGGTCTATTTTTCACTCTTTGAGGAACCTCCACACAGTTTTCCAGAGTGGCTGCACCAGTTCACATTCCCACCAACAGTGTAAGAGGGTTCCCTTTTCTCCGCATCCTCTCCAACATTTGCTGTTTCCTGCCTTGTTAATTTTCCCCATTCTCACTGGTGTGAGGTGGTATCTCATTGTGGTTTTGATTTGTATTTCCCTGATGGCAAGTGATGCAGAGCATTTTCTCATGTGCATGTTGGCCATGTCTAGGTCTTCCTCTGTTAGATTTCTGTTCATGTCTTTTGCCCATTTCATGATTGAATTGTTTGTTTCTTTGGTGTTGAGCTTAATAAGTTCCTTATAGATCTTGGATACTAGTCCTTTATCTGATACGTCATTCGCAATTATTTTTTCCCATTCTGTAGCTTGTCTTTTAGTTTTGTTGACTGTTTCTTTAGCTGTGCAAAAGCTTCTTATCTTGATGAAGTCCCAATAGTTCATTTTTGCTTTTGTTTCTCTTGCCTTCGTGGATGTATCTTGCAAGAAGTTACTGTGGCCAAATTCAAAAAGGCTGTTGCCTGTGTTCTCCTCTAGGATTTTGATGGAATCTTGTCTCACATTAAGATCTTTCATCCATTTTGAGTTTATTTTTGTGTCTGGTGTAAGAGAATGGTCTAGTTTCATTCTTCTGCACGTGGCTGTCCAATTTTCCCAGCACCATTTATTGAAGAGACTGTCTTTTTTCCAGTGGATAGTCTTTCCTCCTTTGTTGAATATTAGTTGACCATAAAGTTGAGGGTCCATTTCTGGATTCTCTATACTCAGGAAGGACTCTTGATCTCCCTTAGGTCTCAGCTTCCAGACCTGTTCACATTTCTCTGTCATAGGTAGGATTTTAAGATGGCTCCATGACCTTTGTTCCCTGGTGTTATTCCCATGATTCTGTTACATTAAATGGTAAAAGTAATGTTGCAGAGGTAATTAAGGTTACTAGTCAGTTGACTTTGAGATAATCAAAAGAGTCACTACTGGATTGGCTTTAACCTAATTACTTTAAGACAGTTTTTCTCCTGAAGATAGCTGAAGGAGAGAGATTCTAAGCACAAGAAGGATCCAATATACTGTGGTTGACTTTGGAGATGAAGGGTGACCTCTAGTTGCTGAAATTAACATCCAGCTGACAGCCTGCAAGGAAAGAGGGCTTAGGTCTTTTGAATTAGATGCTGCCAGCACTCTGGCATGTTGGAAGCAGATTCTTCCCCAAAGCTTTCAGGCAAGAACCCAGCCCAGTGGACAACTTGATTTTGACTCTTTCCTAAAGAGAGAACTCCATCAAACCTGCCCAGACTTCTAACTTTGGGAACCATGAGTTAATAAATGGGTGTTTGTTATCGAAGTTGATTTTCTGAAATAGAAGGGTAAGCTAATGAAAGGGCGCTGTTTTAAGCAGCTAAGTTTGTGGTGATTTGTTATGCAGCAATAGAAAATAAATGCACCCTCCCAGATGTGCAATTTATCACATTTTTCTTTTAATTTCACAATACAACTAACAAATGTGCACACAAGGCATTTGTGCTTTTTACAGACTTTTAATGAAGATTTAAAAGGTAATTACTAGAGACATATTGCCGATTCTTGTACCAGTTAATCAAAAATTTGAAGTTAAGATTCTCTATTCTTTCAAAGCCACTTGACCATTTATGCCAAATCAGGAATCATCTTAAGTTCAGAATTTATTTTTTCTAATTATTTCTTGGAACTATATTAATCAGCTCAAAATAGGTATCATTATTGTGCACTCACTAAGTGGCACCATTCTTACTAGAAGCTTAGTTTTACATACATGATCTGATTTAACATTTATGATAACCATGTAAAATAATGATTATTATGTTTAATGTAAATATGAGAAACATGAGATCCAAAAAGTTTATCAATTTTGTTCAAGGTCGCATAGTTAACAAAACCTGGAAGCAGGATTAGAAACCAATCACTCCAATATTGAATATTCTTTTTTTTTTTTTAATTCTTTTTTTTTTTTTTTTTATTTATGATAGTCACAGAGAGAGAGAGAGAGAGAGAGAGAGAGGCAGAGACACAGGCAGAGGGAGAAGCAGGCTCCATGCACCGGGAGCCTGACGTGGGATTCGATCCCGGGTCTCCAGGATCGCGCCCTGGGCCAAAGGCAGGCACCAAACCACTGCGCCACCCAGGGATCCCAATATTGAATATTCTTAACTGTCATACTGTGTCATCTCTTATGTATTCATCAGTAATAATAAATACCCTATGAGTGTCATGATATCTTCTCTCCCAACTCTTTAAGATAAAATTCCAGTTGGTAGAATTATCTTGAGTGTTGTGGTCAATATGAATAAAGTTAATCTAAAAGCCCTTTGAAACACCTTATATCTATATAGTTAAAATAAGGGCTAAAAATGAATTAAAAATTAAAAAATAAGGGCTACAAAGAGAATTTATTGCTTGATGCTCCTGTGCTAGGCACTGAAGATACAATGTAAACAGATTTTAGCCCACAAAAGACAAAATCTGGAGGGTGGAGGATTGAGTGACAACTAAATGTAATTAATTTAATTTTAATTTAAAACAATTTAATTGTGGAATTACATAAAATAATTTGATCACAATGCAGACTCCCACTGCCTCTGGTTCTGAATCTCACCCTGCTTCCCCACCTTCACATATTGATAATAAAAACCTTTATATCTGAGTTAAGCAAAAGCATTTCTCTGCTAATATAAAGGCGGCAACTTTTAAATAAAGGTCCTACAAATACCCTCAGAGATTCTGACCCATTAAACTGTTCCTTCAGGAGAAATAGACTCTCCCTTGTCACCTTAATGGTATAGATACCTTAAGATGTCTTCATGAAATGAGCTTTATTTGAGTCAGAGGCCCTGATGCAGTAAAAAAAAAAAAAAAAAAAATGGATTTGGAAATAAACCCTTTGGATTTGTTTGGGGGTAAGGGAGTCAAAGATGCAGAGTTAGGGAAAGGAGGAGTGTCTGGAGAGATGTACTCTACAGAGGAGTGTCATTTTAAGAGATGCACTGCCCTTCCACAATCTCCCAATCACGATATTAACTTGCAAGAACACTCATCCAAGTTTATCTTCTGAAATAAGGAACAGTCCTTACCTTGAGGTTACTAATGGACTTAATGTTTAGGGATGAAAGGTTTTACATTTCACAATTTACAATTAAATACATTATAGTCTTGCCTTTTGAATGCAAAATATGGAAGAATTTAAAGTGAATCTACTATAAAATATAAGATTTATAATTAGCAGAAAAAGTCTCCTTCTGGTCTATTATTTAAGCAAGAATATTAGAATCATTATAAAGCCTGAAGGAAACTCCAAGTAGAAGATGGTGATTTTATCTAGAAACTAGCACTATTATTGACTTTCTTCTCTGGCTAATACAAAATATCAGTTAGAGTTCTGATCTCAGTAGTACATTTCTATAGTACTGGGGAAAAAAGCAAATTATAGAATACACTCATCTGTAGCAATTATTTTCTATTTAGTACAACCTGGCAGTAAATGTCTTGCTGACTTAAGTTACTGATGAATACTAAAGTATATGTTTGGGCCAGAATTTAAGTATTGACAGAAGACCTAAAAATACCCCAAACAGCCACATTACATACTTGTTTTTGGCCATTCATTATTGGGTTCCTAATAAAAATTCTAGATGTCTATCATCTGGATCCAAATATCAACTGTCTTCAAGTTCCCCTAAATTTAGGATGAGTGACATGAAGTGTTTTAACATTCAACTGAACTCCGGAAAGGTTGCTGTAACACTTGCTGAATGACTACATTCATTTGCCTGAAGAACATTTTATGCTCTAGAGAGAGTATATATTCCACCAAATGGTACATTTTCAGATAAAAAATGTCCTTCATTTTAAAATGAGCAATTTCTTACAGGAAGCAGTTTGTTATTGTTTCTGCACTAGAACACATTATTTATTGACCTCCACGTAATCTGTAACAACTACACTTTTAAAAAGACTTGAATCTTATATAAACTCTTATTCCCTCTAAATTCCAACTTAGACAGTTTTTCCCTTGCCTACAAGGTGAATTTCTTCATGGAAAATGATAGTTAAAGGTTGAATTCCTTTAACGCTCAAGCATAATTACCATTAGTTTCAATGGAGAAAAATGTTTAGTATCTAAAACCTTAAAAAAACCATTGTTGCTAATTCAACACCAGTTCTCATTCAGACAGAAACAACTACTTCAGTGGTTAACGTGAGTTATTATAATATAATTTAATAAGATAGTCTCTCTTTGTTAATGAGATTTAACTAATTTAATTAAATTAATTTAACTTGATGTAGCTGCTTACCTGCTCAAGTTAGTCCTTCAGAGGCTACCATGTAACTTACACAAAATCTATACTTATAAACAAAGCATATATATTATGCTCTGCATTTCTATAGTAACTTATATTGTAACACTACCTAAATGGAACAGTAAAGACAAAATAAACCAATAAACAGTAGAAATGGTGTCAGACCCAATGAACACTACTGGCACCAAGGAGGTGTGAAATAAGAATTCATTGTGGCTATAAATTCAAGCACTAGAACATTGAGAACTTAAACTTGCTCCAGTTCCACATGTGTGGAGACAATCATGCTCTATTTTTGAGCTATTCATCTGTGTATGAGGTAAGCAAAATCCTAAAGACTTTTCACCCAAATTCGCACAGCCATCTGATACTCAGCCAGGGCATATTTATTGTTTTTTAAGTTATATTTTAGTTATTTTGAGTATTAACCTCCCTAGTTTTTCAGTTTAAGAAATCAGTTCAGTGTTTCTCATTCTACCTTAAAGTCCTCTAAAATATACCTATAAATAATATAATTTAAAGAAAAAAATTCTTACTACTTTATGAGGACTTATTAGCCATTTGTGTTGGTTTTTATAAATTATTATCTCCACATATAATTTTTGGGGAAAGTATTGAGAAAATATCAGGCTGTATATGCATAAATTTTAATTCAAAATAATGTTCATATCTCCTTTTCTTTTTCTAGTTATTGTGGGGTATCCTGATCAGACGGGGGGCCACCAAATGTGGAGTGCTCAGATCAAGCAGAGTCTGGCAGCATAAGTGATGAAAGAACCTGTTGGTTCTGGGTCAACACTAAATTCTTCTCATATACTTTCAGAGACTTTACTGTGACCCACAGTAAGAAATACATTTTACGTCATGACCCAACATACATACTCAAATATGTATGTTTTAAATATATATATAAAGGAAGCAAAAATTTAACAAAACCATATTTACCTTTACTAAGTGTGATATATTGTTATTTTCTCTCATTTTGTTTTTTAAAAAAAGCAATGCAAAAAAAAAAAAAAAAAAAAAAAAAACCAAGACAGAACAAAAGAGAAGTTTACTGAATACATTGCAAGGGAGTAGTGAGCAGGACAGCAAAGGAGAGACTTTCTGTGATAAGGTGGTGGTGAGGGGCCACATTATAGAGTAGAGTGAGGGAGTATGGGGATGTATAGAATTTTCCATTTTTTGGTAATCTTTGTAACTGTGCTTGCTTGTAATTGGTTACTTAGGGCCTATGGTTATTTCAAGGTGGGTCATTTAATGAACCTGTTTGCATTCACCTAGTGGTTACTGATGCATTTCCCATCGCACAAGACTGTTGCCTAAAAGAGGCCTCTACAGTTACTATACTGTTTCCAACAAGTATGAAAGGCAAACTTAAAAAATTTTTTGTACATTTGTGATATCCATCTTCCTTTCCATCTGTACTCTACTCTGATATGACGTTTGCTCCCATTGCACCATCAAAAATTCTTTTGTTAGGGCACCTGGTGGCTCAGTTAGTTAAGTGTCTGCCTTGGGCTCAGGTCATGATCCCAGAGTCCTGGGATAGAGCCCCACCTTGGGCTCTCTGCTCAGCAGGGAGCCTGCTTCTCCCTCTCCCTCTGCCTGCCCCTCCCCCTGCTTGTGCTCTCTGTCGAATAAATAAAATCTTAAAAAAATCTCATGCTAATATGACTAATGACTATGTCACTCTTCCCTCTCAATTTGCTCTACTTGTATCAGTTTCCCTCCATTTGAGCCTTTCCTCCTTTTTAAAATCCTTATATCTTTTGCTTCCAGAAAACTATACTCTTCTGATTATCTTGTTACCATGCTTGTCTGCTCCTTAATGGTCATCTTATCTGGAATTTCTTTTTTTTTTTTTTTTACCAAAATTACAGGTACATAGTTTAGACTTTTCTCATGAAGACTCAAGTTGACCCTTAAGATCTAATGGAATTTGCCTGTCTAGGTTTTGGACTTGCTTGGGACCCCTTCTTTATTAATATATCTAGATCTATTTAGAGCTGTCTTTTGTTCTGTTTCTCTGAAGAATCCCAACACAGATTTTGGTACTAAGAAGTGGGGTGCTTCTATAACAAATATCTAAACATGTGGAAGCAACATTGATAATAAGTAGTGGGTAGAGACTGGAAGAGTTTTTAAGTGCCCGCTAGAAATATGGATGCTAAGTGTGATTCTAGTGAGATCTCAGACATGAGGAACATGTTATTAGAAACTGGAAGCAAGGCAATCCTTGTTATAAACTGGCAAAGAATTTGGCTTAACTGTATCCTGGTGTTTTGTGGAAGGCAGAACTATCAGCTATGAAATCGTATATTCAGCTGAAGAGATTTCTAACCAAAGTGTTGAAGGAGCATCTTGGTTCCTTCTTGACTGCTTATAATAAAAAGTAAAAGGAGAGACAGAAATTGACGAAGAAAATGTTGAGCAAAAAGTAACCAGAATTTGAAGATTGGAAAATTCTTAGCTTATCCACATTACAAAAAATTGCAAAGTTTGTTTTGAAGCATGTGGCTAAGGATATGGATGAATCACCATTTGATAAAGAGATCATAGGTGTGACTCATGGACTTAATCAGCTATTTCAGTAGAAGTCAGGAATAGAGATGGGATTATGCCAGCAAATACACCACCAGTGTGAACTAAAAGGAACAAAGAAAGTGGGATGGAATGAAAGAAGGTTTGGATATCTTGGAATCTTCAGGACTGGACCATAATGCTACTCAGTCAGCAGCATACAATGTTTTATTCATTAAGAAAAGGGAAGAATGACCCTGATGGCAATCATTAGAACTGCCACTCCCACCACAGGCTCAGGGGGCAAGGATGTTTTCTCCTTTGTTTTAGAGAGTAAGGCCATCCCTCAGAGTTGTGAGGGTGATGTTGCCACCCCTTTGGGTTTGGAGTGTCAAATCAAAGGATTATTCTTGAGACTTGGGATCTACTGAAATTTGCCTTTCTAGGTTTTGGATTTGTTTGGGACCTGTCAACCCTTCCTTTTGATTCCTCCCTTTGGGAATGGGAATGTATATCCTATGCCTGCCCTATCACTATATTTTGAAGCACATAACTTGTCTGATCACAGGTTCACATCTGGAGAGGAATTTTGCCTCAGACTGAATCATACCTTGAGTCTCATCTACATCTAATTTGGATGATATTTAGATGAGGCTCAGGACTTTAGATATGATGATGAAATGATCATACTTTTGGGGCTGTCGAGATGGAATGAGTATTATCTTGCATGTGACAAGAACATGAATTGTGGAGGAGAGGGTTGGAATCTATAGACTGAATTGTGTCATCCCCAAATGCCTACATTAAAGCTCTAAATCTCAGTGTGACTAGGTCTGGAGGTAAGATCTTTAGGAGGTAATTAAGATTAAATGAGGTCTTGAGAATGGGGCCCTAATCTGACAGGACTGTGACCCTATAAGAAGAGATCTCTCTCACTGCCTTGAGAGGACACAGTGAGAAGGCTGTCTGTAAGCTAGAAGAGAATTCTCACCAGAACCCAGTCATTCTGGTAACCAACATGATCTCAGACTTCTAGGCTGTAAAACTTTAAGACAATAAATTTCTGTTGTTTAAGCCACCCAGACTATGGTATATTGTTACAGCAGTCTGAATAACACATATAGGAAATAGAAGCTGAACAGTACAGTCAGTGCTTACATAGAGGAATCTGAAAGCTGCTGCTACAGTTGTTTTGTCCTTTTTTGGTTATAAATAATACATCAACAGTTACTATTTTTTATTGTTTTATAATGCTTTTTTAAATTTTGCAGTAAATCCTTTCGCAGCAATGAGCTAAAAAATGAGAGGGCACGTTTAATGAAAAATTAAATACTGAATTTCCATTTCTCAAGATAGTTGATTACGGATGTGTAACTTGCAAAAATTATTTGTTGACATTTACTTTTCACTATGATGGATGATACAGAAGCATCTACAGAAGGTGTGTTTACATATCAATCCATGAACCATATCTTTTCATCTAAATCAATTGCTTGTTATTCTAAATTAATGTTTATTTTGATTCTAAGTTTTCTTTAACACCTTTGAAACCTGAAGTGACTGTGGTTAATGTATTGGCTTTATGATCAAAAGACAGTTACAGATAGTTAAATGGCACCAGGATAACATTAGGGTCATTAAATGCTTCAGGTACAAAATAAGTGAATTCCAATAATAGGGTTTCTGTTTTGTTTTGTTTTTCATGCAGTTCATAAAATCAAAGAAAAGCTTTTGGAAGTTTATTCAACTAAAAGTGAAACATCTGATATTACTGTGAATGTTATTGTAAACTTGATTAAGTTCAAAATGGAACAAAAAATTACTTTTGTGGTGATAATATGAACAAGATGCATGTGTGGTGGAGCACAGCATTTTGGTAAAAGCAATATTCTTACTAAATTAAGGAACTTATGGGGCAGAAATTTTCCTTTATCTACTGTGGTATACATATAAGTAATAATTACATTCAAACAAATCGCAATGTCTACTAATCAAAATAGAACCTGTAGATGTCACATTTTACAATATTGTTATATATATGCACAGATAAACTAACTGAACTATAAAATTGCTGTGATGAAGCAGATGTTGAATTAATTAGAAAAAGCTTCAGCAGAGCTATGCTGCTTAGCATCATCGGATTTTAGAAATGTTTTAACCTCTGAAGGACTACTTTGAAGCCAGCCTAAGTGTCCTACATTGACAATAAACCTTTTTATAAATTAACTGATCCTCCTAAATTTTGGTTGCATATTTTAAAAATCAGTTGAATATCTCTAAAGCTGTTTAACCAATGGTATGTCAAAAAGATTGTTTTTCAAACTTTTAAAAATTGCAATTATTACAACTAAATCTTACAACCAAGAGATATTAACATTTATACTTATAAAAGCAAAAAAGGAAGTGGATTATACAGTGAGTTAGGAGGTATGAGACTTAACTTTTTTTCAGGTATAATATACATAAAGTTGTAAATTAATCATAAGGGTACATCTTGATATATTTTCATTGTCTAATGATTGTTTCATAGCCTGATTTTATATAAACTTATGTGTATATATGTATATCCATGTATTTACCCACCTGGTTAAGATACTGAATATTCTAACACTACATAAACTTTCATATCTCTGTGTAAAATTTCATTTTAAAAATGAACAGCTCAGCTTTGAAATATCTGAAGCAACTTTTGATTGAGCTAATTTTGCATTAATTTATATTCCATCTCAGGATGCAAAGGAATTGGGAATGCCTATGATTTTGAACATCTCAATTTGGATAAAAATTCAAGATTCACAAATTAAGCAAGCCTATTTGGTCTCATGAAAAATATAATCAACAAAGTTACTCAAAAGGAGGCAAAAAGATAGTACCTATAAAAATATTAGGGTTGAATCACTTGTACAACTTAATATAAAACAAATTAGAATTAAGAATATCTTTTACTAAGTAGAATTAGCTCTGAGTTTATCAGGTACTTCATCAATAACCAAGAGTGCTTTCTCTATTAAAAATATTATTATGCTCTATAGAGATGGGTCAGTAGGAGATATAAATAATTCCTAGTTTATCAGCAATGAAGTGCATTTTAAAGAAGACTGCTAGCAATTTTGTAAAAAGAATAGAACATAATAAAAATAGTTTTTGGAAAAATACTGTTGTGGTATTAGATACAGTTATATAGGAAATTGATTAAACTATATGAATATCCATTGAGTATTTAATCAGATGCTATTTTAATGCTTATATGATTAAAGATTTTAAATTTTGCTTTAATGTACAAAGTTATACGTGTTTAATTTTTTTTTAGAAAACATGCTCTAACTTTTTGTTAGGGATTAATGTCAAACACACGGAAAAGTTGGAAGAATAAAAAAATGTACAGAGGATAGCTATATATCCTCTGATTGCACTCACCTGCTGTTAACATTTTGTCTCATTGCTAACAATGCCTAGACTAGAAGAGCCCTAACTCTTCTCTCACCTTTGAGAGTAAGTTGCATATATTCTAACTTTTTGCCTTCTGTTCCTAAATACCTTGGTACTTATTTCCTAAAAGTAAAGATACTCTTTTATAATAAAACCACAGTACAGTTATCATTACCAGTAAATGTAATACCTCTATTTGGTCTTTATCTAATCCAACATCTATATAGTAATTTTGTCAGATCCAGATATTGCATTATTTATTGTACTAATTATCAATTTCTACATAATGAGTTATCCCAAAACTGAATGGCTTAATGCAATAAATATTTATTTTTAAAAGATTTTAATTGAGAGAAAGAACATGAGGGCCCCCCCACCCCCCCCTGCAGAGGCGGAGGCAGACTTCCCACTGAGCAGGGAGGGAGGGAGGGAGCCGGATGCAGAGCTTGATGATGACCTGAGCCAAAGGCAGAGGCTTAAACAACTGAGCCGCCCAGGCACCTCTGCAATAAGCCTTGATAATCTATAGTTTCTGAGGTCATGAATTTGAAACAGTTTAGCCTAGTCTCTCATGAGGTTCCAGTCAAGTTGTGATGGCACTATATTCCTCCTAAGCCTTTAAAGGAGCTGAAGGATTCACTTCCAAGGTGGCTTACTCACATAATTGGCAAATTGGTGCTGGTGGTTGGTGGGTCTTATTTCCTCTTCACACAAGCCTCTCCTGGGGCTACCTAAGTGGCCACTGCCTTCCTTGTGAGTGAACAATTCAAGAGAGCAAGGCACAAGTAAGAATGCCTTTTATGATGTCATGAATATCTCACACTGTCATTTCTGCTATATTCTATAATTACATAGAGCAACCCTGATTCATTGTAGATTAGGACTACACAAGGGTATGAATATCAGGAGGTGAGGCTTCTTGAGGGTCACCCTGAAGACTGGCTACCCAACTTGTCACTGATGTCTCTTTTTACCTCCTTTAATTAAAAATATTTCCTTTTTAAAAAGCTATTTCAGGGCACTTGGGTGACTCAGTGGTTGAGCATTTGCCTTTGGCTCAGGTCATGATCCTGGGATCCTAGAATCCAATCCCATATCAGGCTCCCCGCAGGGAGCCTGCTTCTCCCTCTGCTTATGTCTCTGCCTCTCTCTCTCTGTGTCTCTCATGAATAAATAAATAAAATCTTTAAAAAAACTGTCTCAAAAAAAAACTGTCTCAAAGAACTAATTTATATTTTATAATTCTTTTATAGTTGTTTAGCTCACCAGTATAATAAAGTAAGATGGAATCAGCCAAATAAATTGTTTAATTATGTTTATTGTCATGTTTTACCCTCAAATCTGTTCCAATTTGGACAATAACTTATTTTGGTCACCCTAGTCTCAGCTTAAAAGGTATTTTTTTCTAGAGTTTTTTTCTGAACCCACCCTAGAATCAATTATTTCCCCCCTTTAAGATCTCTCTTTATATTTTGAACTTTTCCTTAACACGATACTAATCCAACATTCTCTTTGTGTTACTTCCACAAAGGCAAGAACTATGTTTAAAATGAATAAATGGATAAAATACTACACTAATTATCAACATTGTTTTAGTGCTCGATCATTATATTTAATCATAACTATACTCTAGGGAAATGTAATCATATAAGGAAATATGAAAGTAAATTTAGCCAATTAAAATGCCAACTAAAACCCCTTTATTTATTCATTTATTCACTAGACAAATGTTTACCAAGCATCTCTACTATGTGCTAGCTACCTAGGCTGGGGATCCACTGCCTAGGTAAGGTTCTCTTATGAAGCTTCCATTCAGGAGTATGACTAAAAATTAAGCAAAATAAACTAATAAGTCAAAAAATAATTCCACATTGTGATGAGTGCTACATACAATAAAATATCTTGATAGGTAGTTACTAGGAGTAGTGGTAAGAAATGGCTACTTTAGACAGGAGTTTACAGTAAGTAACTCCTCTGAGGAAGTGGCATTTGAACTGAGATTGGAACAGCAAGGAGCCATCCATTCCAAGAATAGCAAGCTCTTTTTGCAGGATAGTGCTGTGAATGAAATACAGAATAATCTGTTTTAGAAATGTCTATATAGGGGTGCCTGGGTGGCTTAGCAGTTGAACATCTGCCTTGGGCTCAGAGTGTGATCCTGGGTCCTGGGATTGAGTCCCGCATCAGGCTCCCCACAGGGAACCTGCTTCTCCCTCTGCCTGTGTCTCTGCCTCTCTCTCTGTGTCTCTCATGAATAAATAAAATCTTAAAAAAAAAGAAATGCCTAAATACAAGAATAGCTAGAGATTAAGCTATATTCCATGAGAAACATCCTTAATTTTTTCAAAATATATTTAATTTCCTTAAATGGAAAATTATTTCTCTAGATTATTGCTATTACTATTATTATTATAATAATATACAGTATTATTACTTGCCTTTATACAGTTTTTGTTGTATGGTGAGTACATATGTGGCTAACTGATTTACTCACCATGTACTTTGTATATTTAAGCCATCTGTGTTTAATAGTATGTTAATACATGCACCTGGTTATATCTCAGCTCATAATAGAGCATGAATCATCACATTCGTAGTTCTGAAGGATTGCAGAACTATTCACACTGCTCAAGCACGCTGCTCAAGGAAATATGATTCTGATATAAATACAACCTTAACTCATTCAATTCAGGTCACGTCCTCAAGGTAATGCTTTCAACACATGTATTCTTTACCAGTGGTGGGCACATTTACTTTATAAACCAGCTTTCACATGGAGTTTTGCATCAGAATAACGCTAAACTGAAATTTCAAATTGCTGAGTATGTACCTGGGTTATAAATCTTGATTATAACCACACATTGTCCTTATTCTACAGTGTAAACAACTGAAATAAACTAAATATTTGTTTGCATTGAGTTGTCCATATGAGTTTATTATTCCATATTATTTGTTCTTTAATCCTCTCTAAATATTACATTTATGGAAGTACACTTAACACATGGCTTATGATACTTTGTGCAACACATATATTTCTGAGATATATTGCACAAATCCAACTACTGTAAATGGAATTATTTTCTAAAAGCCCAAGAAGAGTTTGGATTTTAAGGAAATCCTACAGAATCATTTCTCTAAAAGTCTTTCTATAGAGTGACACATTGCTTCTTATTTCATCTACAGAAGGGTCAGATTTTTATGGATCAGGTTTTCTTAGAATATATTTATATACATCACATTCTCTATTCACAGATACTGCTGTACTTTGAAAAACACTTTAATACTGCATATGACCTATAATCATGCAATCTATTTTAGAAATAGTCAAAGATGATGACAAACACACTTGTATCTATGTTATTCATCAAACAAGGTACACACTGTTGATCTTTGATCTCTGGCCTTTTCTAATTGATTTTGCATCTGGATGGTCTCAGGGCTGCAGGCCAAGAAAGTCTGTCATGTTATATGCTAAAATTTCCCCAGCATTTTATAACTGTTTATACATTTCTTGAAGTTTGACCTTAGTGTGTTCTAAGAGTATTATTTCATTCACACTGTTTTTGGTCATCATGATCCCATTTGACATAAAACAGGTAGTTCTTAACAGCATGTAATAGTGCGAAGAGCATGGATTTTTAGATCCAAAGAGACCTATGTCTTAATAATGGCTCTGTTTCTTATAAACTGTGTGGTCTTAAGCTATCTATTTATATTCTCTGGACTCTGACCCCTTATCTAAAAGTCAGATAATGATAGTTTATGGGGGTTTTATGTTGATTAAAGAAACTAAATGGAAACTATAATTGATATTAACAAGTGGTAGTATTACTGAAGAAATTTAAAAGATATGTTTTCCCTTCATATATATGTAAATATACATACATACACATATACTTGTGTGTATCCTTCTCCTGAAACATTGGTTACCCAGGGAGAAAAAAAATCAGATAGTGTCATATTAAAATTTAACTTTCAATCACCTTTTAAATTTTTTTCTTAAAACTTAAAAAATAGATGCCTTAAAAATAAACATAATTTTTAAAATGAGATCAACCTAGAGAGGTGCCCACTGCACATTCTAAATACTTCAGCAGTCTCTTGTCAATTACTAGGATCATTGAAGCACTCCATCCTTCCTGGATACCAGTTTATTTTAAAAGGGTAAAACAAGACATTTGTAGTCATCTTCCCTCAACATAACCTCTTCCATTGTGCATTTATGTATGTCAAGATTATATATGCCAACAATTCCCTACACAACATTTCACCACAAATATTTGTCTTAATTTGTTGACAGGCTAATTAATATTTTCTTGTTGAAAGGAGTCCTACAACCACTTTTAAGGTATTAATCCAGCATATTTCACTATGCTAGAACTTATTAAATGATGCTAAAGTCATTTTTTTTGTTGTCTCTCATTAAGATAAAAGAGAGGATACTTTAAAGTATTACTAGAGATTTAAAGAGGAGCATTTAAAAAAAAGTAAAAAAAAAAATAAAGAGGAGCATTGTATAATGATAATCAGTTATCCACAGGCATAATAAATTTGCTTATAACTTAACATAGCATCAAAACACATAAAGCAAAAAGAAATACATAAAGCAAAAAGAAAAGGAAAAGCAGACAAATTCATAATCACGTGGACTTTTTACACCGATTTTTCAATAACTGAAAAATTTAGTAAGGATATATAGACAGTTTTAACTACAAAATTAACTACAAATTTAACTACTAACTTACCAAAATAGAATACTTTCAACAATTATAGAATCTACATTTTTTTCATTTTATTAAAGTTGATGCACACTCCTTAAGTCTCAATAAATTGTGAAACACAATCAGAAACTAATAATAAGGTAACTAGAAAATCCCAATACTATGGAAAATTATAAATGAAGTTCAAAATAATCTTGGATAAGAGATGACATTACGATTAGACATAGAAATAGTTCTATGCTGAATGAAAATAAATTTGGAAAAAATATATCAACATGAAATAAAACAAAGTTTGAACAGTTAGGTAATAATGAAAACTACTGAATAAACAGTTGTGGGGGTTTTTTGTTGTTGTTGTTCTGAAATTATTTGTACTTTTGTTGAGAAATCAGTAATTTTGTAGAAAAATCTGTAACAAAATTTTGTGAGTGAGGTACTGGTACATTATAAGACAATATTGACTCACTAAGTACAATAATAGCAACAAGAAAAAAAATCCCCAACATAAAGTATTATAATAAAAAATATTCATACAATAATTTATTTTCTTTGGGGTTGGTAATGTTTGTTTAATTTTTTAAAATTTAATTTTTTTACGAGGATAATTACATATCAAAGTTAAAGCAAAATTTTACTGTCTTATTATATCATTTCTTTGAATTCTTGATACTTACTGAAAATTAGTTTATAGAGGAAGAGTATGAAATACAATAAGTAAAAGACTAATAACTTTGAGTAATCAGTAAGAGCTGTTCTTTCAAAAGATACCATTAAGATACCATTACTGTAAAAGTAAGCCATGGACTGGGAAAAGATAGCATGGATAACTGATGAGGGACTTATATTCAGAATTAATATAGTCAACATAGAAAAGAACAACTCAAAAAAGGAAACTGGCAGAAGACTTACTTGAACAGCCACTTAAAAGTCAAATACTATATGAAATTAATGCAAATTACATTCACAATGAAAATCCCACAAGTATCACTAAATTAAAATAACTGACGATTCCAAGGGTTGATGAAGAGGCCTGCCAAAATGATACTGACACAGTAAATTGGCATAATCACTTAGGAAAAGTTCTAAAGTTTGAAGACATGCATTTTCTACAACTCAGCAATTTCACTCATAGATATACCAATCCTTGTGTGTACCAGGTGCTTATAAGGATACCCAAAGCAAGTACAAAGATGTTCACAGCATAGCATTAATAATGTCCAAAAAAATGGGGCAGCCCAGCGGCTCAGCAGTTTAGTGCCACCTTCAGCCCACGGCCTGATCCTGGAGACCCGGGATGGAGTCCCACGTCGGGCTCCCTGCAAGGAGCCTGCTTCTCACTCTGCCTGTGTCTCTGCCTCTCTCTCTCTCTCTGTGTCTCTCATGAATAAATAAATAAAATCTTTAAAAAAATAAAATAAAATAACGTTCAAAAATGAAAACCACTTTAATGCTCATGAATGGTGACTATAATAAATAAATTTGGGTACAAAGGAATTACTAAATAGCAATAAAAGTGAGCGAATTATAGCTACAAAGGGCATGGAGGCCTCTTTCAGTCATAATCAGCTAAAGAAATCAGAAACTGAAAAAAACATAATGTGATTCTTTTCATAAACAGATTAAATTAAACTACAGTCCTTAATGATTCCTATTCCTATTCCTTAATTACCACCTATTTAGGTGGTAATTTGAATGAAAAAAAAGCAAGAGAAGCTTTACTAAGAAATTCAGGACAGCATTTATCTTTGAGGAGCAAGGCATTTGGATGGAGAAGGAGCACACAGGAAAGTGGTGTGCTGGCAGTCTGTTAGCCTGGGTGTCTGCTTTATAGTAATTCAACGAGCTGTTCGTTTTTATTTTGTATACTTTATGCGTGTCTTATTTCACTGTAGAATGTGGGGTTTTTTTTCTCTTACAGAGCTGTGGCTGATATCCTTTGGCTTTCATTTATTGGTATTATTTTTTGTAACCCTGGCTGAAAGGTAGAGTGACTCTGGCGGCCATGGAAGTGGAGAGTTTTTATGAAAACAACAATTAACTCATCAGTCACCAAAACACCAAACCACAACATCTGGAAGACATCAACGAACAGATCAGGTCTACAGTTCTCTCCTGCACAATGCATGAGACCTAGAATAGACTTAAATATTTCAAGTTTCTACAATCTAAGTTCTAAGGTAGTGGGGGCATTTAAGGGAAAGAGCATAAAAGGTTTCACCTCAAAGCATCCTACCATCCCAGTAAACTGGTGTAAGGTCTTATGAATTCTTTGTTTGAGTCTGAAACACTGTACACATAGTTATGTGTAACTATAATCCTAAATAGTGGACTATGATGTTCTTTGAAGTGTGAAACACTGTGTTTCTTGGTGAAATGTTTTCTTTATGGGGCCCTTTATTGAGCCATGCATGGAACAGTTGCTGATTCCTTCCCAATTTAATTATAAAGTCAGTTGTATCACTAATGCAGTTTTGTTCTAGAAAACAGATTCTGGATTACATTCTGTGTCCTTTCTTACCTCCAAAAGTTTTCATCTTTATGGATAAATAAAGAACTATTTTCTATGATTAAAAACAGCAACTCTGGAATCTCTAAACATATTCTGCTTTCTATAATGAAAAGACTAAAATATAAATGATTTTAAATTTGATAATCAAATTATGAATATTCATGTGGAACATCTGAACTAAGGAACTTGGAAAGTGATTGCACTTTAAATAAAATTTAATTTTCTAACAATAAAATACCAAACAAAGCACAAAAATAATTAGGACTATAAAATGAAAAACAAAACATAAACATTCTACAAATATCAAGAGCAGAAGAATGCTGTATATAGATAAATGAAAAATATCTTACTTCTAGTTTTCTGAAACCTAACTGTCCACTTCAACATTTTCAGAAAAGGCCTTCAATTTATAACAATGAAACAAAATTTCTGAAGAGAGAGTTAGCAATAGTTATAATAAGAAAGAAATCATTCACTAAGTAAACGGATAAATTCAAAAATAAAGGTCCTTTGGAAATAATGACATAAACTGCATTTTGTTTCTATATTTAAAAATGTAAAGAGTCAGTCCCAATATAAAAAATATTTACGGCTTTACTATTGTGGGCTAAGTAATTGATTGAGCAGCAAAGATGGCCAATAGAATTAACAGTTTTCTCTCCTACTGGATAAAAGTGGTCCAATTTCTCCACAGTCTGCAGGGACTATCCTCATTCTAGCTATGGTACTCTTGCCTCTCCCTTTTCTAAATGTGCCCTAGGAGCACTACCTATGCTTCTCTTTCAGGCATTTCTATTCAAATGCAAAAATGTTTTCCAGGGGCAGCCCTGGTGGGGCAGTGGTTTGTTGCAGCCTGCAGCCTGGGGTGTGATTCTGGAGACAGGGGATCCAGTCCCACATCGGGCTCCCTGCATGGAGCCTGCTTCTCCCTCTGTCTGTGTCTCTGCCTCTCTCTCTCTGTGTCTATGAATAAATAAATAAAATATTTAAAAAAAATTTTTAAAAATGTTTTCCATGAAATGAAAAGATCCCATTTATTCTCTTTTATCTTTGTTCAATATAAAGGGTTCATTAAACCCATCCTTTCAGGTCACCTGGGTGGCTCAGTCGGTTAAGTGTCCACCTTTGGCTCAGGTCGTGATCTTGGGGTCCTGGGATGGAGTCCTACGTGGGGCTCCCTGCTCATCCCAGAAGCTTGGTACTCCCTTTCCCTCTGCTGCTCCCCCTGCTCATGCTGTCTCACTCTCACTCACTCTGTCTCTCAAATAAACAATATCTTTAAAAAAATAAATCTACCATTTCTTTTTATTATAAATGGTAAATCTTAAAATTCAATGTGGTCATATTACCTTTCTGCCTGTTAGGCCCTGACCAATATTTCTAGCCTGATATTTTCTCCATTTTCAGCTTTGGAAATCTATTATAACTCAACCTAAGTGGGTTACTAACCTGGTCATCTAGTTTAGTATTTAAGTGACTATTAGGACATACTTTATGAAGTTTGAAATGACCCTCTATTCTTTCTCATATAAAATATCTATAAGATATCAGTGACAGTCAGATACCATTTCTAGGGAAAAGCTACTGTATTTTCTCCAAGGTCATAATTGTACTAAAACATCCAAGGGCAATGTTTTCAGACTGAATTCTATTTTTTCCCTGAGACATATAAAAGAGGATTGATAAGCCTATAATTCAGAACCCACTTACAGACTTACAGGAAAATTATATATTTATAACGTTCCTGATGAAAGACCATAGGTCAAAGGCAAAAAGGAAATAGGGGCAAGAAACGTAAAAAGTAGAAAAAAAATCCCTGAATCTTTCTTGACTATAGAATAAATTTCTTGGGATATGAAAGAACTCTTAAAAAATACTAAGGGCATGCCCTGTTGGGCTAGCCATGTTGCAGTTGAGCACGGAGGGAAACACCAAGTAGACTGCATTTATAGAATAAAATAAACTGGTGAGCTGTACAGTCTTGATTTCAAAATGATATCTCCATATTGTCCATGTCACAGGTCTGCATTTGAGTCTCCCACATTAAAAGTTTCCTGAAGTTGATTGGTTTGGACACACAGCTCTCTGTGAACGTCATTTTATCTTGCATATCATACTTTAAATTCTTGGAAGTACAAGGATCTAAGTGCATTTCAACTCTTTGGGAGAGGAGGGGTTCCCCTGAAGTCTTTTATCATTTTTTAAAGACTTTACTTTTATTTATTCATGAGAAACACACACACACAGAGGGAGAGGGAGAAGAAGGCTCCCTGCGGGAAGCCCAATATGGGACTTGAGCCCAGAATTCCAGGATCATGACCTGAGCTGAAGGCAGACACACAAACACTGAGCCAGCAGACGCCCTTGTCTTTTATCATTTTGTTTCATTTCACCCAAAATATCTTTAATCTAAGGAAAATGAAGTCCTCAAGGGTGACCTCCATCCACTCTCCATTTCCATCACCTTAGTCCCCACCAACCGCACATACTTTCTCTCTCATTCTGGTCTCCTTCCTCTAAACTGGGAAATGGTTAGGCGCTTCTCCTTGTTAAAGCCAATCCCTCCATCTTTACCCTTGATAACATTCATTCCCATCTCCTGAGGAATCGTACTCAATCTAGTGTTCTCTCTTGTTCCTCATCCCCCCCTTTCCAACCCCACTTGCACTTTTCCTTATGTTTCTAATCTGCCCACATTTCTCTCATCCTAACAAGAAACCTCCTGGGTGCATATATATTCTTCATCAATACACTACTCTCTCACTCCCTTATTGATCTTTTCCCAAAATAGTCTGCTTATCATTTGCCTTTTGCTTTAGACTTTTGAATTCTGTTGTACAGATTCTCACTCTTAGAAAATGAGGAGTTGTTCCTAAGTATCCAATCTATTGGCAACTTACTATTTCTTCTTTTATATTAACTTATTAATAACATATTTGTCTACCTTCTTAAAATACTCTTTGTTTGTTTGAACCTTGTTTTCTTCTGTCATATTTCACTGACCATTTCTTCTCAGGTTTTGTAACTCCTTGCTTTAGGAAGTTATGATTAGGCAAGCTATCTTCCAAGCTCACTTGAAAACTTCTAGGTTTCATAAGATAGACTGATTGACATTTTTCAAGATGTGGAAATGAGACTCTTTGGGGGAAAAAGTCATTAGGTAAAATCAGGTGTTTCTGTAAGACAATTATACTTATTTCCCTGAGTAAAGTCACCGGAGAGATGCCAATTTCAAGACGTAGTTGGGAAACTGTCACTTGGATATAGACTTTAATGTTTTGAACTATAGCAATTATCACATTATTTTTTAATATCATTTAGTTTCATCTCCTGTTTTCCCACTGGAGTATGAAATGAGCCCTATGTCCTAGGAAGAATCTGGGAAAGTACTTTAATAGTTTTTCTGAATGCTAATAGAGCCAGTGAGTAATATTCCTGCACTCACAATCCAAAACTCTGCATTTCTCAGCTGAGATGATCTCATTAGATGCAACTACTTTCTGAGCTATCACCTTCTATACGGAGTCTAGGAGAACCTGACCAGAGTTTCCTTGTCTATTAGATTCCTTCCTAATACAAGGCTAAAAATAGCATTAAAAAAGCTAGTCAATACTTTGACCTACTCTGGAAATTAGCCAAAACATATGAACAAAACTGGAGCTGGTCAGAAGGCCACAGAAGATGAAACTCTAAACCCTTGGCAGTCTTGACAGCATTGTTGGCTTTGGGGTGTACTACCACTAAAGTGTTTCCAGCTGGCATGACTCTAGGCCAAAGTCACACTCATTTCATGGACCTTTATCCCTTTCCATACATTGAGATTAGGATACATGGTATTGAAAATCACTAACACCAAGAAATGTGCCAGTTTAAGGTTTCCAATAGTTTCATATTTTGTGAACATCATGTTAATCTTAGTAATCATATCCAAACCATAAGACTCAACTTCATGTCAGATATCTTTTCACATGAGTTAAATTATTCCACTAAAAAGATAAATAAATAAGGGATTACATATAAACAAAATATTACACTCGATATAAAGTAAAACATATACTACAACATATGGAAATACGTATCAAAATGTATGCCAAATACATGTATTTAATGTGTATATGTATAATATACTTTGAATAAATTGAAATTATTAGGTGAAAAAAAAGTAGATATCTGCCACATTTTTCCTAAGAAAGTACTTTATTTTCAGGAAATTTATGCTTTAGCAGCCTTGTAATAATAAATAAAAATCTGAGGGTTAGAATGTGATTCAGAGAGATCCAGAGACTACAATTTATTCCCAAACAGAAAGAGTCAGTATAAATCCTGTGAATTTCATTGTCTGCTGCCAGAAAACCTATTTAATTATGAATAAGAAATGCTTAGAAATGTTGTCTCTTTAGGGATCACAATCCTTATTTGGAAACAAGACCTTGTAAGCCCTTTAAAAATTACCCATCATAAGTACAACACTGTCATCTTAGTTCATCATTAGGGAACTCTGTACTGGAGTAACCCCGGTGCTCCTCAGTATATTGGAAAGATGGCCATGAGAGTACACTGAGGTTTCCTGGCATTCTCAGAGATTCTGTTTACTGGACCTGTTTTTAGTTACATTTTCACTTGAGTTGGCTTGGTGTGATATCCATATTATAAATTGGATCCAGCTGTTCAAATAGTTACTTAGACAACACTTAAACCTTTTTTTTCTGCAAAGATAGCTCCTCTGAAGATGCTAGCCTACCATAATACATCAAAGCAATTAAATTAAAAGCATGGTATGAGTACAAAGATAACTTATCCCTTTCTGAACCAATTCAAGTATATTCTAGAAGACCAAGAAGTTTCCACAAGTTAGGGTAATCACAGAGTAATACAAATGCAAATCTACTTTCATCAGACATTATCTGATAGATTGAATGGCTTCCGTGACAAGAAATATTTTGCATGGGTCTCAACCTGCCCTTATTATGTATCATAAGTAGAATGTATTCTGTTTCCAATTACAGAACTTCTCAGCCAGTGTGCCACAGTGTGCCATGAATGGGGGAGGGGCAGGCAGGTGGCTGAGATGGTAATCTTAGGTACTGTAATAGTGGCCAGAAGGGACTGCTTAAGGTAATCAAAATTCCTATACTACTTGTCTCTGTACATGAGGACTCTTACTTCTTTATTCTAGTATACTAAATAAATATGTCTTTATATATAGCCATGGTGTGTAAAGATTTAAAAGTATTGGCTTAATAACAGAATTTTAATTTTCACTGAGGCAAGATATTTTGAAGTAGGCCTTCCAGAATTGGTTCCATGATTCATAGGGTCATCAAAGACTTAATCTCATTTCTTTCTACTATTTCACCTTTTCATTATGTTGCCATTTGTCTTCAGGCTTGCCATCTCATGACTGCAAGATAGCTGGGAAAGCTCTGGACTTCACATTCTCAACAGCATCCAAAGCAGAAGGGAAGGAAAGGGTCAAAAGCAATCTTTTTGTCACATGGCCTTCTCCTTTTTAAGGGATAAAAACCTTTCCCCAAAGTGCTCTACCACACTTACCTCTCCATCTTTACATTGTATTGACATGGGGTTACTTTTACGTGTACATTGGCAAAGCCATTACCATGAATGGCTTGGGCAATCATGATTCATTCGTAAGGGTGGACATACTGTCATTTGCATAGAATAAAACAGAGTGCCATTAGCAATAGATATAGGAGAATGACTGGTAGTTAAGCAATAGCATCTGCTGCTGGGAGATTAATCAAAAGAAAGGAAGCAATGTTGCTTATACTTCTAAAAGTAATAATCAATTTCAAATGAAAGGAAATATGTAACTGCTTTTTTTCTTTTAAATATTTATTTATTTAGTTTTGAGGGTACGGACAGGCAGAAGGAGAGAGAAACTTAAGCAGACTCTGCACTGATTGCAGAGCTCCACAAGGAGCTCAATCTCACAACCCTGAGATCATGACATGAGCTGAGACCAAGAATCCAATGCTTAACCACCTGCACCACCCAAGCACCCCTAGAAATGTATAATTTCTTAAGTCTAATGGGCCTTTCCTCAAACCTTCAGCTCTACCTGCTTCAATTTTTATAGTAAATTTAGGATTTTCATTAATGTATAAATAAAATGTTATTGTATCATTGTAACCACAGCAACATTTACAAAAATATTTGTAAAACAGGTAACTGATAAAAAAATCACTTATATCTAAAATATACAAAGAACTCTTAAAACTCAACAAAAAAATTCAATTTTCAAAAATGAGCAAAGGAGCTGAATAGACATCTCACCATAAAAAGAAATATGGATCCCAAATAAACACATGAAAAGGTACTCACATTATTTGTTGTCAGGTAAACTAAAACAATGTGATATCATTATACACCTATTAAAAATGGCAAAAGTCCAAACAACTGATAATATCAATGGCTAATGATGTGAAACAACAAGAATTCTTATTCTGCTTCTGGGAATAAAAAATGATAAAACCACTTTGGAAAACAATTTTGCACTTTCTTAAAAAACTATATGTAGTCTACAATCCAACAACAATGCTCCTAGGTATCTAACCAACAAATCTGAAAATGTATGTGCACACAAAAATCTGCATGCAAATGTTTACAGCACCTTTACTTATAATCACAAAAACTGGAAGCAACAAAAATGTTCTTCAATAAGTGAATGGATAAACAAACTGTGGTATATCCATATAAAGAAGTCAGTCTCATAAGGCTATAGAAATGGCCAACCAGCTAGCTGTTGCCAGTGTTTAGGAGAAGTTAGAGATTTGAATAGGAGTAGTACAGGGTATTTCTTTAGAGTAGTGAAACTATCCTGTATGGTTGTGTAAGGGTAGATAAATGTGCATTTGTCAAAACCTACAGAGCTTTGTGGCACAAAGAGTGGACCATGTTCCACATAATATAAAAAGGGAAATGGAAATTAAAATAACAATGAGATACCATAGCACACCTATTAGAACAGCCAAAATTCAGACCCTGACAACACCAAATGCTAGTAAGGATATGGGGCAACAGAAACTCTCATACGTTGCTCATAGGAAAGCAAAATGGTACAGCCACTTGGGAAGATGGTTTGACAGTTTCTTTCAAAACTAAACATACTCATAGCATACAATCTAGCAATCACACTTCTCAGTATCTACTGAAGAGTTGAAAATGTCCACACAAAAGCCTGCACTAAGATATTTACAGCAGCTTTGTATATAATAGACAAAACTTGGAATCAACCATTCTTTTAGTAGATGAATAAATAAATGAACTAGTCCATCCAGGTAATGGAATATTATTCAGCACTAAAGGAAAAAAAAGAGCTATCAAGCCCTGAAAAAAACATAGAGAAAAGTTAAATGTTTATTACTAAATGAAAGAAACTACTCTGCAAAGGCTACATACTGTATGATTCCAACTTCATATAGTTGGAAATTCTGGAAAAGGCAAAACTATGGAGACAGTAAAAAACCAGTCAGTAGGTGTCAGGGGTTTGTAAAGGGAATGAATAGGTAGGGTGGAGAAGAATTGTAGGGCAATGAAAACACTCTGTATTATACCGTCATGATGGAGACATGCCATAATATATTTATCTAAACCTATAGAATGTACCACACCAAGACTAAACTATAATGTAACCTATGGATTTTTAGTAATTACAATTTGTTAATATAGGCTCCTCACTTGTAATAAATATACCACTCTGATGTTGGATATTGCTTATAGTGGAGGCTGGGGAGAGAAGGTATATGGGAAATCTCTTTATCTTCTGCTCAATTCTGCTGTGAACCTAGAACTACTCTTAACTTTTTAAAAGACTGAACTTTAGTCTAAAATTGCTCTGAAAAAATCAGGTTTTAATTTAAAAAAAAAAAAGGACTTGGCACACCTGGGTGGCTCAGTTAGTTAAGCGTTCATCTTTGGCTCAGGTCATGATCCCAGGGTCCTGGGATGGAGCCCTGAGTTGGGCTCTCTGTTCAGTGGGAAGTGTTCTTCTCCCTCTCCCTGTGTGCTCTCTCTTGCTCTCACTCTCCTTCAAATATAAGTAAGTAAGTAAGTAAGTAAATAAATAAATAAATGTGAAGTTTAGTACATGTATTTTGAAAGAAATCATTCAGTAGCACCTGAATGGCTCAGTCAATCAAGCATCTGCCTTTGGCTCAGCTCATGATCCTGGAGTCCTGGGATGGAGTCCCACATCTGGCTTCCTGCTTGGCAGGGAGTCTGTTTCTCCCTTTGCCCCTCCCCTACTGATGCTCTCTCCCTAATAAATAAATAAAATCTTAAAAAAAAATTTCAGAAAATCAGGAAGTTCTAGAACAGAAGGCACACCATGACAAAAAGAATCTGCATAACAACTGTACAAAATAATCTCACTGAAAGAGGTTGAGCAAAAAGATGTTGCCCTAAGTAACTTTAGAAGTGGGTAGAGACTACAAGACTAAAGATAAAAGTAATTGAACATAAGAATTATATTATAGTTGATAAATTTCTATTTTTCACAAGAAGTTAATTCTGAAAGATTAACAAGCCTATTAGAATCAAACAAGTAAATGCATGGTAGATCATAGGAGCTGGATTTCTCACTATTGGAGTGAGAGTTTACACATAAGCAAGAAAGGAAGGCTAGAATGACCCATATGGTAATGGATTATAATTGGAGGCATAAATATAAATTCATATTTACCTTGATACAGATACAGATGGATACATAAATACTTAAACATATATGTATACACACAGGCTAATATGCTCACATATATTCCCTTCCTTTGCCAAATGAGAGGGCCTAGAAACAACAACACCCCAGTAGCAACAAACATACCTAGTGCCCAGATCTTGGTTTCTTCCAAAAAGAACTAAGCCTTCTTAGAGAAATAGATGATGATATAGCTAAGGTTGGAAGTATGCTAGATGAATCTGGACCAGCTGGAAGTGCTCAAAAGCACAGAAAATAATGTGAAGGATATGTCAAAGGGACAAAAGAGCCAACTGAAAGTTTCCAGTGACCAAAGCCAGAACAATTTGAGCTATGAAATAAATAAAGCAGTACTGGTTTATAACCCAAAGTACAAACTAAAAATCTGAGTTCATAGTGATATAAATAGTTGAATGAAATAAATGGTGAAAAATAGATAAGTCTTCAATGAAGATGATTCCAAATAATTACATAGGTCCTCTTCAAGAAGGTGGAGCACACCTTCCTAAATATTGACTGTATATAGTGACTGCTTTCCTAAGAAGATAGTATGGAAATGAGGAGAAAAGAATAACTTTGCAGTGGAGAAACCTGACAACCACTACCTCAGCCACATGATTATGAGTACCATGAACAGTGATAAGTCATGTTGATAAGATATACCATTGATCTGATGAGAATGGTACTTTTTCTGTGGTCTTCATCCCTATAACTCATAACCCCATGGGCGGGGGTATGGACACGAGTTTAATCATGAGGAAACATGAGTTAAATATCAATTGGGGGGCTTTCTACAAAACATCTGACTAGTACTCCTCAAAAGTGTCAAGGTCATCAAAGAAGAGGAATATCCAAGAACTCTCATGGTTGAGAGGAGCCTGAGGAAACATGACTAAATGTAGTGTGGTATCCTGGACAGGATCCTAGATATCGAAAAGGACAGTAGGTACAAACTCAGGAAATCTGAATGAAGTATAGACTAATTAATAATAACATATCAATATACATTTGTTGTGACAAAAGTACCATACTAATAAAAGATGTGGATGAGCATCATTAACATAATGCTAAAGCTACTCCAAACTTTTGAAGTTCACATATATTTAAAAATGGCAGAAATTAGCATTGCTGCCTTGGGAAAGTCTCTAAAACTAATTAGAACAGGTCAAACCACACACAAAAAAAATCAGATTAATGCAGACCAGTAGGTAGCATAGTGTAATGAAAAAGAATACTGTTTCAGACCTAAACACTAGTTTGCCCCAGATACTACAGGCATGACATTCAACAAATCCTTTAATCCTTGTAGACTTTCACGTTTTATCTGTAAATTGTGGAAATTGGATACAATGATAGTATAGTGCCCCTCCAAAATGATTCTATAAACAAGCAAAATACATAACCTAAACCAAGAAGAATGCCAATAAGTTGTTCTATCACATCACACACAACTTGGGAGATACTTAATGACCTTTTCACTGATAAATACATTTTAATTTTAATGAAGCCACTTTTCTGAGACTTGGAAATCATACTGGAATATGAGGAAACAATGTTGCTTTATTATAGTAAATAGTGGTATCTCCTTTACAATTGTATTTTTATCTTAAAAAAATAAAAGGTAGGGGAAAAGGGAAAAGACTTTATACCTGTCTTATTCACATATTCTCAAATAATATCACATTTTAAATAATGTCACCCTCAGCTCCATAAAACGTTGTGCTGAATTGAGAAACTGTAACAAGAAACAAGGGGTGTAAAAGCTAAGTGTGTCATCAATTTTCAGTGCAAATACAAGATTAAGTCTTTTTCTCTCAAAAAGACCCTGATGGAATGGATAGAAGTCTTTCATGACTCACTTTTCTAAACTTGGTAGTCTATACTCCCAGAGGGACTATAAGGCCACTTAGGAGGTAAACGTGAAAGGAGGTAAAATGAAGAGCAAATCAGACTGGAGTTAGGACACCTGGATTCTAATTCTACCCTTTTCATTACTTAGCTAGCAGTTTCACCTTGAGTAAATATTTTTAATCTTGCTGAGCTTATTTGAGAAACATGGTGTTGGATCAGTCAGATGCTATAATAGAGTTAAACTCAGCAATGCATAGATTTGCTCCTTTCTTTTGAATAGCAAGGTTTAGAGAGGGAGTATTGTCTGTTCAGGGCTGGCTGAGCAAACCCCTGACCTCTGTGCTGAGCTGCCTGGCTAACACTCCAGACGTGGAGAGGCCACAGCCCACCTGGAGGGCAAAGGAAATGGTCCAGGAGCAATTGTTTCCATATGCATTTCCAGAGCTGAGACACAGGAGTGCTTTGGAGCTGGCAGGAAAGGGAAGCAATTTATCCTCTTTCACATCCTTCAGAAAGCTTCCTGGGAAGTTCATGACCTTGGTCTATCAAACACCTTTCTCAGTACTGATTCTTGAAAGAGAGTCAGAAGCAACCTTAAGAGTTAAGGACATTTAATTTTGAATTTCACTATATAAACCTTGCTTAGGAGCATAGCTTATAAACCAATCTCTTTGTACACAGGTTTAACAAAATCTGTTTAAACAGAATTTGGAAGAGTAATTATGCCAATGATATTGGCGATACATAGTAATGTCATAAACAATAAAGTCTGTGAGGTTATTGCAGTTTGCTTGAGTCATAAGTTTATCCTTGTAATAATTTTTTAGGCTTTGCCCACTGTAGTGTGTAGTACAATTGCAAATCAGCAAGTAAAAATTAGCAATGCCTTTGCTTCTCCATTGAAGCATATGAGTGTCTAGTGGCATGTCTAACACACATGAAGGAACATTCATTTTTTGCCTTTTCTTTACATTCTTTTCATAGGCATAGGTTCATATCAACCCACTCCTTACCAACACAGAGAGGGCACTCCCTACCAACACAGAGAGGAAGAAAATGGAATTTCCACTAATGACATATTTTTAAAAATTCTTACCAGTATAATGATAAGTGTACACTGGGAAAAAAAGGTATCTATGGCTATGGATGTTCATGCCCTCTGATAATTTTCCCCATCCCTCAATTATACTGACTTTTGATCGCCATTTGGGAAATTTATTTTCGGTGGTGCCTGAAGCCAACAATTATGTGCTTTAAATTGTGTACTTTAAATACATAGCTCTTCTCCTCACACATCTCAGGCTGCCACCAAGAGTTCTTGCAGTTCCTGTCTCCAGTTTGGTTTTAGCCCACAGCATAGGAACAAAGGGCCAACACTACCACTTCCATTTCTGGAGGACATGCAAATATACCATCTTGCAAATGTAACTGGAATGCTCTACTTAGCCCAGAGTACGAATAACTGATTGGTACCTAACAGTAATGTTGAGGCAATAAAATGTTTGATTTTGCATGGACATAATAAAATTATGGCTTGGTTGTTTTTAAGACTAAGTGAATAGCAGTAGGGAACAGATAAAAGTTGTTTCTTCAACTGCAGCTTGAGAACTAACTGGTGTCCTATCCAACACTGGAAAGGATATTTTCATCATACATATACGTTGGAGACTTAGCACAAACTTTTTTAAGTAGATGTTATTCAATTTCCATAAATACTGTTCCATAAAAATTAGGAAGCGCCATAAGCTTAAGCTGTACATTAAATGAAGGACTCATGAGGAAAAAGGGTATAATAAGAGAGAATACTATAAAACTAAAATTACATTTAAAAAAAGGAAACAAAAAATCCCGCAGAGCTATAAATGTCCTAATGGACAACACACAGTATGCCAGTGCATTGTATATAATAAACCTCTTATTTTGAATGGGTTACTGGAACAAGTCCCAAAGAAGCAAGACTTCCCAAAGAGGACAGGTCCCTGAGATGGTTTCTGTCAATATCTGGGGAATGATTCTTTCACAAGGCTACGGGTTTCCATTGAGCTCCTCTTAACCTGTGGGATTTAGACAGAAGATGTAACCAAGCGTAGCATTCTACAGTCTGTAATAAAGCAAAACCCAAGTCTTTTAATATATTTTAAACAGGATGTTACTTTCCTAGATTGAGCGTGTCATGTACCCTGAGAGGTACATTGTTCTTTGCTGAAAACAGACCTACAAAATAGGGCTGCTGAGAAAAGAGATAATAGGGCCTGACAAGTAGAGAAATGGATTGCCTTTAGTTACCAGATGTCTAGATTTTTTATTTTAGTGTGTTGGTTTTTATAAGATCAGAATCATGTCTAAGAATTGGATCATCAATAATGAGAATGGCAACAACCTGATTCTGTTGGAATGGTTCTCAAAAAAAAAAAAAAAAAAAAGTTACCATCATTTGGGGACCTCTTGAATCCTAATAATGAAAGGGAAAATTTAAAAATGATATAAGATAATATTAACTGAAGGGTGACTAAGTCAAATTGGTTGTTATTTACTTGAGAGATACTCTTTACTTAATCAGCTCCCTTCTGAATACCTGGATTCAGGTACTCCATTATGTACTCAAATAGTCTTTCTCTCTCTCCCCACCCCCCCCCACACACACCCATCACCCATGAATGTCATAGTATGATAGATAAAAGCACTTTCTATTTTTCTAAAGAAATTAAAAAATACAGGTTCCTATTAAGTAAACTAAATGGTCACACAGTGCTAATAGGTACCTTCTAAATGACTATAAGCATTAAATTCATTACAGATATGTTTTATTTCTTGAAAAAGAAAATCTGGAGTATTCATTAATGTCTGACCTTACTAATACCTAAGTGCTAAATACAAAGACTAAAGCTCATTCAAAAGAAAATGGGAGTTGGAGGAGAATTGACTTATTTTTCTTATTCAGGGCATCTTTAAATCACATCAATATTTTTCTAATAACTTCATATAAATTCTCTGTTACAGATTGTATACTATTTGCATAACTCGTTTTGTATCTTTTGGCAAGCTCCAAGCCATCTCAGTTTTGTATATTCGTATGTAACTCTGATCTCAGGGAATGTGTATGCTTTGAGAGAGGGTATGATGCAATAAATTAAGGTGGGAGAGTTAACAGACCTTACCATACAGAGACCCACTGATTCTAGAATTCCTTTCTGTTTTGTGTCAGCAGAATTCCGGGCATTTAGTAAAAACTTAATACATATTGAACTGAAGGTAATGTAAATCAGAAATCAGTATTACAAACTTCGTATTTTTTTATTTAAAAGATGCTACTTCAGCGTGGTTCAATTTGGCTCAGATTCTAGTTCATCAAGTGAATCTTTTAATGGGCACTCACTACATTGGATTATGCATCTTCACAGAAACCGATTAGTTGGTTATTGACTTTCTATATCTCATAATTTCTCACCATCACTCCAATGATTATTATTTTCAATATTTTTCCTATTTTCGAGTAATAAGACCAAAATAAAAGTGATCTGTCTCTTTTTTTTTATTTTTTTAAAATTTTTATTTTATTTATTTATGATAAGCACACAGTGAGAGAGAGAGAGAGGCAGAGACATAGGCAGAGGGAGAAGCAGGCTCCATGCACCGGGAGCCCGATGTGGGATTCGATCCCGGGTCTCCAGGATCGCACCCTGGGCCAAAGACAGGCGCTAAACCGCTGCGCCACACAGGGATCCCGATCTGTTTCTATTAGGCATTATATGTTATAATTTTAAGCACTTTTTCTGACATCAATCATCAACTTAAAAGATTTTTTTATAACATACAGAATGGCCAGATCATCTTACACTCAAGGTTCTAGTGGGAGATCTTGAAAATTTTAAGCTATTGATTACACTCAAGAAAGCCATAGAATGAACAAGCCATCATTGCCATGTAACATACTATGTGGTAAAATAATGTGATGGATACATATTTAGTAATATTATGGCATGAAATAAATAAAAACCTAAGTCCCTGGAGAGCAAATGACAAATTCACAGAACTAAAAGGGTTTCAATGTACTTGATAGGCTACATAATAACTGTAGTTACATTTTATTTTATAACTTAAATGAATCATTAAATACATGTATATTAATTTACATTTCAAGATATGCTTACTGGAGAAAAATGGTTTAATAAATGATGTATCTATGTACCTGAGTCTCCCAATCACTATTCTGAAAGAGTGATTCTGTGGTCTAAAACCACATTCCTACCAATCCTTGTAATATTGCTTGCCTATCAATCCTTGTAATACCGCTTTTATAACGTGTTCCCCTGGTATTTATTATCTTTGGCATATTTACTTCAAATTCCACTTAATATTTCCTATTCCATGAATTTTTTTATTGTAAAGTTTATTTTTATTTCTACTGGTTTTAATGCTTCTTAAGTATTTCTGAATTTTAATTACTAACTTGTAGTTCCATGTATCCTATTTAGCTTTGATTTGTCACTAGAAAAAGCATTATCAGAGGGCTCCTTTATAAGCCTTGCCATGCCCATTGGCACCACAACCTAGCTCACTGGGAATGCTGCCATTTGTACTTACAGTTGCTAAGATTCCTGCTACTTCAAGTGTAGTTCCGGAACCAGTGGCATAGAGTTTGGTAGAAATGCAAACTTCCAGGCCTTGCCCCAGAATCATTGAATCTGAATTGGCACTTTAACGATATCACTGGATAACTTGTATATATATTAAAGTTCAAGAGGCAGTGTCTTAGAACATTTTTAAAGAGTCATTAAAAATCACTGACTACATGGTTTTCAGAAACACTGTCAGTACATATTTAAATGTCCCTGCTCTTCTACTATCTGAGCTCTTGGAGGGGAAGGACCAGACTAGATCAAGTAGCAAATTTATCCCTTGTCTGTATTTCCCTAAAGCCACATCAAGTTGAATGATACTCGGATACTACTCTGTCTTTTGAGGCTTCTTCAAATGGCCAGTTATAATTCATTCAGGAAATAATCTCCAGGCTGTCGTTTTGTTTCCTTTTTGATTGAGTGTTACTCTGCTTTTTATGTTTAACCTGTATTCACTCCAGCAGCCTTTTATTTATGGTTGAACTAAACTCCCATTCTTAGGACTATTTCTTTCCCACTTTGTGAAGTCTGCCAGTATGCAATATGCAAATATAAACATTCAAAACAGCAAGGTGTGGGATATATGCATAGCATAAAAGGACTGGTGTTGACACACTGCCTTAGAACACAAGCCTTCTTTTAACTGATAAATGGACGCACTGTGTAGTACCGGCATTTGTTGTTATAGGAATTGTATATATATATTCAGTAACTCTAACTTCTATGGATCTCATCTGTCCATCATTCCAGTGACTAGCATACTTAGTATAAGCACACATTCCAAAATAAATGAGGTAAATAATATTAATCTCTTTTCATTCTAAAACGCAAAAAATTAAAATATGCCAAGTTAAGCAGAGGTAATAATTATTTTGAAGTTTATAATACATACAACAATAACAAACTCAAAGATCATTCAATGGCACTAGCACTTTATACTAAAGACAAAGACAAAAACACAAACACTCCTGAGACAGAAAAATAAGCCTGAAAAACAAGGGGTGGAGAAACAGCATTGCTAATTTCTTCTTGACATTTAAACACTGACTAACATTACAGGCAGGTAGTGAGGTAAACCCAGCTTATGGAAACAGCAAATTTTATCTTTAAAAATGTAATTCCCTCTCATTGTGAAAAGTTACATTTGAGAATTGACAGAGAATGTACTTCAAAACACAAGTGAGTCAGCAGACATCAAATAAAAACACCCACCAGCACTGATGTGGAGCTCAAAACCCCCAGTTTATAAACAAGGTTTAAAAGGCCTTAATAGCCTCCAGCAGCTGGGAGAACAGAAGGGGGCAGAAGAAGAATGCCTCCCCTCTCCCTAGCCCTGTTCTCCAATAGTTTCCCATGCTGCCCACCCACTCCGTTAATTTAGTAAAAGCTTACTTATATGGAGGACAGTAATAAGAACTCCCCAGTGCAATAAAACTCAGACAGTGATGAAATTAGAGGAATAAGCAGACTTTCAACAAGAGGTGTGTGACATTTTATACTTCTGAAAAGTCTTCAGCCAGGTAAAGGCACCACACTGCCTCTTATATTAGCCTTGATAGCAAACAGCTGGAGCTCAGCTACATTCACACATCTCAAAGTGACAGCACTGGCTTTGGGCTACCTAGGCTAAGTCTTTCACAGCTGGAAAGAGTATAAACCAAGTATAAAATGTAGGTAGGATTCCTAAGAAATCCTTTGCTTTCATTCATTTTTATCTTTCAAATATGCCCTGTCCCAAAAAGATTATCCTAGTAGCCCATCTAATCACCTCCAAGCATCCACACAAATCCCAAAGACATCAGTAGTTTTCTTGCCCATATTTCTACCAAAAATTCTGCCTAGGTAGCAGTATCTAAAAATACTCCCAAACCCTGTCGCTTTTTCTAAAGAGTGCTCCTGTGTAGTGGAATTCCAGAAGGATTGTTTTACCTGTTCTGTTCATTAAGGTCAATTAAATTTATGTTCAACATCATTCACAACGCATATGTGCATAAGTGTGTTTGCAATTCACCCTGGAAAAGGTAGGACAGGAAAGTAATAACTTGTATTCAGATGGCATTTATTTTCCTCTATTGATATCAAAGAGATTAAACAAAATGACCTAATTCCGTGTTCTAATGTTTCTGTGAAATTAAAAAGGAAAGTAACATTTTCCCTTTCTTTTAATATAAGGAGGGTGTGAATGTGCTGTTTCCAATCATATCCCATAATCAGGTTTTCTTTTATGCCATCTTCCCCCATATGGGCTCATTTTCTCCCCAGCCAAACTGGTTCTGCGACTGGATCTTGTTTAAAAGGATTTCTGCCTTTTTTTCTTGACTCCTTGCAATTTCTTAACAGATATTTTGCCATTTCTTTTTTCTTTTTTGACTGTCTACCCTCCGTCTCTCACACCCGTTTCTGATTCTGGATCTCTATTTACTAGGAACTTATGAGCACTTCCAGGCTTTAGCACCTTTACCCTCTGGCTAAATGCTGCTTACTACTCCACTGAGAATCTGACGCTGAAATTCAACACGTGTAGCTAATGAGAAAAACCTGTTCTGTAAAAAGGAAGAAGCGCTTAAGGAAAGTTTTAAAGGGAGTCATGTAAACAGAGTGCTGGTTGTTAAGTAAAACATATTGCTTTAGCATCCTCTTTAAGAATTAGGGCTTTCGTGAGTTAAAGGACAGGGGTTCACTGCCACAGCAAAAAGAAGGCAAATAGTATTTAAGATCAAAGCTTTTCATTTTAAGCAGGGGTAAGACAACCTAAACTTTCATTCAGTTAGTACCACCATATTTAGCTTTAGAAAACACTATCCGCAATACAAAGAATGGTCTACCTCTTACATTCTCAGTTCTTTAAGTGTGCGGTCTATTGGTTACGCTGAAGTGCCTCCTGTAATATTATATTAATTTTCCTTTCAGGTAAGAGCACTGGCTATCCACAAAATGCTGTAAGTCCCACACACTGGACTACCAGATAATCTGAGTCTTCAAAGAAGATTTTAGTCCAATAAGAGAGGCAGAGGAGCCTATTGTGGAGGGCACTGAAGGCAGACAGCAATTTCTAGCAGGAGTTTAGTTATTCACTAAGAGCTGTGTAATGATTTTTAAAATATGAGTTAAACTTTTACTGAGCACTTACTGTGTGCCAGCCACTGAAAGGATACAAAGGTCAACAAAAGAGAAGATCCCATGCTATGATGAGGACGATGACTATGGAAGTGGTGTTGCTGGGGATTTGGAACTCCTGCCTATCACAAGTGGCATAGGTAAAGGGGAACCAAGGCAAGTGTTATAGGAAGGTCATCAGTATTTAGGTTGGATTAGAAGAAGGAGAAAGTGGGATCCCTGGGTGATCCCAGTTTAGCGCCTGCCTTTGGCCCAGGGTGCGATCCTGGAGACCCGGGATCGAATCCCACATTGGGCTCCCAGTGCATGGAGCCTGCTTCTCCCTCTGCCTGTGTCTCTGCCTCTCTCTCTCTCACTGTGTGCCTATCATTAATAAGTAAAATAAAATTTAAAAAATTTTTAAAAAGAGCTCTCTCTTTAAAAAAAAAAAAAAGGAGAAAGTTGGAGGCCAATGGGAACCTATTTTGATGGTCCTAGTGAGAAGTCATGAGAATATATCCTCGGAAAGTAGTTACAGAAAGGGTGAACCAGATTGCATTGTTTTTGAAACTAGAATAAGTCTTCTAGGTTTTGAAAATAAAATGTCCAGCCATGCACCTAATATTGATGGGAAATTAGGTGAAGAGTTTGACTTGGACATATCTGAGCATGATTTCTGATTCTGCTACATGGCTGTGTAACACTGGATAACTTACCTCTTTAAGCTCCAATTTCCTCATCTATAAATATAACTGGTTATATAATCACTTTCAGGATTAAAAATTATATAAAAGACGTAGCATAGTGCCAGACATTTAGCAAGTTCTCAGAAATAGGAGCTATTACCAATGTAACGCTACAGCCTTTATTTTCATGTGCTCTCTTTGTAGTATCATGCACTAAGATGAAACAAGTGGTTAGGGATAAATCTGTCTACAAGAAGGTGTCATTTATCTGTTCAGATTATTAGACAGAGAATTTTTCATATGTTTAAAATCAATTATTGAGACAACAGAAATGAATGGATGAGAGATTGAAGATCTGGGTCCCCAAACTCAGCTGCCTACAAAAATGAAGCAGGTAAAATTGTGTGTTAATTGAGCAAGATGACACTAAAATCTGATGGGACCTAAAGAATGTGTGGATGTCATAACTAATGGAATTCAATTTTTGTTTGTTTGTTTGCTGGCCAGATAAAATGTCTGCAGTGCCTTGGCTTGAAGCTTTTTATAGCACATAGTCATTTAGAATAACTGTTTTGATTGTGATCCACAATAAAATGGATTTTAATATATTGCAATAGCATATGTATAGGTACACCTAAAATAAAAGTTCTTAAAACAATACTTAAAACATATAAATTTTATTGATATTTTCTATTCCATTCTGCTCCATTCCATTCCACTCCATTTCTTTACATCCTTTTCCATCTTTTCCCATTCTATCCTATCTTATTCAAGTAAAACCCTGGGCCAAATCTTCTAAATTCATTTTTCTAGCTAGTGGGTCACAATCTACAGTTTATGAAATTCTCATTTATAACAGCAGTTTAAAAATTTTTGGTTGTACTCCTATCAGTAAACATTTTGAAATAAAAAGCATAGATAGAGATATTAATTATTAATCTATTCATTAAATGTTATGAAAACTTTTTACTCTATTTAAACAAAAATATAACTTCTATAATTTTCTCACAGCATCCCTTGGTGATGTCTATACCAAGCTCTCCCCTACCTGACCACTTGTGTGACTTAGAGCCAGTGAGTTAAAATCTCCAAGCTTAGAATTTACTATCCATAAACTGGGAATAATAGTATCTATTTCATAGACTTGTTGGGATAACTTAATATTGCATTTAAAGCAAATAACACAGCACTTGACCTTGCCACAAGAAAATAATGTTATTTTTAAGTTAACGTTAATTAAACAAACTTATTGGCTACCTAATATCTGCCAGCTACTGAAAGGATACAAGGATCAATAAAAGATATGATGACAATGATGACGAAGATAGAATATGAAGAGGAGGATGAGGAAGAGAAATGAAACATTTTAATTGAATAGGAAAGCCAAATTACACAAATGTTAGAAAACGAAACTGAATATAACATGTCTTCAGACATATTTCAAACTGTGCCTAACATTTAGTGTGAAATAAATACTTTGGGGAATATTTTTGGATATATGCATGTAATCACTGAGTGAATGAGTGAGGCCACTGCCCTGACACCAAAAGAATGATATATTGCAGATCCCTCATTAATGCTACTTGGCCATCAAAAATTTAAAAATACATTTGATTATTAAATTTCTCAGAAATTTTTCAAATTAAAAATGTCACATTAAATGTGCATCTGTAAAACAATTATTAAAAGGGAGAATCATAACTCTTTATTTTGAACAGATTATTTTCTTTTTATCAAAATGTTATGTAGAGGAAATCACTATTAAACTTTTCTTCTTACTCAGTAATCAGAGAGCAAAGGCATGAAGCTACATACCAGTTAAAGAAGCTAAGGTCATATAGTAATAACCCAATAGTTTCTTCAAATAAATTGAAAATTAACTTAAATATTTTTTATTGAGGAGTCATGTATAAATCAACAAAGCTATTATAACTATATTACTAGTTCTTTTCACATAAATATTAAAGGACTACCTTCAAACATGTTCATTTTTTAATCTTCTCTCTCTCGCCACTTGCTTTCTATTTCAGTCAATAGAAAACCTTCTTAAACAGGTCTCATGGAGAAAGTAGAAATGGGTTTCAGATTTATTTTTGATGCAGTAAATTATGTTTTATCATTCAGAGGATGCAACCTATAAGGTGACACATTGTAGCCAGATAGAGAAATGACATTTTTCAATTGCTATTGGCTATAGTTCTGTTTTTATTAACCCTCTTGCTGGTAAATCTAAATGCAAGCTCTATGGAATCAGATGTGAAATAATAACTTTCTTTAGTGCCATTCCGGCAATGGAGAATGATTTTCCATTTGTGGAAATATCATCTAGGAAATAACCTGCAATGGCAATTTGTCAAGAAAAGAAATCCATCACCAAACTTGATAACGCCAGTAAAGAGTGAGGTATGTGTGTAGTTTCACAGTTACCATTTGACCCTAGGTGTCCCCAGTATTATCAATCTTCCCACACTTCTCCCATGGCTCCTGCATTCTCTCAGCCTCCTCTCACCCTTCACCAAAGGGACTAGCAGCTGTGTTCCTTTATTCAGCACATGCAGGCCATGCAATAGCTTGCAAAGCACTGTTCCAAGTATTTTCTCATTGAATACAATAATCCTATGGATCTGACAAGGTAGCATCACGATCTCTATTCCATAAAAGAGGAAACTGAAGCATGACTAGGTGACGTGCCTAAATCCATGCTTCCAGAAAGAGGCAAATGTATAGATAATACTGCTTTCTGGATCATTGCTCTTTGAAATATACAGATGCTGAATAGGGCATTAGGGGGGAAAAAAATGAAAAGAGTCCTAAAAGCCAAGAAGCCTTGAGCCCATGAATCCTGTTTCACCACTTTCGTATTACCTATCATTATATGCTTGTTTTTTGAGCAATTCATCAATTTATCCCAAACTCAGTGGCTTAAAACAGTAAGCATTTATTATTGCTCATGAGTTTCTGGATCAGCTGGATGTTTCTTATGGTCTCAGCTGGGTCTACTGGTGCATCTACAGAATGCTGTGGACTAGGTAGATGGCTCTGTTAATCATACTTGGATCCCCTTCCATGTTTGAATGCTGATTGAACATAGGTTGGTTTAGGATAGTGTCAACTGGGACAACTAGATTCTCCTCTACGTGGCTTCTTAGCATCCAGCAGGTTAGTCAGTCTTATTGATAGAGTGATGACTGGATCCCAAGGAAGTGAGTAGAGATACAGAAGACCTGTAAGGCCAAGGCTCAGAAACAGAGCAGTTACTTTCATCTCACTCCATTAGGCAAAGCAGAGGAAAAAAGCAGCCCAGTTTCAAAAGGCAGAAAAATAGACTCTACCCAAAATTGGAAGAGCTATAAAGTTTGATAGCAAGGAGTATGGGTACAGGGTGGGGAGTTCTGGGGGCTACTTTTACAATCAATCTAATATAGAAACAATCCCTCATCATTTCCAGTGTACCAAAGGTTTGGAGAGTACAGAGATGACTAAATTATGGTCATTAATAGGTAGGAGTTTATAGTCTGGTAATAGAATCATACATATCAGAATATTAATATAGAGCAATACAAGTGTAATAGGCATAAAAAACCCACATTGAACTACAAAACTCAAGAGTATAAAACCTGTGGTGTGTCTGGTGGCTCAGTCATTTAAATGTCTGATTCTTGATTTCAGCTCAGGTTATTATCTCAGATCAAGCCCGGCATGGGGCTCCACAATGGGCATGGAATTGGCTTAAGTTTCTCTTTCCCTCTGCCCCTTCCTACCACTTGTGTGCTCTCTTTCTCTCAAAAAAAAAAAAGTGTAAGACCTATAATTTTAATTTTTCTATAATCATATGTGTGTCTTCAGTCCTCTTTTAATCTATAGCGAGATTCAACTAATTCTAGGTAACAATTCTGATTTTCCTAAATCAATGTAGTGTCTTCTCAGTGAGGTATGAAGTTCCTCTATCCTCCTTGTGTTGGCATTAAGAGCCCAGACTTTGTCATTAATGGTCTCTCATTGTTGTCTCTGGAGATTGAACATCCATGTGCTCCTCATTCTAAATACACAGAGCCTTCTTCATTCCCTAAGGAGTTAGTGCCCAAACTCAAATATGCATGACTATGTCACAAATATTAGAATATACACTTTAGTGACCTGGAGATTAAAGAGATAATAAAAAAAAGGATAGAGTAAATTTTATCCTACACCAATATTTAATAAATAAATATTCACAAAAAATAAATAAATAAATAAATAAATAAATAAATAAATATTCACGGATATGATAAATTTGATATAACTACCATTTCGGAGTGAAGAGCATATTTATTTTTTAAAAGCCTAAACAAAATAAAATAGGAAAAGAACACTGAGCCTGGAGTTGAAAGAATATTAATTCTAGCCCATATTTCATTACTAGTTAGCCATGTGGCTCTAGCAAATGTTTTTTGCTTCTTTGGCCTCAATTTTCTTATTTCTTTGTTGAGGAGTTGGACTGAAGGAATATTTCAATCCCTCTCAGGATTAAAATTCCATAGTTCTTGAGAAATTAAAAAGAGCCATTGGTGACATTAGGGGAAAAAGGGAAGAAAGAGAGAGGGAAAGAATCAAAACAAAAATCAAATAAGATGATTATAGGACTTTGGAGGATAATTTATTAACCTAGCTGAGCTGATTGAATAATATATTTTAATAGTCATAGGGATATTTGTTCTGAAAAAATTTTAGGTCAGAATGCTATATACTCCATTAAAATATTTGATTGCAAAGCAACATAGCTCACTGTAATTGTCTTCATTAATGATGTCCATCTCTGCTTTGCTCCTTAATGCTGTCAACACATCGAAAGATACTTTAGATTCCCTAATAAGAAGCACATTCTAATTTGAAATATATTTAATAATATACTTTGTCATAAATTATTTCTAAGAGTTATAGTTGTGACCTTATTTCAATACTGATAACTGATACTTATTGATCATATGATTAGTTTCTCAGTTCTCATATTATGCAGGTATTTCAAGAATATTTGATAACCATAATTAACAATAATCCAAATGAATTAGATTGTGATTACTATTGATTTAGTGTAATTATAAGCAAATAAAATTTCTAGCTAAACCTGGAAAAAAGGGCTTTGGGCAGAGGATATCTAATATTATTGAAACTAATGTGAATTCTCTGCTTATCTTGCTATGCAACCTATAATCGCATGTTGAAAAGCATTAACTTTCAGGGTTTTTTTAATAACCTTACCTTGGAAACAGACTACAGCTCATGCTCTAGTTGTCAATTGCTAAATCACACTATCCCATGCCCTTGAGATTGACCACTTTCAAACACCTATGGTATATTTAACTTGTCTGCTGCCAGTATCAACCCAGATAAAAATATACATATATAAAAGGTATAAAAGTTAATTATCAGACATAGTTCTTACTAGTTTTGTAAAGGTACTAGTTGTTTAGTCAAGGATGAGGAAAGTCAAGTACCTTTTACTATTTCATACTTCAAGAAAGCTAATAATCTAACAAATTGATGCTGGGTTGGAGGAATATGTTCAGGGGTTGATTCTTCAGCTATAAAAGATGTACACATAATTCCCTTCTTTCCTCCACTCCTCTACCCTCACCCCCTGCCCATTGGTCACAATTTGGAAAGGGGTTAGGTATCATCACCATGCCCTTGTCAGATATTCAATAAACATTGGACAGTGATGAATTAAATATTAACAATTGATGTTGTAAAAGTTACTCCCCTCCTTCAATAAAACAAAACTATAAAACTGAAAAGTTACTTTATTCTAATTTTATGAACTTATTTAGATAATCCTACCATTTGTCTTTTTTTTTTTTTTAACTTTCTTTCTCTCTCGTCCTTCTTATCCCCTCTTAATTATTTAGGCTAGTCTATGATGGTCTCAGGTGTTTGAGTCTCTTGGGACCCGCAGTCACTCCAAGCCTGGTATAGTGTAAATTACAAATAGAAGGTTTCGAGTGCCAGAGGGGACATGCCTTTTAGTAAAATAGCATCTTCCAAAGTTTCCACTGAGAAGGGATCCCATCATTGGGAAGAAGTGGCCCACCAACAAAGCTGACTCTTTTCCCTGAAAATATGGGTGTGAGACACATATTTATTTCCTAAAAGATAAAATGGGTAGAGCTGGGTTAGTGGCCAATCCTTCTGCACATTATCTGTTAGTATGGAAACTGTCCATGCATGAATGCATTTCTTTTTAAAGGTAATGTTCTTTGAGGGGCCAGTTCAAATTCTCTAGGCTGTGAAAGTAAACAGATTGCCTCTGTCTCTTGCATCTCTCCAAAGGCCTAAAGCCATATGGTCTGATAAAAATGAAAATGCTCTTAAGCAGAGAAAGGTAAATAAACCAGAGTAAATCCATATAATGTATTACAATGCAACTATAAAAATTCATGAGGTAGAAGAATATGTATTGGCATGGGAGACAGTTAAGGGTACAAAAACTGTTGATTCATGATGCAATATTTTTTTTCATGATGCAATATTTTTATAAAAATTCTAACAGACCCATGGAGTTCATATTTCCTCTTATCTAAGATATGTCATCAATTTATTCCATATGTTGATCATGAGTTACTCCAATTTAAGAAACTAAACTGAGGTTAAGCATAGATCTTAGAATCAAGGTCGTATCATCTGGTATAATATGCATGTTATATGGTCTATGTTGAATGCTACATATTACATTGTATTATAGTTTGTATTATGTGGCAAATTATCTACTTTATAATTAAATAATCTCTATTATAATTGCATTATCTATTTTGGTATGTTATACAAATAGATCTTAGATTTAATGGTGCCTGGGTGGCTCAGTCAGTTAAGCATCTAACTTTGGCTCAGTCATGATCTCAGGGTTCTGGGATCAAGCCTCAGTAGAGCTTTGCTCTCAGCTGGGAGTCTGCTTGTCCCTCTTCCTCTGCTCCTCCCCTGCTCATTCTCTCTCTCTCTCTCTCTCTGTCACACACACAAATAAATAATAGAATCTTAAATATATATCTATATCTTACATTTTACACAAATGTGAATGTATGAAATCACATTTGAGGGTTTTTTTAAATTGTTTTCAGTGTTTTAAATTTTTTTCTGCCATCAGTAAGTTTTATTCTTATAATTAGGAAGAAAAGTTTAAACTTAAAAAATTAATACTTAGGGTCATTAACCAACAGGCCTGCCTTTTTCCTTCTTCTAATTTTCTATTCTCCTGATGATAAAAATGAGACAGAAGGACTGTGGGAGTTGCAGCCTAGACCTCTACCTTGGAAAACCTACCTTCTGGGGATCTGCAGAATCTGGTATGCTGTCTGCACAGAGCCTTTGCAGGGAATTTGGGAGGGGGATGATAAATCAGGAGGCAAATGTGAAATAGGCACAGTGGCCAATATCAGGCTGTTTCCCCAGAATTGGAGCTTGGAAACCTGCCATGTTTGGGATCTGGTCCATGCCAGCCACCATTTTTGTGGGCACTGTTAGACCGTCCAGGGGCAAACAGTTCTCACAAGCAGGCTGTCCCTTTGTCAGTGGCCATAGTGGAGGCAGCTGCATCCTGGCCTTGGCAGCTGGCTGGAGACGGAGTGCAGTGGTCTGGAAGCACAGTAAGTCACATCTCTTTCTCTTCTCAAAACACACCTACAAGGTCCAAGTGAGAGAAGCCAACAAGGAACCTAACCATCACCTCCTGTCTTTATAGAATGAGAGCAAGCATGTATATCCTCTTCAGACACACTGCTGGAGGCCAGCTGGCTGTGCCTCCTCTGTCTTATTCTCCACCTTTTTCCTTATTTGCTTTCCCTTTCAGCCTCTGGTAAACCCCCGTCTTCTTCCAAATTGTACCCTCCTTTCCTGAGATTGGGATTTACTTAGACTGCACTATCACTTCTAATAAATCAGGTAAGTTACAGAAAGAGAGTAAAGGTGGGTTTTGAAGAAAGTGAAGGCATATAGATATGCTATTGAGCAGATATGTAATTTCAGAATTGGGACTGTTGAACAAAAAGATTGGGTTAGCCTCCATTTGCTTGGCTTCTTGAGCATATTGCCAAAAAGGGTCCAAGGAAAGCTTTATTTAGCAGGAATACGATCAGAACCATGGACCTGACAGCCTGTATCAGATGGCTGAGATGGAGTTGGCCAGCCAAGACCAGGAAGGGGCCCAGAGAAGACAATATCCCAGTTCTACACAAGTGATTGAAGAAAGTAACTGTTCAAGTCCAGAGAAAGAAGAAGACAGATATTGGAAGATCTCTGAAAGTTTGATACAGACACAGAGTTCCTGCCTTCATTAAGTCAGGGTCAGAGATGTAGGAGCCAGAAGGCTGACTCCAGATAGACAAGGCAGATTTGTGAAGAAAGGGGAGTAGAAATGGCTGATTTAGGACTGACTAGGAGAAGACCCAAGGTAACAGGCAGAGACTCTGACCATGAGGAAAGTCAAAGCCAGAAAAGGTGGCTGAAAAGATTATAGGGAAAGAAAAGAGAAGCAAAATGGCTATCGATGCAGGGGAATCAAAATAATATCAAAGAGAACAAGGAAACTGCACTTTTGTTTTCTTCTCCATTAGAGGGGCCTAAGGTTTGAGGGGAAAGTTTAAAAAGAAACCAAAGAGCAAAAAGAACTGTATCACAGATATGAAAACCTTGCCATCTCTGAAAATGTCTGGGGAAAGTTTACAACTTGAGCTCTAGGGAAGATAACTGGGTTCCCCTTACCCGCCCTCCTCTGTCACATGGGTAGAGTGAAGAATTTGTGTAGATTGAAATTTGAGGGGCACAGGGGCTTTTGGCTTCCACATGAAATTACCTATGGTATTTGCTCTGTTTTCTTTCTGATTCTTAAATTTTTGTTCAGAAAATTCTGTTAAAATTCCTGTTGTATAGTTCAGATATTCCAGTAACACTGAGCAGTGGGGCAGCAAGGTTGGTGCAGGACAATTTATTTAGTTTCTTTAATTTATGCAACTTCTTTTCTGGTGGGAATATTTAAACTGGTGACTCATGGACAAAAGTATTATGCAAGGATTTCTTTATAGGAATGAAAAGAAAGGAGTGAGCTAGTTCTAATTATGCAAGAAGTGTCAAAGGGCATTTAAGAATCATCACAGAGCAATAAGATATGAATATTTGGAAGAATAAGAATTAAATATTCAAGTTATATCAACTGCACATAATTATTTATTGAACACCTGCTATATGCTAGAACTATATTAGGTGCCAGTCATACAAAACTGAATAAAATGTATCCTACATTGATGGCATTCGGGGTTAGTAGAAAAGACAAGCTTGTAAAAGCAAAGAATTAAATGCCATATATTGTGACAGGTTCTCTTTAAAGTTAAGTGTATAAGGTCACACAAAAGAACAGATTCTCTGCCTGCTTACTGTATCTTTCATAGTGATAAAAAATTGAGTAGAATTTCAAGGAGGAAAATATATTGAATAGCTTTGATCATGTTAACATTGAGATGCTTCTGACTTTTTATATCAGTCTAATGAATAAATTCCACTGTACCTAACCTATTCAATTTATTTATGATTCCTGTAGCCGAAAGTAAACTTACATATTTTTTTCTTGGTAGCCACAGAAATGTTTATTAGTTTGTAAATGATATAAGGGTCTTTTCTGTTTTAAAAAGATGTCTTGGAATTTATTCTGTACCTTATTATTTCCTCACTTATACCCTCACCTCCAGGGACCTGAAAAAGATATTCTTTGAAATGTTTTATTTTCTATCCATTAAAAAAAAAAAAACTATTATTGTTTATTCATGATGGTTTGTCCCTTGCACAGCTGAGTTGCTTGAAGCAAGAGGAGGCTATTTCTAACCCATATTTCAGGTTGAGTTTGAACTTCAGTGTATACTCAACATTCTGTGTTTAACAGAATATCTTCTCAGTAATCATTACCTCTTGCCAGAGTTTTTAAATAAATGAATGATTTATTTTCCTGTAATTAAGTCTCTCTGGTTGCTTTGAATAATTCTCTAAAGCTTTCTTCTTTCTTCTGCTTTTTCCTTCATAAACATTTTAGAAGAAAATGCCAAACATATAACTTTCATCACAGACAATACTCATTAAAAACTTTACAAAAATGGTTATTTCTCTGTATAAAATCTACAATGATTTATAAGTTCTTATAATAGCCTACTCTTTCTGTGTTTAAAAAAGCTCATTAATCTAAATAGCCCTCTACTCTAAGAATTATAAGAATATTTTAAACTGCTATATCTCATAATGTTAGCAGAAATCTGAGTATTATATGAACCTGCCCATTATTATAAAGTAATATGAAAACATATACATGTAATATAAAACACAGATTCAGGTCTATCAAAAAATAACACTGATCACTAAGGGGTTGCAAAATGCCAAGGAAGAAGGGTGTCAGTCAGGGTCCACATAATCTACATGTAGTACCTGAGCTGTTAATATTTGATAGAGATGATGTAAGATGACCACTGAAATGGAAATTCTCTAATGGCATCTGCAAACATTAAATGCATAGAATATCACAACAGCAAAATGGTCCATGTAATGATTAGATTTTCTTCTACAACTCAGTTTTCTTGTGGGATAAAACCAGGAATGTTTGCATTTACACATCAAGAATTGGAGACAAGTAACAAAGGTGAAAAAATTAAAAAGGAAAGGTACTTTTTATAAGAAAGTGAGGAAATAAAACTTTTTAATTAAGCAATTTCCAAGGCATACAGCAAGCAATAATTATCAGGCTGGTATATTATCATATTGAAAATATTAGGCATATCTCTGGTGCTATGCCATATGCTGGGTGGTTCTTTTCTTCAAAAAAAGCAATAGCCAACATAAGTTTAATGACTTGCTAGAAGCATCTGGTTATCATTTATTATAACACTTTTAAAAATTAAATTTTACAATACCTAGCTTGCTAGGTATAGTATGAATCTCAGGCCACAAACTCAGGTGTACAGGAAATATATCATGATTTTATGATACAATAATTTCGATTTTGAAACACCACTTCATTGAATGGTAGGAAACTAATCTAATTTCTTAATATTTTACATAGAGTTGAGGCATCAGGGTAGGTGTACAACCAGTGGTATGCTGGTTAACCAACCAACCAATTAACCACCAACCAATCAAAACCAACAAACGGAAAAAGAGCCATGATTAGCAGTGATTGCTAATTTCTACAGTGTAAATACTTCCACAGAGGCCAATTTCACATAGCTTTTCCATCATTGAAGGCACACAGCTGGGAAGAAATGCACATAATTGGCTCCTGCATGACAGTGTAACCACACAACACTGCTTCCACACAACACTACTTCCACACAACACTGCCATGTATCTGGTCCTATGTGTAACCAATTATCTTCTTTCCAGCTTGATCTCCATCTCCAGGTTGTTCCCCTTGAGGCCTCTCCTGGTCTTCCACCTTTCTGTGTCAGGTCTACAATACCCTCAGTTATACAAGAAACATTCTACTAGATGCTAGAAAATTTTATAAAGCTGACTCAGGCCTAGGCAAATGAAACACACGCTCTCTTCCCTAGCACTAGGACAGGAATTGAGGAATTGGTAGTTTCACGGCTATAGATCTAAACTTTCAGATCCCCAAACCCATCTAGTTTCTTTGTCTTACAAAGGCAGTGGTTGGGACAGTGATGCCTGCCAATTTCTCAACTCTCTTTGATTTTCAGATGACTCCCCCTCTACCTTTCCCCTCAGCCCAAACATTTTCTACCTAGTTTCAGCAGAAGTTAATAGATGCTATTTCATCACATATTCTCCCAAATGTTTTTGTTTTGTCTTGAATCCTAGGTTTTGGATATCTTAAAACCGGGAATTTTATTCCTTTGTCATCTGCATTCTTCTGTGACATGGTGTGCTTTCAACGCCAGAGTGGGGGAAGGTCCATGGGATAGGGAAATGTATGGAGATACAGGGGGAAATTATCTGTTAATAATTTAAAATATCCTCATCGTCTATTTCTTCTTCTATTAAGCTCGGTTCTGGGCACTGTAAGTAAATGACTATAATACACACATTTTATGTGTATATATGTATATGTATGTATACATATATATTCTATATGCATACCTATATACATATACATATATACATATATACATATATACCCTATATGTATACATATATATTTATATATAATATATACTATACACACAGAAAAATGTGTATATATACAAATATATGTTTTTTGCTAAGTTAATATTGTCATAATTTTTCTAATATAATCATTTACCTTAGAGGTCATGCACTTCCTGATTCCTTCCTATGCAGGAGTCTCTCTTTCCATGACTGTTACAGATTTCACCCCTTTAATATTTAAATTAAAAACTATGTTAGGATATTTAGTTAAAAATAATCTAATCATTAGCGGGAAAAGAGTCTGTATGCTGAGCTTGTTTATAATTCTTCTTTAGCCCCAATCCTGGTTTTTGTTTCCATGTAGTGAACAGAACAGAATCTCAGAGACTGCCTTGCTCCTTGGCATTTCCTTTGTTCATGTGGGAGCAGACCTAATCAAACTTGCGTCCTCAAAGCTGCTTGGTGCTGGTTGGGCCAAAATTTAAGCACTGTATCCATACTGCCCCTCCAATAGCACTTACTAAACAAAATGTGTTCACAGGAGGGATCAGGAAAGGGATAGTCTCAAAATGATAATATGCAAGAACAGTTAGAAGTTGGGAAATATTTATTCCATGAAGGATTAGAATAAGAGGACACCAGAGAGTTGTTGTTTTTTTTTTAAACAGTCATGTATTTGTTTTTTGTTTGTTTGTTTCAAGATTTACTTACTTGAGAGAGGAAAGAGAGCGCATGCACACAGTGAGGAAGGGCAGAGGGAGAGGGAGTCTTAAGCAGACTCCACACTGAGTGTGGACCCTGACACAGGGTTCAATCTCAAGACCCTGAGATCACAACCTGAGTCAAAACCAAGAATCAGATGCTTAACCAATTGTAGCACCCAGGTGCCCCTGAGTTTCTCTCTTTTAGGTAGAACAATGCACTCTACTAGCCAAACCTAGCCTGGTGGCTGTCATGGGCTCAGCAGAGGGGAAATAAAATGAGCAGTTCATTTTCTCTTAGGAGAAAGCCAAAAAGGTTTCCATGCAATGAGGACCAGTAATAGTAACTCTCCCTAATGAAGCTCCCTGTGAGGAGCTTGCTTCTCTCACTACCTGTGTCTCTGCCTCTCTGCCTCTAATGAATAAATAAATAAAATCTAAAAAAAGAAAAAAAGAAAGAAAGAAAGTACAAGGTTTATACTGCTTGAGAAAAATAAAACTTAGGATAAATAGTCATCTGATAGAAAAAGGGCTATCAGACAATGGCAATAAGCAGTACTCTTGTCCCACACTTGAAAAAAAAAAATCAAAGACAATTGCCTTAAACTACAGAAGCATATTTATAATTACTTCCTGTCTCAGCCAAACTTAAAAAATTCACTCTATTCATAAAGTGCGATTACCTCTTTGATTAATATACTATATATATATATATACACATACACATATATACACATTTTATGTATTTTATATGTATATATGTGTATGTGTGTGCAACACATGTCAGGTATGCTAAATGCATGCCATGATCATATTATTCAAGTTTGTTTTTTGGTCTAAGTCCTGTCATAAAGTATTTAACACAAACTACTTGCAATTAAGCTCTTAATATGGTCTTTGGTTATTGTAATAAACAATAAAGATTTTCCTATCTTGTAGCTGGTAAACATTGGTTAGGTGTGAACTCTCATTCCCCAAAGCAATTCATTATGTTTTTAGCTTAAGAAACTTTAGGCTTCCTTGGATATTGATTTACAGAAAGAAGCCAAATAGAAAATTAGCTCCCATGTGAATGTGTCTGTTTTTATGATAAAGTACTTTGGGTAAGTATTGTCATTTTCTAAAGTGGTCATGGTCTATTATGCAAATTAATCCTTTGGGGTCTAAATTACACCAAAGTATAATAATATAACATCCTTGCGGTGCTGTAGACATTAATTTTTATTTACAATATATGTATTACAACCATAATGTAACTAATTTACAAAGTTATATATTTTGCCAATTTAAATGCTTTTTAAAGATGTGTTTATATAAAAATCCTTAACATGAACTATTTCGGGTGGTCTTCCAAGTGACCTTAAAGAAGGGAATGGAGTCTCATATCTATAATAAATCTTAAGAAAAGGTAGTAGTTTGATGGGGAGAAGGAATGTAAAACCTTCTTTTTAGTTCTCTGTTTACTCTGTTATTATTGGTATAAATACATTAGGTGGAAATCACTGGTGATACAATATAACTGACAGATCACGGATAGATAATAAAGATTTTACACATCTTCCTCTTCAATTTCTTATTTCACTGACAAGTACAGAAGAGACACCCAGGGAGTTCAGATTTCTGGTTGGTGCTTAACTCAAGCTAACCTTTAAAATTTCTCACTCGGGGGATCCCTGGGTGGCGCAGTGGTTTGGCGCCTGCCTTTGGCCCAGGGCGCGATCCTGGAGACCCGGGATCGAATCCCACGTCGGGCTTCCGGGATGGAGCCTGCTTCTCCCTCTGCCTGTGTCTCTGCTTCTCTCTCTCTCTCTGTCTATCATAAATAAGTAAATAAATCTTTAAAAAAAAATTTCTCACTCGTATTTGTAATACGTGATGTTGTAAAAGACATTATCTTTTAATAAGGCTAGAAAAAAGACACACACCAACTTCTTTTGTAACTCTGCATCTTTTAACCGAGGTAAAATAATTTCTTTTAACTAGTAAGACAGTTCTAGTCTTAAGATTTGCTACCAAGTTTCAATCTGGAGAGCAGAATGCCTTTGAAAACTTGTAATGGAAATTCTAACAGAGTTTTAACTTACTAACTACTATGAGTCTCAGCTATAAAACCATCCATGCAAAGAACATGGTTCATTTATCTACAGGGTTATCAACATTGGCCTTAAATTAAATCTTCATACAATTTAACAAGATACAAATACAGCATCCATGATTTATTTATGATGTATACGACAATCATAAAAACATCAGGTCACTAGAGCCAGCATTTTGCATCTTTGTAATTCTTTAAATTATTTTTCATTTGTCATTTATAAACAGTCAAAATAATTTTACATGTTATCAATATGCATGGAATGCAGTGTAACAGTTAAACTTTTCCAAAATATTGCTCGTAACTAAGAGTAATTTATTAAGTAATAAACCAGGAAGCTCATTAATGCAAAACCATTAATTTTCTTCTTCTAATATCGTTATGAAAGAATCCATTTTAATTTCAACTGTGAATGGTTGATGTAAGAATGCAATTTTATACTAGTAGCTAAACAATGATTACATTTTATTTTTATCAAATAATTCTCAAGGTTTAATAATTTTTGCAATGTTACTTAGCATTTATTAATAATAATAATGCCCCAACAAATAACTAATTCTTATAATGCATTTGATGTGTGCCAGATGTGATGTAAGAGTTTAGCAAGAAGGAATGCACAGACTTTGCCTTCAAGGTGCTTATAGTTTAAATAGTGGCAAACATGGACATGAATACCCACCAAGAGGTCTTATAATTACAGTGATTGGGGGGGGGAGGAGCAAGACGGCGGAAGAGCAGGGTCCCCAAATCACCTGTCTCCACCAAATTACCTAGAAAACCTTCCAATCATCCTGAAAATCTATGAATTCGGCCTGAGAATTAAAGAGAGACCAGCTGGAACGCTACAGTGAGAAGAGTTCGCGCTTCTATCAAGGTAGGAAGACGGGGAAAAAGAAAAGAAGAAACAAAGGCCTCCAAGGGGGAGGGGCCCGCGAGGAGCCGGGCTGAGGCCGGGGCGAGTGTCCCCAGGACAGGAGAGCCCCGTCCCGGAGGAGCAGGAGCTGCACCGACCTTCCCGGGCGGAAAGGGGCTCGCGGGGAGGTGGAGCAGGACCCAGGGGGGCGGGGATGCCCTCGGGCTCCCGGGGACACTAACAGACACCTGCGCCCCGGGAGAGCCCCACACCCCGCGGCCGAGCTCCCTAAGGGCTGCAGCGCGCACGGTGGGACCCGGAGCACCTCGGGGGGCTCGGGCAGAGGAAGAGGCTCCGTGCTCGGGCAGAGGAGAGGCTGGCTGCGCGGTTCCAGGAGCAGCTCGGCGGGGCTCGGGCGGCGGCTCCGCGGAGGGGGCTGCGGCCCGGGAGCGCGAATCCACCAGCGCAGGCTCCGGAGCACAGGGCGCCGGGACACAGCCCAGGATCCCGCCTCCCCCGGGACAGGCAGAGGCCGGGAGGGCCCAGGACAGCGAGGACGCTCCTGCCCCAGCTGAGCAGATCAGCGGCCCCGCCCCGGAGCCTCCAGGCCCTGCAGACGGAGTTCCTGCCGGAGCTGAATCCAGGTTTCCAGAGCTGCCCCGCCACTGGGGTTGTTCCTCCTGGGGCCTCACGGGGTAAACAACCCCCACCGAGCCCTGCACCAGGCAGGGGCACAGCAGCTCCCCCAAGTGCTAACACCTGAAAATCAGCACAGCAGGCCCCTCCCCCAGGACACCAGCTAGACGGACAACTTCCAGGAGAAGCCAAGGGACTTAAAGTACACAGAATCAGAAGATACTCCCCCGTGGTTCTTTTTTTGTTTTGTTTTGTTTTGTTTTGTTTTGCTTTTTGATTTGTTTCCTTCCCACACCCCCTTTTTTTTCTCCTTTCTTTTTCTTTCTCTTTTTCTTCTTTTTTTCGTTTTTTTTTCTTCCCTTTTTTTTCTCTTTCTCTTTTCTTTCCTTCTTTCTCTCCTCTCTTTTTCTCTTTTTCCCAATACAGCTTGCTTTTGGCCACTCTGCACTGAGCAAAATGACTAGAAGGAAAACCTCACCTCAAAAGAAAGAATCAGAAACAGTCCTCTCTCCCACAGAGTTACAAAATCTGGATTACAATTCAATGTCAGAAAGCCAATTCAGAAGCACTATTATACAGCTACTGGTGGCTCTAGAAAAAAGTATAAAGGACTCAAGAGACTTCATGACTGCAGAATTTAGAGCTAATCAGGCAGAAATTAAAAATCAATTGAATGAGATGCAATCCAAACTAGAAGTCCTAACGACGAGGGTTAACGAGGTGGAAGAACGAGTGAGTGACATAGAAGACAAGTTGATAGCAAAGAGGGAAACTGAGGAAAAAAGAGACAAACAATTAAAAGACCATGAGGATAGATTAAGGGAAATAAACGACAGCCTGAGGAAGAAAAACCTACATTTAATTGGGGTTCCCGAGGGCGCCGAAAGGGACAGAGGGCCAGAATATGTATTTGAACAAATTCTAGCTGAAAACTTTCCTAATCTGGGAAGGGAAACAGGCATTCAGATCCAGGAAATAGAGAGATCCCCCCCTAAAATCAATAAAAACCGTTCAACACCTCGACATTTAATAGTGAAGCTTGCAAATTCCAAAGATAAAGAGAAGATCCTTAAAGCAGCAAGAGACAAGAAATCCCTGACTTTTATGGGGAGGAGTATTAGGGTAACAGCAGACCTCTCCACAGAGACCTGGCAGGCCAGAAAGGGCTGGCAGGATATATTCAGGGTCCTAAATGAGAAGAACATGCAACCAAGAATACTTTATCCAGCAAGGCTCTCATTCAAAATGGAAGGAGAGATAAAGAGCTTCCAAGACAGGCAGCAACTAAAAGAATATGTGACCTCCAAACCAGCTCTGCAAGAAATTTTAAGGGGGACTCTTAAAATTCCCCTTTAAGAAGAAGTTCAGTGGAACAGTCCACAAAAACAAGGACTGAATAGATATCATGATGACACTAAACTCATATCTCTCTATAGTAACTCTGAATGTGAACGGGCTTAATGACCCCATCAAAAGGCGCAGGGTTTCAGACTGGATAAAAAAGCAGGACCCATCTATTTGCTGTCTACAAGAGACTCATTTTAGACAGAAGGACACCTACAGCCTGAAATAAAAGGTTGGAGAACCATTTACCATTCGAATGGTCCTCAAAAGAAAGCAGGGGTAGCCATCCTTATATCAGATAAACTAAAATTTACCCCAAAGACTGTAGTGAGAGATGAAGAGGGACACTATATCATACTTAAAGGATCTATTCAACAAGAGGACTTAACAATCCTCAATATATATGCCCCGAATGTGGGAGCTGCCAAATATATCAATCAATTATTAACCAAAGTGAAGAAATACTTAGATAATAATACACTTATACTTGGTGACTTCAGTCTAGCTCTTTCTATATTCGATAGGTCTTCTAAGCACAACATCTCCAAAGAAACGAGAGCTTTAAATGACACACTGGACCAGATGGATTTCACAGATATCTACAGAACTTTACATCCAAACTCAACTGAATACACATTCTTCTCAAGCGCACATGGAACTTTCTCCAGAATAGACCACATATTGGGTCACAAATCGGGTCTGAACCGATACCAAAAGATTGGGATTGTCCCCTGCATATTCTCAGACCATAATGCCTTGAAATTAGAACTAAATCACAACAAGAAGTTTGGAAGGACCTCAAACACGTGGAGGTTAAGGACCATCCTGCTAAAAGATAAAAGGGTCAACCAGGAAATTAAGGAAGAATTAAAAAGATTCATGGAAACTAATGAGAATGAAGATACAACCATTCAAAATCTTTGGGATGCAGCAAAAGCAGTCCTAAGGGGGAAATACATCGCAATACAAGCATCCATTCAAAAACTGGAAAGAACTCAAATGCAAAAGCTAACCTTACACATAAAGGAGCTAGAGAAAAAACAGCAAATAGATCCTACACCCAAGAGAAGAAGGGAGTTAATAAAGATTCGAGCAGAACTCAACGAAATCGAGACCAGAAGAACTATGGTACAGATCAACAGAACCAGGAGTTGGTTCTTTGAAAGAATTAACAAGATAGATAAACCATTAGCCAGCCTTATTAAAAAGAAGAGAGAGAAGACTCAAATTAATAAAATCATGAATGAGAAAGGAGAGATCACTACCAACACCAAGGAAATACAAACGATTTTAAAAACATATTATGAACAGCTATACGCCAATAAATTAGGCAATCTAGAAGAAAGGACGCATTCCTGGAAAGCCACAAACTACCAAAACTGGAACAGGAAGAAATAGAAAACCTGAACAGGCCAATAACCAGGGAGGAAATTGAAGCTGTAATCAAAAACCTCCCAAGACACAAGAGTCCAGGGCCAGATGGCTTCCCAGGGGAATTTTATCAAACGTTTAAAGAAGAAACCATACCTATTCTCCTAAAGCTGTTTGGAAAGATAGAAAGAGATGGAGTACTTCCAAATTCGTTCTATGAGGCCAGCATCACCTTAATTCCAAAACCAGACAAAGACCCCACCAAAAAGGAGAATTACAGACCAATAGCCCTGATGAACATGGATGCAAAAATTCTCCACAAGATACTGGCCAATAGGATCCAATAGTACATTAAAAAAATTATTCACCATGACCAAGTAGGATTTATCCCCGGGACACAAGGCTGGTTCAACACCCGTAAAACAATCAATGTGATTCATCATATCAGCAAGAGAAAAACCAAGAACCATATGATCCTCTCATTGGATGCAGAGAAAGCATTTGACAAAATACAGCATCCATTTCTGATCAAAACTCTTCAGAGTGTAGGGATAGAGGGAACATTCCTCAACATCTTAAAAGCCATCTATGAAAAGCCCACAGCAAATATCATTCTCAATGGGGAAGCACTGGGAGCCTTTCCCCTAAGATCAGGAACAAGACAGGGATGTCCCCTCTCACCACTGCTGTTCAACATAGTACTGGAAGTCCTAGCCTCAGCAATCAGACAACAAAAAGACATTAAAGGCATTCAAATTGGCAAAGAAGAAGTCAAACTCTCCCTCTTCGCCGATGACATGATACTCTACATAGAAAACCCAAAAGTCTCCACCCCAAGATTGCTAGAACTCATACAGCAATTTGGTAGCGTGGCAGGATACAAAATCAATGCCCAGAAATCAGTGGCATTTCTATACACTAACAATGAGACTGAAGAAAGAGAAATTAAGGAGTCAATCCCATTACAATTGCACCCAAAAGCATAAGATACCTAGGAATAAACCTAACCAAAGAGGTGAAGGATCTATACCCTCAAAACTATAGAACACTTCTGAAAGAAATTGAGGAAGACACAAAGAGATGGAAAAATATTCCATGCTCATGGATTGGCAGAATTAATATTGTGAAAATGTCAATGTTACCCAGGGCAATTTACACGTTTAATGCAATCCCTATCAAAATACCATGGACTTTCTTCAGAGAGTTAGAACAAATTATTTTAAGATTTGTGTGGAATCAGAAAAGACCCCGAATAGCCAGGGGAATTTTAAAAAAGAAAACCATAGCTGGGGGCATCACAATGCCAGATTTCAGGTTGTACTACAAAGCTGTGGTCATCAAGACAGTGTGGTACTGGCACAAAAACAGACACATAGATCAGTGGAACAGAACAGAGAATCCAGAAGTGGACCCTGAACTTTATGGGCAACTAATATTCGATAAAGGAGGAAAGACTATCCATTGGAAGAAAGACAGTCTCTTCAATTAATGGTGCTGGGAAAATTGGACATCCACATGCAGAAGAATGAAACTAGACCACTCTCTTTCACCATACACAATGATAAACTCAAAATGGATGAAAGATCTAAATGTGAGACAAGATTCCATCAAAATCCTAGAGAAGAACACAGGCAACACCCTTTTTGAACTCGGCCATAGTAACTTCTTGCAAGATACATCCACGAAGGCAAAAGAAACAAAAGCAAAAATGAACTATTGGGACTTCATCAAGATAAGAAGCTTTTGCACAGCAAAGGATACAGTCAACAAAACTAAAAGACAACCTACAGAATGGGAGAAGATATTTGCAAATGACATATCAGATAAAGGGCTAGTTTCCAAGATCTATAAAGAACTTATTAAGCTCAACACCAAAGAAACAAACAATCCAATCATGAAATGGGCAAAAGACATGAACAGAAATCTCACAGAGGAAGACATAGACATGGCCAACATGCACATGAGAAAATGCTCTGCATCACTTGCCATCAGGGAAATACAAATCAAAACCACAATGAGATACCACCTCACACCAGTGAGAATGGGGAAAATTAACAAGGCAGGAAACCACAAATGTTGGAGAGGATGCGGAGAAAAGGGAACCCTCTTACACTGTTGGTGGGAATGTGAACTGGTGCAGCCACTCTGGAAAACTGTGTGGAGGTTCCTCAAACAGTTAAAAATAGACCTGCCCTACGACCCAGCAATTGCACTGTTGGGGATTTACCCCAAAGATACAAATGCAATGAAACGCCAGGACACCTGCACCCCGATGTTTCTAGCAGCAGTGGCCACGATAGCCAAACTGTGGAAGGAGCCTCGGTGTCCAACGAAAGATGAATGGATAAAGAAGATGTGGTTTATGTATACAATGGAATATTACTCAGCTATTAGAAATGACAAATACCCACCATTTGCTTCAACGTGGATGGAACTGGAGGGTATTATGCTGAGTGAAGTAAGCCAGTCGGAGAAGGACAAACTTTATATGTTCTCATTCATTTGGGGAATATAAATAATAGTGAAAGGGAATATAAGGGAAGGGGGAAGAAATGTGTGGGAAATATCAGAAAGGGAGACAGAACGTAAAGACTGCTAACTCTGGGAAACGAACTAGGGGTGGTGGAAGGGGAGGAGGGCAGGGGGTGGGAGTGAATGGGTGACGGGCACTGGGGGTTATTCTGTATGTTAGTAAATTGAACACCAATAAAAAATAAATTTAAAAAAAATTACAGTGATTGAAGTAAGACATTTTGGTCATACAAGACATCATTCTGTCCTTTTGCCATACTAGCCAGCTGGTCTTCACATTCTGACACTCACTCTTCACTCTTCTAAAAAGTATTTCTTGACTCTCTTTTTCCGCCTCAATTCTCCTGCTACATGGAACTATGTATTTATTATCTGATCAGTGCCTCACACATGTAGGATTTCTGAGGTCCTCAATGAAGTCGGTTTGATGAATTACTGTAATTAACTCACTTTGGCTCAAGGACAGGTTCTCAACCACTCAGGTTGTAAATTTGATAGAAATTTGATAGTTGAGGAGTGTGTTTCCTGAAAACTCATGCTCCCCGGAAAATGAATTTTGTAACCAAATGATATGAACTATCATTTAAAGCCCCTTTCTTGTTTCTTTGGGCTACCTACTGGTCGCTTCCATTCCTATGTAGAGGACAAATGTAGAGAAGGGCAAATGTTTATATTACTCAGATTCTAAAGCTCAATGAAGCACCTTTTCCTGGTAGACAGACAATTTACCTCAGGTCCCCAAGCAGAGTGAACGAATAAATTATTTATGATGTTTTGACATCAGTTCTATGAATCCACTACTACCATTAGCCTGTTTCCCACTCCATGGCTTATAAACACATGTCCAGAAAATTAGAGGAAATGAGATTCAAGGACAGAAAGAGATGAACAGAGATGAACAGTTCATCACAGGATGAACATCCTCCCAAACTTAAGGATGATTTTGAATATATGACTGCTTCTTTCTTGGTATTTGATGTTAGAAGAACTGCAGATCCAGTCAGAATAGCTGAAAAATAGAGAATCACAACAGAAAGAACATAGAGTAACAGAGCAAGGTGGAAGTTGGCAAAGGGGTACAAGGTAGGAAGGTATTAGCTGGGAGCATAAGTTTGATTGCTGTCAATGAAAAACCTGCCTAGGAAGATAAGAAGACCCAATGAAAGAGCTCTGGTGGGTAGAAAGCTCACTAGTTGGCAGGTTGAAAGAACTGGGAATGTGGAAAAAAAGAAGAAAAAAAAAACATGCCTTATCAAGATTACCTCCTCCACTTAGCTACCAACAAGACCCAGCTGAAGGTTATAGGAGTATCCAATGTGCCTCATGAGTCAGTAGAGTGCTCCATGCACAAGAAGGCAGACAGCCATCAAGGCCTTAGAAGTTGAGCATCAATAGAACCCTAGGCAGTGGTGTATTTTGGTCTTGCCCTTCCTCTGAAAGCTCCTTCTTATAGCTGTGCATGATTGTGCAAGAACACCATGCACCATGCAACCTAGAGGCAGCAGCTCTGCATTAAACACTCCTTCAATAACAGTGCCTAGTGTAAACTTCATTTTTTTTTTTTTTTTGGATTACACAGAGTTAAATAAAATGGAAAAGCATGACTAGCTTCCTCTGAGCAGATGGTGGCTCAAGAGTTGAGGGTAGCATGTCAGGTGCAAAATAAAGCAAAGTCCTAGTCTGCAAACATTTGATTTGTGAAAGTAAAATTTATACTTGCTATATGCTAGAGGAATATTCATTGCTTTGCTTTGGGAGCATGTGGGAATTAACTATTTGAAGAAAAAGATTTGGACAGAGTTCCAGTTCCTCAATTCTGGGAGAGGGAAACCCAAGATAAAAATTAAGACTAACCAGGGACATGCAGCAGCACAAAAATATAAAATACTATTTTCTGTTGTGCCTTTTGCACTAAATCCTCTTACCAGCTCATTGAACTCTCTCAAATTAATCCCAAAGGACCATTCACCCGCCTCTCCAGATGCCCCTCTCCTTTGTAACTCATTCACACTGAATAACCACTATGGAAAGAGAAACAAGAAGGGGCAAATACAATTTCAGATCTGAAGGATATCTGCAGAACCAGTGTTTCTGTGATGACAGATTTGAGGAAATGGCCACGGCTGGGGAAGAAAAAGAAAGAAATCCATAGAGAAGGATGAAGAATCTTTTTTTTTTTTTTTTTAAACTGGAAAATGAGAAACTTCTTGAGAGTTCCAGAGAAATGAATCTGAAGGCTGACTCAGTGCTAAGCCACCCTCAGAGCCAGTAGATGGAGACATATTTTTATTTTTGATCAGTCTCTAGGACACCGGTTCTTTTTTTTTTTTTTTTTTTAAAGATTTATTTATTTATGATAGAGACAGAGAGAGAGAGAGAGGCAGAGACACAGGAGGAGGGAGAAGCAGGCTCCATGCCAGGAGCCTGACGTGGGACTCGATCCTGGGACTCCAAGATCACGCCCTGGGCCAAAGGCAGGTTCTAAACCGCTGAGCCACCCAGGGATCCCTAGGACACTGGTTCTGAAAATGTGATCCCTGGACCAGCAGCAGTGGCACCAGTGGCACCATCTGGAAACTTGTTAGAAATGCACATTCTTGGGCCCAATACCAGATCTACCGAGACAGAAACTCTGGGATGAAGTGGAGCAATGTGTGTTTAACAAACCCTCTAAGTGATTCTGATACACACTCAGGGCTTAGAACCACTGCTCTAGGATATGAAAGGTCTTGGTGACAAAGCATGTCTTAAATTTTTTACTCTCATCTTCAGCATTTCTTCTAACCTGCTAGCAATCTTTCTGCAAATTTTGATTTTGGTCCTTTCATGAGCTTACTAGGAAGTGCCAGCTAAAAGTATCAGGGAAGAGTTAGAAATCGTACTTCATTTTAAGATGATTCTAAATGGTTTGTTGACTAACACATCAAGGGGTTGCAATTGTCTAGTAATGATACCGGGTATAACAGCCCAGTGTGAGTAATGCCATGCCCAAATGGCCTATTCATCCAGAGGCACCTAAAATAATAATATTACTCCCTTCACAATTTTGCCTTCAGGTTGCTCCATCAATCTCTACCTAGGCCTAGATAAATGAGAACTATGTGGGTAATATATTTTAGCCTTCTTGTATGAGATTTATATACCTCAACTGGGATTATGGGCTCCATTGCACATACCGGGAATAAAGGAAGTATCTTAATATCTTTGTGCTGCTATAATGAAGTACCATAAACTGGGTAGCTTGTACACAACAGAAACTTCTTTTGCATAGTTTTGGAAGCTAGAAGTCTGAGACCAGGTGACAACATGGTTGGGTTCTGATAAGGGCTCTCTTCTTGCCTTATAAACTGAGGGCTTCCCATTGAATTCCCACACAAAAGAAAGGTCTGGCTAGCTCTATGGTCTCTTATAACAGCACAAATCCCATTCATGAAGGCTCTGCTCTCATGATCAAATTACATCCCCAAAGCCCACTTTCAAATACTGTACTTACACCGGAGATTAGGTTTTCACATAGGAATTTGGGAGGGACACATACATTCAATCTATTGCAGGGAGCAATGCTTTGGAATATAGGTATTTTTAAATTAGAAATGGGGGTCAAGAGTGTCAACTAAAAACAAGTTTTAATCTCTGATCTTTAGTTCTTACTAAAGCTATCCTTCCTAAGTATATGACTTCAGTTTAGAAGATCAGTACTTGCCCCTTTATCCTCTCATGGGTCATAGCACCAGGGCATGCAGGAACTAATTTTCTAGTTGGAGCCACATAGAAAGTTTTGAGACAGGTTTATCACAAATTCATATCACCTTCTCATTGTTCACTCCTGAAGAAGCCTAAAAATTTTGAACTTGAAGGTCACACTCAGCTCCATGAAAAATTCAGTCTTTTATATTCCAGCTAACTCTGCATATTAAAATAGTCACAATATTTCTTACGGATATTTTAAAGGAGAATTTTAGAATGATTTTTATCAAATACAGTTGACTCTTGAACAACACAGGTTTGAACTGTGTGGATCCACTTATACATAGATTTTTCTCAATAGATACAGCACAGAACTATAAATTTATTTTCTCTTCCTTATGATTTTCTTTTCTTTCCTCTAACCTACTCTATTCTAAAAATACAGTATATAATACATATATAAAATATGTGTTAATCAACTGTTTATGTTATCAGTAAAGCTTCTGGTCGTCAGTAGGCTATTAGTAGTTAAGTTTCGAGGGAGTCAAAAATTACTTGTGCATTTTCAACTGCATGGAGAGTCAACACTTCTAACCTCTATATTGTTCAAGGTACAACTGTATTTTAGTTAAATAAAATGATATTCAACAATCTAGTATGAGAGAGCCCTAGTAACTCTCTTCCAAGGGGCTAATTAGGGATTCAGGGTCTCTTATCTTTTATCTCTACCTCCCTACCATCTTCAACACTCTCATAGTCATCCTGGACATCAAAATTTAGCTGGTAGATGAGGAAAATGAGTGGAAGAAGGCATACTGACACTTAACCATCTAGGTCAGGAAGGACATGTATTACTTACAATCATTCATTGTAACAATGCAATTAGTTAGATTTCATTGGCAATATCTATTCAAGTGATCCACCTACATGCAAGAAGAGCTAGGAAGACATCTCCCAATATATTTCTATAATGTACAAGGGTAGCACAAGGGTTGTTATGAATCATCTCATCTAGAATCTAATTCTTAAATACCCAAATACATCTTTCATATAAAACACTACCTCAGAAGAGACAATCCAAAATTAATCTAGTTACTGTAATTAGCTCAAAGTCCAGGATTTCTGAATGATTTAATCAACACTCCATTGAGATTGTGATTGGCTCCATAAAACAACATATGAACTAAAAATGAAGTTACCTAAACCTCCTTTCATCCCAACATACATACTCAACCAGTATACAATGATAGAAAAGGGACAGGTAAGACCCTTGGGAACATCCACTGAATGGCAATGGGAGATACATAGTAGCTATCCCTGACAAAGAGAACACCCTGCTTATCAGACATTAGGAAGATGCCTAGTATGGAGACAGGGATAGTTCCTAGACTAGGCCTTGGTCTGTTCTCTGGGAGTAAGTCCCTTGTCCACTGCTTTCTTTGGTCCCTGATTCTGCCTTCTGGGAGATTATCCTATGCTCATTATTCTCTGACCACATTTCAAATAAGCATGGAAAATTATGGCCCCTTCAGTGACTTCTAGTACTTGTGTCTGTCTTGTTGCTGATGCAAATTTGGAGATATAAAGGCTGTTAAAAGCCTCAAATGCTCAAATGCATGTATCTTTGGCAGTATAATTTCCTCAAAAGCTTAGTAGAATTTTAAGAACCTATTTACTTTCAGACAGTGCTAACATTCAACATTCTTACCTAGAAAAAATTATAAGCCAAATAAAAATGTTTGTTTCTTTACTTCCATACTTCCTTCTCTCAACTAAATGTTTATTATTTTGAGGTCATCAGACTTAGATGAGAAGGCCATGAAACATTAGACTATGTCTTCTTGGAGAGCGTACCTGATGCTCTCCAAGATCATCTTTGCATCTTCAGCAACTAGCACTGCCCTAGGCACAGAGAAAATGCTTAATAATGTTTGTAGGATAAATGAGTATAAACCTAGGCATTAATTAGTAATGTATCTTACTTTAGTTCAGTGGCTTTCAAAGTGTGGTCCTTGGACCAGCATCACCACGATCAGAAAACTTGTTAGTAATACAAATCAGAGAGAGAGAAAAACAATAAGAGACTCTTAATCATAGGAAAAAAACTGAGGGTTTTTGGGGGTGGGGTAACTGGGTGATGGACAAAGGTGGCATGTGATGTGATGAGCACTGGGTATTATATACAACTGATGAATCACTGAACTCCATCCCTGAGACTAATAATACAATATATGTTAATTAACTGAATTTAAATAAAAAATAAACAAGCAATAACAAAAAACAGATACAGATCCTGGGCCCTATTTCAGACTACTGCATCTGGGTAGGACCCAGAAATGTTGTGTTTTAACAAGATGACTATTGTACGCTGAAATTTGAAAATCATTGCTTTAGTTCATTAAAAGATTTCCTAAGAATGTCTAGGTTTCAAAACCTTTATTTACAACTCAACTAAAACTGCTTTCTCCTTTTAAAGTAAGAGCCTATTAAACTTTAGAAGTGAGGAATTTCCTTAGGTGTTTTAGAAATATCTTTTATTTGGTGGATAGCATGTAAAGATCCTATGAGTTTATAAACAATGTGTTTTGAACCTGACTTTTTTATAACTTGTCCAGAGACATCCTGTCATTGTTTCACATACAGGATTTCCACTGGAATTAGGTGAAATTCAAAGAATAGGTCAATGGCAGGATGCAGTCTCAGATTATCTAGGCAGAGATTGTGTCGCCCCTCCTACCACCCGAGTTCTTCCATACATCCTGCTTCATTGTATGCTGCTCTCCTGATTTCCCTATCCAAGTCATGAGGCTTTCTTATAATCTCATGCTGTCACATCACCAAGTTGAAGTTTGAGTCACTCTGAAAAGACTGTTATAATCTAGGGAGATAATTGTACTTTTTTTGTTTTCAGTTGTATTTAACAGACAGTATTTAAGTTATCAATCTTTTCTAATAGACTAAGTTAACCTAATCATCTATTTATCTAAGACTAAACTTAAGATTAGCAAATACAATTTTATCAGAGACATATGGCTTCAATTTAACTGGCACTGAATATCTTTTTGAGCTGACCTTATGATAGCTAATCAGTATCTTTAACAGATACTTCATAATGTCATCATTTCTTTGAAATAAATGTCCTATAGAGTAGTGTCTAATGTGATTAGAACAAACACATCTAAATTACAATGATTCCAAATGTGTAAATGCACATTGTTTTATTATTCTTATAAATGCAATTATTCCAGTATTACCCATTTCAGCCAAAAATACTCAGAAGGTTTTAAACTTTTCCTTCAGAATCCTCATGTAGGTTAAAACAGTGACAGATGGCTTGATTACCCAGCAGCCCTTGGTAAATATTATAATCAGTATTGCCTGAAGTAAATATGAGGTGTAACTAACTATAGAACTTAAGTTTTCTTGATGGTAACAAGAGAGTTTTTCAAATTTTAACCTGGGTGCTATTTACCTGAAGATCTGGTTAAAATGTAGATTCTAAATGAAGTCTGGAGTGGGAGCACCTGGGTGTCTCAGTTGGTTGAGCATCTCTTGGTTTCAATTCAGGTCATGATCTCACGGTTGTGAGATCAAGCCCTGTGTCACGCTCTTGGCTCACTGCAAAGTCTACTTGGGATTCTTTCTCTCTCTCTCTCTCTCTCTCTCTCTCTCTCTCCCTCTGCCCCTCCCCTTGCTCACATTCTCTCTTTCTCTCTAAAATAAAATAAAGAAAATCCTTAAAAAAATAAGTAAACAAGTAGTTCTGGAATGGAGTGAGAAACTCTTCATTTCTAACTGTTGCCAGTGCTGCCAATCCACAAACCACACTTTTGGGTGGCAAGTCACTAGAAAGCAAAGAAAGAAAACCAAAAACAAAATAATTTATGGTAGTTATTCTGTCCTGCTCATCTTCTTTAACTGAAAATAAAATTATTAAAAGAAACACTGATGTCCAAACATCAGAACACTGTCACTGATTTTCCTCTTACAGATTGTTGCAATTTCTGTATTTGCTGGTGTGCTTCAGTTTGTTATTAACCATCCAACTTTCAAGAATTTTTGTAGTGTATATTGATGGCTACAGAAGTTTGCATTTCTGATCCATGTCGAACAAAGGGGCTCATACTTTTTCGCTTCCATGTTAACATGGGAACAAAGGTGAATTATGGGATAGAGAGGGCAGATTCCTTCTCAAGCTTGCAAGAGTAAATGGCACATATACCTTTTTCTCTAGATTGTCTGCTGTGCTTGTAAGAACTGGCAGACAGTCATCTGTTCCAGAGTGCAAGCTTTTTTTCTTTTATAAACATCATGTGCATTTCCCACAGCAAACCACACTTTAATAAAGACCACAAACATAGGTTTTCACAGAGAATTATTCAGAGCATGTCTTGACCAGTTTCACTTGAGCTTCCGGGTATTTCCTACTTCTCCACAGTTACAATAGAGGCCAATTTATTTTCTTACCTCCACAGACTTCTCCTGCTTCACCTTACCCCTCACCCTTGAGTTCTTGATGATCCTGATTTCATAAGGATTAGTCAAGTTTGAGTGGTGCTCTTCTTTCTTTACAATTAGTTATTTTTAACTTGAGAAGACCACCTGGTCGGACTATTGCCTGTTTGCCAGGCAGAGACAGCTGCTCATGGGGTCTGCCACAGCCATGCTGCAGCCTGCTGGGAAATATGCCACAAACAAGAGTTTGGCGTGAGGTCAGTTTGGACCTCAAGCCTCATTGAGAGCTCATCTTCACTGTAGTTTTTTGGTATTTTGAGCAAGGTTCCACCAGCTCAAAGAGATGCTGTTGTTCTCTTGTTCAGTCTCTTCAACACACACACACCACACACACACACACACACACACACACACACACACGCCTTTCTCCCTCTCTCTTTTGCTTTTCACATACTCTCCTTGGAATAAAAAGGAAGGTCTTGTAAGGAAATTGGCTGTGGGCCACATTACCATAGGCTATACTGTAGGTGCTTTGGATAAAGCTAGTGAAAGAACATATGGGCCTCATGAAAGAAACACCTGCTTGTTCAAAGTGGAAAATAAAAAATAAAAGTGGCCCCACTGTTCATTTGGAACCCCAAGACGGAGAGCTGTGATTAAATGGAGGAGGCCACTGGAGGCTCTTTTCTGCCCATATCCTTCCAGCTGAGGCATCTCCATTCCCTTGATTTTTAAACAGAGATTAAGGATTTGTTCTGTATTTAGATTCTGGGAACAGAGTTAAGAAGTCTTCATAAGCAAGTTTCAAAATTGGATCGCCCTTTTCCCCCTCAAACAACAATAAAATAATTAAATCAAAATTTAGATTTTTCACCAAATAGTCAATAAGATCAAGAATTTCAATGGTGGGGGGCGGGCACCTGGGTGGCTCAGTGGTTAAGCAATCTGCCTTCGGCTCAGGACATAGTTCTGGGGTCCTGGGATTGAGTTCTGTATTTGGCTCCCCATGGGGAGCCTGCTTCTCCCTCTGCCAATGTCTCTCTGCCTCTCTACGTGTCTCTCATGAATAAATAAACAAAATGTTTTTTTAAAAAAGAATTTCAAATAGGATCCTTGTACTTGCTCCCAAATTTGCAAACATTTTGAAAAGAACTAACCTGAAAACAACTAACTGGTCATTCCTTTCACAAAAAGTACAAATCTGGGGTGGCTCCGTGGGTTAAGTGTCCAACTCTTGGTTTCAGCTCAGGTTGTGATCTCAGGGTGGTAGGATGGCACCTTGTTTTGGGCTCTGTGCTCAGCTCTGAGTCTTGCTTGGGATTCTCTCCCTCTCTCCCTGACCCTCCCCCACCTCCAAATAAATAAATAAATAAATAAATAAATAAATAAATAAAATCTTCCAAAAAAGTACAAATCTAACACCCAGAAATGATTTGGTAGAAAAAAATATATACATTTAAAAAATTTATTTATGCACTTGAAAATTATTGAAAAATATAGTACACCAGGAACACTAAGTTGCTTTCAATTCAAATTAGAATTTAAGATCCCAAGAGGGACTATTATTTTTATCCCTATATTCCAACGTAGCAAACAAAACCTATAGTTTTTCACTGATACTGGATAATAGAAAATACAGGAAAGTCCATTGCCACATGACTGGTCAAATAATGGCTCATAGAGGCTAATGAAACTCATCAGGTGTCTACCAAATGGGTTAACAACAACAAAACAATAATATAGACACACATGTACACATATATATGTATAGCATAATGGATTTTTAAATAAAATTATGTAGTATTTTTTACAAATACATATTCTTTACATAATAAATTATGTGAAATATATAATTAAATATTTTTTTCTGAGGAATGAGATTAAGAATGATTAATTACAACAAAACAACTATTAAGGGTAAGAGGAGAGAGATAGGGTACAAAACATATTCCACAGTAGTAATTTAGAGCTGCTTTTGGGTCATCCTGAGATGTTCTGGAGCTCAGCCATGAAGAGCTGACACTGATGCAAGAATCTTCTCAGGCTACATTTCTTTTTCCTGTTAGAAATGCTCTTTATCTAAAGCAAACTAATGCCCATGAGGCAACCCAGCCTATAGCCTATTTTACAAATAAAGTTTAAGTGGAACACAGCTAACTTACTTATGTTCTGTCTACAGCTGCTTTCATACTACAATGACAGAGTTGAGTAGTTGCCACAGAGATTATATGACCTACATAGTCTAAAAAATTTGCTATCTAGCCCTTTACAGAAAATTTACTGACTCCTGATCCAGTACATATCTCAGGGAAAAGGATCTCTAGAATGTTTTTGCATTTGTTACAGAACTCACCCACTCCGATGTTTAAAAGCTATGGTTTGTGATGTCCAAATCTGAAACACATCATTAAGTTCTTTAGCCTCATAATTTAACACCACTGTTTCAAGTAAATTTAATTCATGTGTGTCTAGTTCAATTAAATATAATTCTACAAAATGTGCTTTTGGAAAATTTGTTTAATGTTGGAAAAAACCACCAATACCATTCTCAAATACTGGAAGTGCCCCTTTGCTGGAGTGAACTTCAGAACCTAAAAAATGAATTGTACTTAAACTCAGGATCAACAAGGCCAAGTATGTATGAGCATTTTCCCTCTCTTTAAAGATGATAGTTTGAGTACAGGTTGGCCCTAATAAAGTGGGCTTGGGATCCTATTTTAAGCTTGAATGTCACTAGCTTTTTTCCTTAACACCAACATATACCCCTCAATCAAGCTTCTACTCTACATTTTATTTAGCTTGGGCATATACATTAACAAAATACTATGTGTTAAATTATTCACTTAAAATACATCTATTCTACTCAAGAATTACCATCAGCTCTTCAAATTCAGAAAAAATAATCAAGGGGACACAAGCACACATTTCCTGATCACAAACCTAAACCTTGAACATTCCAATTAAATTGACAAACATACATTGTTTACCTAATGTATGTTGAGTCCCATACATACTCAACTGAAAGACCAACTCGGCATATAAGGAACTTTCAATCTGATTAATTTGGGGGTATATAGCTCACAATTTCTTTATGGTAAGTATGAGAGTACCTGACGGAGCTCTTCCTCTCTACCAGTTATTCATGGCTTTGTGCCCTGAATATTGTCATATCAAATTAGATTTTTTTTTCTAAGCCTCTATAAAGGTTTTGCATCTGTGCTTAGTCTTTGATCTCCTGTAATTACCTAAATTTTGGCCACTGTAAAACCCAAAAACTAGACTTCAATTAATGTAGCAGTTAAATAAGACTATCACAAATAATAGGAAGACTTCCATAGAAATATCAAGTTAGTATCAGAGTGAAATTCTTATGGTTTAAAAATTGGAATTTAACATGAAATTAATAATGATAATGGTAATAATAGATTTGCATTGAGCTAGGCATTTGACATGAATTATCTCAGATATTCCTTCTAGAAATTTTATGAGGAAATTTCCATTATCTGTGTTTTACAGGAGATTGAGGAAGATTAAACAGCTTTCTGAAAATAGTAAGTTAGTAAAAGACAGAGCAAAGACTCAGTGCCAGGTCTAATTGCATTGCCTGTTTCACAATATCCCAACTCCACATCTTGCACATTTTTATATGTACCCCTTAGGGTTGACTATTTTCTATCTGCTATATAAGAAATGTCTATTTACTTTAGAAAAATTTTAAAGCATAAAAATGGAGATAACTGTGTTAAGTCTGAGGGAAGTCAACAAAATTTAGATAAACCTTTATATCTTCATGATACTAGAACAGAGTGGTAGGAGGCAGAGAGAGGGATGCCTTAGAAATATTTGATCTTAACATTTTTAAAACTTAAACAATTAAAACTATCATTTTTAAAGTAATGTGCATTTTTTTCCTCCTAGGGTGGAGACTGGAGTTTAACTTTCTTTTGGAAAAACTACTTAAATGAGCATTTAGTGGAGCATATCTAAGGGCAAGTTCCTTGGGAATCCATGAGTTCTGTGAATTTGCCCCAAACAGATGATTAGGCTGAGACAGTAAGCATCTACTCAGTAAATGTGTGCTCCAAGAAGAGTTTTTCCTTTCTCAATCTGTGCACCATCTAGCTTAAATGTTATGGTTCATTCTTGGTTGCTAGGTCAATGTACAATAAAATATTTGATAAGAGCTTAGGAAGGGGGCAGCCCGGGTGGCTCAGCGGTTTAGCATCGCCTTCGGCCCAGGGCATGATCCTGGAGACCCAGGATCGAGTCCCACGTCAGGCTCCCTGCATGGAGCCTGCTTCTCCCTCTGCTTGTCTCTCTCTCTCTCTCTCTCTCTCTCTTTCTCTCTCTCTCATTGAATGAATAAATAAAATCTTTAAAAAAAAAAAAGAGCTTAGGAAGGGTAACCTGATTCACACCTTAACATCTCCCCTGGTACACTAGGGAAAGGAGAGTGAGAGGAATTAAATGAGGTTTTATACTGCAAAACTTGAGTGGGATTGTTGGTGTTTATTTTGGATGGAATAAACCAGTTTACAGGGTAATGTATTCTTCTACTATTGAGGCTGTTTGATGGCCAGATTAAACCTATGCATGTGGAAGGTGGGATTTCACTTGCATGGATATTCCCATTGTAAACTGATATAGGAAAGTCTTAATAATGAGGTAGGCCTGATTGGAGGAAAGAAAGTCTTCCTTGCTCCCTGCTCTGGGTCCAGGTGTTAACTGGTTCTGGAAACTAAGGCAAGATATTGCTCTGGCAGGTTCTTGGTGGTGAGCTACCTTCTGCCACACAGAAGCACTCCAGGAGCTGGTCAAGGGGCTAACCTAGTAAGGAATTGTGATGTTGGCTTAGACTTTAAGTGTAGCTATCTTTAATAGTAGATTTAACTGATCATCTACAAAATTTTGTCTTCCACGCTGCAATAAAATCAGTTGCCCTGTGAACAGCCGAAGAATGAGAAACTTAGAATGGGATGTGGTGTTCTTCCTCAGACTGGTGTGCACATGTGTTGGGCAAGTTGGCTATTGGGGAATGAAAAGCGTCAGATTGAGGCTTGGCTTAACAAAGCAGCAACACTGCAAGGGTCAACCACGGCAAATGTAGCATGGTGAACAGAGGATGAACCAGAAAGACTGAGCCCAAACATGCATGAAATGGTACCATTGGATTGCTAGAAATAGCTTTGGGAAGATTTTGCAAGGGGAGGAGGAGCAATTTCCAGCAATCAGACAATTTTAAAAGAAGAAAAAAGTTATTTGGTAATCATACTGTTGAGACCTAAGCTTTATGTATTATAAGATGAGGAAAACAAGGTCAGAAATAGCTTCATCTTTAGCAAAGATCTCTGCTGCTGTGGCAACTCTCTAGGCCAGCTGACCCTGACTTTTCTCAAGCCCATTAACTGACCTGCCACACAGGTGTCAGTGTGCTCAATTCTGTAGAGCAAGGCAAATTACTTAATAGGATAAAATGCAAACATACTCCCAACTGAAGACTTACTCTATCTGCCACACCCATGTAGTGACCTGCTCACTGCTATTTACTATACTATTTAGAAAAAGGGCCAGGGTTGGGGTGGGGAATTCCTTCAAAGAAATTCCAAATGCAACTCACTCCCTTGATTCCATTCCTTCCTCAGGACTCCCCCACAGAGAATCATGTAAAACATTTACTACACTCAGTAAGTTTGAGAATAAGGAACTTTTATCACAGTGTGAGAAACCTGGCTATATATTCCATGTAATATATGTTAATATTTTTATTAATTTATTCAGTAAATATAGAGCCCGTCTTCGCACTAGGTGCTACATTAGGGAATTAGGAGGTCAGTATTTGCTTTCATGTTGCTTATGAACTATTTCTGAAAGGATTTAAGAAGACATATATGAATGATTATAACACAAAACATGGTAATTTGGGATCACAATATAATAGAGACAATACAAAGCTTGAAGGAAGCTGACGTCACTGATTTCTTGAGGGAAACTGCTTTCTGCCCAGACTTTGAATTTCTTAAGGGTTTTGAGCATATAAAGGCGATGGGAAGATCATATGTATGGCATATGCTCTGTGAATGGTCTCTTTTTAACCTAAACTCAAACTGAAATTTTCCTGTAGGTCTTTGTGCAAGAGAACCTATAAATCAAAGTGGACGTTATTTTCAAGTATGGTTTTGTAAAATACAATAAAATTGGAGCAAATAACTTTTCTTTGCTCCTCTTTATTTCTGATATAAAAAGATACAAAGCTATGATATAAGGATCTCAAAGTATATACTTTAGAGCAATTATGATATCAGAATAATCAAATAGCTTGTTAGATAATCTCTTTTAAATATGAACTATTTTAAATATACTCTGGTGGGTGATATATCGATCAATCGATCTATATATGTACCTACCTACCTACCTACCTTCCTGATTTATCTGGAATAAGAAGGAAAAACTGTCACAATTGATGAGAATGGATTTATTTGATCGGAATGGCTCCTACCATTCAATCTGGACATTATCCATAAAAGTAACATATATAGGGGACCTATATTTGTCTCAGAAAAAAAAATCTTTGGATTTTTCCTGGCAATTGCATAATTGTTTTCTAAACCTCAAATTTCTGTTATGAATGTAACTGAAAAAAACATGTTAGGCTTGTAACAATGATGATCATTTCAGCTATTAAAAACAAGCAAATACATATGCAATACCAGAATCCAAAACCAAAATCTTTAATTTGGCTACAGTGGAACATTTAATTCCAGAGGACGATGAGTTGCCTTCTTTCTGGTTCTGCCAGTATGAATAAATTTCAAAAATACTGCACATCTTAGGAGATCCACTTGTGATCATTAAGTGTTGGAAGTTTGACTATTTAGTGAGTACCTTTTTCTTGGGAGGCACAGTAGATATATAACATATTAGTTTCAGGTATACAATGTAATAATTTGATATTTGTATATATTGTAAGATCATTACCAAAAAAAATCTAGCTAACATCCATCATCATACAGTGTTAAATTTTTTTTCTTGTGATAAGGACCTATAAGATTACTCATAGCCACTTTGAAATATGCAATACAGTACAGCATCGTGGCTACAGTTAATAATACTGCATTGTATATTTGCTATACAAATATTAAATCATTATGCATGGCAGCACAATAAAGCTATCAATATAATCATAGAGCCAATCAAATTCCAGTTAATTAGATATGCCTAAGTCCTTGTAAAAAACGTATGCTGCTTGCCCCCAAAGAAGCCTTTTCTTTCTCTGTTCCATGGCCTTTAAATAAATGAGGGCCTGTCTGATTGGCTCTAGAGCTCATCTTCCTTCTTGAACAGAACTGTTCTGGGAAGTTCTGTGGGCTAATGTACCGTCCTTTTTGGTTCAGGTCCCTGAAACAATCCATACTTCAGTAGCCTGTTTCAATTTTTCAGTTTGATGCCCTCCAGCTCCTGCCTTTAACTCAATCTGTTGTATATTCTTTAAGCTTTTGCAAATCCACTTCCCCATCCTTAAACACACACACACACACACACACACACACACACACTCCCTACTGCTCTGGTGAGTCACCTTTGCCAGACAATACATTAGGATATGCAAGTAGGTATATTTACACAACATATGAGAAGCAAATCATGATGCATGCAGTTCACATGCAAGTATTCTTAACTAGCATTGTGTATTCATTTGCCTGGGAAGAATGTTTAAGACAGGTTTTAGAGATATAGGAAAGACTAGAAGGAGAAATAGTTTCTGCCACAAAAGACAAGAATGGGAAACAAAATAGAAATAATTTAAAACACAGGATTTCACTTTCCATGAGTTTTAGAGATAAAAACTATTACATCTCTTTATTTTAGTCAGAAAAATGACATATTTCCCCATAAAAAAAAGGCAAAAGGAAAACAGATTTTAAAGGTATAAAGATTGCAGAAGAAATCACCTGAATAACAGTGAGGTGGTTTTGTTTTTGTTTAGAAAGCAATAAAGCTGAAAGATAACTGCAGGTTATGAGAGAATCAGCTGATAAAATGCACCTTAGAAGAAGTATCTGTGATTTAGAAAAAAAAAAAAACTTGTATTATAATGATTTCTTTTCATAATCTGACCTGTTCACCCCCTTCAGAGTATATTCCATCTCTCCTGCAATCAGCAGTGGTTCTATCAAAGTCTTCCTTGTATAAATATTAACTCATCTTCAAAGAAGCAAGTAAGTACTAAATTCAAATCTATGTTGCTTTTCTAGGCAGGTAACTGTTTATAACTGCTCAATTTCCTGTCACTGTTTCCCTCTGACCTTAAGAACTGAAATCTTAGAGGTTCAACTTTGATCAGTTTCTCGGATGAGGACTAGTCTCCCAGGACTTGAGGACATATAAGGAGCCCAAACCTGACAGCACTCTGTCTCGGCTTCTGTTCAGGATTGTTGTAGGTTTCGCTCTGATTCACAATTTATTTATTTATCCCTCCTATTTTTCATTAAATGATCTCCAACGTTTATTCTTCCCCATAAGTATCTCACAATCGGGCTTCTATCCATGAGTTCCAGCCTCTATGTAGGTATCTTCTACCTGCTGTCTAAACTTTGTAAGGTCACAAAACCCATCCCGCCTGATCCCATCCTTCCCTCATTGGTAACTTTTTTCATGCTCTACAAGTTTCTCCCTATCACTTGCTCTGCTTCCCACATTCAGCCTGGTCTCTAGATTGTACCTTTCCACATGGGCCTTCTATGTCACTGAGCAATAGAAGCAGTCCTTGCCCAGAACCATCTAGGCTGAGCTTTGCATGGTCTCCAAAGAGTTGTTGCATAGGTCTTATGATCAGATATATCATATATTTGGAAGGGCTCTTAGAGATCATGTATTCCATTTCCCAGACTAATGTAGATAATCTAGGATTCTATACCTTGTTTATAATTTTTATACAAAGTAACGCTCAAGGAATGTGTATGTGTTACTAGATATTTCTGATATCTCCCCCAAGATTAGTAGTTCCCTCTCTAGATTGTAGTATTACAATGAAAATGCAAAGGTTATGTTATCTAACATTGAGGGCTGCAGAGCAGTTGAATCAATGGATATTTATTTCCTCTAGGCTGTGGAAATCTAAAAGACATAAAATAAATTCCCAAACAATTTGGGAACAAAAAAACGTTAAGCACTCAAGAACAACATGTGGTAAATGTTAGGATTCTCACCATCAGAACCATAGGACTCATCTGGGACTCAAGCTCGGCTTTGAAAGATGTAACTGGATTCTTTAAAATGGACAGGAGAATAAAAAGAAGTAAATCAGGAGGAAAATATCATCAGAGTGGGATCCTTTAGGTCAACTGAATCCAGCATGGAACCAGAATTATTAGAATATGGCTTTGTGCTGGACCAAGAGAAGATGCCAACAATACTTGCCAGAATCTATGTATCAAAGCTCCTACTGCCAGAAGGGATTTAGGGGAAATGCTCTGGGTTAGAAAGAAGAATAAAAACTCATAAGAATTAGGAATCTTTTATAGCTCCATCTCAACTATGACAATGAACTAGAAGTTCAACCTCTGGATTTCGTGTTTTTGGTTCCTGCTTTCACTTCTAAAGTAGACATAAGAAAACTACTGTTACCTACATCTTGTGTTTATACTAAAAAAGATGTAAAATGTAGAAAAAGGACATTCAAAAAATTTGAGTATAGCTGACACACATGCTACTTTAATTTCAGGTGATCACCATGTTACTTTACCACATGTTATACTATGCTCACCACAAATACAGCCATCTTCTTTTAAAGGACTGTCATGTAACATTGCAAAATGTATTGCTGGTGCCTTGATTTTATAGGCCTGGCTACACTGCAGCATCTCCAAATACCAGGCTCACTTTTGTCTAGGGAAATCATGACTGAGTGCCCACTATGTGCCATGCTGTGTAGAGTTGGCCACATATGAATCTGGTCAGATCTATCAGGGTTTGAGTTAATTCTACTGCCCTCAGGTTAGTCTCCAATGAACCTAGGATAGTTCCTGGGCCCCTGGTTGCCCACAGTGCCACAGACCACTGTAAGCCCACTACCTATAAAGACCATAGGGATTGGATTTTAACTGAATTCAAGTGCCCTAGAGAAAACTGAAGTCCAGTATTAAATCCCAGGCTTCATCATCAGACCATGACTCATGCCACTCCCTTGCCAACTCCTAGAAACAGGACACTGTCTTCTATGGCTCGGACTCAGACTAGTGTTCTAAAAACTGTTGCCTAGAGACTTAAAGACCTAGCTCTTCCCACCATAAATTTACTAATTACAATTAACTCTTGAGCAACAAATCTTAGAAGAGGTTATTTCTGTCAACCTGAGGAGGGACCCTTTGGCTATGCCCCCCTCTCCTAACTTATAATGCTCTGCAGCCATGCTCACCATATGAACAAGATACACCCATGTTGTATGCACAAGTAATGACCCCAGTACCAATTTCCATCCTTTTGAAAATGTATGAGCCTGCTCACACTTTGAATTCTTTCCCTAATGTAAAGCTCTCAAGCAGTATGTCTGTTGCTCCTTTAGCTTGCAATAACTACATGCTTCTACACATTTTTTCTTGATTTGGCTGAGAAGCATCCTGTCCAGTGCAGTACTATATCCCATTGAAACCAAAGCCTTATACCTGAATCCTCAAGGCTTGCACAAAGTGATATTCAAATAATCTAAGGTGCTTATAGCCCCTTGAGACAGTTTCAGTTCCATAATACATTCAGATAGTACAGTAGTTACACATTAAAAATTCCAGCACCTCTATCAATGACAGATTTCATACAGCAAGCCAAAAGATTCAGATTGGATTCCAGCATCCTAGCTTTTCAGTAAACAGTGCCTCAAATTAAATTACTTTGCCTTAACCTAAAGCAGAGGCTGGTGCTTAACTTTTCTTTTCTGGAGCCATACTTCACATTCGAGGATGTTCTATTTCCCCTTTAGAGATGTTGCTTATTGTAGGCAATTCCAGTTCCTGAAGCAGATTTGCTGTGTTGCCAAGCAGGGTAAATCTCTACAGAGCAGCTAAGTATGTGTTGATTGTGGGAAAGCAACACCCAGGCTGATTTTCAAAGCCTGACCGTGGGATTTCATCAGCTCAGTGAGGATTTTCAATCATTAATGAGCAAAATGCTCAGGAAAAATTCTGATTATTGTCGTAGTTCCCCACCTCTGGGAATAGCTCCTTTACAGACCCATATTAAATATATAGCTTCAGAGAAAAGCATTGGACATACGTTTATAGAAAACCTCACATGTGAAGTGGCATAGTTTAGTGTGTCTAAACTTTTGTAAGTGTGACTTTCTGGTTTGGTTGATTTTCAATTTGCTTTATTTGATCTGAAGAAAAGGCAACAATTTACTCTGCAAGAAAAGCAAATATTAACAGCTGCCTTGCTGGACTTTTTAATGTGAGTACAATTTTTTTTTTTTATAAAAAGGAAAATTTCAAAGTTTGACAAAATTATTAGATTGTTCATGAAGTGTTTCAGTTATGTTGAATTAAATTTCACTTCCACATAGCTAATTTTTTTTCCTAAAGATGTTGCTGTTTGAATTTGAATAAACAACTCAACTTAGATATAACACTAAAACTAGCTTGTAGGCTCTGTATATTATGTTGGCCTTGGGCATTAACTTGAGAAAGGGAATTAGTGTGATTTAGATAGCTTAAGCTAAATCCAATTTTTAGATTTGTCTGTAAACATAGGATCATGACTATTTTTTGAAGACTTGCTATGTTTCTATAGTTATGATTATACCACAATGAAATGACATAAGATAACAGGACAGGGGAAAAATAAATCTCACATATGAAATTGATCTTGGTATTTATTATAGATTTGAAACTGCACAATCCTCTTATGAACTTTAAATCCTATTTCCAGTTTGATTTGACTTTGTTACTATATACCTAAAAGTGGGGCATGACACTATAGAAAGCATACAGAGCTAGTAGCTCTGTTCTTGCCCTTTACTCACTAGAACAGATGCTTTATCTCTTTGGAACACAGGATTCCCCTTTGGAGAATGGACATTATGATTTCTGAGGATATGTTAGTGCAATTATTTTATGATAGTCCCTGTAAATTGTTACTATTTATGATAATACCACTTAGAGTGCTCACTATTAATATTGACATGTAAAATAGTGATTTATCACAATAATAGAGGTAAAAGTTACACGGACCATTGTTGTGTAGTTTCTTAGTATCTTTGTCCTAGAGACCTTTTCTTGAATTGCTCATGGAGATATTATTCTGGGTATTTTGAAGAACATGGTTTACCAAGAACCCAAATAATAAAGGTCCCTGCATGAAACAGTGATATAAAGACACATAAAGTACGATTCTAAACCTGAGCATAGATTAGAGTTCTGTTTTCCTCAAAGCTTTCTGTAGGAAAGCCCAAAGACATGTTAATGATTCTTCCCACAAATTTGAACTTTTTTCTTTAATAGCCTCAGGCATCAAATCCCCAAAGTAGAAGAAAATTCAAAATTTGTGCGATTCTATTGTATAAAAACTAAACCTTACCAAAAGTTAGTTTGGGGTACCTCTTGCATCATTTTTCCTGGCAGCTATGTCAGTATAAGAGACCCTAAAGGAATTTAGGTGGACATATTTTATAAAATTTCTAATAACTATCAATGATATTTTTAAGGACAACTACATGGAAAAAGAAGTTTTAGCTATACTGAAAATAAAAGCCGTAAAGCAGAAAAAAGGAAGAAATCCTATCAGCTAGATGATTAGCCAACAATTGCTCTAGTAATTGGGGATGTTGTTGGGGGAATTCAGGAGTCCAGGGGCTGACTTGTGTTTGGATTATAGGAGAAAGTAGAAAAAGGTGACTCCCTACCTTTATCCATCTCTTGCCAATATTATCTAGATAAATCTCACTTAAAGTTTACAAGATGGCCTGCCATTCTTTTTTTTTTTTTTTAAGATTTTATTTATTTATTTATTCATGAGAAACACACACAGAGAGAGAGAAAGGCAGAGACACAGGCAGAGGGAGAAGCAGGCTCCATGCAGGAAGCCTGACACAGGACTCAATCCTTGGACTCCAGGATTACGCCCTGGGCCAAAGGCAGGTGTCAAACCACTGCGCCACCCAGGGATCCCAGCCATTCTGATTTCATACAAGGTTTTTCTTGACCAACACAAGTACTCAACCACAAGTGGGGATAGGAAAGCAGCTAACATTTTAAAACTTTTTTTTACCTGACACTATTAGACTTTGGAAATATCCTTTATTTTTCACATTGAGCTCGTGAAGAAAATATTATTAACTCCATTTGCAGATGAAAACCAAGACTTAGAAAGACACGTAACCAGTAAGTAGCAAGATCAGGATTTTTCTGACATAAAACTGTTTTTTTCCTGTTATACTTTGCCATTTCCTGAAGCAGTTCGATCAGGCCAAATCTAGGGTTTGGCAAGAGTAGTGCAATTAACAGAAAGAGGTCCAAGAAATGTAGCAGATCCTGAAAAAGTGTGTCCAAGGATGGTTATTTGGATGAAAATACACTTTGTTTCAGCAGTGCACATTTTTCAGGGTTGTATGTTCCCTTTTTTTTTTCTCCAAAGAAAAAGATTTGGGAATGCTTACATATGCCTCCACCACCACTCCAAGATCAAAGGTGAGCTTCTTAGAAAGAAAGCAAGAGAAATAAGCCATTGTCTATACCTAGGAGTCCATGCATCATCCACCACGAGCTGGGAGAAATCTCTGTGTTTTCTTGCAGTGGAACTTAATGCTTTAGCAGGTTTAAAGAGGTTCTTCCTCCACTCTTCTTTGGGGAATGAAAGCTGAAGAAGAGCCCCTCATCATCCTGAGACAGGAATCGTCTTTAACTTCATCATTAGGGATCCCTGGGTGGTGCAGCGGTTTAGCGCCTGCCTTTGGCCCAGGGCACGATCCTGGAGACCCGGGATCGAATCCCACGTCGGGCTCCCGGTGCATGGAGCCTGCTTCTCCCTCTGCCTATGTCTCTGCCTCTCTCTCTCTCTCTCTGTGTGACTATCATAAATAAATAAAAATTTTAAAAAAATAACTTCATCATTAGCTGCACTCAGTGCTGTCATATTAACAACCTCATGGGAACTAGTTACATCATGGACTATGTGAATGATGATCCCTGGAGTTTGGCATGGTGCAATCTGCATGGCCAAAAGTGATGATCTGGTAGTACTCAAGGGCTGAGACTGGTTCCTGTGTTTGAGGCTCATCCATGTTCAATATACCAAGATACAAATGTAAAAAATTTATGCCAGCAGACAAATAATAACTACCAGAAATATATAGCTTCCAGTCATTGTTGTTGTCACTTGTCCTTTGCCTTGCACATTCCTACTCCTCAAAAGGAGCTGCTCAATCTTTGTCACTCTAAGAATATATATGTCACTATAAGGTTGATTCTATCTTCTCAACAGAGAAAACAGATGTGAGCAGTATGAACTTCCATAGCTTCCAGCTCCCCCATGTTCAGTCATCTGCAAAAGGCTTTAAACCTGAGGAAGAAACTCATCATCTCCAAACTAAACTCTGCACCTGTGCTCTTAACCCAATCCCTTTCACCCACTCTCAGAACACATTCATCAACAAATTCCATTTCTCCCCTCATTCAGGCTCTCAGCATTTCCCATATAAATATGGCATAGCCTCCAAACTGATCTCTCAACTACCAGGGTTTTCCTCTTCCTATTTATTTCCCTCCTGCACTAGAATTATCTTCCTAAAAAATGTTTTCATAAAATCAACTCATCAGCACCTTGCATTTCACACAAGATTCTTCACAATTTGTCAGCATCATTTTAGCCTTGCCTCCTACAAGATTTTGTGACAGAGAGGGTGAGAGAAAGAGGGGGATGGGGGAGAGGGAGGGAGGGAGAAGGGAACAGAGCAGGGGAGGAGAGAGGAAGCGGATGGGGGGGACAGATTAGTTAGCCATCTGCAATGAGACCAGTGCAAAGTTTGGCATCATGCACAAATCATTTCACTTAATCTTCACTATCCTCTGAACTAGGTTTTATTATTTCCATTCTATGGAATAAATAGATATTTCTCTTTATATAAATGAGGAAATGGAGACTCAGGGAGGCTAAATGATGCAAGAATGACACATAGCTAGGAAGAGATTAGGGTGAATAAAGAACATATCCTGCACTGGCAAGTTCAGTGTAATTTTTGCTGTACTATATGCACTTGAGGATGTACCCAGTCAGTACTGTAAAGTAGTACCAAATGAATTAGTCATCCTAAAGGGAAATAAAGTAGATAGAGAATTAGGTTCCTCTTCAGGTTGGGATGTCCAGGAAATCTGGTGGAAAAAATGAGATTTCAACTGACTCTCAAAGGTGGGTAAAAGTTTTTAAGGGGAAAGGTAAGCTTTCCAGGGTGAGGAAATGACAGGTGTAAAGTTCTGGGAGTCTAGTTCACAATGCAAACATGTTTAGAGAATTCTTAGTGGCAAACATTGGGAAATGGACAAGAGAGTTAGATGTAGGAAAATTGATGGCATTATCACAGAAGTAATGTGGACTTGGAAAGATTTTGAGGAATGTGTAAGATGAAAATGGCATTTTTAGATTCTATATATTATTATAATGAAGTGAGGAAGAACATATTAATCTTAGTAGGTGATGACATATGTTTACTTGGCAGGAATGAAAAAAATGTATGTTTTGGAAAAAATATTTGGCTAAATAACTGGTGAGGCATTTAGGTCCAAGTGGCTACTATCAGCTGATACCAAAAATTCAGAATGGGAAGAAAAGTTCCTTTGCATAAGACAAGGAGATAAATTTTTGTTTGGTTCAAGAAAAAAAAAAAAAGGAAAAAAAGAGAAGCATGAAAAGAAATGAAGGGGACCTAAGGATAAGCAAAATGGATGAAGGAACTACCAGTTTAAGTATTTGAAATTAACCACATGCTTACCCCCCATAGTCTCCAAAGGTCGTGAATGATAAGAATACAAACAGGGATATATTTGAAGATTGGAATGTTAATAGGTTTCTCAATGAAAGAGTGTTTTGATTGTGGAATATAGAGATGAATAGTAGAGAGCATCTAAAAATTTCAGCCTGGTACACACACAGGGCATAGCTAAAGAATTGAAAGGAATTCTGCCCATAATGGAGAGGCTCCATTCCTAGAGCTGTTAGGTATGGAAAGCAAGAGGTTGGAGCAGAAGTCAGGGTAATAGTCAGGTAATAGTTAAAAGACTGTTTTAAGGGGATCCCTGGGTGGCGCAGCGGTTTGGCGCCTGCCTTTGGCCCAGGGCGCGATCCTGGAGACCCGGGATCGAATCCCACGTCCGGCTCCCGGTGCATGGAGCCTGCTTCTCCCTCTGCCTATGTCTCTGCCTCTCTCTCTCTCTGTGTGACTATCATAAATAAATAAAAAAATTAAAAAAAAAAAAAAAAAAAAGACTGTTTTAAGAAACAGCTGTATAATCAGGCTCTTTCCTTGGGCTTGTTGCATGAGGTCCCTCCCTCCAGAAAAATCCTTAGAAGAATTCTCAAAACAAATAATTTGCTGAGTATGGGTAGAGTTAGAGTTCACCTATCTAACTAAAATGAAGCCTGTGGTTGGCCCGTCCCATCCATTCATCCTTTTCATTCAGAAAAGTGGTTTATTGGAGCAGGAAACCCATACATACCAGCTACATAATTAATCAATGTAGTTTTTCATTTGTTATTACAGATGGAAAACCAAAACTCCCAGACATTTGAGAAAAATAAATAGCACCAAAGAGAATGACCAAGATGAACAATTTACTCCAGAAATAATTAACAGATCAGTGCTTTTCACAAGTACTTATTAATGAATTCAGAGAAATCCAAGAAAATATTACATCTCTAAAATATAATAGGCTGCAAAAAAAAAAAAAGCCATCAGAAATGACAGTGTTCTTACAAATCACAAAGAAACATTGGACTTCTGTTCCTGCTTAGGATATAGAAATCAGCAAGAGTGTTGTTCTCACCCTAATGAGAGCAAGCCTGGTAGTCTTAAAAAATCCTATTTTTTTCTAGCCCTTCAGGGAGCTGTGATTACAAGGCAACATGCAAACTGAAATCCAAACAGCAAGAAGCTCCTTGGAGCCTCTGACCCCAGGAAGGGGCAGGAAACCACTCCTACTTACCCTGCACAGATACAAGATAGAGGTTTTCACTGCTGGGTTGGAGCAGGAATGCTGACAGAGCCCCATCACGGAGGATCAGGCTCCTAGGACTTGCCTAACCTGAGGCAGGAGCAGGGAACTGAGAAAACCTCAGCACCAAGTGCCAGAAGTCTGCTTCAGGAGGGAGTAAGAATGCCAAGAGACATTCTCTCTTGTAGTACAGAAAGGGGCCCACTGGAAAGCTGCCAGTGGAGAAGGAATACTGAGAGAAACTTCTGGAAGTTCAGGTCTCACACTAAACATAAAGTAGCAGCAGAAGGAATTTAAATCTGTGGTGCCTCTAGGCTTGTCAAAAACGCAGAGTAAAATATAAAAGAAAAAAATAGAGAAAAATTAAGAGATATAGAGAATCACTGTCACAAGTTTTAATCTCCACAAAATCAAACTTCTTGAAAAAAGAACAGAGACATGATTAAAGGAGTAAAAGATGATGATTTTCCAGTGCAGAAGCAAATCAGGACTCTACAAATAGAACCTTACCAGTGCCCAGCAGGATCAGTGGGGAAAAAAAAAAAAAAAAAAAAAAAGCCAACCTAGAGGTATCTTTGTAAAACATCAGAATACTAGGGACGAAAAAAAGAACCTTAAACATCTAGAGAGAAAATAAGGTCACTTGCAAAAGTACAAGAATCATAGATGGGTTTTAGAATTTAAATCAGCAATACTGAATGTCAGAGGACAGTGAAACAATGTGTTCAGGATGTTAAAAATTATTTTGAACTGCTAATTCCATACCAATCAAACTAACCAAGTGTATGCTGAAAGAAACAGGAGAGTCTCAAACATGGTGGACATACTGCCTGTGGCTTGCAAAATTTTCACTATAATTGGGGACTATACATACTGGCAGCTGTTGCTAACATTAAGAATCACACAGTGGGGGCAGCCCCGGTGGCCCAGCGGTTTAGCACCGCCTTCAGCCCAGGGTGTGATCCTGGAGACCAGGGATCAAGTCCCACGTCAGGCTTCCTGCATGGAGCCTGCTTCTCGCTCTGCCTGTGTCTCTGCCCCTCTCTCTCTCTCTCTCTCTCTCTCTCTCTCTCTGTGTGTCTGTCATGAATAAATAAATAAAATATTAAAAAAAAAAAAGAATCACACAGTGGACCCTCTGTCCTCTGGGAGGTCTTATTTTGTCAATTATTCTTCAGGGCCCTCTGTGGGGTTCTGCAGGGGGTGTCAGGTCTGTGCCTCTCACAGGACCCTCAGCTTTTGCAGCTCACTTCCTCTACAAGCAAGTTTGGACATATGATGGTTGTTTTAAACCAGGATCTCTCAACTGATAAAGTAACATTTTTTTTTGGCTGCATAATTCTTTATTTTGGGGAGATGTCCTGTGTATTTTAGGACATTTAGCAGCAGTCCCGGCTTCTACCCACTAGTATTGACAATCCTCCAGTAGTGACAACCAAAAGTGTATTCAGACATTTCCAAATGTTTCCTGGGAGGCAACATTGTCCCTTTTCTAGAACCTCTGTCTTAGGAGGTTAATAGCCTTTCCTATGGGGTTTGCAATTTCATTGGTAATAAAATTCTTTCAAAAATATGTAAACTATTGATCTATTTGTTATCAGTCATTTTCAGACACTAGTAACCATGCAATAAACTCAAAGTTTATTCCTAGACATAATTTTCACACTTGATTTCTTGACTACCCTGGGGCCAACAAGCTGGAGTGGGAAGGCAACACCTGAATCCTAATGAGCAACAGTGGATCAAAGACTCTTTCAATCTTATATCCTGCAGTTTGTATTCTAGAAAACAGTTGGCTTTTCCATTCCTTTGTGGTGTCCAATTTCTGGATTCTATTTTCTTTCATTTCTGCTTGCAAACTAGCCAATTCTTATCTAAACTCATCTCATTCTTCTAATACTTTAGCCTGTAGCAGCCAACACAGATGTTCACTCTGACTCTTCCCAACCACTGCCTGAAAGTTTCAGGCTCAGTTGGCATATGGTCTCTTTCAAAGTGCTCATAAATAATAGTTTACCATAATTACTCCCACTGTATAACAGGTCTTTATAGGGTCCCAGCCTTCAGTTTGATTTTGTGCAATCTGACACCCAACCACGAAGTCACATATTTTAGGATTTGCATTTCTGCACCAACTCACACCAAGGTACCAGTTTCTGCATTAGTCAGTGTTGGTTATATGCTCTAATAAAAAGTTCCCAAATCCCAGTGGCTCAATACCATACACCTTTATTCCTTGCTTATATCATATTCCAATTTGAATCAGTGTGTGTGGGATATGTGTTCCACTCTGTCATTCATGGCACCCAGGATTCTTCCATCTGTTGCTTTTTTCTCTCCCAGGTCTTCCAATCTTCTCCATTTAGTTGGTGGATAAAAGAAAGAGGGTTGCATATATGAGATACTTGTGCTCCAGTTCCCCAAGTGGGCACATTACTTCTTTAAGGATGTTTTTCTAACTACAAGGAGCCTGGAAATATAATAGTTGTGCACAAAGAAAAGGAGAACAGGATTACACAAATACTGGAAACACTAGCAGTTTCTGCTACTAAAGTTAAAGAAAAATAGATATTCAGAGGTTTATAAAACAAATAGATTTTAAAATACCTTAATGGATTTAAACTCGATTATTTGATTGAGAAGCTGGAAATCTCACTAATATATGTTAAAAAGTATATATTTTATCTCTATATATTTTTTCTTTCTCTTTCTCACTCTATTTTCTCAGTAAGAAAAAACATCAGAAGAATAACATAGGAACAAAATAGCATAGGAAAAAATAGCATAACAATAAAACTGGGAACTTCAGGAAGGGAAAAATAACTATACAAATTGATTATATTCTAAAAATAAAACAAGTTATAATCTACATGAGATGAACAACAAAAACTCGTTGACCTTGGTATTTGAAATCTATCCTTTGTGTGGGACAAGTTTAGAGACACAGGAATATACTGTCCTAAAGTTCGCCACCCACAGTGAATAAGGCTTATATAATGATGGCATAGTATGCGAAATCATTTGCTTTAAAATATTTGTACTTTATAGAAAAAAAATACAGATTTATAGTTATAAAATAGAATCTAAAGATTTTTCTATTTTGACAATGTAAAAGAATATTCTATATATGAATTCAGAAAACCAAAATGAGATACATAAGTGTTCAGAATGATGAATATCCTGGCATTTGGACATAGGAGAAATTACTACAGTTATAAATAAAGGAGATGAACAGGGCCAACGGCACTTGTTCTAAACATTGTCACTCCTAATTGTTGTTATACTACTGTGAATATTATTATGTCTGGAAAAGTTTCCCAAAGATGTTTCTCTATAGTGTTTTGTTTATTGATAATTATCTGCTATTACTTGAATTTAGAAAATCCAGGACTATTGCGAAAAGTAGGCAATTTTTCCACCAATTACCGCTTTGTGTGAAAATGGGGCTAGTGACTGGGAGATAGTAATAGCATTAGATTAGAACTACCTTTGTGAAAGCCTCACTCTGTAGGGCTCCTTCTATAGTTCAGATAATGTATCCTAGTTATTAGGGGTCTGAGGCTTATCAAAAGAGACAGAATTAATCATGCTGGGTTGTTTGATATGTTTTGGAGAATGGACATGACTCCACTAAAATGAAAAAAGAAAAATAATTTTCTGAGGGCTTTTGAATGCTAAGGTTACCCTCCTGTTCCCCCTATCGTCCATCTCCAGACTAAAGCTTGGAGCAATCACCAGATTTAAAGTTGGGGGGGGGGGGGGGGGCGGTGGCGGCAAGGCGGGAGATGGGTGGAGGCAGTCTGCACCTGGAAACCATTTTCTTGATTTGTGCTGGCTGGAGTCCTGGAGATGTAACAGCAAGTATGCCTCTCCGGGATTTCTTTGAAATCTGGGCAGGATGATTTGTCTGAAGGGAGGAATTGGGGGATAAAGGGTGGGGAAAAATTCATTCCTGGTTGCCACATTGTTGTTCTGCAATGGAGGAACTGGCCTGACTTGGGTTTGAGTTGAAAGGAAATCAACAAGCAGCCTCAAGTATGCAGGAATCTGCTGCCCTGAACTTGCCAATTTTTCAAACATAACTGGCTATTGTATTCACTGTAGGGGGTTGCCAACATCAAGGCTCACGCTTCTTATGTTGAAGATCTTTCCAATAGCTGCACAAATTACAATGTGTTTTCATCTGCTTGCGCACATTCAAAGAATGACAAATGATTACCTCTTTGCTTACATTACCTGAAAATGCACAGTAATAAATTTGCTTGTGAAATTCCCTTTGTTGTGTCATTAGGCATTCACATATTTGAAAGTTTTTTTTCTATTTGTACAAACTAGTAAGCTCCAAAATGTAAAATGTACTTTGTCCAAGGAGGACAAAAGTGCAACAGAATAAAAAAAGATATTCCTCATTTATATGAACATTTTTCATACGATTTTACACAATATTCAGTGCTGAGTTTGTAACTCTATGTTCTGATTCTCATGCAGTGCAAAGCTATCCAGCCAACATTTGAAGGCATCAACTCTAGTAAGATTAATAACATTTTTTGGAGTACTCACTGCATGCTAGGAACTTTACACACATTATTTTTAAATCTCACAGTTGCACTGCTTAGTACAGGTACTAATAATTGTAATTTAATGTGGAGGCAATGACAGTAGGAGAAATTAATGGACTCTGGAGGTTATACAGCTAGTAAAGGGTTGCTCCTAGACTCACACTGTGGACACAAAAACTCAGACCTCATGTCCTTTAGATCAGGCCTGTGTATTAATGCATCATTTTACAAATCCCCTCTTCCCTTTAGTAGAGCAATTTTTTGGACCTAAATGTCATGTTGTTCTCCTATAAAAGAGCCATGTCCTGAAGCTTGGATCCAGAAGACCAGGGTTTGAATTTTGACTCTACCACTTATGACTTTGTAACTTTGGGCAAGACCCTTACCATGCAGGACATTGAATTTCTCCATCTGCAAATGTACACAATAAACATACCTATACTATCAGGTCACTGTTCATAGTAAAATACAATAAGAAAAATTTGATTACTCTACTAATTTAACTAGTACTTCTATAAACTTAGAGGAAAATTTAATCCAAAGAAACTAATAGTCAATATAACCCTTTATTTTTTCTTTATCGTCCCCTCCCGAACAGTCCAGCATGTATAAGATATTCAATACGACATGCTTTACCTTATTTCTCTTTTCTCTCAAATCTTCATAATATCTGTTCATTAGAAGAACCCAAATTAATTCCTTTGTTCATATGATCACTAGCAGATCTATTCATTCATTCATTCATTCATTCATTCATTTTTAAACATAATATTTATCGAACAGCCACTATGTGCTAAACCTGGGCTTAGCCACTGGGAATATAGATATAAAAGACCCCATTTCTGTCCTCAAGAAGTTTATTTTCTTGAGAATAGAAGAAAGTAACTGTTTATATTCCAGGGTCATATTTGCTATGGTGGGGTCTAAACAGTGCACTGTGTCAATCCCACACATAGACTGGCTGGGTCTTAAAAGCGGATACCTAAAATGAGATGTGACGGATGAGTGGGAGTAAATCAGGCAAAGAAGGTGAAGGAGAGGCAGAGGGCATCACAGAGGGAGAGAGCAGTGTGCACAAAGGCGCAGCACCATTAAAATGCAGGACACTCACCATTAACTGCAAGTAGTTCAGCCTGATGCAAGCTCGGGACACAAAGACAAGTGAAAGTCTAAAGAGGTAAGCTCAAGCTCCAAGAACCTAAAATATCAAGTCCACAGTTAATACATTGTACTCAAGAGAGAATACTCTGAAAAGGATAGGTAAGCAAGGATAAATTTGAAGGGTACATAAATAACTAGGATTTTCTGAGTATTCTAATCGAGGAGCTATTCTAATTTGGTTGAATTGTAGCATGGCCACTGTCCATGTCTTCAGCTGGAGAACAGTTAAATATCAGCAACTTTCTAAAACAAGACATGCAGAAGAAAATAGAGATAGGCAATTAACAAAAGAAAATAGACATAGTGGGTTTCATAAATGCTGCTTTAAGTGTGAGAATAATTTTTTTCTTAATGAATGGACAATATTGCTGATTAGGCTAGCTAATAGCAATGAACTTTGCTAAAAGTTTATGTAATTTTTATGAGATAAGCTCTTCTAGGTTGAATGATGTTATCATGGCCTACCCACTTCATGAAATAAGTACTACAGAAGAGGGGCCAGGGAATGTAGTGACAAGAAACTGCTTTTTTCAAAACATTCATAGTCTCTTGTACCTGCATAGTTGAAATATGTCATTTCTCACAGCTTGAATACACATAACTTCTGGCTCAAAATGAGTGAGGCCTTAATTTACCCAAAGTAAATGATAATTGGGAGATCTGCCCTGTAAACATACTGTAATTAAAAGGAGTCATTCTTCTGAAAATGTCCCTGCGGAATAAGGTTCCTAGCCTAAGCCCAAACTTGCTCACTTATAATTCAGTTGTGTCTTTTGGTCTGTTAGGTGATCTTCCAGAAGGAGACTATTTGTGTGGGGCAATGGCTAGCTTTTGAGAAAGAATGAATACAAAAGAGGCAGGTAAGTCCTATTGAGTATCACACTTAACAGTCTGCAGAGGCTACGAAAAAGAAGGATACTTCTGACTCAGATGGTCTTTTGGTCCAGACCCCACAGATTTCTGACAGAAATGGGGTTGGGATGAGGATGGGTCACTGAAAGTAAAAATTGAAAGAACTGTTTGCATAAACACCATCTTGATGCCTTGGGAACACAAGGTGGCTCTGATTTGTCATTTAAGAGCCAAGTAAGCTGATATTTGGAGTTTTTACTATGTGCCATGTATGTGTCCCACATATATTTTAAGTCACTGAATCCTTTCAACAACCTTACTAGATAAGTATTTTTTATTTATAACATTTTAAGTAAATTGCAGCATAGGTTAAGAAACTTGCCCCAGGTCACACAGCAAGTAAGAAGAAAAGCTGGGACTTGTACCCAGTCACTTAACCTCCAAAGCCTATGTTGTCGTTCGTTGTGCAACTTAAGGGAGATGGGAAGTTGTTGTTGTTTGTGATTCAAGCTGCAAGGGTCCCAGGTCATGATCATCCTTTGCATTTGTACACCTCATATGGCTTTTGCACAATGAGAAACTTTGTGCTGTAGGATATGAGATGCATGACTTCAACAGCCATCAACTTGGGCCAGTGGAGGCAACACTGGTAAGGGAATTTGGAGGAGCCAAAGGATTTATCACAAACAATTACAATGGGCGGCACTGGAGAAGGAAAGAAGGAAGACCAAGTAAATCATGTAGCAGTTGAGAGTGGTATTCATGAATCCACATGAGAACCCCTTACCCTTTACCCCTGAGATGTGGAGATAGCAAAGGGAGTGTGTCTTCCCACAGAGAAGGGACAAGACTCAGGAGATAATGTTCATGAAAAAATGGTATGATTCAACTTTGGGTGTGGCCTGAGAAACACAGAATATGTTTCTAATTATTAACTGTAATTAATAGTAGTGTCCAAAAATTCCCAAGTGATCTCATGTAGCTCACTTCAACTACAAAACAATAAAAAGAAGTGCCGTAAAGTTGTGAGATATATGATCCAACATAGTCTTCCAGTAGAATTAGCAAAGGCTTGGATTTTAAGAAATTTAATTCAATCATTGTCCAACTTGGTCAGAAGCTCTCACAAATCTCAACCTCCTGATATCCCAGCTTAATAAATGGGGATTTTTGATATGTGAGAATATAGAAGTTATTCTCTAGCTTCTAAAGATTAATGTCAAGGGCCTCAGGAATAACAGATAAATAACATCCCAACTAATGACTCAGACCTATATATGAAATTTGATTTTTAACCATGGATATCAAATATCTTTCTTTCAGCATTACTTTGTAATGTTAGTGTGACTAAGAAGGCCATATGCCAAACTAACATACCCATCATAAGTGGGGATTTAGATGTTATATACAAATGAGACAGAAAATTCCATTTCAACTAAATGGAATGTAATAGTGCATGATGCTGTAGAACTGGCCTAACAAACCAAATCAAGCTTGGAAAATCATCCCAGAAATAACAGAATTTTAAAATAAAGTTCTAAATTTTTCAAAATAAAAATAATTCAAAAAAAAATTCATCCTAGGTGGTGTTTTTCATAAGACACAATATTGTAGACAACAAAAAGATGACACATGGTATCTGTGAAATCATAAATGTACAGAGCCATTTTCCTAGAAGAAAAATAGTAACTGGAACAAGCTTAAAGGATTCTCTTTTTTCAGCACTCTCAGCTAGCTCCCCTATAAAATCCTACTTAACCTGTTTCTGGGTGTCAGAGACTTTATATCTCTTATGCATTGGATTAAGGAAACATTCTAACACCACTCTCTTACTCGCATTTTTCTACAGACGTAAGAACTTCCTGGTTTGGTAACTAACTTTTTCTTTGTAAAGATTACACTATTGTAATTGTAACCAAACCTCTTTTTTAATTCCCCATCCTGAAACTTATTTCTATCCTGCATTGTAACTTGCTATGCAGAGATGTAAAATATAACTCCATGAGTCAACAGTAGCATCATAAATATTCTATTATGGGACACTAATGAAAGGCATCACCAAGGTACCCATTGCTCTAGCTTAGCAGAGGGTGCATAAAAGAGTAATAAGTCAGTGACTGTTACCAGCTGATTCGTAGTACTTAACACTTAAAATATGGTCTGTATCAGACATATAGTTGCAGATCTCCTAATCTACCAGCAAACTGATACACATATAAAATAACCAGTATGTTGACATCAGACTATGCCCACTTGCCTTTATGTTCCCTGACCTCTCTATGTGCAGACAATGGCTGAAACTAGAAATCTACTACATCTCTTGGCTGAGTGATGTCCCCCCCACATGGTCCCTGGAAGGCATAAGTGACGGGTTCCTGGTGGAGATGGCTGCAAAGTATTCAGAATAATGGTGGCTATGGCCATTCCCCTCCAAAACATCCATCTATTATTCTAACAACAAATTCTTTGCTTAGGAAATCAGTTCAATGATCACTTAGACAACACTGAGTTCTGTCAATCAATAGATACATAGTTAGAGCTTTGTCAATTTCCTCTGGATCCCTTATTGAATATTTATTTATTCCATATTCAGACCCCATCTCATACAAATTACAGCCAAAACAGTCTTTCAGGCCCTGGCATTTCACAGAAAGAGAGTCTCTTTGGGAACCTAAAGAATAAAACTCAGTGGTGATTTTAGCCTCTGGCTGCTTTATAAAATAAATACTTCAACAAAACCATTTACATAATGAAACTGTATCATCCATAAGAGATTTAGGAAATTATATCAAATGAAGCTAAATTATAATTTAAGGATATGTTTTAGGGGGTAGCTAAGTGAATATTCTTAACCCACATAGTGTTATATTTTGATTTTTATTTTTGGAAAAGGATCTCTTCACTCAATTTTAGAATGGAGAACACTCATTAGAAAACAACAGCTGTTTGCTCTTGCATGTATACCCATTTTCATAATTTATCTGAAGCCGCTTTTAAAATTCGCGGTGCTTTTTTCCTTCTTTAACCTTGTCATTCACATATTTGGTTAATAAGTCAGTAGATGATTGGAGCCTCAGGGACACCCATTATTACAAAACAAAGGAGACATCCGAGAATTAGTCTGAACTTCTCCGCTTAAAACGGAGCTGTTCTTACTTACTTGAAGCATGGATTTATGTTGTCACACACTTAACTATGCCCTGACAGAAAAAGGCAGCTCTGCACTTGTAAAGCCAACTATGCATTTGCTGGCACTTGTGCTAGATTCCAGAACCTTTGGATATTATTCAGTTTGCTCCTTTTTGGAGACTGCCAAAGGAATGTTTTGACATAATTCAAGAAAGGCAGTCAGAAATTTGCATTTGGAGTTTTCCGCAAATCATAATGTAATGTCCTTTGGGCTCCCTGGATCCTATTCTTAGTTTCTTAACATGGTCCCTTGATAAACAGGAAATTTCTTGTGAGGTTGGAAAACTCAGATTAAAATCAAAGAATAATGGAGTTTTAAATCTTAATGAAAAACATAATGAATACTCTGATGTCCAATAAACATTTTAATTAATTGCTTTTATTCTTATTTTCTAAGAAGCTCTTGCATTTCCAGATTCCTAAGTGGTTTTGGGCCATGCTCCCCCAACATCATAGCTGTCACCATTGAACATTTATTGAGTACAAGGCACCATAATTACTTGAGTTCTGAAACTAATCAAGGACCATTTTATGGAAATGAATAACCATACCTAATTAGCAAGTAATCTCCTCTCCCTGCTCCCAAACTGAACCACCTGCTTTGGACTGCTAAAAGGTCTCAGAGTCTTTAATCCTTGTTTTCTGGGTAAAGGGATGACTGGGGTAGTTGATTGTTAAAAAACAGCTGATGTTGTACTATTAACTGCATTTGATAACTATAGCCAGCAATTTCAGTGGGCCATGCCTGGGAAGAATTGGGGACTAGTGTCAAATACGATGAAAAGAGGAAGCAAATACAACTTTCCCCAATCTTTTCAATAGCTTTAGGATTTCAATTCACTTGGAGGTACTTCTTTGATTATTCTGATATCCCAATAAACTGTAGGTTAGCTCTAAGTCTGGACTTATTATCATGATTGTACAGTAAGGATAGGCTAGGTTATGCTGTCCTTAAAAGTAAACCGAAAGCTCTGTGACTTGGCACAACAAAGGCTTATTTCTTGCCCAGGGCAACTCTAATGCAGGTCAGATGACTTCCCAAGGAAGCTGTACTCCATGCAGTGTCTTAGTGATCCAAGGCTGTTTTGTTTTGCAAACTCACCATACCAACATACAATTTCTAGATCACTTCAATAGGGGAAGAAAGGTGAAGAGGATCCCATCATTCTTAAATGCTTTGGCCCAGACTTGACAATAGTCTTACAATCCATTGGTAAAAAATACTCAGATGCTCTAACTGCAAAGGGTCTGTGAAATGTGGGGGAGCACATAGATATTTGATAAACAATAAACATCTCTGTCACAATGATCTAAAGCATAGGCTACAGGTATGTAATAATGCTAAGAGGTAGATAGGACTATTCATCTAATGTTAGAGAGATAATAAAAACTGAAGCACAGAAAGTAAGTAATCTTTCCAAAGTCACAAAGTGGTTGAGTCAGGGATTGAATCCAGGTAATTTGGCTCTAATAACCCATAATTCGAGCTATGACAGTGTGTTATTCTCACAGGGTCATTATTCTCTGTGGCTTTGGCAAACCATTAGATTTCTCTTAGTTGTCTCATTTGCAAATTAGGGATAAGGTTATCTATCCATTGGACTTTATTGATCACAAATAAAGACATGTATTGCGCATATGGAATTTTTACCATTTTTGAAGTACATTCGATGCCAAGAATGTTATATTTTTTATCTATTATAATCCCTATAATAGCCCAGTAATGATGAGGATGATAATGACGATGATGACTAGGATGATATCTGACATTTACTGGAAACTTAATACCATGCTCTGTACTAAGCATTTAGCATAAACTATTCTTTTGAATCTTCATTAAAATACCATGCTCAATTTTATACTCCCTTTACAAGCAAAGAAAAGGATGTTCAGAAGATAATAAATAATTTTACCAAGGCCAATTAAGTGATAGAGCTGGAACTCAAAAACCTGCCCTCATTTCTACTACACTGCTCTATGCTCCACTAAATAAGTTATTTAAGATATATTTTTAAAATAAAAGCATTATGTCACCTCAAGTTATTACTTATTAAATTTTTTTATATATGACAAAAGTTCTGTTTTTACTTTACACTCTAGCATTCTTCCATCATATGTATTGCCTCAAATTCTGGTCTTTTTTGATAAGTAAATGACAGGAATAGAAATTTCTTAGATTGTGACTGGTTATTTGGCTTAGTCTATAGTTCCCATAGCATGCCACACAGTTGCAGGAGTTTAATAATGTTATCAGAGTTAAATTTAACTTTTGAATAGAAACATGAAGTTTTGGTAATCATATTATATCATTACATACAGTTCCAGGTGTAAGCCTTAGCTTCTCTCTTTCTGCATTTTTAAGACAGGACAGTTGTTTTGCTCATCATTATCTCATTCCTTTAAAAAATCCAATTAGTATGCATATCTCTGGTACTATTTATTGGGAACCTGGATCCTTGGCCTAATAGTGCTTTCTATTAACACACACTCTTTATATTCTTAAAGGATATCTTTTGTATTGCCTATTTTCTATTTCCCTTTATCTAGAAAAATAATAGTTTTTATTGTTAGTACATGACAATCCCAGTTGTCACAAAGTTATGGCTGGTTTTATAATTCAGATTAGCAGAAGCAGAAAGAGTAACAGAAGTATATTTTAAGAACTATGTCTATGGGACACCTGAGTGGCTCAACAGTTGGGCATCTGCCTTCAGCTCAGGGCATGATCCCAGAGACCCAGGATCAAGTCCCACGTTGGGCTCCCTGCATGGGGCCTGCTTCTCCCTCTGCCTGTGTCTCTGCCTCTCTCTCTGTGTGTGTCTCTCATGAATAAATAAATAAAATCTTAAAAAAAAAAAAAGAACGATGTCTGTGGTTAACAATGATGTTTATGAAAATTGGCTTTTTGGTTTGTTTTATTATGACATTAAGCAGACTATGAGCCAGAATTCTTTCTTTATTGTGAGTCCTCTGACCTTAACTTCTGAGATGAAACTGATTTTTTATTAAAATAAATTACATAACCTGGACTCATTAGACCCGTTCAAAGTCAGGACTGAGTCTCATCCTTGTTTCAATTCATGCCACATCACAGGAACATGTGAGCCTGAAAGATGTCTAATAAATATGTGTTCAAGCCTCCAAGTTCCTGGAATAAAAGAGTTCTGGGCAAATCCATACAATAATGAAAACATTCTGTCTCTCCCTCCCTTGCTCCTACCCTCCCTTCATCCTCTTCCTCCCCCATTGCTCCCTTCATCTACCCTTCTCCCCCCTCCATTCCCTTTCTCTTCTCCACCCTCTCCTTCCCTCCCTCCCTTCTTCCCTCCCTCCCTCTCTTCCCAGCTTTGGAATTCCCTCACTTTAGTTTTTTCTACCACTATCATGCCACACACCCTTGTCCAAGTATAAACTCAAACTTTTTAACTATTTGGCTCAACTTCCTTGAATTTCACAGCTCTGTTTCAAGTTTTTTCCACTCTGCTCTGGATCTACACAATGAAATAATAATGATAATAATTTAAAAAATATTCTTTTTTTTCCCATTGACAGGAATCCTGTATCTGCTTCCACTTTCCTAGAGTAAGTAGCTTTCTCTTCCCTTTCCTATAGCCTCAGATTTGCCTCGTCTTTGGGAATGGCAATTACTGCTTTATGAATGAACGCACATCTTAATCTTCTTACCTAAATGTGGCAGGTCTTCTTCGGATCTTTTCTCCATTGTTCTCACAAAAATTATAAACTGTATAGAAAATTGAAACTCTTGGGGCAAAAGTCCAAAGAAAGTTATTAGAGTCAAGTAAATGAGAAAAATAAGATGTAAATAGGCAAGATTCTGAAATGACCTTAAACATACACTGGTAAAAAATACTGCAACATTTGTTTAATTCCATCCACACTACAAATCAGTCTAGGTCAACCACTTACCTAGCTTTTAATTTTGTCTTCTCTCAGTTTATGTCTAGACTCTTTGGGATTCTTATCCTTATCTTCTTAATGGTATTACAGTTTATCTAGGGTTTTTCCTTCTCTTCTTTTTCTTTTTAATAAATTTATTTTTTATTGGTGTTCAATTTACCAACATACAGATTAACACCCAGTGCTCATCCCGTCAAGTGCCCCCCTCAATGCCCGTCACCCATTTACCCCCACCCCCGCCCTCCTCCCCTCCCACCACCCCTAGTTCGTTTCCCAGAGTCAGGAGTCTTTATGTTCTGTCTCCCTTTCTGATATTTCCTACCCATTTCTTCTCCCTTCCCTTCTATTCCCTTTCACTATTATTTATATTCCCCAAATGAATTAGAACATATAATGTTTGTCCTTCTCTGATTGACTCATTTCACTCAGCATAATACCCTCCAGTTCCATCCACATTGAAGCAAATGGTGGGTATTTGTCGTTTCTAATGGTTGAGTAATATTCCATGGTATACATAAACCACATCTTCTTTATCCATTCATCTTTCGATGGACACCGAAGCTCCTTCCACAGTTTGGCTATTGTGGACACTGCTGCTATAAACATTGGGGTGCAGGTGTCCCGGCGTTTACTTGCATCTGTATCTTTGGGGTAAATCCCCAACAGTGCAATTACTGGGTCATAGGGCAGGTCTATTTTTAACTCTTTGAGGAACCTCCACACAGTTTTCCAGAGTGGCTGCACCAGTTCACATTCCCACCAACAGTGAAGGAGGGTTCCCTTTTCTCCGCATCCTCTCCAACATTTGTGGTTTCCTGCCGTGTTAATTTTCCCCATTCTCACTGGTGTGAGGTGGTTTTGATTTGTATTTCCCTGATGGCAAGTGATGCAGAGCATTTTCACATGTGCATGTTGGCCATGTCTATGTCTTCCTCTGTGAGATTTCTGTTCGTGTCTTTTGCCCATTTCATGATTGGATTGTTTGTTTCTTTGGTGTTGAGCTTTCTTTATAGATCTTGGAAACTAGCCCTTTTTCTGATACGTCATTTGCAAATATCTTCTCCCATTTGTAGGTTGTCTTTTAGTTTTGTTGACTGTATCCTTTGCTGTGCAAAAGATTCTTATCTTGATGAAGTCCCAATAGTTCATTTTTGCTTTTGTTTCTCTTGCCTTCATGGATGTATCTTGAAAGAAGTTACTGTGGCCGAGTTCAAAAAGGGTGTTGCCTGTGTTCTCCTCTAGGATTTTGATGGAATCTTGTCTCACATTTAGATCTTTCATCCATTTTGAGTTTATCTTTGTGTATGGTGAAAGAGAGTGGTCTAGTTTCATTCTTCTGCATGTGGATGTCCAATTTTCCCAGCACCATTCATTGAAGAGACTGTCTTTCTTCCAATGGATAGTCTTTCCTCCTTTATCGAATATTAGTTGACCAAAAAGTCCAGGGTCCACTTCTGGATTCTCTATTCTGTTCCATTGATCTATGTGTCTGTTTTTGTGCCAGTACCACACTGTCTTGATGACCACAGCTTTGTAGTACAACCTGAAATCTGGCATTGTGATGCCCCAGATATGGTTTTCTTTTTTAAAATTCCCCTGGCTATTCGGGGTCTTTTCTGATTCCACACAAATCTTAAAATAATTTGTTCTAACTCTCTGAAGAAAGTCCATGGTATTTTGATAGGGATTGCATTAAACGTGTAAATTGCCCTGGGTAACATTGACATTTTCACAATATTAATTCTGCCAATCCATGAGCAGGGAATATTTTTCCATCTCTTTGTGTCTTCCTCAATTTCTTTCAGAAGTGTTCTATAGTTTTGAGGGTATAGATCCTTCACCTCTTTGGTTAGGTTTATTCCTAGGTATCTTATGCTTTTGGGTGCAATTGTAAATGGGATTGACTCCTTAATTTCTCTTTCTTCAGTCTCATTGTTAGTGTATAGAAATGCCACTGATTTCTGGGCATTGATTTTGTATCCTGCCACGCTACCAAATTGCTGTATGAGTTCTAGCAATCTTGGGGTGGAGGCTTTTGGGTTTTTTATGTAGAGTATCATGTCATCGGCGAAGAGGGAGAGTTTGACTTCTTTGCCAATTTGAATGCCTTTAATGTCTTCTTGTTGTCTGATTGCTGAGGCTAGGACTTCCAGTACTATGTTGAATAGCAGTGGTGAGAGTGGACATCCCTGTCTTGTTCCTGATCTTAGGGGAAAGGCTCCCAGTGCTTCCCCATTGAGAATGATATTTGCTGTGGGCTTTTCATAGATGCTTTTAGGATGTTGAGGAATGTTCCCTCTATCCCTACACTCTGAAGAGTTTTGATCAGGAATGGATGCTGTATTTTGTCAAATGCTTTGTCTGCATCTAATGAGAGGATCATATGGTTCTTGGTTTTTCTCTTGCTGATATGATGAATCACATTGATTGTTTTACGGGTGTTGAACCAGCCTTGTGTCCCGGGGATAAATCCTACTTGGTCATGGTGAATAATTTTCTTAATGTACTGTTGGATCCTATTGGCCAGTATCTTGTTGAGAAGTTTTGCATCCATGTTCATCAAGGATATTGGTCTGTAATTCTCCTTTTTGGTTCGGTCTTTGTCTGGTTTTGGAATTAAGGTGATGTTGGCCTCATAGAATGAATTTGGAAGTACTCCATCTCTTTCTATCTTTCCAAACAGCTTTAGGAGAATAGGTATGGTTTCTTCTTTAAACGTTTGATAGAATTCCCCTGGGAAGCCATCTGGCCCTGGACTCTTGTGTCTTGGGAGGTTTTTGATGACTGCTTCAATTTCCTCCCTGGTTATTGGCCTGTTCAGCTTTTCTATTTCGTCCTGTTCCAGTTTTGGTAGTTTGTGGCTTTCCAGAAATACGTCCATTTCTTCTAGATTGCCTAATTTATTGGCGTATAGCTGTTCATAATATGATTTTAAAATCGTTTGTATTTCCTTGGTGTTGGTAGTGATCTCTCCTTTCTCATTCATGATTTTATTAATTTGAGTGTCCTCTCTCTTCTTTTTAATAAGGCTGGCTAATGATTTATCTATCTTATTAATTCTTTCAAAGATCCAACTCCTGGTTCTGTTGATCTGTTCCACAGTTCTTCTGGTCTCGATTTCGTTGAGTTCTGCTCAAATTTTAATTAATTCTCTTCTTCTGCTGGGCGTAGGGTCCATTTGCTGTTTTTTTCCCTAGCTCCTTTATGTGTAAGGTTAGCTTTTGTATTTGAGTTCTTTCCAGTTTTTGAATGGATGCTTGTATTGCAATGTATTTTCCCCTTAGGACTGCTTTTGCTGCATCCCAAAGATTTTGAACCATTGTATCTTCATTCTCATTAGTTTCCATGAATCTTTTTAATTCTTCCTTAATTTCCCGGTTGACCCTTTCATCTTGTAGCAGGATGTTTCTTAACCTCCACGTGTTTGAGGTCCTTCCAAACTTCTTGTTGTGATTTAGTTCTAATTTCAAGGCATTATGGTCTGAGAATATGCAGGGGACGATTCCAATCTTTTGGTATCGGTTCAGACCCGATTTGTGACCCAGTATGTGGTCTATTCTGGAGAAAGTTCCATGTGCACTTGAGAAGAATGTGTATTCTGAATACACATTGAATGTGTATTCTGAATGTGTATTCTTCTGAATGTGTATTCAGTTGAGTTTGGATGTAAAGTTCTGTAGATATCTGTGAAATCCATCTGGTCCAGTGTATCACTTAAAGCTCTTGTTTCTTTGGAGATGTTGTGTTTAGAAGACCTATCGAGGGTAGAAAAAGCTAGATTGAAGTCACCAAGTAGAAGTGTATTATTATCTAAGTATGTCTTAACTTTGGTTATTAATTGATTGATATATTTGGCAGCTCCCACATTCGGGGCATATATATTGAGGATTGTTAAGTCCTCTTGTTGAATAGATCCTTTAAGTATGATATAGTGTCCCTCTTCATCTCTCACTACAGTCTTCGGGGTAAATTTTAGTTTATCTGATATAAGGATGGCTACCCCTGCTTTCTTTTGAGGACCATTCGAATGGTAAATGGTTCTCCAACCTTTTATTTTCAGGCTGTAGGTGTCCTTCTTTCTAAAATGAGTCTCTTGTAGACAGCAAATAGATGGGTCCTGCTTTTTTATCCAGTCTGAAATCCTGTGCCTTTTGATGGGGTCATTAAGCCCGTTCACATTCAGAGTTACTATTGAAAGATAGGAGTTTAGTGTCATCATGATATCTATTCAGTCCTTGTTTTTGTGGATTGTTACACTGGACTTCTTCTTAAAGGGGAATTTTAAGAGTCCCCCTTAAAATTTCTTGCAGAGCTGATTTGGAGGTCACATATTCTTTCAGTTGCTGCCTGTCTTGGAAGCTCTTTATCTCTCCTTCCATTCTGAATGGGAGCCTTGCTGGATAAAGTATTCTTGGTTGCATGTTCTTCTCATTTAGGACCCTGAATATATCCTGCCAGCCCTTTCTGGCCTGCCAGGTCTCTGTGGAGAGGTCTGCTGTTACCCTAATACTCCTCCCCATAAAAGTCAGGGCTTTCTTGTCTCTTGCTGCTTTAAGGATCTTCTCTTTATCTTTGGAATTTGCAAGCTTCACTATTAAATGTCAAGGTGTTGAACGGTTTTTATTGATTTTAGGGGGGGATCTCTCTATTTCCTGGATCTGAATGCCTGTTTCCCTTCCCAGATTAGGAACGTTTTCAGCTAGGATATGTTCAAATACATATTCTGGAACTCTGTCCCTTTCAGTGCCCTCAGGAACCCCAATTAAACGTAGGTTTTTCTTCCTCAGGCTGTCGTTTATTTCCCTTAATCTATCCTCATGGTCTTTTAATTGTTTGTCTCTTTTTTCCTCAGTTTCCCTCTTTGCCATCAACTGTCTTCTAAGTCACTCACTCGTTCTTCCACCTTGTTAACAACCCTCGTTGTTAGGACTTCTAGTTTGGATTGCATCTCATTCAATTGAGTTTTAATTTCTGCCTGATTAGCTCTAAATTCTGCAGTCATGAAGTCTCTTGAGTCCTTTATGCTTTTTTCCAGAGCCACCAGTAGCTGTATAATAGTGCTTCTGAATTGGCTTTCTGACATTGAATTGTAATCCAGATTTTGTAACTCTGTGGGAGAGAGGACTGTTTCTGATCCTTTCTTTTGAGGTGAGGTTTTCCTTCTAGTCATTTTGCTCATTGCAGAGTGGCCAAGTTGTATTGGGAAAGGGAGAAAAAGAGAGGAGAGAAAGAAGGAAAGAATAGAGAAAAAGAAAAAAGAAAAAAGGAAGAAAAAAGAAAAAAAAAAGGAAGAAAAAGGGAAAGAAAAAGAAAGGAAAAAAAAGGCTGGGGGAAGCAAACAGAAATCAAAAAGCAAAACAAAACAAAACAAAACAAAACCAAAAATAACACGGGGGAGTATCTTCTGGTTCTGTGTACTTTAAGTCCCTTGACTTCCCCTGGAACTTGTCCGTTTAGTTGGTCTTCTGGGGGAGGGGCCTGTTGTGCTGATTCTCAGGTGTCAGCACTTGGGGGAGCTGCTCTGCCCCTGCCTGGTGCAAGGCTCAGTGGGGGTTGTTTACCCCGTGAGGCCCCAGGAGGAACAACCGCAGTGGCGGGGCCAGCTCTGGAGCCCTGGATTCAGCCCCCGCAGTAGCTCAAGGGCTCTCTGTCTGCAGGGCCTGGAGGCTCCGGGGCGGGGCCGCTGATCTGCTCAGCTGGGGCAGGAGCGTCCTCGCTGTCCTGGGCCCTCCCGGCCTCTGCCTGTCCCGGGGGAGGCCGGATCCTGGGCTGTGTCCCGGCGTCCTGTGCTCCGGGGCCTGCGCTTTGGATTTGCGCTCCCCCCCTGCAGCCCCCTCCCTGGAGCCGCCCCCGAGCCCCCCGAGCTGCTCCCGCCCCGCAGCCCCCTCCGCGGAGCCGCCCCCACCCCCCCGAGCTGCTCCGGGTCCCGCCGTGCGCGCTGCAGCCCTTAGGGAGCTCGGCCGCGGGGTGTGGGGCTCTCCCGGGGCGCAGGTGTCTGTCAGTGTCCCCGGGAGCCCCAGGGCATCCCCGCCCTCCTGGGTCCTGCTCCACCTCCCCGCGAGCCCCTTTCCCCCGGGAAGGTCGGTGCAGCTCCTGCTCCTCCGGGACGGGGCTCTCCTGTCCTGGGGACACTCGCCCCGGCCTCAGCCCGGCTCCTCGCGGGCCCCTCCCCCTTGGAGGCCTTTTGTGTCTTTATTTCTTTTTCCCCGTCTTCCTACCTTGATAGAAGCGCGAACTCTTCTCACTGTAGCGTTCCAGCTGGTCTCTCTTTAAATCTCAGGCCGAATTCATAGATTTTCAGGATAATTTGAAGGTTATCTAGGTAATTTGGTGGGGACAGGTGACCTGGGGACCCTACTCTTCAGTCATCTTGCCCCTCCCCTTCTCTTCTACACATAATTTTACTTTCCTTGCCAGTCATATTCCATGCCTAGAATTGTGTTCATAGGCAAGGAATAACTCCTTTTTATAATTATTCCTGAAATTGCTCCCAGAGATGCTGAACATGCCTTTTTTTTAATCATTCATTGATCCATTCGTTCAACAAATATAGGATTACTACCACCTGCCATGTTCTACTGTAGACATTGAACAGAATAATTCCTGCCTTACCAGGACTTATTAGAAGAAAACAGACAATAAATACACAAACAAAAATACAGTATGAAAAATATAGAGAGTGAAATGAATTATGGTGGCAAATCATGTAGGAAAGTGGACTAAAAATACCAGGATGAATAAATACGTATTTTTATAGGGTCATCAGGGAAGGTTAATTAGGAGACCAATAGACAACTATCAAATGAGTCCCACACAACTTTTCTCTAATTCTTATCGAAATTAGAAGAACTGAAGGGGAGAGAGGTGAAAACCACTTCATTTTATTTTGTATGTATATGGAAATATGATATTATTTGATTTCCAGTTTTCTCCCAGAATTTCCTAATCTTATCAATGTTTTGAAAAGAGTCCATAGCATATGTCTCTCTATTCACTCACTCATCTATCTACCCACCCACCCATTGCTCACCTATCCTAGCCAGCCATTAACAATTTTGATGAGAAGATTCACAGCCAAAACTGAGCTCAGAACTCAAGGTAACAGAAGAAACTTGCCTGGCCATTATTAGGTCATTAATTCATTAGTTAGTCAATCATTTCAAATTTTATTTAGCCTTTCCATTTACCAGGCACTTCTAGAATCTGGAGATGTGAAATTTACAGGTTCCTGGCCTTCAATGAGCTTACATTCTAAGCTTTCAAACCAGGTAACAGAGCTCCCTACAGTAAGATCTCACTATTAGCCTGTGTAGTTGCTCTAAGCTGGTGGATGCTTGGAATACATATCCATGTGATTGCTGGTTTTTGACTTTAATAACATGTTTTACTTAACTCACTATGTTCAAAATATTATCATTTTGACATATAATATAAAAATTATTGACATATGCACATTCTATTTTTAAGCTAAGTCTTTAAAATAACATGTATATTTTATACCTGCAGTACATCTTAATTTGGATTAGCCCTATTCAAGCTTTCAGTTGCCGATATAGCTGCAACATATGGGACAGCACAGCTGTAGAAAGCGTATGATTGGTTTTTAAGGGACAAATCCCACTCATAACACCTGTCCTAGCCTAACTTTTGTCTCAGCTATTATTCACCCATTGTTTAGGAATGCTCTTTTCCTCCCTGGTGGTCAGCTTTACCAATCATCCTCCCCTTTGCTTATGACTCCTAACCTTTACACTTAATGTCTTCCCTTTTATAACCCGGAAGCTGTAACAATGAGATCTTTTACCTATGTTTATTCAAACTGCCTTGCATGTAGATTTTACTGGCCTGATCTGGCCTCCAGAACTTTGCTATTCCATTTGCCCTATCATGTAGGAATCCCTACACCTTACATACAAGGAATTGTCATGGGGACCAGGTCACAAAGAGGGAAGCAAGTGTAGGAATAGTTATACGGTCTCTATATTTCTATTATTTCTTATCCAATGCTTTCTAACTGATATACTGAGGCTAATTTATTTTCCCTTAGCCTACAACAAAGCAGAAACAAAGACTCAAAGAAGGCATTTGCATAAGTTTAGGGTGGAAAAACTCACATACATATTTGTAAAACAGTAATTTTCATTCCCAAAGATAAGGCAAATCTAGGGCAGGAGGAAGGGAGGGTAAAGTTACTCACCTTAGAGAGAAGGGAACAGATAAACATGATTCTTAACTAGAGAAAAGGAAACTTTTTTTTTTTTTTACATAGATCAAGGAATTGAATGGAAAGGATCCAGGATTCAACTATTTATGTATGTGGAGCCATCCCAGACTATGTCATTTCTAGTGATCCACTACTGCCAAACAGTCTTAGATATCTGGGAGCTCCTAAGGGTGAATAACTTGGACAATTTGAATGGAAATGAAGAGAGCAAGAGAAGATCATGGTATGAAAGAATGAAGAGAGCACCCCATGAGCAAAGTAGAATCAAGGAGAGCCAGTGAAATAATGAATGCTTCATCACTGTTACACAACCAATAGATAGAGATCCAGACAAGCAAACTTTGAGTAAAGGTCAGGGAAGTTCACCAGTAAATTTTAGGGATGTAAGATACATAAAAAGACTCTACTGTTAAAGGAATTTTAACAAAATTCCTAGCAAAGAGACAAGAAAGATAGAAATCTGGGGCTGGTGGGTGAATCTCAGTATATCAGTTAATGTATTTTGCCACAAAAGACAGTTCCCTAACACTGACTTAAAACATGTTGGTGTTTATTTTGTGCTTGCAGTAAGTCTGGAAATAGTGCCAAAGAGGGCTTGGAGATGAAGGCCCGGTATCTCCCCACCTCTGCCAGCCTCCTCTTATTAGATTTTGTACTTGGTTTTTTTTGCCTTACAGTTTCAAATTGGTTGGTTAAACTCCAGAAATTCTATGCACACAAACTCATATGTGGTCTAACAGTGAAAGAATGGAGAATAGCCCAATGGCTTGTTCCCATGAGTCTCTGTTTTTTAACCATGGAGGAAAAATATTTCTAAGGCGCTCCCAAGAGATATGCCTCACATCTTATTGGCCAGAATAAAGTCACATACCCACCCCTAGCTAGAAGGAAAATTGGAAAAGCTTAGGTGTCAAGGGACAGGGGGATTTGGAATTATTGTTGGGCAACCACTCAGCCACTTGAAGTGAAGCACATGGTCAGGATAAGGGCCAAGTACAAACCTGACAATCTCAAATCCATTACATTGATCATGGATTGATTGATTGATTTTATTTATGTATGTATGTATGGAGACCAGTTCTAGGTTGAGATCAAACCTAAAAGGAGTGTGGTGGTTAGATGCCCTTGCTGGGGGAAAAATGTGAAGACCGGTGACATCATTACAGTTTACAGGACCAATTTTGAGAACATTTTGATGCCAAGTGAAAAATTTTCTTTTACTTTATTATGCAGATAAGGATGGTCTATCTTAAGTTTTTGAGCAAAGACATGGCAATAAGAAATTTTAAACCAGCGGCAATGTGCAGCCTGGGTGTTTGTGTGAAGGTTAATCAATGCTATTTCCCCTGGGGACTCTGTGACATGCAGTATTTTCTTGCACACCCAAAATAATAGAGCAAAATCAACATGATATAGACTGTAGAGTCTACACAATAACCTTAGAGGAAAGTTAAGAGTGTCAGGGAAGAGTGTGAGAAACAGGAGTAATCTGAAGGTTTCAGACTAGATAACTTTTAGTTCGCTAAATTTAAAGGTTGACCAGTTATAAGAAGCACTTTCCATATAAAAAATTAAATAGTTAAGATTCAAAATGATAATTTTTCAATTCTAAAATGATATCACAAAGGAGCATAAATATATTAATGGAAAAGTTGAAGCTCTGGAATTTGGTTAAAGAAAATGTCTTAAATTTGTATTATAAAGATAAAAATAGTAAAATTAAGATATCATTTTTAAAAATAAAATTTCATTTTTGAGCTAAGTGGCTCTTCATTCTCAAGAATAACCACAAGAGAAAAGTTATAAAGGCATAGCTGATGTATATTTTTATGGTTTTGCCCTCTCTCTCTTCAGGTAGAAAAAAAATCAAGCTTAATTATTCTATAATCATTAGAGTTTTCTCAGTCCTATTGCTCTTTGACCTTACAGCAGATTCTCCCTGGATAGCTTAATATTCTCTACCATTTAAAATCAAATTTCCCACATTGCTTCTATTTTAAAAGGTCACATAGCCATAGATATAATCACCTGATTTTAAAACCTTCAACTTCAATGTTAAAAATATACTGCTTTTATCTTCTAATGAGATGAGTTCAGATGGTCCCAAGCAATATTTTTAAACTGTCCCTTAATCTTTTACAGCTAATAAGCTGTTCTACAAGATCACAGTGACTATTCACAAGGTTGTGTAATTTATCTTAGAAAAATTTTTTTTCAGTATAATTGATATCAACAAAATGAAGGAGTCCTTAATATTATGATAAATTAATTTTACTCTTTAAAACATTGATTTATAATGGGATACAAGCCAAAGCTTAAAAAGATGTATACCAATTTGCCCTTAAGCAAAGCAAACAAATATTTCTGAAGAGTCAATGCCCACTTTAACTGTTTATGCCTCTTGATCAAAGACTATCACCTGATATTTGGTTGTAAGGAGCTGAGTATAATGTGATATTTAGAAAAATCAGCAGAAAAGTGATTTTTCTAAGTGTGAAGATATGTAACTCATCAGAAATAATAACCTAATAAGATCTATCACAACACTGTACTGTGTTAAGTTTAATCAGTTAAATTTTGTTCTGGCTTTTTAAACAACAGATTAAAAACAGTAGATGCTAAATATTAAACATACATATATTTGTACTAAAGAGTGAGCAACATCTTTCAGGAAAGTTATTTAAATTTATTAAGTATTATCCCAACTGCTATTAGGGCCAGAGACTGTGGGATTAAAATTGATATGAGAAACATGGTTTAAATATTTATAAAATGCTAGCTGGGTTAGGAGAACCCTGAATTATGGCTAAAGTATAGTCTATAAAGTAGTGACTATAGTGACTATGAGCTTGGGAAGTTATGATTTCCATGCAGATTGATTCCTCTGATCACTTCAAAAGATTTCTAACAAACTAAAACAACAACAACAACAAGCTTTTTTCCCACCCAATCTATTGTGTTGAAGAACATTTTGGTTGACTTTCCAGTTGTGAAGGTTAATGTCTATGTATCAGACCAAACAAAAACCTATCTTTGGCTTCAAGAGTGAAAAATGGTTGACTTGACTCAGCTGTGTGTGTGTGGGGGGGGGGGGGGCGGGTTCTGACCTGTATTTATTCATCCCTTCTTGGATTCACATATGCAGAATTAATGGTAGAGCCACAGCAGTCACATAATCTCTGTCCCCAATACAGAGGCTGAGTTATTTGCCTTAAGTTTGCCCAGGAAAACCTTTGGTCAAAGAATATCAACACAGCAGAATGTTCCAACCTAGTTGTCTCATCACTGCACAGAGGAATACAATTCTAAGCCCTGGGTGCCATTTAACTTAGCTTTCTTTGTCTTGCCCAAGTCTATAAGGCAAAGCATTTACTTCTGCTCCATCACCCCACTGTTTTTCTTCCCAAAGTGCAATTATTACTGACAGTAATAATAATAATGTCTTTATAGTTCTGTGGTTGAACCAGCAATTTGATGGATAAGTTTCAGAGATACCTCAATTTTGCTTAGACCTCATGAAAAGGACTTTAACTAACGAGGGTTTAACTTTTCTCCAGTCTAGAGCAGCAATACCAGAAGATTGTTGGGAAATTATTTTGTAAGATTTTCTGTTTTGCAGTGTGTTTATGCCACTATAACTCCCCATTTCACAGAGAATGAAATTTAGGAGTTACAAATTTAAACAGTATATACCCCAGTTAACACTGTACAATCATTGGGTATGAGGCCTTCTCAAGTCCAGCCTCTCTTTTCACACACAAGAAAACAGAGGCCCTGAGAATTAAAGCCATTTGACAGAGAATACAAACTAGTAGTAAACAGAGGGGCCCAAACTAGGGCCTTCGAACCTCCAGTACAATAAATTTCACACAATTGTTCCTGGTCTCTTCCTGTACCACTATAACATAAATTAACTTTTTTGGACTTGATATAAAAGAGATAACTTTGACTACTGTTATGCAATTATTAAGTCAACTCTTTCAGTTGCAGTTAATCAGGATCTGAGGAGACCTTATAATTTTGACAATGCAGGCAGGACATCACCTGCTTAGGGATAGAGAGTGTCACCATTGAAGGCAGGGATACAGAAAGTACAACAGACCAAGATTCCAGTTTGTCTTTTCCTCTTTCTCATTTTCCTTAGGGAAGAAAGGGGACATTAGAAAGAAAACAGTATAGCCCATATTCTAGATCACTGTTGGAGGTAAAAAAAAAAAAAATCAAAGTTCATACGGGTGGAATCTGAAAAAGAAACCACATTGAAGAATCTAGAACTTCTGATTCATTGAACAGTTTTCTAGTAGAATGAATAACTGAAATAGAGTGTATACTAACTTTCTGTTCATATTTGCTTGACAAACCGAGACACAGACAATTCACACACCTGTTTTCTATTTGGTCTCAGAGTGTAAATGGTACATAACTTTCTATATATTTTAAAGTAAGTGACAAAAACAAAACAAACACCCTCATGCTTCTTAGCTTAAAAAGAGGGAATTTTGCTTACATCACTACCATGGAAAGGGCCAGAACTTGGCCCCAAAGATAACTGAATGCAGAAATTCAACTATTGCCTGGATATTTCTCTTTCTCTTCACTGCTTATTTCCACTGTCTTTAAATATTAGTGTCATTGTCTGCTGCAACATAGGCTATAGTCTTTTTCTACCCAGGAATTCTGGGGTTGTATCTTTATAGTCTTGCCAGCAACTCTAGGGTTATAAGGATATATATGCCAGCAACTCTGGGGTTATATCTTTATAGCCTTGCCAAAGGGAGAAAAGAAAACTTTACCAGTTTAACGGAGGTAGACAAATCCTCAGAATAGTTTCTGCTTGTCCTAGCTCGGGTCATGTGCCTGCTTTGAATCAGTAACTCCAAACTAAAGGTGTGAATACTCTGCTGATCTTAACTTTGGCCATGTGTTCACCCCTGCCACCAGGGGTAGAGTTTTTACCAGAATAAGCTAAAGTAGCACAGACATGACCACTTTAAGATCCCCAAGCATATTAACTTTCCTAGTTTGCACATAATAATAGCTAACAGCCAACACCTACCATATTATTGCCAACAGTTATACATTTATTAACTATTTTAATCCTCACTGCCCTATGAGGTAGGGTTTATCATTACTTGTACATTAGAAGAAACTGAAGCTTATTGGGGTTAAACAATTTGTCCAGGCGACCCAGATAAGTGGCAAACCCATAGCAGGTTGGCTCGGGGCATATACTGTTAACTCACATAGCATATTTTTACATCCTAGAGGCCCCCTGGCAAACTTGTTCCCCTATAGACAGAGATCCTTCATTATCTCTGGTATTTAGAGGTATTTTCTTATTTAAAGCCAACCTTCATTTTAACTATTCCATCTCCTTTTTCTTCTTCAGGGTCTTACCTACCAACCATTCCCTCCTTTACAAGGTATCTTCAAGCCCTGCCATTCTACTAGATCATCTCCATTTTACCAATCCCCATAATCTCTCCACTTTTATAATTCAATCTTTGTAAAACAATATTTTTTAAATCAATGCCTCCATTTTGTTATCTTTTTCCCCTTTCCCTACAAATCACCACACCTATCATCTGCCCTAGCCTGACTCACTCTTTTACATTCTATACTAGTAGCACGATTTCATCACTAATGAGTTCCTAAAGGTTAAATCCAGTGGGTTAGCCTGGATGTTACCTCTGTTCCACCAAACATTCTTATTCCCTTACTTTGTAAAGTTCAATGCTCTTCCCATATCTAAGAATATTCCTTTTCATTTTTTTTTTTTTTTTATCCATTCCTCTTTGGGCTTTCCTTAAGTGATAACTTCTCTAAGGTTCTGTTCTTTGTTCTTTTGTTTTCTTGCTCTATGAGAGCTCCTTAGGAATTCTCACACAGAACTCTGATCCTAACCCCCATCTTCATGCTGTCTACTCTCAGTTCATAGGTCTAATTCTAGAGTTCTTCTCCCTGAATTTTGATTTCTTCAAATATCTTCATTTGGACCTTATAAGTCCTAAGGATCCAGTGAATAGCTTCAAGTAGGATAATAGTAATGATCAGATGTTGATTTTATAAGGAAGAAAACACATAGAAACAAGATGAGGCCTGAGTTAGGACTCTTGGTCAGATCACTTAAGAAGATATGAAATAGTGATGAGATCATGAAAAATTGAATTAGAACACTTTGGATGGAGAAAAAGGATGTGTGAAATATCTTAGATACAAGTAGACTAAGTTTGGTAAATGATGAATATGCATACAAGAAGAGAGTGCTCAGGAGTGACTTCTGGATTTGACTTTAATAATTGGATGAAACAAGAGTGGAATATGAACACAAGAACAAGCTAAAAGGGAAAATAATAAATGGAGCTGTAAGACTGAGTCCTTTCTTCTTCTCTGCCCAAATATAATTATAAATAATTATATTTACTTTAGCATAAATAGGTTCCAGATTCATCCTTATGTCTGCTGGATAGAGACCACATAACTCCCTTACTAAGCTGGAATGGAAACATTCTAAGGAAAGCAAATGCAAAAAAAATTATCTGCTATTTCAGGAGGAATTCTCTATGTTAAAGTAAACTATCTGGTCCCAGAGCAAATGAATTTCTAGCTACCTGCTCAACTGTATCTCTCTGATGCAAAGACTTCTTTTCTCTGTTTGCCCAGTTTTCCAACCCCTGTTATCAACTTTAATCATTAACCTTTGTTCCTCCTTGCTCCCGTTTACTATCTGTTTGTACTTTCAAAAAGCAACTCTTGGTATTGTTAATCTATTTAATCACTTTGGTGCTTTATTTTGAGGGGCTATGGTCTTTATTTATTTTCATCTATTCTCTTTAGTAATCTTCCACATACTGATACTGGATTGGCTCCCAGTCCCAAACTGGGACTTTACACTTGGCTTTTCAAATATAGGGAAGTTTGGGTCAGGAATTCCTTGCTTTAGTTTGGTAATCCCTTTATAAGTCACATATGTGCACTTAAACATTGTTATCACAATACTAATACCCTAAAAAAACAAGCATTGTGCTACATATGACTAAGACAGACATTATTGAAATAGTGAACAAAATCCCTATGGCTTTATAATGTGTACAACAAGTCATTCTTTGGCTTTTAATTGTGTCACAGGTATGGAAGAAACAGATTTGGGGACAGAATAAATCTTAAACTCTACATAAAGGCAGAGTCCACTGGAATTCCATCAAGGTTCTGAACCACCTTGTGTAATTTCCCTGTGCTGTGGCCCATTACTTTATATGAAGGAACTATTCCTCTATTCACAAATGCACATGTCTGAGAGGAGGGCACAGTAGGTAAGGAATACGCATTGACCTTTGTGAATTTACTCATGAGTTTGCTCATTTATCCTCAGGGTTTGGCTAAAGGCAGTGCTTATAGCACATTGTGAAATGGGGGTGGAGACAGAGGAATCTTATACCAGAGCAAGTAGGGAAGAAGAATACAATACTATTAACAATACTAAACAAACTTGTAGACTTATAAGGATAGGTATTAGATTTCATACATATCTGTAAATTTGATTGATAAACCCCTACCATACCATCTACTAGGCCTGAATTTCATCCTCTGGTTTTTCTTCAACATTTTAATTTGATATAATCTTGATAGAAATATTTGGGAGCTGGAAGATGATAAAATTGATCTTCACAGGGTCCCAAAGATTCCAATGGAAAGGAAACATGATTTAATGTTTTTCTAAAAAAGAAAGAAAATGAACTACTAAATTATTTCTATAAAACTTTGGGTACAATTCTCAGGAAACAGAAAATTACTTTCCTGAATAAAATGGTTTTAAAATTCCTTGTTTTAACAGTATTTTATGAATGAGTTCTATTTCTTTAATATTTATTTAGAAATAAGAACAAATGATTACTACTTTCTCAATCATGAAAGCAATTCAAATCTACAGTACATGAATATGAGACTAAACATACTACTTCTAGAACTTCCATGTTGTTACTTTTAGCACCCTGAAGAAGCACTTTGCCTCACTCAAAATCACAGCTTATTTACTAAAAATGTCCTTTGAAACCACACCCATAAAAAGTATTAGGAGGAGTCCTGCAGCTCCTGAGCATGCCCCCAAGACTGTTTTAACGATTTATATAATGCCCTCAGTGGCTGAGGCCTATATGTGAAATCTTAATTCCTGCTCTGAGCCATACAGATTTTATCCAAGAACTAACAGTGTTAGTGTAAACATACCCTAAAGGGTCAGACTTGCTAATGCACATTTAATTCTTTCCATGGATGACCATCTCCTTTGAGAATGCTATCCAATCATAAAAGTAACAAAGATTTTCAGCAAGGATCTGACATTGAATATAGAGTAAGTGAAGAATGAAATAGCTGAGTTTTGATCACAGTCCTTAACGAAATCCCTATACCACTGGGATTTTTGGTTAACTAAAGCTCATCACTTCTAATCTGGAGAAATGCAGGAGGCCCTGAGGCCCAAAAAGGAGAAAGTTATGTGGCCAATATGGCAAATATGCCTCTAAAAGAAGAAATGTCCTTACCTTAAGAGATGAACTATTGAGAAGTTAGTGCTCACCAAAATTCTGATGTCTTAGAAAGAAACCATTATTTTTGTTTATATTCCCTGAAGGTGCCCTCTCTTTACTACTAGGCTTAATGTAAAAGAAAATATAAACTCCTTTAGCAGCATAATTGAACAGTTCTACACTGTATGCTTTTTATTGCAGGGAAATGCAACTCTCAGGAGTTTTGTAATATGGCCTCTAACAGCATTCACTCATTTATTAGGACAGTAATAAATAATTATTCAGAATAAAAATCTCACTAGGGTATCAAAGCTTATTGGAAAGTATGCCAAGCAAGCAATGCAGATTTGTTGTTTACAGTAAATAAAGTAGAAGTTTTGCCTTAAGATTGAGCTTTAAGTTAACCTCATCATCATTAACAACTTTTATTTTAGGTGTTGGGTGGTTTTTTGTTTCTTTGTTTGTTTGTTTGTTATTATTTTTTAATCTGCAGATACCAGTAAAGGAGAAAAATCATCTCACTTAATGAAGCTAATTCTCTTTTCGAGAGGTATTATTACTATAATCACAAGCTTGGATTTAAATGTATAAAAGCATTCTCTGCCCAAACTTACAGAAGTGAAATCATCTGTGTCCTTCATTAACCCACATGCCCACCCCCGACACTCATTAACATTATGGAAGAGGCTCAATAGAATCTGTGCCAGTTATCTTGACTTTTGTTCCTACTGAGCTTTGAGTTATATACAATTCATGTATCCATGCCTGACCTGATGGCCAGCTGTATAATAGACAGTTTCAAAGTAACTATAAAGAACAAAATATAAACCACTTCACTGGAAAATAAATTTATTTTCTTAAGGCATACTACTGCTATGTCAGGAATTTGTTTTGGTTGAGGTTATAGGCAAGTTCAACAAACACTTTTGTACTGTAACACTCTATGCATTTACTACTCAGCTCCTTAACACTTACCTCTCCTAAGTGAGGTAATGACTTTAATTGCTTATAGTTAATTACTTTAAACAATTAACACAATTGCTTAATTGTAACTGAAAATGTATATGAATGTATTCAGAATCCTGCCTGACTAGAAATAAAATTACCCTCTGTGATGGTTAATTTTGTGTGTCCATTTCGCTGTACCACTAGATGCCCAGATAGCCAGTTAAACAGCATTCCCCTCACACTTGTGAGGGTGTCTCTGGAAGAGATCACCATTTGAGTCAGTACACTGAGCAAAGCAGATGGCCCCTTGCTAACATAGATGGGCATCACTCAATCTCTGGAAGGCTTGAATAGAACAAAAAGGCAAAGGACAGATGGATTTGATTCTCTCTGCCTGATCATTTGAGCTGGGACATAGGTCTCCAACCCTTGTTGCTCCAGGTTCTCAGGCCTTTAGACTCAAACTAGAGCCTATACCAGCAGTTCCCAGGTCTTCAAACTACACATGGGCAAACTTCTTGGGTCTCCTGTTCGCAGAAGGCAGATAGTGGGACTTCTCAGCCTCCGTAATCATGTGAGTCAATACCTTAGAATATATATATATATATATATATATATATATATATATATGCGCACACACACATATAGTATGAATCACATATGAATCATATATATGTATATATTATATATATATATAATATATATATATATATTACTCTTACCGTTTCTCTAGAGAACCCGAATACACCCATTTAACCCTCTATTTGGAAATCTGTTTCTCTCCAAATCTGTAGAGGTTATCGGTGGGACCAATGAATTGAGTACCACTGAAACACAATATCCCATCCACAGTCACCTTTCCTCTACCAAGTGCCCTTCTGGAACCAAAGGATAAATTCATTATCAAATATACTGTTCTTCTGCACACCACTTGTTGGGTCATTGTGTTTTCAGGCCTCACAGAAAAGTAACCTAAAGAAAAGTGCATGGCTTCAGGAATTTTATGTTACTTATTCATTTATTCAATAGTTCATAGTCAGTAGATATTCTTCTGTTTTCAATTAGAGTATGCTAATGTCTTCTGCACCTTACTAGATGATTACTTTTATTTTTTTTAAAGATTTATTTATTTATTTATGAGAGAGAGAGAGAGAGAGAGAGAGGCAGGCAGAGACACAGGAGGAGGGAGAAGCAGGCTCCATGCTGGGAGCCCGATTTGGACTCGATCCCAGTACCCCAGGATCGCGCCCTGGGCCAAAGGCAGGGGTTAAACCACTGAGCCATCCAGGGATCCCCCATATGATTACTTTTATGCAAGAAAAGACTAACCTTGAGTCCCCAAAAAACTAGCCAATCCTCCAAAAACCAAGGCAATCTAATTCTATGAGATGCAAGGCAAATTTCAAATTTTGTTCATTTTAAGAGAACTTAAACAGACTGGTGTGTTTATTCCCTAGAGTTCCCTTTGTTTCTGTGAAAGGTGATGCATATTTAATATACAATTAAATATCATGATAAAAAATACATAACCATTTAATTCTGAACTTTCTTACTGCTGAGTGAATTCTAAGTTTATTTTCAATAGCTATGAATATAGCTAAACTGAATATAATCGTAATATTAAAGATGCTATTGAAAATTACTAAATTATCTGCTCTCTGTGATATAAGTCATCCAAAAGTACATTTACATTTGAATTATTTATATATCTAATGTTAGAAGATAACACCAATTGAAAGAATAACAGCTAAATTCTGGTTTTATCTGCTCCAAACAAAAGAGGGAAAGCAAAATTGAGGTTCCTTAATTTGCATGTGGATTTCAGCAATTCCTCATCTAACTCCATTTGCTCCTCCATAGAGTATAGGGGACTCATAGGAATGAGAGTTGAATATTTCCTAACACTTTACCCAAGAACTGGGGAGGTGGATGTGTCTCATCCCTCATTAAATCAGAGTTCTTCAGGGATCTCTATGCATGTTCACTCAGAGCAGTCCAATTTGGGTCAGTGATCGGTTATTGGTCTCTTGTCCTATTGCTCTTAGCCTCCTTTGAAGAATGTCAGAGGGCCAATGGCTAGGAATTCAGCCACAGATGCAAGATCCCTCCTACAAATGAGGAGTCACTCCAGAAATATTATTGTTCTCTTTTCCAATCCCAGAGGCTTCTCACTTTAGGTTTCCAAAGATGGAGATAATTGAGTGGAGGCAAAAATACTTAATACAAACTAATAATTTGGGGGCTTAAATAAGAATAAAAGATGCTTGATTTTAAAAGTTCCTTGTTATTGTTAAAATACTTCATTTGTCCAAAACAAATTTCTAGGAGCACAGCCAAATACTATAGCATAAAATGAAAATCAAGATAAAGTTGGACTAATAAGAAGTGCTGACAGATAATCATGTAAAATAAGGGAGTTTTCATTTTAGAGATGAGCAGAACAGACAAGAAAATAAGTAATTGTGTGTCTGCCATTTAAGTACAAATTCCAACTGCCAAGAGAGTAACATTCATTCTGGTTCCAAGCAAATACATTCTTGCCTTCTTTTCAGAAGACTCTTTGTTTAATAGCTCTGGAACTTTTGCTTCATATTTTAAATCTCCTACCTCAGTTCCTAACAGACAAAATGTCTTTGTCTTCAGCCTCTCAAACCAAGAAACAATGGGGTTTCTCTTTATTCCTACTGAGGTTGATTTGAGGCTGGTTACTTAAAATCCCTATCTATGATTAAGCAAGGAGAAGTAATGTGGTTATAGCAAAGAGATTAACAAAAACACATCAAAGATAATGCAAAAAATTAAAATATTTTAAGCTATTAGAGACTTCAGTTAAAGTACTGAATAAAGAGATCAAATGGGGTGAAACTGCTTAGAAATTATTAATTCAATCCTTCATTATTTTCAAATGAATAGTACATGTTCATATATAAAATTCTTGAAGATTTTAGTGGGAAAAGGCACCAAAGATGATCATATCTGTGAGTGTATAAATATACACACACGGTGGATAGGGGAGAAAGGCAGATTCTTAGTAGAAAAAGAAGGTTGCAAATCCAGTTATAAATTAAATTTTAGTGATTTAAATAGTTCTCAGAAATCAGGTCATATTGATTCTCATATTATTTTTATTTATTAAAGCATTTAAACAGCTTCATAAATTAAAAGTATAGATAGTACCTTAAACCAAAGATCAAATTCATAGAAATCATACTAGACAGATTTGATACTGTAAATAACATTGCAAGATTTAGCAACAGGATATTAGTTAAATGCAAATTCCAGATGTACCACAAATAATTTTTGTGTAAGTATATTCCAAATATTGCATAGGACATAGAGAAAAGACTGCATGGTGAGAATGTGTTTGCTTGAAACAAGAATTAAGGCTGACATTTGGCAGCTAAAATCAGTACTTCCATGGCAGACAAACAATTATTTTCCTGTCTGCTTATCTCTAAAATGAAAATCCCTTTACTTTATATGAAAATGTGTCAACATGGGACAAATTTTAAAAATCATTTGTTGTATATTTGAAATTAAAATTTAACTGAGCATCCTATGTTTTATCTGACAACACTAGAAAATACCAGAATTACTTTTAATACCAGGGACATTAAAAAAAGTTGGCTCAAAAAAAAAAAAAAAAAAAAGTTGGCTCAAATTTTATAAAATTTGGAGTATTTAACACTGGGGAAAAAAAACCAGTTTTAGCCAAGAGGAAGTTTCTCAAATGTGTTTATGATCAATGATTCATAGAGTCATTTTTCAATGTATCTAAATTATTACCCTTTTCCTATCCAAAGTGCTTAACTTCCTTTGCAGTTTTATTTATTTTTTTTATCTTGAAACTTGAATATAGGGAAGGAAAACCAGTCTTAATATCCTTTGAATATATTTTCCCCTTTCTATAATTTTTTAATGCCATTTCAACAAGTCTTTGCCTGACAGTCAACACAACCTATATCCTGTCACATTCTCTCCTCCCAGTTGTACATGGATATCCAGGCTGTGTCCAGGGTCTTCAGACCAATTTTCAACTCTCTTATTCAAACTTCATGAATTCTTTATATCAGCAGTGACCAGAAACTGACTGAAACATTTAGAGTCAGGTAGGCTTCCCTGATATGTCGATGTCTCTATCTCCAATTATTTAATACGACTAATATGGTCAGTAAATGTTTCAGTGTTCATAAAGGACCAGAAAAGCACTCCACTGCCAATTCTACCTGGTAAAGGCTATTATTATGCCATTTGATACAAACTAGATCCACAGATAAATTTTAGAAACTCTCGCTCTAGCCATCCATGATAAAAGCTATTGCCCCTTAGGAGATGGAACTCATTTGCAGAGACTATTCACAATTCAGTACAGTCACTCTACAGGGGCTTCTCAAGGTAAGATCTTTGTAACAGATTCATTTGTTGGCTGAGGTAGAAATTTAATGATTCAAACATCATTGTGTACACCCAAGTGACCTTGTAGGCCACAGTGAGAAAGAAGAAAAATTAAACTTCAAGTTATCTGAATAGTGAATTTAATCCTCTTAAAAATAAGATCCAAAATAAAGTATACCTGTGTAAAGTTATCTTATTTGAATTTATAAAAGTTATTTATATATTCTGGAGATAAGGGTTTTATGTATTGCAAATGTTTTCTCCCAACTGATGCCTTGTCTTTGAGTTTCCTTACCAGTATCTTGATGAACAGAAATTTTAAATTTTGATAAACTACATTTTATAGTTTTTCCCTCTTAGAGACCAATCTAAGAAATATTCTCTAACCCAAGATTGTGAGTATATTCTTCCAGTTTCTTTCTAGAAAATCTATAGTTTTATCTTTTGTATTTAGGGTCATACTCCTTCTCAAATTAATTCTGTTTTAGTTAGGGATTTTGTTCCACTTGTTTTGCCATTCTTCAAAAGTCATATAATCTCCAACTTCTGTCTGCTTTTGTTTGCTTTCCAGTGGCATCAAGTAGTATTTGTAAAAGTTGTTTTTGATTTTTGTCTAGAGCCTATAATTATTATCAAGAGGAGTGTGTTTTAGTACATTCCTGCTGCTATAACAAAATACCATAGACTGGGTGGCTTAAACAACAAATATTTAGTTCTCACAGGTCTAGAGGCTAAGAGCTTCAAGATCAAGGTTCTGGCATATCGGTGTCTAGTAAGGGCCCATTTCCTGGCTCTGTGTTCTCACATGGCAAAATGTTGATCCAATTCAAGTTATTCACACATTGCCAGAACCCTTTCCAAACACAACTAACCTCTTCATGTCAAGAGAGCTTGGTAATAGTGCCTAACTTGCTAACTCCTTCTGGTATCTTGCCAAACAAGTTTGTCCCAGCCAGTCGTACCATATTTCTGAGAGATGCAGCAAACCACCAGGCCTCCAACTTTGAGGGGTCTTTGAGAAGCATGAGGAGCTTTAGGTTAGATGATGAGAAAAATGTATGCTTTAAACAGAGACTGAGTAATCCTTCTTTAGAATTTAGAGAGTAATCTGATGCTCTCATGAAAGTGATTTTCTCACTTATCACATAATATATATCTAATAATTTATTCATTTTATTGCTTGGTACTAATCTTTAACAATAAACACTTTCAACAGCAATGAAATAAAATGTACATGTTTGGGATGCCGGGGTGGCTCAGTGGTTTAGCATCTGCCTTCCTCCCAGGGCGTGATCCTGGAGGCCCAGGATTGAGGCCTGGGATTGAGGCCCCCATCGGAGCCTGCTTCTCCCTCTGCCTGTGTCTCTGCCTCTCTCACTCTTTCTCTCTCTTTCTCTCTCATGAATAAATAAAATCCTTTTTTTAAAAGTACATATTTAATGGAAAATTAACTAGTGAATTTCCATTTCTTGGGACAACTGATGGTAAATAATTTGCCTATATTTACCATCCAACATGGGGGCAATCCTAATAGCAAAAATTGCGAAAACCTGAAGCCACAAGTCTGCTAAAACACTATCATTATCTACCTCAAAAGCTAGTAGTTATATTGACCATTTAATGCATCTACCTAAAGAAAATGACTTAACATATATACCCACAGGGATATTTGCATATATCTTTGTGAAGCATAACTTTTCAACTAGATGAAGTGACTGTACTTCTAAATTAACTTACGTTTAGTTATAAATTTTCTTATGCATATATAAATAGCATGCATATATAAATAAATAGTATGTTAGTTCTGTTAACTGAAATAAAACTTTTAAATTAGTTAAATAAAAGCCAGCTTTATTTTGTATCATCAAAGTCCTCAAATAGATAATCAGCTTAATTTTTTAGATGTTATTTTCTCAACCAGTTTATAAAATCCAAGTAAGGCTGGTTTTAAAGTTCATTCTTTCAATTGAACACCCAACTTGGGTCTTAAGGCTGTTGTAAATTTGTTACAAAGTTCAACATTAAAGATAAAACTATGTATGTTTTGATGATATTTCAGACACAAATTTTATGGAGGACAGCATTATTATAAAAATATTTTTATTAAATGAAGAAAATGAAGCAAAACTTTGCAATTGGTCATGGTATACACATAAATCGAAATTATATTACTTTTTATATTCTGCCAAGTAAAAGTCACAGTTACCTAAATTTCTATTTTTATAGATTCAAAAATAATTAAACTATGCAATTTTTGTTACCAAGCTGATCTTGAATATCAAATAAACATTTCACAATGGCACTATATACTTTCTTTTTTGAACAACTGTCAATTGAATTTTAGTGTATTTGAGAATCTGGAAAACTATTTTTTTAATTGATTATCTTAAAATGGTATTGAACGTATTGCAAATGAGTCCTCGAAATGCCAGGATTTGTTCAAACTATATAAAAATCTGAGTCCAAGTATTCAGTGAGTGAAGTGTCAGAATACTTCAGCTTTTGAAACATTTACTGAATTGCTATTATTAAAAACAAAGCTTGCAAACAGCAAGACATTAAAATTTATTACTAGCAAGGGAGCAATTGAACAAGTTGAATAGAAGCTAAAATGGTGTATGATATTAAATTTTAAAATTCTATAATTGTGCTTTAGAATTGTGTTTCCAAACTATCTGTGATAAAGAATCAGTTTTGCTTTTAATTTTCAATCCTGAAAAAACAATACTTTGGTAAATTACAATAATGAAAATAAAATGGACAAGAAAACATACAAAATTCAAGCCCAGATTTTTTATAATTAGTTTATGTAGATATAAAATTGTATTTTAATAAATATAACTATAACAGAAAAAATTGTAAAAATAATACAAGTTGTTCAATGAAGTTGTACATACAGGAAACAAATATTTAGGAATGTTATTAAATTCCTTTATGTCATCCTGCCATCATAAGTCTGGTAAAAAAATTATGATTGAAATTGGTTCTCCATCTTAAGCACTTATTGCACACTTTCAACGTGTGCAACCCTTTTCAATCAATATTTAAAGTTTTTAATGTGACAATTGAGCTTGATTCTTTTTTTTTTTTTTTAATTTTTATTTATTTATGATAGTCACAGAGAGAGAGAGAGGCAGAGACACAGGCAGAGGGAGAAGCAGGCTCCATGCACCGGGAGCCCGACCTGGGGCTCGATCCCAGGTCTCCAGGATCGTGCCCTGAGCCAAAGGCAGGCGCCAAACCGCTGCGCCACCCAGGGATCCCGAGCTTGATTCTTGATTGCTAATTTATCTAATCTAGGTTGGATTGGCAGCAATTCTACTTGCAAGAGTTAGTATGTCTAAAGTTGTTTCTTCTTATATTAGTATGAAAACACAGTAGAGAAACGAGAGTCACAAGTATGTTGATAAGAACAGAAGAGATTTTTAAGACTTTTTCAACAAGTTCAAGGTATTATTTCTTAACTTTTCTTGCTTAAAATTGAGCAGGTGAGACTATGTTCAAAATTCGTACTTAATCCTTCAGTAACCAGTTCTGACAACTTGTCCTATAAAATTAAATTTTAATAAATATAATTTTATTAAAGAAATGAATTTCCTATGCAGGATCTTATGATGAAAAATAAAAGTCAAAACATTCCATCAAATTCATGAGGTGTTTGATATAAATTCTTATAGATGTACAGTATCAAGATCACTTCCTTGATAAGTGTTGTTTAATCACAAAACATGTTAAAATAATCTATAGAAACTGTCTTCCAGTCTTCTAACTTTTCTTTTCTGCCATTGAAACATGTGTTGCTTTCCTTCATTGTATGCATGCAATAAGATCATTAAAAATTCCAAAAATATCAATAAGCACGTCTAGTGCTCAATTTACAGCTTTAAAAACCTGGAACCAAATCATTTTCTTATGTCATAGAAACCCATTATTGATAGAATTTTACCCTTGATAACAATTGTACCTCCACATGCAATAGCAGTTGTACATGATCAATTTACCTATTATCACATGATAGACAATACTCTCAAATTAAACATCTTTATAAAACTAGTGTGAAATCTTGGTCTTTTTTCTCCAGAATCACTTCCAACAACACAATCACTGTTTCATTTACTACTACCATCACATTCCGAGAAGGCCTGTCTTGTTAAGTACAATAGCAAAGCTTATTTTGCCATCAGTAAATTAGGGTCAAAAATAAGTAATTAGGAACCAAAACAATCTGGGTGCCTTATAAGTATAGTTATTTTTGAAATCCATTAAAAAACTGAATACAAAAAAAAAATTAACCAAACTCCAGAAAGTGACAAGCTCACAAAAGAGAAAAACAATTGGCAGCTGCTGTCATCTCTGAAATAACAGGGAACAATCTGCCACTGATAAAGACAATGAGGACTAGCCTACCTTTTAATAAATCTTTTTGGGTTATGGGTGAACTTCTCTGTTGGATTAATAACTTGAGGATCCCAAGACACAAAGGAAGACTACACCACTCTCCAACTCTTTCCCCTACATCTTTATTGGGGGTGATACCCTAAAATTATGGCAGGAAATAGAGTTGAGAGAAATTACTTCAAGTTTTCAGTTAAGAAAGAGTGGGAAAGGGGCAGGAAAGCTATATGAAATCTCTCAGGGGTAATTCCTGTTTTCACAGAGTGTAGGCCAGCCAGAGCCACCCTCCAAAGGCCAAGAATGGTTAACAAGGATGAAAAAGATCACCCAAGGCACAGAAAGCACAGGACAGGATTAGAGAGCAAAGAGAACTCCCAAAACCACCCCAAAATGCTGACAGTCAAAATGAAGTGAGGAGAGCTCTTCCGTAGTTCAGAAGTCATGCAGCCCAGCAGTGAAATGCAGCAGAAATCCTGAAACTTGGCAGTTCTGGAATTCTACGCCCTGCTGAAGGGAAGGCTACATCCATTCTGGATGCCATGAAGCTCTCTTACTGTTTTATTAACCCAGTAATCATTTAGATTCTCTCATTTTCTCCTCTTTCTGTTGTCTTACAGTTTTTCCTAAATCTGAGTTTTCTTTCAGAATCATTTTCCTCTTCTTTCTTCTTTTAAAATAAGTCAACTATAAGCTAAATGTCTTCATTGTGTCTCCATTTTTGAAGAATATTTTTGCTGAGCCAAGAGATTTATTATGTAATGGAAACTCCAATTTAATGTTCCTTATATGGCCTTTTCCTTGAAATTCCAAGTTATAGACAATTTGAACACTGTCTTACAGGGAAGCATATGCTTAAAGAAGACATAAATTGAAGATCTCTGTGAGGTACCAGATTCCCTATTGCTAGGATTTGGGGGACTAAACCCACCAAAAATTAGACTGACCTTATCAACCCTTCACCAAAGCTTATATAATACTTTTTGAAAAGGAAATATTAAGTCCTATCCTATACCATAAATACCAATAGAAATTGGATGTAATATATATTTCACTATCCCTTGAATTACTCCTAACTGCTTTAAGATGAGTTCAAGATGCTAGGGCTATTAATAGAATGATTATATCTCACTTTCCAGACTTGCTGAATTCTCTGGATAAAATTTTTATAGTCATAACTTTATGCTAGTCAAAATTCATTTTCCTTCCATTGGCCCCTTCTGATACCTAACATATCCCTACACTATTCACCCCAGCTTCCAGTCATGAGGGGGAAAAATGGACTTTGACCCTGAAAGAACACAGTGCAGAAATACAATGAGTTAAGAATAAATATTGAGGTCATTTTTTTTTCTGCTTAGTTCACTTTTTCTCCTTAATGACTCTTCAATGTTTTATAGGAGTTATTCAACTCCAGGGAATCTGCCTTTCCCCTCAAATATCTGTCATATTAAATGATTCCTACATTACTATATAGGCTGTGCCCTCTAGGATACTATTTTATCATGTAAGACCAATCCTTTGCTTGTTACCACAAACAACCAATCCCTTGGGAAGTAAGTCTCTGGAAAGTATGTGCCTAGGAATTTAGGAAAATGAAGTCACATGATCTACTCTAGAGGATCGCCGACGAGAATCACTAATTACCTTTGTATGTACACCATCCAAGAAATAGTTCCTACAGAAGTGTATATACGATTGGAAAGGGTGGTAAGAAATTGAATCTTAGCTGATATTATAAATTATACTTCGATAGCTATTGAAGCTCATTAGATAAATCTACACTTTTTAATCTAAATAGTAAAGATCAAAGTAATAGCTTTAGATTTTCTATTACTTGTCAGTGTGGTAACTGTGTCACTGTTATACTGCAGCTGCACTTGGATAAACACTACTGGCCAAATAGAGTAGTCCATATCTAAGAAGATATTCACCTGGCTCTTCAAAGTAGCCTCAGATGGATTCTGTAATGTGTTTTCTTGCTATGGATTATAATCATCATTTTCTGTTAATGGCCAAATACGGGCTCTCCAGGGTCTTAAATGCTTCTGCATAGCCACTTCACATCACATGATGTAGCAACTCCTCCTCACTTGATAAAAGGAGGTAAGCGACAAAATGTTGTTCAAACAGTTGTTTGTTGTTTCTCAGATAACATACCACCCAGAGATTATGAGAGCAATGCAGATCTGGAATGAGAGTCTTTTCTGGAGGGAGATGGGTGGGGGATAGGTTTGATCAGTGATGGGTATTAAAGAGGGCACTTATAATGAGCACTGGGTGTCCTATGTAAGTGGTGAATTACTGTATTGTGCTCCAGAAACCAATATTGCACTGTATGCTAACTAAAATTTCAATTAAGAAGAAAAGTCTTCTCTGCCTGCCTCTCTATCCTGGCTAAAGGCAGGCCAAAGGAAATGGGTTCAGAAGAGAGCAAGAATAGGAACAGTCACCTCCATCAGATATGCAAGACTGAGAACAATCACTTATCAGCTATATGCCTATAATCACACAATGTCATGACTTGCATAATACTGCTTAGCTCAGAATGTCATCTACTTTGCAATGATGCCCCACCTTAAGAAATCATTCCAAAGGCTCACTCTGCTTCTGAAATCATAACTTAAGAACTTCTGAGGCCAGTCCATAACCAATACAAACCTATGCGTTCTGTTAACAAAGACGTCTTTTTAGGGTTTTCCTTGTGTGGATTCTCCCTTACTGTATCATATCAATACATCTCCAGTTACTTACGGCATAGCAAGTTTCTTTGAGTAAGAGACTTTAAACACATAGAATACAGAAACAGAACATAGACACAAAAAGTATCCAATTAGATTATAGATAAATACAAATATGCATGGCTTACAAAAGAAAAAAATGGTCAAGCAGAACCTAAGAATCTATAAGCAAGAGAAGTGATCTCTTATCATAAAGCATCAAAATGCTATACTGTTTGATAACTCTTAGAAAATGCGATTTTAAATTATTACAATAATTATTTGTAGTACTGAGTCACACTATGAAAATATAAAAGAACATTCCAGACTAAAATAATGACATTTGAGACTACCACTGAAGAAATCTTGGGTTGAAGATAGCTTGCTAGACACTTAACTTTAGACTGCAGTCTTCTCGTATATAATGGAATGATAATGTCTGCCATGCTTAATTAAAAGTGTTACTCAAAGAGCAAAATTAAATAATGAATGTGGAAAAACTGTAAAATGGCAAGTTCTATACAAACTTAAAGTGTGACTGGGTATATGCTTTAGGTTTTATATAGCTTTTTTCATGGATTTACACTATTGACACACCACCCTCTCTACTATCCCAGGCCTGTCTATCCTAAATTCCTGTGCCAAAAAAAAAAAAAAAAAAAAATCAAATATTACAGCTTTTGGAAAATTGAATCCATGCATTATGAATTGAAGATCCCATTCAATTTACTTATTTACCTGAATTTGAATCAGGGTAGGGTTAAGGGATCAGGGGTTCAGCATAACAAATCAACTTCAATAAATGCCAACACTGAGAAATCAACTTCTTGTAGTGCTTTGGGTAGCTATATGAATCAAAAAAACAATTCATTTAAAATGTAATTTTGCATGTGATTAATCTATAATCTGGTCTGATTGCCTGTGGTACATTTTTATAATTATAAATTGAATGAAGAATAAAGATAATTCAAATAATCTTATTGGCTAAGGCACAGGGCATTAATTCAGTTTATAATAGCAATAATGACCTCAGCCCAGGACATTTCCAGGCAATTAATGACTGGTTGGAGTTAATGGCCCGAGTTTCAGCCAAGGACCATCAACTCCTCCTTGCTGGTCATCAATCCTCAGAAATGCCCAGTGCTCAGAGCACAGTCAGACCCATTCAGAGCTTGACATCATCCCAACTTTAAATTTTCAAGCAAATTTGTTGCTCTGTTCTTTTCCCTATAAACCCATTTTACTTATAAACTAGGTAAAAATGAAGGATACTGTTTTTGAATAATAAATTAACTCATAGAACATAATAATTGAGTGCCACAGAGGCATAATATATTAAGTAGCATTGTAATATTGAAAACATGGTAGAGACCCAAAATATAAGACATCCATTTTCCAACTCTATGAATGACTCAAAATGAGTCCTACTAAGGAGAGCCTGGGTGGTAAGCCCCCATTTTCATGGTTTTATTTTATGTATCCCAGAATGAAAATTAGAGCTAATCTGTAATTTACCTATTTCTGCTTTCTAACTAATAAGCCACCCTGCTTGACTTTAAATTCTTTCCTAGGATGAATAAGAGACAGTAGAGAGAAACATGATTTTTAATATGCAAGCCCAAGTGATACCACATGACAATATCATCAGTCATTTCAAGCTTCTCTAGAGGGCTTAACATATTTTTTTCCATCTCACAGGAGACATATGAAATAGATGACCTGGATCACCAGCATGTCACACACGGGCTCTTTGTAAACCATTCAAGTAGCGAGAGGGATTTGGCCGGCCAACCACCATCTCTATGGGAAACCACCAAGATGCTGCTCACCCAGGGAGTCATAGCCTATGGAAAAGCACTATACTGGTCATTGAGTTTGCCCCCCACCAGCTTCCCCCCAGCACTTAAAAAAGAAAAAACACACGATTTCTTTGTTGTTTTAATCCATATGGGAAAGGCAGAAATCATGAAATGACAGTGTGTAAAGTGGCCAGTACAGTCAGGGTCACTGGCCCGAAAGGCATGAATTCAGACCACCTGTGACTGTTAATGAAAGAGAAGATGTCTTCATTCAGAGATTACACATGCCCGCAGTCCTGTTGGGGCTGAACTTTTTGCCTTCTATGCATTATCTATTTGAAAAGGCAACTTTTAGAAATATGCATATTATATTCAAGTGGACAATTCATTATCATTATTACTCACATTAAGAGCCAATGTCCACAACAGGCCTCATGTAGGCTATGCAATGCCATTGTCCATACAAGGAAAGAGAAAGTCCCTCAGAAGCTGAACTAATGCCTCCCAGAAGGGATTTCTCAATGAGAATGGGAGATGTATTGCTAAAGAATAAAGTCAGGTTATCAAAGACGATTGATGATAAGAAAAGTCAAAATAATGTTAATAATAATATATTTTAAAAATAAAGGAAAACATTGCATTCCCATGTTTTCTTACTTATTAGGATGATGAGTATCTATCATTAAAACCATTATTTTTCCTGTCAAAGGACAGACATGAAATAACTCAAAAACTATCACAAAGAGCATTTACATACTGATGGTTTGATGCTTGATAGAGCCAAAAAGGAAAAAAAAAAAAAAAGTCCAAAATATGGAATGCTGCCCATGTTGTAAGATACCTCCATCCACCCAGGGGCTACATGCATGTATTGGGCAGTCAAGATTGTTAAGCATGAACAGAAAAATACTAAAAACATTATCTATCAAGTTTTACTAAGATAGATTTTATGTGTTGAAGTAGTATACATTTTAATCAAGTTACTATATGCAAATGAATACTAAATCTGAAGGCAAATTAAGTTCTACAGAATAAAAATACAATTTGAAAAAAAGCAGTAATTTTTATATCATCTTACAGAAAGCTGCTGCTGATCAATTCAAGATCCTAACCTGATTTTAGAGGCAGACAACTTGGAAGAATATAAATTCTTCAGTAAAGCTGTAACTAGATAATTGGTTTGGGGCCAGATTTTCTAAACTGCAACTCAAAAGGATTTAGGAATCTTGAGCCCTGTTGAGCAGAGCTAGGAAATAAACTCATGTCTGTATTAACACAAAATCTATTGTGCTTCCTGCCACATTGTGTGTGGCCCAGGTGCTAAAATTCTCATGCATCGTGCTTTTTCACTTAGTTTTCTCAAATCATTTAAATGTGCAAATAGTAGAAACAGTTTCTCCATTATCAATCATCTATCTAACCTGCTCAGCTATAAAACAAGAAGACACAGCATATGCCCTCAAAAAGTTCTGATTCCCAAAAAAAAAAAAAGAAAGAAAAAGAAAAAAAAAAGTTCTGATTCCCATCTAATCAAAAGATTAGGAGTTGGAAAATTTTTAAGGAAGTCTAGCTTCAGTCAGAAGATGACAAAGAAGTGATGTCAATACCCTAATGGCAAAGCACATGTGACAATGCTCCCCAAATAATTTTAAACATTAATAATCAAGAATCACCTTTGCAAGTAGGATAAAAGGGGTCTAATGTTATTTAAACTTGACCTTTAGGAGGAAAAGTCATGCAGTTAAACATTAACTTCCAACTGAGTTGAGAAGGACTGAAAAAATTTAAAGGTATGTATACTTTTCTGGACAAGTTGACCATATATCTTCTTATCTCCTTGGATTAAAGGGTCACCAGGATGTGTTTATCTTATGAACTCCTATATTTAATTTCCATTAAAATTATACAGTAAGCATTAATTGACTCTTTTTTATAGAGCTGACACAAGATGATCTTTCTAAAGGTTGTCCATTTTTAAGATGTGGTCCACTCTCTTTAGAGACAAAAACAACAAACCCTGAAATATAGGTAGGGAATTAGTTTTAAAATGGGCTTTATTCCCAAATTCTATAAATTGGTTGTTCGAACTAAATTTTTTCCCCTTATATTTATATACATAGGGATCATGTTGCTGAAACATTGCACAAAATCGACCTATTAATATAGTTAGGTATCTTAACATATATAGAAATAGTGCCTAAAGTTCTATGTCCTACCTTCAGACCCAACTGTGCAGAGAGGGAAAAGGGAGAAGAATGATAAACTCAATATTTTTTTTATCTCAAACAGCAGGGATGATCCTCAAAAGAGTTTTGAAATAGGCAAATTGTGTCTTAGAAGTTTTCTCACTTCACTTTCTTTTTATATTGTTCCTGAGTATATGGTGTCTCTTTCCACTGCTGACCACAAGCCCAAAATTTGTATGAAGGACTTGTAGTTCATTAACACCTTAAGAATTATATATACTTTAATCAGTGAATGATAACTAACCCTAATTAATCTCTAATTGGGAGACACCTCGGTGGCTCAGTGGTTGAGCTGCCTTTAGCTCAGGGCATGATCCCAGTCCAGGGATCCCACATCGGGCTCCCTGCAAGAAGCCTACTTCTCCCTCTGTCTATGTCTCTGCCTCTCTCTGTCTCTCTCATGAATATATAAATAAAATATTTTTTAAAAAATCTCTAATTGGAAATATTTCAAGTAGTATTAAAAGCACTAGCAAAAGAATCAGCAATTTGGAATAAAGATACTCTAGATAGCCCCACAGTGTTTGCCAAAGTCAGGGTCCCAGAGATCATCCTATTATCTCAATTTTTTCCTTATTTTCCCCTTCTTTTTATTTCTTATTTGAGATACAGATATATAGATATATAACCTTACCCAACTTGCCATTCTATCATCTTTGATATGATAACTCAAAAATATCAGCTGCAGGAAATGATTCAAGTCTATAGTTTCTCCAATCTGGGGAAAGGTAACCCATTTATTTACTTGCTGATAAATGGCACGTAATCTAAGTCTGCATCTTAAGAAGCATGAGTGATGATCCAACTACAGAACTTGCTTTAGAACATGTTTTAGATTTTTTTTTTTTTTAAAAAAGAAAGCAATCTTATATGAAATGGTATATGATAGTGCCCTCTACAGGAAGGTCCAAGAGACAAAGACTTTCAGTGGATTGAGAATGGACTAAATAGTCTCAGGATCATTCTGTGTCTCTGGTTCTACACAGTAACATAATGGTAAGAATAATTTAATCCTACATTTTAGGATAAAAATATTTCTCCTTACCACATCTCCTTCCATCAAAAAACCCTTGTAACTTGTCAAGACACTTAGGTGAAAGACATCAGGCATACAGGTCTTTAACCCATAATGCTCCTTTCAATCCCAGTCACCTATTACCATGCCTGAAATATTCCTGGGACAGGTAAGTCTTGATGTGTGTAAGAAGGCATTAGGAGCACTGAACATTATCTGACCATTGTCTGTGATGGGCCAAGAGTAGAAATCCTGGACAACTGGAGGGTAGCATGCCCTCCACATCAGTTAGGTATCACTACCTAACAAACAATTCCAAGTATCGTACCTAAAAACCATAATGACTTATTTGCTCACAGTTCTGCTATTTGGGCAGGCTGGGTAGAAATGGCTTGTCTTCACATTTTGTTAGCTGGGTTGCTCAAAAAGCTAGATTCAGTGGAAGCTCAACTAAGTATTAGAATATCCAAGATGGTATCACATTCATGTCTGATTATTCGGCTGGATGACTGGAATATAGGCCCCACTGAACATCTGTTTCCATATAATCTTTCCAGCAGGGTAGCTGTATCTCTTTATAGGATATCTCAGAGCTTCAAGATAGTGAAAGCAGAAGTTCTAGGCTTTTTAAAGCTTAGTCCTGGCACCCATACAGGGTTATCTCTATGGCATTCCTTTACGTTCAGACATCTCACAAAGTGAGTTCTGATTCAAAGGGAGGATAAAGAGATTCCACCTCCTGATGGGAAGAGCAGAAAAAAAACTGTGGCCATCCTTAATCCACAATAATGCTCCTGCATGTAAAATTTAGCAGTCACCCCAAACAAGATAGAAAGCAATTCAGAAAGGGGGATGGGAAATGATTTAAGACAATTGTTGCTATTTTTTCCCCCAGTTTTGTAGCCTCCTGGCCAGGCATAGGGTCTTTAACCCCACATTTAATTCTGGCCATTCACAAACCCTTCAGCACCTATTTATCAGAGCAACAAGAACAGCAGTGGCAAACTACAGCCCATGTCAACTGTTTTTGTAAATAAAGTTTTACTGGGACACATTCTTCCCCAGTCATTTATGTATTGTTTACGGTTGCATTTGTGTTACAACAGCAGAGGTGAGTCATTGTGACAAAGACTGTGTGGTCCATAAAGCCAAGTGTGTTTACTTTATGGCCTTATTGATTTGCTAGGTCTAGCTTAAAGTAGTACAGACTGAGTGGCTTAAACAACAGAAATTTATTTTCTCACAGTTCTGTAGGCAAGAAGTCTTGAGATTAGAGGAGGAGGGGCAAGACGGCAGAAGAGTAGGATCCCCAAATCACCTGTCCCCACCAAATTACCTAGATAACCTTCAAATCATCCTGAAAATCTACGAATTCAGCCTGAGATTTAAAGAGGGAACAGCTGGAATGCTACAGTGAGAAGAGTTCACGCTTCTATCAAGGTAGGAAGATGGGGGTAGGGTAACAGCAGACCTCTCCACAGAGACCGGGCAGGCCAGAAAGGGCTGGCAGGCTATATTCAGGGTCCTAAATGAGAAGAACATGCAACCAAGAATACTTTATCCAGCAAGGCTCTCATTCAAAATGGAAGGAGAGATACAGGCTTCCAAGACAGGCAGCAACTGAAAGAACATGTGACCTCCAAACCAGCTCTGCAAGGAATTTTAAGGGGGACTCTTAAAATTCCCCTTTAAGAAGAAGTCAAGTGGAACAATCCACAAAAACAAGGACTGAATAGATATCATGATGACACTAAACTCCTATCTCTAAATAGTAACTCTGAACGTGAACGGGCTTAATGACCCCATCAAAAGGCACAGGATTTCAGACTGGATAAAAAAGCAGGACCCATCTATTTGCTGTCTACAAGAGACTCATTTTAGAAAGAAGTACACCTAACACCCTGAAAATAAAAGGTTGAAGAACCATTTACCATTCAAATGGTCCTCAAAAGAAAGCAGGGGTAGCCATCCTTATATCAGATCAACTAAAATTTACCCCGAAGACTGTAGTGAGAGATGAAGAGGGACACTATATCATACTTAAAGGATCTATTCAACAAGAGGACTTAACAATCCTCAATATATATGCCCCGAATGTGGGAGCTGCCAAATATATCAATCAATTAATAACCAAAGTTAAGACATACTTAGATAATAATACACTTCTACTTGGTGACTTCAATCTAGCACTTTCTACACTCGATAGGTCTTCTAAACACAACATCTCCAAAGAAACAAGAGCTTTAAATGATACACTGGACCAGATGGATTTCACAGATATCTACAGAACTTTACATCCAAACTCAACTGAATACACATTCTTCTCAAGTGCACATGGAACTTTCTCCAGAATAGATCACATACTGGGTCACAAATCGGGTCTGAACCGATACCAAAAGATTGGGATCGTCCCCTGCATATTCTCAGACCATAATGCCTTGAAATTAGAACTAAATCACAACAAGAAGTTTGGAAGGACCTCAAACACGTGGAGGTTAAGAAACATCCTGCTACAAGATGAAAGGGTCAACCAGGAAATTAAGGAAGAATTAAAAAGATTCGCGGAAACTAATGAGAATGAAGATAAAATGGTTCAAAATCTTTGGGATGCAGCAAAAGCAGTCCTAAGGGGAAAATACATTGCAATACAAGCATCCATTCAAAAACTGGAAAGAACTCAAATACAAAAGCTAACCTTACACATAAAGGAGCTAGAGAAAAAAACAGCAAATGGACCCTACGCCCAGCAGAAGAAGAGAATTAGTTAAAATTCGAGCAGAACTCAACGAAATCGAGACCAGAAGAACTGTGGAACAGATCAACAGAACCAGGAGTTGGATCTTTGAAAGAATTAATAAGATAGATAAATCATTAGCCAGCCTTATTAAAAAGAAGAGAGAGGATACTCAAATTAATAAAATCATGAATGAGAAAGGAGAGATCACTACCAACACCAAGGAAATACAAACGATTTTAAAAACATATTATGAACAGCTATACGCCAATAAATTAGGCAATGTAGAAGAAATGGACGTATTTCTGGAAAGCCACAAACTACCAAAACTGGAACAGGACGAAATAGAAAACTTGAACAGGCCAATAACCAGGGAGGAAATTGAAGCAGTCATCAAAAACCTCCCAAGACACAAGAGTCCAGGGCCAGATGGCTTCCCAGGGGAATTCTATCAAACGTTTAAAGAAGAAACCATACCTATTCTCCTAAAGCTGTTTGGAAAGATAGAAAGAGATGGAGTACTTCCAAATTCATTCTAGGAGGCCAACATCACCTTAATTCCAAAACCAGACAAAGACCGAACCAAAAGGGAGAATTACAGACCAATATCCTTGATGAACATGGATGCAAAAATTCTCAACAAGATACTGGCCAATAGGATCCAACAGTACATTAAGAAAATTATTCACCATGACCAAGTAGGATTTATCCCCGGGACACAAGGCTGGTTCAACACTCGTAAAATAATCAATGTGATTCATCATATCAGCAAGAGTAAAACCAAGAACCATATGATCCTCTCATTAGATGCAGAGAAAGCATTTGACAAAATACAGCATCCATTCCTGACCAAAACTCTTCAGAGTGCAGCGATAGAGGGAACATTCCTCAACATCTTAGAAGCCATCTACGAAAAGCCCACAGCAAATATCATTCTCAATGGGGAAGCACTGGGAGCCTTTCCCCTAAGATCAGGAACAAGACAGGGATGTCCACTCTCACCACTGCTATTCAACATAGTACTGGAAGTCCTAGCCTCAGCAATCAGACAACAAAAAGACATTAAAGGCATTCAAATTGGCAAAGAAGAAGTCAAACTCTCCCTCTTCGCCGATGACATGATACTCTACATAAAAAACCCAAAAGCCTCCACCCCAAGATTGCTAGAACTCATACAGCAATTTGGTAGCGTGGCAGGATACAAAATCAATGCCCAGAAGTCAGTGGCATTTCTATACACTAACAATGAGACTGAAGAAAGAGAAATTAAGGAGTCAATCCCATTTACAATTGCACCCCAAAGCATAAGATACCTAGGAATAAACCTAACCAAAGAGGTGAAGGATCTATCCCCTCAAAACTATAGAACACTTCTGAAAGAAATTGAGGAAGACACAAAGAGATAAAAATATTCCATGCTCGTGGATTGGCAGAATTAATACTGTGAAAATGTCAATGTTAACCAGGGCAATTTACACGTTTAATGCAATCCCTATCAAAATACCATGGACTTTCTTCAGAGAGTTAGAACAAATTATTTTAAGATTTGTGTGGAATCAGAAAAGACCCCGAATAGCCAGGGGAATTTTAAAAAAGAAAACCATAGCTGGGGCATCACAATGCCAGATTTCAGGTTGTACTACAGAGCTGTGGTCATCAAGACAGTGTGGTACTGGCACAAAAACAGACACATAGATCAATGGAACAGAATAGAGAACCCAGAAGTGGACCCTAGACTTTATGGTCAACTAATATTCGATAAAGGAGGAAAGACTATCCATTGGAAGAAAGACAGTCTCTTCAATAAATGGTGCTGGGAAAATTGGACATCCACATGCAGAAGAATGAAACTAGATCACTCTCTTTCACCATACACAAAGATAAACTCAAATTGATGAAAGATCTTAATGTGAGACAAGATTCTATCAAAATCCTAGAGGAGAACACAGGCAACACCCTTTTTGAACTCGGCCACAGTAACTTCTTTCAAGATACATCCATGAAGGCAAGAGAAACAAAAGCAAAAATGAACTATTGGGACTTCATCAAGATAAGAAGCTTTTGCACAGCAAAGGATACAGTCAACAAAACTAAAAGACAACCTACAGAATGGGAGAAGATATTTGCAAATGACATATCAGATAAAGGGCTAGTTTCCAAGATCTATAAAGAACTTATTAAACTCAACACCAAAGAAACAAACAATCCAATCATGAAATGGGCAAAAGACATGAACAGAAATCTCACAGAGGAAGACATAGACATGGCCAACACGCACATGACAAAATGCTCTGCATCACTTGCCATCAGGGAAATACAAATCAAAACCACAATGAGATACCACCTCACACCAGTGAGAATGGGGAAAATTAACAAGACAGGAAACCACAAATGTTGGAGAGGATGCGGAGAAAAGGGAACCCTCTTACACTGTTGGTGGGAATGTGAACTGGTGCAGCCACTCTGGAAAACTGTGTGGAGGTTCCTCAAAGAGTTAAAAATAGACCTGCCCTACGACCCAGCAATTGCACTGTTGGGGATTTACCCCAAAGATACAGATGCAATGAAACGCCAGGACACCTGCATCCCAATGTTTATAGCAGCAATGGCCACAATAGCCAAACTGTGGAAGGAGCCTCGGTATCCATCGAATGATGAATGGATAAAGAAGATGTGGTCTATGTATTCAATGGAATATTACTCAACCATTAGAAACGACAAATACCCACCATTTGCTTCAACATGGATGGAACTGGAGGGTATTATGCTGAGTGAAATGAGTCAATCGGAGGAGGACAAACATTATATGTTCTCATTCATTTGGGGAATATAAATAATAGTGAAAGGGAATAGAAGGGAAGGGAGAAGAAATGGGTAGGAAATATCAGAAAGGGAGACAGAACATAAAGACTCCTACCTCTGGGAAATGAACTAGGGGTGATGGAAGGGGAGGAGGGCGGGAGGTGGGGGTGAATGGGTGACGGGCACTGAGGGGGGCACTTGATGTGATGAGCACTGGGTGTTAATCTGTATGTTGGCAAATTGAACACCAATAAAAAATAAATTTATTATTAAAAAAAAAGAAGTCTTAAGATTAAAGTGTCATAGGGTTGATTCCTTCTGAGGGCTATGAGGGAATAATGTGTTTCAGGCATCTCTGTTTGACTTGCAGATGGCCATCTACCTGTGTCTTCACATCATCTTCCCTCTGCTTATCTATGTCAATTTCTTCTCCTTATAAGGACACCAATCATATTGGATTATGGGACACCCTAATGACCTCATTTTAAATTATCTCTGTAAAGACTCTTTCTCCAAATGAGGTCATATTCTGAGGTACGGGGGATGGACACTTTAGCTTGTGGATTTGGGGGATGGGGTGGCATAATTCAATCCTTAACAGTCATTGTTCACCAAAACAGTTTGTTAAGCCCTGGAAAAGAGGAAAGACGACAAATCCAGCTACTGGAAGCCTTGGATTCTAGTTTCAGTTCTGTGCCTTACTAGCAGCATCACTATAAACAAGTCACAAAAACTCTTTGATTCTCTTTCTATATGAGTAGATTTCACTCAGTGGGACTTGGACTATATACCACACAAGATGATTAGAAGATCAAATTGTGATGCTAAGAAGTAGCATGAAAAATAAAAGGTGTTACATGGGTTATATATTTACAATATGTACTTTGGCATTTAACTCTGGGGCTTTGTGTATTTGAACCTGAGTCTGGCCTCCATTTAGTGGAAATATATTAGCAGCTTTCTCCTGGTTGGAGAAGAAAGTGACCCCCTAGTGGTCAAATTGCCGCGATTTTCCTGAACGATAATGTTCAGCATACATTGAACTATAGTTTTTTTGATTTCTGAAAGCTTCAGCAGCTTCTGACACAGTTTCTTCTCCCATGCACCCCCTGGTCTGCCTGATTGCTCATTGCCTTGAATCATTCTTCAGTAACTTTAGCCTGGGAGCCTGAGGCTCCAGTTTGATTGAAGTGTCTAGGACCTTATTTTAATTTCTCTGTGTGTTTTGCCGCTAAATAGCACAACTAGTCTCACACTTCTGCCTTGTACCTGAAAGAGTTTCTAGGACTAAACTCTGCAAGGCCTGACCTATCCTAGATCTCTTTGGTGCTATAGCCCTAATCTCCACTTCCATCTCTGTGTTGTTCTAACTCTACACCTCAAAAAAAGAAATTTGAAACCTCACATTTTTCCCCTCTGATACTAAGCTGCTTGAGTCAGATAACTTCAATTCAACTCCAATTCCTAAGTCTCTTATTTGTATTTAGATGTCCTAGGACACACTATTAGATAAAAGAGCAAGGATGATTCCATAAGACGAACATTATTAGTAGTTGGCTCCTTTTTTGTGAGTAACTTCCTCTTAGTTTTTTAAATAAAAATTATTTTGAAAGAGTCCAGGAGGGGATCCCTGGGTGGCTCAGTGGTTTGGCGCCTGCCTTTGGCCCACGGCGTGATCCTGGAGACCCGGGATTGAGTCCCACATCGGGTTCCCTGCATGGAACCTGCTTCTCCTCTTAGTCTCTGCCTCTCTCTCTCTCTCTCTCTCTCTCTCTCTCTGTCTCTCATGAATAAATTAAATCTTAAAAAAAAAAAAAAAAAAAAAAAGAGTCCAGAAGAAATGTTTGTGTTTTTATGTTGGAAAAATTCTAAATTAAATAACCATTTAAAGTGGTAAACTCAACTAAACTAAAAAAAGTCTCCCAAAGAGAACAATGAAATCATCTGACCTCAGCAAAGCTAAATATTAGTCTTTGGTGGCCATGTGTTTGGGTAGATAGTTCCACTCAGAAATACCAAGATAGGTCTCCTGTTGAATTGCTTTTAATGGAGAAAGAGAAGGTGTTAATATTATCTTGATAAATTAGGAAATGCCATGCCAATCTCTCCGATGCTGACTTGCCTCCTTGTCTTTATTTCCCTATTTGCTGAGCTTGAATTTTCCAAACAGATTAAGTCAAACAGCTTGGCAAATTTGTTGAGATAGGTATGTGTCACTGCCACTCTGGAAAAAGAGATGACAGTGTTATATGCCATAAACCAAAATCACTCATCCATGAAATTCTACCACTCTGCCATGTATTTGCTGAAGAATGAAGACAGAATGCCAAAAGATCTTGAAATTTTCAGGAGATCCAATTTTAACATTATTCACTACTCCTAACCTATTTGTATTTGCCTTGACATCTTAGCATTAAAGATGTTATATATAGCCAGTGTCATTAATGATATGTTGATTCAGGCATGGTTTTCTTCATCTAAGTGTCACATCAATTGAGAGGAAATATTAGAGTTAAAAAACAAACCTAGTTTCTTTGACTGCTGGATGAATTCTAACCAATTCATTAAGCTTTAACTTGGTGTTACATCTATTTTTGTTGAATTGAAATTTATGGAAAAAATTTAGCCGAAGACAAGCATGAAATTAAAAGTGTAATATGAGCTAAGGTCTCTACTCTGTCATTAAAAAAAAAAAAAAAAAAAAAGGAAGTCTCCAATTATCCAATAGAACAGAATTAATAAAAGTCATATATAATGTCATAATAGATTTTATTCCAATGAACAACATTATTGCTTCTGATTGTAAATCATATGAATACTTTCTGGCAACCAAAAGGAAAAAATTCACACTGTTCATAATTGTGCAGCTTCTCATATACCAAAATGTATGAGGAGTATATGTTACTTGTACCATTAAATTCTTATTATAATATAATGTAGTAATCTAATTTCTCTAAGTGCCTCATTATTTTTCATTTCAACTGCCAAATGCACATATATTTTATGTTGTTAGTGAATTAAACAGGGAGACATGCTAAACAGATTGATATTCTGGATTCACTCTGTGATTTAAATGTACTGATTATAGTATAAAACAAGACATGAAAAAATGTGCTATTTCCTGTAGGTCACACCCAGTGGTTTATAATAAAGGCAATCTGTATTATGCCCAGAAACATATTTTATGCAAACAACTGGTGTGATAAATAATATAATTTCAAGTGAGTCTAGTTGCTTATTTGAATCAGAATCTCTGAGATACAAACAAAATTGGAGCTAAAATCTGAGAAAATTGTGTTGTATAATGCCCAGCACAGCCTAATGAGAGGTAGCCACTTAATACCCACTCCCTGCCCCTACCAATGACATCTCTTGGTGATGATACACGTGATTAACATAAAGAGATAGAATAGAATGGTATATTGGCTAGCTATTATTGGGTAACAGACCATACCAAAGCTTGTCGCTGGGGGGGGGGGGGGGGTGTGTGGGGGGGGCAACTATTTAGCCCCTAATCCAGAGTATTATCAATTCAGTTGTGCTCAGTTGAGCTGTTCTGATCATGGCACAGTCATTTCTTGTGGTCAGCTGCAAGCTGGGTCAGTGGTTTTGCTGCCTTGGCTAGGCTCTATTTCTGGGGCCTGTCCGGGACAACTGGGCTTACCCAGCTCTGGTGATCAGTCTCAAACTGTGGCAGACTAGCTTGAGTTTGTTCACATAGCCATTACAGGGGGTCCTAAGAAAGCAAAGTACTTAAGGCCTCAGGGTGCCTGGGTGTGGTAATACCATTACTTCCACTGATTTTTATTGGCTAGTAAATCTTGATTTAAGGGTGGAAAGAGATTTTACCTCATGAAGTGAGGAGCTGCAAGGTCACATAACAAAGGACATAGATGAAAGGGTAGAGATTTGAGCCACTTTTTGCAATATCTTACAAATAATAAATATTAAAAGTAATACTTATTAAAAGAATTAAATATATTAATAGAATCTACCACCTCTCTTTTTACTAGGACTTGTCAAGGAATCACAAATATTATTGTGAGAAACTGAGGAAAGTCCAAATTGTACCATATAAGTCATCTACACCTCCTTTTGTCCCGTTATCATATTTCAAAGAATGATCACACAAAGAACCATAGCCAAATGGATTCAATTACTATTTCATTGATTACTGCTGTAAGACCCTGATAATTTTGGGTTAGCTGCAGAAAAGAGGGACATTGGTAACAGCTGCTGAGTGTGGCTCTCTAACCTCTCAATCATCAAATTTTATGGAGAAAAAGAGGTGGAGATGAGGTTGGCTACTTATATTTAATATAGAAACTTTCATTCACTAGGAAAACTGATTCAGAGAATATTCTGGACCTCTGACCATTAAGATTAGCAATTGTTCCTCTTCTTAGGATATCAGTAGCTACCAGGGAGTGGTCAGAAGTCCCTGGCCTGGCCCGTCTCTGTCACTTCAAATCCCAACACTGTGCAAAAATTGATGACAATAACAGTAACTAAGATAGCTGAAGTTAGGTCTCCTGTCAAAATCTTAGCCAGACTAATGCACATGCTTTGTGCATATCACCAGCTCCATCCATCCCTTCTTACAAAACAGTAACCCAATATGCTCCATTATCCTTTAGACAAGCTGACACACAAATATACTGGTAACTTCATGAATAACTTTACAGCTGCAAAAGTGACCATCAGCTCTTGCTATAGCATCTCCCTCTTCCATAATTCAACATATAGAAAGAGACTAATGCTCTAAAATGACTTTTTTTCCGTTTAATCCAGGTTCATAATTTCACTCTAGAACAGTAAAGTACTCAGAATCCCCAGACTAGAACAGTGAATCCCAGCTAACTGTGTGATCTCAGAGAAGGCTACTGTATCAATACCTTCCCTCTCTACTAATTTCTTCTTATTAGAACCTACACATGCTTAAGCCTCTTGCGATTCATAAAAAATTAACATAATTTAAAGCCTCCTATAATCACTCATTCTTATGTAATAATCATCTCCATCGCCTCCTCACAGTAAAATTTTACTTTAATTCCTTCCATTTCCCCATATTCCATTCATCTGTGGGCCCCATAATTCCACTTCTGCTAAGACCGCCAGTGACCTCCATGCTATTAAACCCAGTAAAACTTCTCCATCATTTTTTGTGACTGCTCAGAAATAACCTGATACAACTAACCTTCTTCTCTTCTTGGATTACTCCGATTTTAGTGTCCCTTCATTTTTCTAGCTCATCGTTCTCTACCTTAACAGAAGCCTCATCCTCTCCACAACTCTTTTGAATCCATCCTCTCTTCAGTCCATTCTTATACCTTCAAATATACCTATATGTAGACAAACTCCAAATTGAGCTTCACACCCATATTTCCAACCATCCACTATCTCTCCATTTGTATGCTCCAGAGGCAGCTCTTGTCAAACATCATAAGCTGACCTCATCATCTTCTCCCCCTAAGTTAGCCCCTCCACCAGCATTCTCAAACCAGAAACTGGAAACCATCAAACTTCTTCCTCTCCTGCTCCACAAAATGTAAACATCTCTGTCTCCTGAAGCCATCCATTATGGCTATCTTCCCTTCCTCATACTTCCTCATACTATCTTCCCTTTCTCATACTAATTCAAGATAATCTTGTTCTTGGCTGGTAGAAGACAAAAGTTTTCTAGTTGAACCCCCATCTACACCCCACTGCCTGTCGTTCATTCTCTACTTTCCTGCCCAACAAATGTAACCTGCTCAGGTCAATCCTCAACTTCAAACTTGACAATGCTCTCCGATTTCCCTTGGGATAAAGTCAAATATCTGAAAAGACCCTATCAGGTGTTAAATAGCCTCCCTTATCACTCCTGCATCATCTTTTGCCTTCTCCCCCGCTGATGTTTACATTTGCCTTCTTTGGGCTTCTAGATCATTCCTTATTCTTTCTCATCGTTGTACATGCTTTTACCGATCACCTGGAATACTCTTCTACCCTATATTTTTAATTTTTTCCTGGCTCTCTTGATAAACAAGCACTTTCCTATCACTTGCAATTTCTAATCTAATAGCTGTGTTCCCTGGAGATTATGTGCTTCCTGAAAGCAGGGACTCTACCATAACTTTTATGCTTAGTAAAGTGCCTTACTCACAGTAGTGGCTTAATAAATGTTTGTCGAGTGAAGAATATTTATAGTCCCTTCTGTTACCATCCTCCACTTCTAAAGTGGAAATGTTCGTTTTTGTCTCTATTCCTGGTTTTAGCTAGTTTTTGAGGCTGTCTAGATTATATAATTAGTAATATTTTTTTAAGAAAAATAATGGTGAAGCTCTTTCAAACACAAAGCCTTTACAAATCAAAAGAGTATTGTAATAACCTCTACGTACTACTCACATAAATGACTCAAGAAGGTTTCGTGAAGGACTGAAAAACTAAATTATCATGAAGGAAAAAATAGTTAAAGTTTAAATGACAAAGTCAGCAACCTTAGGCACTTCAATTGGAGGCTAGTCATTGCCAATATTACTATTACCTTGTTGTGCCCAAGATTGCGAATCCGAGAAACCACCAAGGAGCCGACACTGATGCAAGCGCACAAGGGTTTATTAGCAAGCTCGAGCTTGGGTCCAATTATACCCAACACAGAGGAGCAGGGACTTGGACCTCAAAGTGGGTTACAGCTGGGTTTTTTTATGGGCTGGTCTAGGGGATTTTCAGAAGAGGTAGAGGAATTTCTCAAGTTCTGTTTACATAACATTCTGATATGGGGCTTTCAAGGGCACTGAGCTCTGTTCTCATTCTAATATGGGACTTTCTACCACGGGCGTGGGCTCTATTGTCTTTCTGATATGGGATTCCCTGCCAAGGACATTCTACAGTTTTTCCTGTAAAGTTCAGTTCTTACTCACAGGGGCCTAAGATGGCTATACTTGTGCTAATGCTAAACTTGAGGTGGAATGACCTTAATTTTTCTCAGCCTCCACAACCTGATTATCTGTATCACTATTTTTTATGCCTTGCCAAGATTCCTGCTAGTTTTCTACCCAAAACCATATTAATGTTTAATCACTTGCTTTCTCCTCTTTTTTACCTTCTGGTTTCATTTTACAAATTCTTATTATGGGACAATCACTATACAAAGTTATAGGAGTAGAAAGATAATTATTACCTAGGTCTAGCTTTTTCCACTTGCTATTAAAACTATAGAAACCAGGCAGCCCCGGTGACTCAGCAGTTTAGTGCTGTCTTCAGCCCAGGGCGTGATCCTGGAGACCCCGGATCGAGTCCCATGTTGGGCTCCCTGAATGGAGCCTGCTTCTCCCTCTGCCTGTCTCTCTCTCTCTCTCTCTCTCTCTCTCTCTGTCTGTCTCTCTGTCTCTCATGAATAGATAAATAAAATCTTAAAAAAAAAAGAAAAAACATAGAAACCAACTGATATAATGTTAGCTTAAGAGGAAACAATGTGAGACTAGAAAGGTGTGGCTTTGAATCTCATCTCTGCCACTTACTAGATCAGTGAGCTTCAGCACATTTCTGTTCATTAGTGCTCTTATCATTAACACAGAGGAGGGGAGAAACAACTATCAAAATAGCTACTTATATTTCCAATAGAATTAAATGAGGTAGCATTCAAAGCATCTAGTATGTAGTTTGCATATAAATACTCAATAAAGTACAATTACCTGTAATAACTCTGTAATAACTCAAAGGGGCAAATACATTGTTAAAATGCTCATCAAAAGAAAACTACTTTTTAAGATTTTATTTATGTATTCATGAGAGACACAGAGAAAGAGGCAGACACATAGGCAGGGGGAGAAGCAGGCTCCCCAAGGGAAGCCTGATGCAGGATTCAATCCCAGGACCCTAGGATCATGACCTGAGCAAAAGGGAGACACTCAACCACTGAGCCACTCAGGTGCCTGAAGGAAAACTATTTTAAATTGCTTTTCACTTTATCTGAACACAAATAACTCCTTTAATAAGTTTTCAGTTTCTGTGTTTATGCTGTGATATATTACTTATCACATAAGTACATCTTCTAGCACAAACAGGTGCTTAGTAAAATATTTGATTAGCAAATATTATTTTAGAAGTTCTTCAGACCAGTGATTTCAAAAGTAAGGTGCATACACCCTATGGGATAGTAAGAAGGAAATATTAGAGCGTGAATTTACATAAACTTTTATCTATAACCAAAAAACAAAACTTTACTAACAGTTAGTAATGCCAAATGACCACAGTACTCACCCCAGGTCTACGAGAGAATAACAACAGCTCTACAACATGAAAGGTTTGCTAGTAGCACCTCAGGGGTAGCTCTTCTTTCGGAGGTCTGCACATCACTGCAGTTTCCTTGTCCCCAGTTTGCTGTATGCACAGATAAGATTATTTAGGTTGAACCAAATGAACCTTCACAAAACAGACAAGTGGCTACGAAGACATCTGCAAACACCAAGCACTGAAACAACACTAATTCATGCACAAGCAAACGCCAAGAAAATGGAAAACTGGACACTTTTTCTATTACAATTCCTAGGTCTTCATCAGCTATGTTATGAAGAGAAACAGTAGTGATAATCCTAACATATTCAAATATTAAAATTTAATATTTGAAGTCATCGAGTACAATGTTTTTGTACATTAACAAATATAATCAACGAATGATTGATACTTAATTCAACCTTTTGCAGTATCTTTAGTGTATATTCTATAATTATAATACTTATTGAGCCTATACATTTGCTAGTTTTGGTTCTAAGTACTATGCATATGTTAACTCACTTAATCCCCACAATAAACTACTGTAAAGTAGACCCTATTATTATCTCCGTTGAATCAATATGTAAAAAAAGGCACTGAAAGATAATGTAATTTACCAAGGTCATATACTCAGTAGATAGAAGAATTTAGGCAATCTGAACCCAGAGTCCACAATCTTAAGCATTCTATCTACCTCACTAATGTTTTGCCTATATTACAACAGTACACGTTAACTGATGGATAATATAAATATATAAATATACATATCTATGTCTGTCTCTCATTCTTTTACTAATAGCAGTGTTTCATCCAAAAAGTTAAGTTCCCCATTTTGGACTGCAGAGAAGAGACTTCTATAAGAGAATTCTGGGAATAAAAGCTTGCTGCTCTTCCACTCCAAAAGTTAATCTTTCCTAAGACAAAGTTATTGGGACAAAAAAAAAAAAAAAAAAATGGATGCAAGATCTTGGGCTCTGTGGGAGAGAGTTGTAATGGAGCTTTCTCCTTCATGAGCTATTAGGAGGCTGGACCCTAGAATCAAAAAGCTGTAGGGTGATAAGCTGGCTGCCTTATTTCTAAGAAAGATGTTGGCCTTCACAGTTCTTTAGACTTTCTGAGAGCTGGCACCAATCTTTTGGATATTACTAAACTCCCTGGACCCCATGAATTCAAGAAGTCACACAACTGGGAAATTAGTTCTCTCCACCAGAGGTTGGGAAGAGGGGAGAGAACCCTGGGAAATGGTAGGTATCTTCTGGGTACCTTTGTGGACACAGGAACCCTGCCTACTTCTGCACCTAGTCATCCACCCCTTTGGTCCTTTACCAAGCTCACCTGGGTTGTCCACAGAATTCAGTCATTTGTAGTTGTATGACTAAGGTTCTCATTTTCTTGGTGGCTGTTGTCTGGGAATCACTCTTGGCTCCTAGAACTGCCTAGCCTTCTCTTAACATGGTAGCTTACTTCTTCAAGGCCAAAAGGAAAATAATGTAACATATTCCTCTGAGTCACTATCTTATCACCCTTCTGATATACACTAACCTAATTCCATCACGTTCACTGATCCTTCCCACACTCCAAGGCAAGATAGTTACACTAGGTGTGTACACCAGGAGAGAATCTTGGGGGCTGTCTTAGATTCTGCCTACCTCAAGGAGAAAGACAATGACTTAATAACAATAACACTAAGGATTTTCTGTGGTGTGAAAAAATAAACAATTTCTCTACTAAACAATTTAGTAGATGAAGTACACTCACATTTGAGCCCAGATACAGAGCCAAAAAGAAAAAGTGGAAGAAATATTTCAAAACGTAGAGTGATGAAATCTTAGAAAACTTAAAAGATTTGTGTAAAATATCTAAGAATCCTGAAATATGGCTACTAGAGTTCCAGAAAGAAATAAACAAATAGAGGATAGGTAAAGAATAAGATTATTAAAAAAAAAACACTAATGAAAATAGACCAAGTCAATAGGTCTCAAATCCTGATTTATAAAAAAAAAAAAAAATTCTGATTTATGATAAAATACAGAATATTGTGGCAAAATCTGTAAAATTAATGAATTAAGAGAAATCTATAATATTAGAGAGAGAAGTCAATTTCAAAATAAAAAGTATGCCACTCTAAAAGCTAGGAAGTGTGGAATCACTATTAAGAAAAAAATAACAATCTTATACCCAGCCAAAAAAACAGTTATTATCAGAATCTAAGTAGATATTTGAGAAGAAGCCTGAGAGTGTGTGACCCACATAATAAATCCTAGAAAAATACTTGACTAAGTACTTAACATAATAAATGAAGTGTAACTAAAACCCCACTCAAAATAGGGGAAAATAAATAAGAACTAAAACTGGTGAGTGATGAACTTTATAATTTATATAATCAAAACAAATGATAGTAGACCACTCAAAAATATATGATGCAAGCTCTTGAAACAAAATAAGATATTTAGGAAAAGACTGTGAAAATAAAGGGTAACATTTTAAAGACAATAGTCATAAATCTGTGTGGAACATATTACATAGCAGCTAACTAGAAATTGTAAATATTCAAGAAATTCCAGGAGAATCAGATCAAAACCCTAGTTAGAGTCTTCAACAGGCTTCATCCAGAGTTAAACAACTCTAGTATAAATTAAAAATGAAAAAACTATGGAGGACTTTAATACAAACAAAAAAACCTTAATAGACATAAATACTCCCATCTTTACAAATATAAAAATTTTGCATATAAATGAGACATTTATGAAAATCAGTATCAACTTGTCCATAAAGAAAATTTTAATAATTTTTAAAAAGCAGAGGTCACATTTTCTGATTATAATACATTAAATATGAAAATAGCAAAAATGTGGCAAGAAAATTACTTGAAAATTGAGATACATTCCTAGCTATTGCTTAGATCGAAAAAGGGCTCAAACGGAAATTAAAAACTATCTAGAACAAATTAATGATATCAAAATTAGTAATATCAAAAACTATGAAAGACAACCAAAGCTATTCTCAAAATTATTAGCCTTTATAATAAAAAAAAAAAGTGGAAGAAAGGTAAGAAAAGGAAAGAAAAAGAAAGAAAGAAAACCTATTACACATCATAGAAAATTAGAGAAAAAGCAGTTCATAAGATTATTCACTCTGGGTCTTTTTTATAAGCTGATTCAAAGCAGTATAACGGGTTAGAACCTTGGTTGTGTATATAACAAAATTTGCTTTGTTGAAAAAAATAATCCTAATGTGTAACAAATCTTACCTGAAAAGATTCAGTTCTTAGTAGCAATTGGTTAACTCAGGCAAAATAAATAAGGACACCTGTTTATCTAATTAGAATGTATATTTGGGGATCCCTGGGTGGCGCAGCAGTTTAGGGCCTGCCTTTGGCCCAGGGCGATCCTGGAGACCTGGGATCAAATCCCACGTCGGGCTCCCGGTGCATGGAGCTTGCTTGCCCCTCTGCCTGTGTCTCTGCCTCTCTCTCTCTCTGTGTGACTATCATAAATAAATAAAAATTTTAAAAAAAAGAAAAAAAAAGAATGTATATTTGAAGAATTATTAAGCTACTGTTCCATTTCTCAAACATAAAATTTCTTTTAAAGAAAGAAAACTATCCCTAGAGGCACAAACAGAAAAACCCAAGAATATGTCAAAAGACCTGCAATGGGACAAATAACTGTGTGTGCATACAGAAGTATCTAGCTCCTGCACCCCCTCTAAAAATATCATAAAATGGCCAAAATAGATAAAAAGTGGGAAACCTACAACAGCATAGAAAACCATTTAGATACTACGCACGCCAAAACCTTAGAGGTTCCAAAGAACACTCTAAACCAAACTAGGTGACAAATCATAGACTGAGAATTAGCTGTGTAATGAGTACACATAATGGAGGGGAAAAAAAAAGAAGTCTCATGGTTAAATAGGCATAAGAACTAATTTCATACACACATACAAACCTATACATAAACAACGAAGTAAAATAGCTAATAAACATAAAAATTCAACATCAGTACAATTTATTAAGGACCTTCATTTGCTTCTAAAATGAGTTAAAAAAAACTATTTTTAATATTTAGTACTAAGAAGGTATACAGAGATGGACACATTCACAAACTTCTGGTGAGACTGCCTGTTGGAATGACATTCCTGGAAAATAATGGTGCAAATTGTGTCCAGAAACAAAAAGTATTTATGTCCTTTGACCATAATTACTTTTCTAGAATTCAATTTTAATGAAACCTTTTCACTACAGCCTTATGATAGGGAAAAGATTCAAAAGAACATAAATATTTAACAGATGATTAATTAAAGTACATTTATGGGTCATCCATATTATGCAATCATTAAAATATCTATTAAAAATTGATGATACAAAAACATGCTTGTTATATAATATTAACAAAACTTGCAGTCTGAAACTATTATCTCCTGTTAGAACACAATATAAAAAGTATAAGAAAAAATGCTGAAACAAAATACAACAAAATATTAACAATGACTATTCTTGGGAAAAATAAACATTTTGTTTTAAAGACTGTGTTCTACTTTGAAGGAATAACAGTTGCAGGATTTGTTAAGTGAGCTAAATTTCCCACTTGTAGCTTGGCTCCATGAGTTTTGTGATCTATATCACAAATCATTATCCTATAAAACTATTCCCTCTTTAAGATTTAGGATCTTTGATCAAATTTTTCCTTTCTAATGCTATAGTAGTTGAGTCCCAACTGAAGTCTCAGCTATGCCTATCATAACATTGTATTCCTGATTTAAAAAAAAAAAAAAAAAAGGAATCAGAAGTATTACTTCCTGTTCTGTCCATCTGAAAACTCTGGGCAATTTCTTTTTCCCTGCCATAGCCCTTCTTTATTTGGCTCTCATTTTTTCTTCTATCTGCAGTCTTCTATGGCAGTTTCATTAGGAGTTTTTCTTTCCACCCATTAAAATTCAGATTCAAGCCAAGTGAAGAAGCTTTATCACATTCTTCTTCCAAACATACTTTCCATGGTTTTCACTACAAGTATGCTAAATCCCTTCCAGAAACCTTTATTTCATTCAATACCATCCATATACCCTGCTGTTTACTTTTCATAGTCTTTCAGTATCACAATCACCAACTGGAAGAATTGAAACTGTCTGGGGTACTCCCCTCATACCCAGACAATCCTGAATTTTCTTTTGTAACATTAAATGCCTAGAGCTGTATCTGAGATCTTTAACGTAAAGTGTAATTAATTCTCATGTGCTTCAGCAGAAAGGAGTAGCCCTCAGTAAATTTAAGAGATTGACGAAAATCTAATCTCATCACATTGGTTTGAAATACAAGTCCTAGAATGCAGGCTCTGCAGCAATCTTGCACAAAGCTACCACATAATGGCTCTGTGGCCTCTTGAAGCGAGGTCGTCATCAACCCCCATGACTTTGTAGAGTTGACAGGATCTCTTTAGTTTTCAGTCACTGGGCCTTCCTGCCTAGAGACTCTCCTCTGGCTGGGTAGTGCTGAGTCCTCTTTAAGTAGATCTAAGTTACCAGTGATGAAAAAAATCCCTTGCCTCTTTAAAGTGTCCTATGTGCTTCCTTCTCTGAATCTTGCATGTGTTTGTCTTTGCAACAGATTTACTACCACATTCAAAATTCTATTATATAAGGATTCCTTCCATCCAGAAACTCTTTAATATGTTGATTTCACATAATGGATGTAAGAATCACTTGGAAAGATATCATTTATTAATTGCATGCAGGTCCTGGGCCCATTCCCTGGAAATTCTATCTCCGTAAATCTAGGTTGGATATAGGCAATCTGCATTTTTAACATTGAATTTGATTCGAATAGAGATGCTCATCCAATTACAATTGAGAAAGACTGCTTTTAACTTTTTAAGAACCTTGAACACCATTCCTCAAGCTCCTTCTATGAGTTCTAGTTCCCAAAATGGTCTTCTCCCAAGGGTTCCTGGTGATAGTCATGTTAAATGTATTTAGTTCTATCCATTTGATGGCTGATGAGGATTAACCTACATAATATTTAAATACTCTTTCATAGAAGACATATACTTACTGCTTAACAAAGTACTTCCTACAATCATAAGTTTTCCTTTCTTAGAACAGCAGGCAGAACCCTAAATAGTGTTGATTCACCTTTCTCATTTATTTCTGGGCTCCTCTGGTACCCATGCACCTGGGTCACAGACATCATTTATTTATTTTTATTTTTATTTTTTAAAGGTTTTTATTTATTTATTCATGAGAGACACAGAGAGGCAGAGACATGGGCAGAGGGAGAAGCAGGCTCCCTGCAGAGAGCCCGATGCAGGACTTGATCCCCCCAACTTGGGATCACCCCCTGAGCCGAAGGCAGGTGCTCAAACCGCTGAGCACCCAGGCAGCCCACAGACATCATTTATTGCATTCTTAATGGATAAGCAGATTTCACTACCTATACTTTCATGGTCAATTATGTCATATAAGTAGTAGTTACGTCAGATTTCCTGAATAAATTTAAATCATGAAAGTTCCGTTTTATTTACTTTTAGTGTCTGCTCATGTAATACATACACTCAGCCTCTCTTTCTCCTGCCCCTTTTCATTCTTCTGTAGTTTTTCCTACTTGTTCCTTTAATTATCAAATCAGCATAAACTTCTGGCGCATTTATAAACCGTTTCCAAGTCAGCTCCACAGCTATACAAAGCTTGTAACAGTGATTGCTGTTAGTAAAATGATGTTTGCTAATATTCAGGACCTTTTCGAGTATGATGTGGGTTCCTACTATGTAATCAAGGCAGAGCAGTACAATAAACTGTAATATTTTTTTCTTCTCTTCAAACATCTTACTTGAAACAAATGGTCTGTATCCAATTAAGGTAAATTCTATTTTCACTTATTGGGCAGTATTTTCATATTACAAACCTTAATTTATAAAATAGCCATTTTCTTTCATTGTCCAGTTAAGGTGACTAACGATTTACAAAGAAGGTATGGTTAGGAAAAGAATGACAGATAAGCTTAGCCCTTCATAGAGGCCATGAATATATAGCCATTTCTCACAAATGCACATTACGTATAGCTGAACGTTCTTTTTGAAATATACATACTATCAGCTTGCCAATATCATCTTTTAAGCTAATGTACTCAGATATTTCTTGGGAGAAAAACGACTTCTGTGATGAATTTTAAACCATGTAACAAAAATATGTTATAGTTTCAAAGTGTATGACATTGCATTTAAATGCATCCCCACTTAACAAATATTATAAATACTTACTGACTATAAATATGATGAATATAAAATAAGTGGCAAGTGTTTTCCCTTGAAATACAACTTAAATCAGAGATTATCTCAATATTTTTCAACCATCTCTAAAAGCATGGGAACTATTTCTGAAACTGCCTTAAGAACATGAGTAAACTGGTCCTTTGTAGCAGAGACTAAGAAAGAAATCCCTGCAATTCAACAGTCTGGATTCAAATCCCCCTTCACTTCATAGAGTAAATTATTTAATCTACTTATACCTATGTTTCCATACCTGTACAATGAAGGTTATCAGAGTTTCTATCTCATAAGGTTGTTGGGAAAATCAGATGCAAAAATATATGCAGCGTATTCTGTATATATTTTTGTTTGTTATGTATATTTATGTATTTCATGTATGTGTTTTTCTATATTTTGTACATATGTATAAATGTGTGAGAAAATATGAAGAAAAATGTAAAAAAATACTTATGCATGGTGAAAGTTCACTAAACATACATTATTGTTCTTACATACAGTTTTGGGGCACTGAAATTTCCCAAAGTGATTAAATTGAGGTGTTGCTTTTATTATTAGAATGAATTCTTGTGAAACTGATATTTCTCAATGATACTCTATAGTCAAAGTCTCGGGTAATAAGGAAGTAAGATGATTTTAGGGCAAAGTACCTTCAAAAAAGCACTCTACAAATGTCAACCATTATTATTTTTTATGACAATGTTGATAACAATGATGATTACACATTCCTCAAATCTTAATGTCGGGATCCCTGGGTGGCGCAGCGGTTTAGCGCCTGCCCTTGGCCCAGGGCGCGATCCTGGAGACCCCGGATCGAATCCCGCGTCGGGCTCCCGGTGCATGGAGCCTGCTTCTCCCTCTGCCTCTCTCTCTCTCTCACTGTGTACCTATCATAAATAAATAAAATTAAAAAACAAAAAACCAAAAATCTTAATGTCATCCAGATGGCCCCATTTTTCCAGACTTCATGAGTCACTCTTACTTTTTACACATGTAAGAGTAGTTTAAGTCAGCTTCCTCCACCACTGAGGACTCACTGAGGAATGCATGCAGTGATGCCATTAGACTCTCTGGCTTTGTTCTCTATTATGCACATAGCCTTCACGATGACACCCAAATCCCAGCGAAGGCCAAGGGGAAACTAAGGCAAATGGAGGATAATTGTAATTCAGGAAAAGATAACATAACTCTCCATTCTTCTTCCACAAGTAGTCACTTATTCTCTCTAGCCCTTTAAACAGTTCTTAGCATTTTACCTGCCATTGTATTATAGAAGTCACTTACCCCTTCCCAACCAAAGTTCTTTTATACCATATCCTTCCTATTGAGAATCTAGGTACATATGTTTCTGGTTATAGAGAGAATAGGATTTCCTTGCCCACCCCTGTCTAAAACCTAGTCCCACACTTGCCTGCCTGCCTGCCCAAATGAAACTCAAGGGTGGAGGCATCTAGGGAAAAAACAAAAAACAAAAAAACAGAAAACTATTTTAATAGCCAATGCTACATTTTCCAAAGTTTGGAAAGCATCATATGAAAGTCACAACCAGTGACTGGTTTTTTTTCACAATATTTTTTTAAGGAAGAGATTATGTTTATGTATCTTTTGAATCTTCTGATCATCAGTGAACAAATATGTAGAGGAAAGAGAGAATGAGAGAGAGAGAGAAAGACCCATATGTCAATGAAAGACATTTAATTTTCAGAGAGAGTCTAGCCAAAAGCCATATTTAGGAGAAAATACATTGGGATCTTTTGCAGGGGCATACCCTTAATAAGTATATGCCCATTTTAACATTGCAGTCCATGGCATCTGCATTTTAAAAGTTGAGATATATTAACATTGTATTAGTTTCAGATGTACAGCATAATAGTTTGGTGTATGCATACATTGCAAAATGTTCCCCACTAATCTAATGAATGGTTAACATCCATCACCATACTTACTTCGAATTTTTTTTGATCTTGTGATGAGAACTACTTCTTCAATTAGAGGTTTCCCAAGTACCATGAACTAGATACTTGCTTCACATCTAGTTGGTTAAAACTGCTCACATAACTGGTCCCTACCATTACAAAAGAGATATAATCCCCAGCCTAAATTCCCTGGTCTGATCTGAAATTTAGAAACCATTTACTATTGCTTAAGTGGCATTTTCCCCAACTTCAATTGTTTTAAGATCTGGACATCCTACTTTGTAAATATAAATATGGATTCATATTTAAGTAAATATAAGATAAAAATTCTAAGAACAGTCATTTGGTAAGGGATATACAATTATACGTATAATTCATGAGAGGGTATTCTAATAGCCTATGAATTCTTATATATATCAGATTATTGATCTGATATCTGCAGCTGAGAAATAGAAATTCCAAATAACTCTGCCATATACCAAAAAAGAACCAAATCAAATAATGAGTTAGAGGTTGATTCCACATTAGGTTGTTAAAAGCACATTTGCTCTTCTAACTCTTGTTGAGGGAAAAAAAAACACTATTGTCTATTATTAGACTGTTCAGACTACTTATTAAATATAAAAAAGCATATTAAAATTAGTTGAATAGTAATTTTGAAAAAATGGATCCTCCCCAAAACTAGTTATACTCAGATACCATCACAGTATACATATACTACTACAGAGCACAAAGACTAGAGTCCAAAAGATATCCAGGCACCAGTTTAACTTTACGATCTGAAGTGAGGGTTCTATGGTCCCAGGAAAGTCTTACTTCAGTTGGTAAACTTGGTGAGTATAAGGCTTTTCTTAGATGTGGCTTGGAGGGTGATGGGGTTATTCAAGGAGATACTGAAGGCCCAGCATGGCCCTTCTGGAATCTGTAGGGGATCAAATAAAAGTACCATCTTAAAAACTAAGAATAAGCAGTGGAAACTTACTCTTCTTTGATCAATTATTTATAATAAAAAGTTCAAAGGAAGGTGATGAAATTGCCATCAACTTAGTACCTTGGTTGCATAATCAAAAGAAACAGCTTCAGCCCAAAGGGGGTTAATTACACTACTAATGAAAAAATTACCGTAAGTGTTTGAATTTCTGGAATCTTGTTATTTGCAATTATCTAAGGAAACATTTTCCAAAATTATAGTTTTTCTAATTTAAAGCATGATTTACTTTCCCTCTTGCACTGAAAAATAACTAAATTTTTTTTCCCCCCTCTGGAGCATTTTCCTTTCTCTGAAAGCATATTTACCACTTATAAATAATCTGATTTACAGGAAGAATGATATAAAAGATGACATATTGAACAGTTATGCAATTCAACAAATCAATTGTTGTGATTGTTTTAATCTTTTTTCAATAAAAAAAATTGATTCACTCAAGTAATTTCCCAATTCTCTCGAATGGTCAAACTTGTAAATATGAAATAGATCTGCATGATTTTGATATTAAACTGTGCTATATTTAAACCTAGGTGATCTTTCATGGCTTCCTGAAAATTATGATATTTGGAGCACCATTCTTTTCATGGGAAATTTTTTTACATTAGGACATGCTAATGAACTTTGCGTTACTATTGCTAAAAATTTAATAAATTTTCCTTAATTCTGAAACAATTCTCTTTTCAATCTTTTGCTCTTTTAAATTGTTTATCTTATGTTTCCACTTACATAGGAGTAAGTCGGGGGTTTTTTTCTATTCTTTAATTCTCAAGCTAAAGTAAAACAGAAAAGACTTTGTAACCTTTACAAAGACCTACTACACTGGTATCTATAAACATCAAATTCTGGGAATGCAAATATAATCATCAGTGGTGATATACAAAGATTCTGTGGGTTGTGTTTCAAAGCTCAAGCAATGGTTCACTTTTTTTCTGGGTCATTTGGCACCTAGCTCACAACAGCCTTCCCATCCCTTCAGGAGAATATCCTGGTTTGTGTTGATTGATTGCATTTTTAACTATGTTAGAAGTAATGTTTTTTTATGGATGGCAAGCAACAAATCCCTTCAATTATTTCTTTATTAATATCATTCTTTCCTGTGTAGTTGTCATTACTAATCCTCTCACCAATATTTCCTGTTACACAATTCCAAGAAGAGATAGGCTTCTGCCATTTGCTGAAATATGTTGGTTTCAATTTACTGTTTTTTTTTTCTTTCAACTGAGAAATAATTTTTTAATTTTTTTGGAATCTGACTGTATGGGGTCTTCTAATAATTCACATTTCCAGTCATAGGTGATGGCTCACAATGAGAATATATATATGCATTAACACGGCACTTCCCTACATGTGCATAATCTAGTGCTTTAGAAACTCACTTCCCTTCCAACAGCAATCAGTCCACGACTGGCACACAGAAAATACTCAGGCAAGCATTAAAAACAAACATAAAAGGAATAAGAAAAAAAATATTTAGTACCTATGTATCTCCTTATTAATTATCTTGCCTAATCTTCACATAACCATGTGAAATAAATATTATCTATGAGATGAGAAAAAAAGAATATTTAGTAAATTTCCCATGGTCTCATCTTGACTTCAAATTCCTATTCTCTGACATCTTAGTTGTAAACACTCTCCATGAAAACAAAAATCATTATGTGGGGTCTCTCATTTCCAAAGTATTATAACATTTCATTATACGCTCCATTCTGAGGGAGGATACTTTCAAAACTGTTGATATTTTTGTATTTGCATAGAAAGGGAAGGAGCAGTGTCATCTGCTGTATTTATTAGAGTCCTGGTCACCACATAGTATTTATGAGGGCCTATTTATTTGCAAATGCTTCTGAAAATGAAAAATGAGGACTTCAAAAATGATCATTTAACAGCACTGAAATAGTTGAATATCAGTAGAAACACATGTAACAAAAGTAAAATAGTTGTATCAGGAGGACCCTAAGAATGACTGAATGTGGAGATTGAGTGAGAGACAGAGTCAAGGATGACTCCTATGTTTCTAGCTTCCATGAATGAGGGGATATTCATGCCATTCACTTAAAGAGAGAATATAGATGTAAAAGACTTTAGTTGAAAATTACTAGGTCATTTTTAGGACATGTAGAGCTCAAAATTCCTGTAAGACATACAATTGAGATTTCTAGGAACTATCTGGATTTATGGGTTTTGAGTTCAAGGCAGAATTTAGAGCTATAAATATAACATGTAAGTGGTAACTGAAACCATGAATGTGGTTTAAGTAACCTTATGAGTATGAATAGAAAAAAGAACAGAGTGCCAACAAAGAGGACTTGAGGAATGTGAATATTTAAAGATGGGCAGAAAAACATGAGCCCACAAAGGAAACTAAGAAGTCCAGAAAAATAGGATAGAATCCAGAAGAAAATTAAGTTGCTAAGGAAGTGTTTCTTACTTTTTAAGTGCCTTAAAGGAGAGAATGGTCAACAAGGACAAGTAAGATGAAGATAAAAAGGCTCTATGTTATATAGGTCATTGTTCATCTTCGGAAAAAAAAAAAGGAATGAATTTGTACCAAATTGGTAGAAGCATTTACTCCTGTATAAAGCAGCTTGATTTTTATAAGCTCAGAACTTGGACATGACTAAAAGGAAATGTGATGTCAAAAGCCGGTGTTTTAAGGAAAGGAGAAACTTCATGTTCAATAGTCCTTACTTGTGAAAAAACCAAGATGTAAAACTTTTGAGTCAATCTGAAGTTATGATTTTACAAGGGGTTTCATCAGAAAGACAAAGGGGCAAGAGAGGCAAGCGTAATTATGACAAAGTGACTGACAGGACTCTCTTTAGAATCAAGGTTAGAAAGGGAAGAAAGTAAATCTAGAAAGAAACAGATGAAAAGAAAATGGAGTAGTTCAGATCCTGAAAGTTTCCTAAAGTCCAAGAGTAAGTGTACTAGTATTACAGAGTTGGGAAGGATAGGTTGTTAGTTAAACAGTGATAAATTGAAGTTGAATATTTCATATATAGTAGACAGTGCTAGATTTTGGTGTATTTCAAGATGTGTTAGATACGGAATTAATTTTGAGGTAAAGACCATTACAACTGATGACTGAATCATCACAAAGACACTGAAGTTCACTCTGGAAGTTATTGAGATTAAAGTAAAAGGTTGAGACACTAGAAAGGCATTGCTAATCAGTTTTATGTCAATCAACTAATAGTACTTTCTCTTGGAATCCTTACAAAACTGAAAATGAGTTGAAAATATAAAATGTACAACAGATTGAAATAGTCAAATAGAACCTAACTTATTTTAAGAATTAGCCAAGGTAACTCAAGCCATAAATAGTATTATGGAAAACAGATAAAAATATTTGGATATTAACTTCAATTGTTAAATATTTTCCTAGCAAGAATTTACCTGGGTGGCTCAGTGGTTTGAGTGTCTGCCTTTGGCTCAGGTTGTGATCCTGAAGTCCTGGGATCAAGTCCCACATCAGGCTCGCTGCAGAAAACCTGCTTCTCTCTCTGCCTCTGTCTCTGCCTCTCTCATGAATAAATAAATAAAAAGAACCTGTTGTTTTATTTTTATACCAGCTTTTTAATAGACTCCTTCTTAAGCATTTTTGGTTGTGTCACCGTCATATAACATATACAATATTATATAATGGTGGTGTATATTTTACTAAACTATGCAAATGTATTACCGTTTCTTTTCTGTCCCCAGCTTTACTGAGATCTAACTGACATATAATATTGTATGCATAGAACATGTAATAAATAGCATGATGGTTTGATGTATGTATGTATTGCAAAATTATTACCATAATAAAGATCAGACCTGCATGCAAAAAGCTGTACTATGGAGAATGGGAAGGAAAATGGAAACATAAAAGCATCTCTGGGTTATGTTATGGGTTAAATTTAAATCCATGAATCTGCAATTGGTATTATTTGCCCAGTTAAGGCAATTGCAATAACAGTTGTTAGCCTCATTCATGAGAAGGAAATCAAGGATCTACAAACATAAAATAGTGAAAATGTAAATTATATGGACAATGAAATGACTAAAAAAGAAGATATACTTGGGATAGAGAGGAAGAATATAGGTCAAGTGCTAAAATTCTCCAATAAAATTCAGAGAGATCAATCCATGGCTACTGCAGAGAGGACAAAGGCAATTAAAGAAACATGAGAGGATGGTAGAGTTAAGTGGTATGATACTCAAAGTTTCACCCAGATATGGAAGCCCATCAGTTGTTGACAACATCTATTTTTAAAAGGAAGTCTTATTCTGTTAAACAGAAGCATTTTTTAATGTTTTTATATATAATCTCAGATTAATTTTAACAGTTTATATTACCAATAACTATTGTCAAAGTTTTCTATTTATCATTATTACACATGGTGAAGTCAGTACAGTATAATGTACATATTTGCACCAAAGCAAAGACAAGACCTTTCATAATACCTTTTTAAAATGTGTGTGCATTTTTAAGGGCCAATCAGGAACCAAAAGGTACAAGTTTCAGACATTTAGATTTGGTTTTAATATAAGAATTTTTCAGTAGTAAGATCCTTCCTCTGAACAGCCTCTGGAGATGATGATTTCTTCATTTTTTGGACATATTCAAACTAGGTAGCAATGTTAGAACGGGGATTCTACTGCAATGAAAGTCTTAAAAATTGATGAACTTGCAACCATAAAATAGGTTTATGAAATTGATATAAACAATTTCCACATATTGCATTTATGAACCAACCACATCTACAAATAAAGGTCACAGAGACATGATTTTTCTACCAGGGCTCTTGAAGATTTCAAACAATAAATTTAGCCAGTCCCGCTCATAGGCCACAATACTTGCCTACTCAAGAAGCTTCCTCCAACTTAAGCATAAAGGGAGAGGAATGTAAACTGCTATCTCCATGATTTCTACCTTCCTTTGTGTCTTCTTATGACGGGAGAGGTATTTCAGTACTCCTACATTTGAATAGCACTAGTGTCCATGATGCTCTCAGAGGTACCTCCAGCACAGATTAATCAGCAGTCCAATTGGTGAGGTTATCTGAAAAGGAGGCCCTTCACAGTGAATATATCTTTTCAGCATGTGCCAGACACCTAAGTCATTTTCATGGCTCCAGGTGCCAGACTAGATGACCCTCTCATGTCATAGACCAAGAATAGGCATTTTTCTCCAAGTTTATGCAAACCTAGGGGAATGTATCATTTCCTCTATACAAGATGAAAAAGTCCCTATGTACCACACTAGGTTTATGCTCTTCCTTTTGCCTTCTTCCATTTGCTTCCCTACCCATATCATAGTATAAAGCCAATTTCTCCCAAACAGAATTAGTAAACTACTTTCCTGTCCCTTCTTGGTTTTGTTTTGTTTTGGTGTGTTACTCTTATAGCTTTGTTGGGTCTTTGAGTTTTAATGGTAATTGTGGGATTTGCCATTTCACAGGGGAAATAGCCATAATAGAACAAATCATACATCTATCATGGAAATTAAGCTGGTAGATCTGTATGATTTTCCAAATATATTTCCTCAAATATATTTTCATATTTGTTTTCATGGTTTGTTTTCATATTTCTTTATAATTGTTTACTTCTAGCATTCTATGTGAGCCCTTCCAATTCAAGGAAGTCCTATATGAATTTTAAGAATGAATTTGATAGGAAAAAGTACTTAAAAGTACTTAAAACCACAGATTAAAACCAAACCAGTACTTGAGTACTATAGAGACCTATTGTTCAGAGAAAGTATTTACATACTATTTAGGCACATTTTACCTTGGGATGTCACATCATGATTTGTGGCAACATTCAATAAAAATACAGATGATTTTTAGAACATAACTGATAAACAGAATACTAGTAATTATTATAGTTATGTTGCTTATAAATTTAGTACCAGCATAGAGATATTTTCCCTTTTCCTTATTTAAATCATCCATACAGTATTATTCTTCTGTTCTACCTTTAGAAAGTTAAAAAATGATCTGAAAGTATATCCTTCAATCTGAGTATATAGAATTATAAATTATATAGCTGTAGTAGAATTAAGAGTTCAATCCAACTACTTGGTATTTCAGAGGATGAATTTGGATCTCACAGGAGTTGAGGTGGCTATAGACCCAGAGATGGGTTTTTTCCTCTCCACTTGAGGGGGTCGGGGAACCAGTTCTCCTTCCCCATTATTGTACTTTTTTCAATATTTGGAGAACTTGATAACAGACAAAATGGTTTCCTCAACCTCAGCTATAACTGGGAACTAAATTTGCTCAAAGCAGATTTCAAAGAAACATTGAGTCCATTCTGGGTTTAATAAAATTCTATTTTTGCTTTAAAAATGGCCATTTCCAAAATTCAAACATTTTAATCAAACACTCAGAACATGTTACTCTTATAAAAAATTAAAGACAAATTTTACTCTTTAATCACTTCTTTTGCCTTTTAAAGTAGACATTTCTAATTAGAAAAACTTGAAAGTATAAGTCACAAAAAAAGATTAATTTTCTTTCTCATCACAAATGCCATATCCTTCAGTCATTTATAACTTTTTTCCTGGCAGAGCTGCCCTGTAGCATTTATTTATATGATCTTTTCCCAACCCCTGGCCAGGTTTCTCTTATGCTGCTTTCTAGGAATCTCTGGAATTAGAACCATATTTTCTTGTCATTCTTTTTTTCCCTTTAGTAATTATGTCTTCTTTTTCTCTGTCACATTTAGCTATTGGATATGCAAATATCAGAGTGATAGTAAAACATTTTTTTAGTCCCCATCTAAATGGTGATATCAGGTTATCATCAAGCCCCATGAATAAAAGCTATATGGAAATCATAAATTTCAAACTTTTCATAAAGATTTTTATACTTATTTATCCTTTTAACAGTTTGAGATATAAGTGGCATGCAATAAACTGTATTAAAGCATATAATTTGGTAAATTTGGATATATGGGTACACCCATGAAAACCATCACCACCATCAAGATAATAAAGATATTGTTCATCCCCCCCAAATTCTTTCATGCCTGTTTGTAATCCTTCCCTCCAATCCTCCCCTAGGCAGCCACTGACAGGTTAATTTGCACTTTCTAGAATCTTATATAAATCATACAGCATGTATCGATTGTATTTTATCTAGTTTTTTTTCATACAGTATAATTATTTTGAGATTCATCCATATTTAGTTCATCTGTTTTTTTGCTCAGTAGTATTCAGTTGAATGGATGTATCAGTTTGTATGTCCATTCATTTGTTGATGGATATTTCGGTGGCTTCCAGTTTAGGGCTATTACAAATAAAGTTGCTATATACATTCATATACAAGTCTTCAGACATATCCTTCTATTTTTTTTTACAGGTAAATACTTAGGAGTGGAAAAGCTCAATCATATGGCAAATGTATGTCGAGCTTTTTAAGAAATCTACAAACTGTTTTTACCAAGTTATTGTACCATTCTACATTACCATCAGCAGTGTATGAGAGTTCCATATCATCCCTATCCTTAGCAACTCATGGCAAGGTTTTGTGTTTTTTTTTTTTCTTTTCCTTTTAGATCTAGCAGATAGAGAGTGATACCTCATTGTGATTTAATTTGCCTTTCTTTAATGATTAATGATGTTGAACACCTTTTACTACTTTTCCTGAGGTAACAATGGGACCAAGGTTTTGATATTTATACAAATATCTTGGGGTCTCAGAGAATGAGATCTCTACACACAAATTGGCTGGATTAAGTGAGATCCAGAGTACTTGCATAATGGGAAACTCTAGAAGTGCGTAAATCTCCTCTCAATTAAATGACAAAGTGAAACAAAACCTGTAGCTAGTAGAAATTATTTTACAGATCAGGAAAGAGGAAACATTATCTTTAAAATTCAAAGAGATAGGGACGTCTGGGTGGCTCAGAGGTTGAGCATCTGCCTTCAGCTCAGGGTGTGATCCCGGAGTTCTGGGATCAAGTCCCACACCGGACTCCCTGTGAGGAGCCTGCTTCTCCCTCCGCCTATGTCTCTGCCTAGTCTCTCATGAACAAATAAATAAAATCTTTAAAATTCAAAGAGATATAATTCCTTAGATATTATGTAACATAAGAGCCATAATATTATTATTTTTCTTGAAAACTACTGGATCCTCAATAATATGTAAAAAAGAATGATCAGAATAAAACAGGAACAGAACACCATAGGAAGAGACAAGACTGAGATTAAAGAGTAACCATTTAAGATGACAATTAATGTGACATCTTTGAATGTTTGAAGGCAAATGTGTGTGATGCTTGATTTTTATTCTAGCCAAATTGCCCTTCACCCATAAAAAAAAGATATCCACAGATAGGTGAGAGCTCAAAAAAAAAAAAAAATCCATAAGTCACTCTCCTTTAAAAAAAAATAAAGATGTACCTCACTAAATTGAGGCATGAATTTATGTATTTATTTGTTAAATAAACTATTGAATCATTGTCATTTTCAGGCAATGTATTTGGGGTCCTGGGAAATAATAGAAAAGATATCACTTTTCATCACATAAATGTTAGTCCTTAAGATGCATTGCTAATTATGGATTATTAAAATGTTATTTAATGTTTAATTCTTAAAGACAGGAGTTTAGTTACAATTAAAGTGCTTAATGGTTAACTTTTATTTGGCAAGGTTATCGACATACTTGTTTTGACTAATCCAATATCATGGTTAATATAAACTTTGTGGTCATTTACCACTTATACTAAATAGGTGAGAGTAACCAATTACTACATAAATAAGTAAATAAGATAGTTCAATTACTAAGTCATCTGTCACCTTTAAGATACACAGAAGATTTCAAGATTGTAGAGTACCTCAGTGTCATAACTATAAGCATGTACTTTCACTGTGAATAGATGTGAACAATGCCTGTTTCAAGAATTCTAAATAACAGATCACCTACTTTACATAGATGTTTAATTTTAAGTGACAGTTTACTTGCCACATTCTGTCCTGCGAATGATTGATTCAGCAAAGAGTAGGAGGGAATCTGAGCTCCATGATTTCTCTGCCCCACTATCCCTATGTTAGACAGCTTCTTGTTAATGCACTGAAGGTTTTTATGTCTCCTGTACAAATATTAACCTGGAAAATGTTATAACTTGGACTCTTACCAGACATAGCAACTGAAATGCTTTTCTGACAGTAAGCTAGTGAACTAGTCAGCTCCAGAACAAGTATGAAGAATGAGAAGAAGAGCTGCTCTCAGAGAGCCCCTAGAAACTAAACGAGTCTAAACGTGTAGTCTCCTCTCCTCACAAACCCATGTTGTTTCTAGCATTTATTTACTTCATGTAATGGAAGATTTTTTTGTTAGAACCACAAAGGAGGGAAGGGGGAAGACTTCAGAAAAACAACATAAATTTCTCCACTATTATTTCTGCATTCCTTGTTGACTCACATGCCTCTCCTCCAATAAATAATTTACTGTAATAAAAAATTTACAACACTAAAACTATCATTAAGGTCACTGAAAGAATAAATCATCATGTTTTACAGAGTATGCCTAGCTAAGCTAACCAACTTTACTGCTTGGATTTTTATTTGCTGGGTGATGGGATGTGCGAGGCAGAGGAAGTTGGGATTACTGAATAAAAATTAAAACATTCCTATAGCAAGCCACCAGGATTGAACTTGACCTTTGAGAAACAAATTGAAGAGTTTCATAAAAAGTTGTGCTTCAAACCACATCAGAGTTATTTTTATGGACAAAATCTCCAGTGAGATCGTTGACGACATGTGTACTCATGACTCTCAAAGGAAAGAACAGGACATAATGCCAGCTTGTTAGCAATCCCTCAAAAACAACAGGACACTTTCAAGTCATTCCACATTGTAAAATACTAACAATAACTCCAAGAAAACTCTCTTTTGCCTTGTGGCATATATGTAAAAATAAATGTGTATATATGTATAAATAGTTCCTATATAATGGGGCACCTAGGTGGCTTAGCCAGGTACAGGTCTACCTTCAGTTCAAGTCATGATCTCAGGGTATTGGGATCTCAGCAGGGAGTCTCTCTCTTCCCTCTCCTCTCCCCTTTCTCTCTCCCTCCGCCCCTGCTCCTCCTCCTGGCTCATGCTATAGCTCTCTCAAATATAATCTTTAAAAAATATTTCCTATATAATGAATCAGGTCTATGGTAACAGCTTTGTTTAATAACTAATTTAGGGGATCCCTGGGTGGCGCAGCGGTTTGGCGCCTGCCTTTGGCCCAGGGCGCGATCCTGGAGACCCGGGATCAAATCCCACGTTGGGCTCCCGGTGCATGGAGCCTGCTTCTCCCTCTGCCTGTGTCTCTGCGCCTCTCTCTCTCTCTGTGACTATCATAAATAAATAAAAATTAAAAAAAAATAACTAATTTAGATAACAATGTAAGTAAACCATTATCTCATTGTCAAATGAAACTTTAGATATGATCCAAATTGCTTTATGAAACCACTTTTTTGAAAAATGAGGTATTAATCAACTATAGATGACATTGTGTAGTTTTAAAACATGGGAATAATTTCAATGGAAAAAAAGCATACCTTGTGACGAGACAGAAAAAAATCGTAATACCTAAATTTTATGTTATTCATATTTAGAATACAGTAAAAACAAAAATACTTGATCAAATAAACATGATATCTATACCTGTGACTCTAAAGCAGACTATAAGCATAACTGATGATGAGCTTATAAACTTAGAAACCAGAGTATTGGCAAGGTTATCCATGAGGCTACTGAAGTCACTGGAAATGTTTCCAGGATTCAAGTGAAAAGAATATGGAGTCATGTGCTAAAATATTAGGGAAGCCTAGAATTGACAATGGCCTCACCTTCACTCATGTCTTTAGCATTTTCCCTTTCACTGTAACTACATCCTCATATTCAAAATGTAGAATAGTATATATTATTTCTTTGGTATAAGGCTTTTTTTAAAAAGACTTATTTACTTATTTGAGAGACTGTGCATGTGCACACAGAGGGAGAAAGAGAGGCAGATTCCCCGCTGAACAGAGAGCCTGACATGGGGCCCCATCCCAGGACCCTGAGATCATGATTTAAGCTGAAGGCAGATGCCCAACCAACTGAGCTACTCAGTTGCCCCCTTGGTATAAGGCTTTTAAGATTTCTTTGTGGTGACCTAAAGGAGGTGAGTAGGAAGAATGAGCTACCTCACTCTTCTGTACATCTGCTTTATGCAGATAGATGTACATTAGAACTAACCTGGACTGGAGAAAACAACCTAGATTGGAGGATGTGACCAAATACACCAGAAGGTTCAGGCACAGTGCCCAAGAGAAACAGTGACCAAAGTTGCTCTTGTGGGAACTGAGGAACAGTGAGTACAGCATGGCAACACAGAATTGGGGTAAGTACGCCCAAAAACCTGAGAACCAGCAGCTATTATCCATTCCTGGGCATCCCAACCTCAGATGCCAATCAGGCTGGAAGTAAAGGAAAAGTCTCCCTAGACAAGGAGACTGGCAAGAACAAGGAAGGGGATTGAGCATTGAGTATGAGCACTGAGCATTAGCAGCCCTGGCATTGAGCAGAAGCAGGAAAATCTCTACTGGAGTGAATGACAGGATGGGACCTAGAATCAAGGCAGAATGCCACATCCCCAAATCAAGCTAATACAACTCAAAAAGCTTCCAAGTGTGCAAGAGAGATTTAGGGAAAAGGCCAGGCCAGGTAAATTCAGGTGTTGTGAGACCTGCAGTTTATGTAAATTTGAAGCTCTCCTTAAGCAAAATAATATTATGAATACTAAGTTAGGACTCTTCTCAAAAACTTAGTGTTCTGTACCTTCAACTCCATTGACTTTACAGCTGTGCAAGGAAGGAAAGGGGCTTGAAAAGGATACCATGAGGACTTTGCTGTTGCCCCTAAAGCACCTACCAGTTTCTAGACTAAACTCCTGAAGCTACTACAGAAAAGTATTTTCTGCCCTGTCTGAATGGTCTGGGAATCAGAGTGGACCTTACCTTCCAGTGCTAGGATCACAGGGGCTGACCATGGCAATGTGGAAAGGATGGGATCAGGAAAAATGAAGCAAAAAATTTACATAGAAAACTCTTTTTTGCAAAAGTGAGATGAAAACATTGATTTCCTTGCCAAATTTCAAATGATTTAGATATCAAAAAAATATGATTACATGAACATATATGCATGTTTTAGCATTATTTTTATGTTAAAACGTATATAGCAATATGAGTAACAAATGTCAAGATAAACGTACTAGACTTTATCTAGTACTTTTTTTTAATTTTTTTTTTTTTATTTATGATAGGCACGCAGTGAGAGAGAGAGAGAGAGAGAGAGAGAGGCAGAGACACAGGCAGAGGGAGAAGCAGGCTCCATGCACCGGGAGCCCAACGTGGGATTCGATCCCGGGTCTCCAGGATCACGCCCTGGGCCAAAGGCAGGCGCCAAACCGCTGCGCCACCCAGGGATCCCTATCTAGTACTTTTTATTTGACCATCTGACAAATTTTTTAAATAACTTTTTCAGCTATAAAACACATGATAACCACATTTGAAAAAAAAAAAAAAGTAATCATTACCAACCCAGATACATCTGTTTTCAGTTTTGTTCATTTTTCTCAGGTTTTTAAAATATTCATCTTTGCTTATATAATCCCTGGTCCTTTGAAATAGTAGAGAATGTTCCTCAGTGTTAAAACATATCACTTACTTACTCACTAACTTCCAAATGGCCCCATCCTTTCTTTGAATCTGGTCAAGCTGCACTTCTTGCTTTAACCATCATTTTCATCCCGGTTGCTAACTGCTTAACAACAGTTAATGCAGCCCTCGATTTCATTAATGGAAGCATAATGCCCAGAACACAGGTGTTAATAGCCCCTCTCTACCCTGGGCTGGGCAGCCCACATGTAGATCACTGTATTCATTCTCAGAAACACATTTTATAAGGGTCATTGACAAATGGAATTACATTCATTCAAAAGAAGATTATCAGGGTGGTGAATGCCAAATGAGGGACATTAAAGAAATTGAGGGTGTTTAACCTTGAGAAGAAAAAGCTCTGAAATGAAATGGGGAGATGTGATAGATCCCATCAATTATCTGAAGTTTTGTCATGTGGAAGAGGCATTAGGCTTGTTCCATGCAGCTTGACCATTAGGTAGAAGTTACTGGGAATCAAGTTGCTGCTCAATCTCAGTGAACTTTCTAACAAGGAAGGCTGCCTGAAATTTTAATAAGCTCTCTGCTCACCGTCCCTGAGAGTGTTCAAGCAGAGATTGGAGCACCACCTGGCAGATGTGCTTAATTGGAAGATAAGTCGAACTGGCTAGAGTTACAAACTCAGATGTCTTCAAAGCCCCAGGCAGGTACGTGAGAGGTAGCAGACCAGAGTTAATATGGAGAGATGAAACATGTGATACCCCCACCCAAGGGTTTTCACTTTCATTTTTAAGCATTCTGAATATACACACACATACATACACAAACAGAAAGCAGGCAATAATCAGCCTATAGGCACCAATTCGTAACCTTTAACTATGTCATTTCTGAGATCTCTTCCAAGGTTAAAATCTCTATATTCTAGGACTATGTTCAGTACTGTGTCCAAGGGATTACATAATTTTGTTATGTTAATGATGCCAAATAAGTTTATTTTAAACTTGAACTAAAACTTATCAATTGTAGAATTTGACATTTTACAGTTTTAAAGGAAAACAAATTTATAAATTGGAATGCATTTCCATTTTTTTCTCATCACCCCAAAACTCCATGTGAATCAAGAATAGAAGTAGTTGTCCTTAATGTCATTATCATTATATAGGTAAGTAAAGAGGATACTTACAAACAGAGGATTTGAACAACATGCATATTTGCATTCTTCCCTATTATTTCATACTAAAGGCCATACCACTAACTAATATGGAAAAAGGAAGTTAAAATTAACACTTACTACTAAAACAAGAGCCCTTTTGTCCAGAGGAATAAAATCTTTTTATTTTGCTACTTGAAACAAAGTCCATTTTGACATAAATTTTATAAAATATCATTAAAATGATAGGTTTTCTGTATGTATGTAGTCATATCATTGGCAAGAAACTGCACACTTGGGGGCCAGGAAATAATTTAAGTGAAAAAAACAAGCTTAAATATAGAATAGATTGTTATCTTGTTTAAAATGCCACTAATTTCAGGTCTCTGGTACTTGAGGTAACTGATAAACTTTGATGTGGGATTTGGTGAAAGTTAACACTTTTTTTTATTGACAATTAACTGATACCAATAATTGATCATTGAACAGGAGGAAAGTACTTGGGAATGGGAGTGAGACTTATGAATTTGATTTTGGACTGTTGAGTTTGAAGCACCTGTGGTATTCCCAAGTGACAAAAGATGGATGGACATAGATGGTTTTAAATCTCAAGGGAGAGATTTCAGATTTTACAGCTTGAGTTCAAATCTAAGTGCTACTTAAAGCTAAGGGAGCAGATAAGCCCATGCAAGATGGACAGGTCAAGTAAGGGAGTGAAAGACAAATCCATAACTATTTGTAATAGTCATGATGTGGGGAGAGTTAAGAAAGCCTGGAAAGAAATTGGAGTAAATGAGTCAGAGGGCTAAGGGCAGCTCCAGGGAAAATTGCTGCATGGAATCTCAGTCCAATTTCAAGAAAAAGAAGGTAACCAATAAAACCAAATGTCATGATGGAAAAATGTCCCATGGCATGAATGGTTCCTGGTGACCATGGACAGAGAAATTTTCAAGGGAGTGAGAGAGCCTGAAGCCAAATAAGAGTGGATTAAGAAAGGATACGTGAGGCTGCAGCCATTTATTGGGAGTTCTTTAGTATTTTTTTGTGCTGTTATCTTACACATATATTAAAATAAATCTTACACATATATTAAAATGTAAATAAAAAACTCTTTTAACACTTTTAGATAATGCCGTATCTTCTTTACTTCTCTGCTCAGTTATATACTAGCTCAACTCTTCCTCAGCCCTGCTTACCTTCCTATTTATTTGTTGATATCCATCTTATAAGAACATGAACACTAGGATATACAGAAATGTTCAAAACATTAGGATAATTAAATTTAGAAAAAGCCCAAATATCCTAAATAAAAACATTAAATAAATTATCTAATACTATGAATTATGCAATTATTAAAAATGAATGAGATAGATTTGTATATATAAACACAGAAGGAACTTAATATGTTGACAACATTTAGAGTTAATTTCAGAATAGTGTCCTGTAATACCATTTTTAATATGCATATATATCTACCTATATAAAACATGAATATATAAATGAATGAATCATGAGTAATAGGTACCAAAGAATACAACCCAAATTGCTAGGAATTTTGTATTAATGTTTACAACACCCATATTCACCCATGTTTACTATTTCCATATTTTATATAAATTTTATTTTTACAAATAAGTGTTTTTGCATAGTTTTTATGTAAGTCTAATTATGATGCTTACTTCCCCTTACTATACTCTGTCAAATTAAAACTCTTTTTTTTTTCTATTTCCAACTGAGTAATCAACTGGATATTGTTTTTATTCACATATCTTTTTGGCCGCCAATTCCACTACTCAATATCCTACAGAATATGTACATTAGGATGTATGTGCAAAAAATACATATATTTGCTATTACATTAGTCAAAATTAAGAAAATGTCCCCCCGCCAAAAAAAAAAAAAAAAAAAAGAAAATGCCCAAATAGTCATCAATGGAAAGAAGGTTAAATAAAGCTACATAGCTCGAAGTAGGCTGCGGTTAAAATGAAGCCCTCTCATTAAGTACATAAAACGATGGTCAGTGCCAGGAATCATCAGGGATATCATCTCACACCTTTTAAGATGGTTATTATATGAAAGAAAGAAAAGAAAAGAAAGAAAAGAAAAGAAAAGAAAAGAAAAGAAAAGAAAAGAAAAGAAGGAAGGAGGAGAGAGAGGAGAGAAAGAAAGAAGAAAAAGAAAGAAGAAAAAGAAAGAAAGAAAAGAAAGAAAGAAAGAAAGAAAGAAAGAAAGAAAGAAAGAAAGAACGAACAAGTGCTGGCAAAGATATGGAGAAAAAAATTCCTTGTGTACTGTTGGTGGGAATATAAATTGGTACAGCCACTGTGGAAAAGAGTACAGAGGTTCCTCAAAAAATTAAAGTAGAGCTACTATATGGCCCAGAAATTCCACTTCTGGGTATATATCCCCCCCCCAAAAAAAAAAAAAATCCCAAAACACTAACACAAAAAGATATATAACTCCCATGTTCGTTACAGCTTTACAATAGACAAAACAGAAACAACCTAAGTGTCCATCAACCAATGAATGAATAAGTAAAATATGAGATGGAATATTATTTAGTCACAAAAAGAAGGAAATCCTGCCATTTGTGACAATGCAGATGACCTTGAGCGTATTATGCTAAGTGAAATAAGTCAGAGGAAGACAAATACTGTTTGATCTCACTTATATATGGAATCTTAAACCACAACAACAATTCATATATACAGAAAACCAAGGATGGAAAGGGGAAGAAATGGGTAAAAGATGTCAAAAGGTACAAACTTCAAGTTGTAAAAGTCATAGGGATATTAATGTATAGCATGCTGATTACAGTTAATACCATATTGGGGATTTAAAAGCTAAGAGTTAACATTAAGCTCTCATCAGAAGAAAATATTTTAACTATGTATGGTAACAGATGTAAACTAACCTTTGTGTGATTATTTTCTAATATAAACAAAGATTGAATCATATGCACACCTGAAACTAATATTATACATCAGTTATAACTCAAAAAAGGAATATTGTCTACGTTTATGGCTATAGTTTTGTTCAAGAAGCTGAAACATCTATTTGCTAATATTTTATTTGGCATCCTTGTATCTTAAGTGAAATTAGTCCATGTAGTATTTCCCTGTTATTGCTCATTACTAAATTTTGTTATTAATCTAATCTCATTGAAAGAGTAAGCAACCTGTCATCATTTTCCCATGATTTTTTATTTAATTATGGTGTTTAAGAATTATCTTTTTCCTTAAAATCATCAAAGAACTGGCCTAAAAACCATATGGTCCTTGGTGTTTTTGATTTATTTTAATTGTCTTCTCAATTTGTTCTGTAACAATGGTAAAAGAAAAAAGCACAATGAAGAAAGGCAAATGTTTTGCTTGTGGAGGAGGTCTCATTTAAGTAAAAGCTTTGAGGTGAAAAGAACATTCTGAGGTCAAGCTAAGAATATGGGCAATCTTGCTTTCAGAGAGCACAGAGGACTAGGAGGACAGAGAAAGTACAGGGGGTAGAATGTCAGAAGAATAGGGGAAGAGGTGTCCTGGTGACCAGAGGAAGCTTCAATTTGGGAAATGCTTGCATCCTACAGATAAAAGGCCATTTGGATGGAATTAGCTTGTCCCAGGGCTCCCTAATTTAAGATAAAAATCACTTTGCTTTGGTATGAGAATTACTTGCCGTGATGTATAGGAGAATTCAGTCTTAAGTAAAAGGTCAAAAAGTACAGATTCTGGAATGGAGGAATCCATGACAGGCCTCAAATCCTATCCAATTCTAGGAAACTGTCATATGGCCCCACTCCTTCCAGAAGCCATCTCTATCTACTGTGATGCATTCTTCCTCTTAAAATTAGTAGCTCTTAGTAACACATTTGCCTAAAATAACATTTTTTTTATTAACAAATGTTTTATTTTGAAATAAATTCACAATTCTGGAAAATTTGCAAAGGTAGTCCACAAAGTACATATACACTTTCTAAGAGTTTCCTTAATATTAATTAGGGGTAGTCAAAAATAAAAATTTGGCACCGGTACAAAATAAACTATAGACTATATTCAGATTACACCAGTTTTTATTGATGTTCTCTGTTCCAGGATCCAATATAGAGTACCATGTTGCATTTAGTCATGTCTCCTGATTCTCCTCTAATCTGTGACAGAGTCTCAGTCTTTATGGCTTTTATGATTGAAAGCAGTAAAGAGTATCAACCTAGTATTTTGTCCTTTAATTTGTCTGTGACTTTCTCATAATTAGAGTGAGAGTATGGAAAAAATACCATAGAGGCAAGGTGTCTTTCTGCTATGGACTATGTTTGTGTCTCTCAAAAATTCATATGGTGAAGCCCCAACCCCCCAGGGTGATGGTGTTTGGAGCTGGGGCCTTTGGACAGTAATTAAGTCATGAGTTACAGCCCTTATGAATGGGATTAGTGCCTTTACTAGAAAAGACGAGACACGGGGGATTCTCTGGGCAGTGAAACTACTCTGTATGATACTATAATGGTAGATACCTATCATTATACATCTGTTCAAACCCATAGAATGTGCAAAAGGGCTGCTGCCTGCAAACCCAGAGGAGGACCCTCATTGGACACTGTTGGCAACTTGATATTGGACTTTCCAGCCTCTGGAGCTATGAAAAATTTATTTGTATTCTTTAAGCCACTGAGTCTACAGTAAATTTTATAGCAGTCTGATCTAAGACACTGTCTCATCACAAAATACCAAGAATACATGATATCAACATGAGTTATCAATGATGATATAAACCTTAATCCTCTGATTAAGGTGGGGCATCTTCCAGGTTTTGCCACTGTAAAGCCATTATTTTTCCCTTTCTATATTCGATTCTTTGGAAATTAACTGCAAAGTCCAGCTCATAGTTATAGAGAGACAAATTAAATTCAATTTTCTGGAGGGGAGTTATTCACATATAAATTCCCCTGTAAGGAAAAGGTGTCCCTCTTTCTTATTCATTTCATTCATTTACCTACTTATATGAATATCGTCTCACGGATACTTACCTTATTCTTTGGATTATAACCAAATACTGTCATTATTTTATTGGTCAAAGTTAAAGTTCTCTTAACGTGTCACCAGATAAGTTTGTTAACCCTTCCCCTCTTCCCCGCTCCAACCTCCAGTTAGGCCCAACCCTCTAAATCTAGGCAGTGCTGTAGAGAATGCCTTTGCTTTCCTCCATGGTATCTAGTATGTATCATTTCACAGTAAATATTTATCAAATACCTATTGATAGATATTCAATAGAGAGAGTAAGAGAGACAAATGTGTCTTTCTAACACAGTCTATATGAAAATCATTCTAACCAGGTAATTTTCTGCCTTAATCTTATAAATCTCAGGGGGAGAAAATGTTAGTGAGATTGAGGACATTATAAACACACTTAAGGCAAAAGACATCTTCAAGATAATTCTCAGAGGTAAAGAGTTGTTTATATCCCACTTAACATAAGCCTTTGACTTTTCTCTTTCTACAATGTCACATGTGTGTTAAGCATTCTGGACTTTGCTATGAAACTATGTACAAAGAAGAGCCATAGATTTTAAAAAATCAAAACTCTAAAGATTAATTTTAAAACAACCTAAATTAAAAAAAAAAAAACAAGCTAGCGTTTACCCAACATAAAAAGGAAACACTACAAATTTTAATTACCCTAATTTTAAAAAAACAACTGTTATTATTGCAATAATCAATTCCGAAGCTGCATATACTAATGAGATAAACACACTACTCTGATACTTGAAAGCTCTTGACCCTAATGTACTAGAGATGTGTGATTCTCTAATTAGGATTCACACCATCATGTGCTATTACATTTATCAGCTGAGGAATGCATTTGTAAATTCCTTCCTGTGAGCAAAATGCCAAGTGCTCAAAGGCCAAGTCTAAACAGTTAAAATGAAGCAGAATATCAAGTAATTACACAACAAATTCAGACAGTGTAGACAATAATTACCAAGGCCAAAGCATTCATCCCAGGCTATAGGACAACTATGTGACCTAAGTATTGGGCTAGCTGCATCTAGAAATAATATTGAGTTAACTGTATTTATTAAATGAAGTTTAAGAAGTTTGATTGCTATTTATTCCAATTAAGAACACAAAGATAACTACGTAGAGACAACTGTTATATTATGATTGAATTAAAAAAATTAACTGCACAAACAACATTCCAGAGCCTTAACTAGGTTTGCAATACAGCTGGAAGAATTTTCTGGAGGGGTCGGAATGAGTGGAAGAAGCTCATCGGTAAAGAAAGTCTACTTTTCTTATTTCATATTTGAAGTCATCAGATTTGACAAGCTGCTAGCCCAAAATGAGATTAATTTTCTAATATAACTGGCAATAGGCTGTCTGCTCTTTTCACACAGGGTCAAAGCTAGAGTGTTCATGCTGTACATTGACAGCTTCTATAAATACTATTTTCCTTTTGCTGACTTCAGGAAACATACCACCTGATCCACAATTAACATGATGATTTGCATAAAATGAAAACCCCTATTTCTTTGTTTCACTGTCACCCATCTGTAGTGTTCCCAGGCAGAGCTACATTTAAAGCAACACCTGACAATTAGAAATGAAGAACACATACATATGTGCACACACACATGAAACCACTATTGTTCACTTCCACAAGTTTGGAGGAATTCCACATGGAGAGAGAAAAAATAGATTCCAACTTCTTAAATTTCTAGCACTAACACTTCTTGTTCTTCTGTCCACAGTTACTTCAAAGCAGTTTCATCCAGCAACGGGGGGACATGAGAGCAGAGACCTCAATCATGGGGGGGGGGGGGGGGAGCATGGTCTCTTTGCCTTGGAAAGCCTCAGGGTTGAAAGGGGTCCTGTTCACTGCTGTTTCAATTCTAGTTTGTTACAGTCTGCAGCAGAAAAAAAAAAAATTGTCTCGGAAAGCCAGGAGTGGTGGCTGCTACATGAGGCGTGCATGGCAGTGGGCCAATTACCCAGCTTTCCCGCACTCCTGGAACAGTGAGCCAGGAGGGTGCTCTCTGTTGGGACCACGCCCTCTGTCCCATTTCCATCACTTCTGAAGCCATCTATTCCAAACGGTTCTTTAGAAGGATTAAAAAAAAATCTGATTATGTAGCTTATGAATACTGAATGTGGCATATTTTCTTCTGAAAATGACTTGATCAAAACATATTAGTTAAGATTTACTTCATTATCAATTAATGTGGGTGAGACAAGACTGGTTCAGATGTGTTTTTCCAGTTTTATGGCAAATTAAACAGGAGAAATTGGAGAAGCCGCTCTATATTCCTTATTCTTTTTCATATTTACAGTTATTACTTACCAAAGACTAATCTTTTCTCTCCCCTGGTACTTTTCAGCTGTTCGTTTATCATTACTATATGAATACTATAGGTAAATAGTTTATTTTGCAGTATTTGAGATTGTAACTTAAAGGAAAATAAAAATATTTTTGGCATAAAGGCACATATAGTGGGATAAAGGTGTAAATATAAACCTTGACATGCCCAGTACTTTATAGCTCTGAATTTGAAATTCTGAAAGTATGAAAATGACCATCTTGAAATAGACTTTAAATTTTTGTTTTTCCTAAGAAAAGGTAGAAAGAAATTTAATATTTTCATTTCATTAAAAGAAACTTTTTTAAAAAAATTTAAGAACTGGCCAAAATATAACGTTGGAATTATATAACTAGAGCAGCTTACTAAAAGGTTTAAAGATAAGAGATCAGAGGGGAGAGACTTAGGATCACTTTAGAGACAATTTAACTATACAGAACACTTAATTATACTTACTTGATATCTTTGGACATGAAAAAAAGTGCACTTATAATTAAATCCAGGTGGTGACTTTTACCAAAAATGGCCAGGTAGTTCCTGTGTTATGCGGCATCATGCCACACCAGCAGAAAAAAAGCATAAATGAGTAAAAGTGTACTAGAACATGCTGTGGAGAGCAAGACTATAAAAGGGTCCAGCCAACTGTGGCATGTGAATAGCTACCCAGCGTTACTATCACTGTTACTTTTTCAAGCAATGCTTAAAACTTAGATTTTTATGAGATATCTCTTATTTTTTAAACATTGGAATTTTTTTTTTTCCTTTTCTGAAGTTTTCAGACCAAACAACACAAAGTTGGATTAGGCCCTCAGAAAGCCAGTTTATCCCTTGGATTTAGAAGGATTCTACAGGAGCAAAGGATTGATAATGCTAGGTAGACAATCAATCAAACTGGAAATGTCACTCAGTAAATGCACCAGTTTACTGGGGATACTGACATGACCAGTTTACTGAGGATACAATGTAACTTCTAAGGATGCTACTATAGACTGAACCTTCATGCCCCACCCCCCCATAATTCACATTAAAGTCCTAATCCCAGTGTGATTATATTTGAAGGTGAAGCCCTTGGGAAGTAATTAGGTTTAGATAAGGTTATGAAAATGGAGCTCCCATAATGAGATTAGTATAATTATAATAATAAGAAGAGACCACAGCCCTTTCTCTTTGCCATGTGAGAAAACAAGAAGGTGGTAGCCATCTGGAAGGTAGGAAGAGGGCTCTCACCAAGAACCCAACCATATCAGCATCCTGATCTTGGACTTCTGGTCTCCAGAACTATGAGAAATATATGTTGTTTTTTTAAGCCATCTTGTGTATAGTGTTTTTGTTATAGCAGCCCAAACTAAGACATTTGCTTGACTTAAAATTCTTGAGTAATTCTTGAGTAATTCTTGAGTAATTCTCAATATCTTTATTGCAATATTCACATTAATGTGTATTTTAAGTTTCACATTAATGTTTATAACAATTATGTAATGCTCTGCTTTTATGAGCCTTTTTGTTTCCTCAGAAGAAATGGAGAAATCATGTATGGTATTTGGCCAGGACTACCCACATATTGTGACGGGCAGGGCCTAATAGGAACTTGGATCATGAAATCAGCAGACAAATGTCATGGACTCTGGGCTGAACCCAATAGGGTTTTTTTCTTGTCCTATGCTTCCAAAGATTCCTTGTTGCAGAGAAAGAGGCCAGCCTAGCCTCCAGGAGACAAAACCATGGGTAAGAAATCAGAAGGCAAGCAAGAAAAAGGTACACCACACAAATATAGAGACCAATCATGGGAAAATAAAGATGGAGCAATGTACAACAAGAAAGGAGGAAGCTCTGGAGGAAGTCTGGAACCACCTGTATATAATAGCATCTCTCATACAAGTAACCTTGATCAGCCTCAGAGAGGAGATAAAGGTATACAAAGGGACAAGGTGAACATAGATTTGGGAAGACCCAGAAACTCCAAGGAGGACAGTTGTGCACCAGAAGATTATTAAATACAGAGATGAAATATGGACAAATTTGGGTATTGCCCTAAATTTGATACATCATAAAGAACTTTTTTGAAAATATTTGGGCACAGTTGCAGATAAAGTTTTAATTCTATGGTGCTCAAAGGTGCTGCTTATAGCTGTCATTCTTAGCCTTTGCATTTGAATAATACTTTAAATATTTTTTTTTTTTTACTTTAAAGATATTTTTAAAAAGCATTTTTAGCAAAAGGGTATCGATGCAACCAGGAATAGAAAATTCATCTTCAAATGACAGTGAACAAACAGAAACACCCCCAAAAAGAACAAGATAAAGACTCTTCCAAGTTCCATGCCATTCAGTATATATCCTTGAAGAGGTCATTAATACAGGTCCACATCAAAGTGAGTAGTATGTACAATTCTTCCAGTGTCCTCATAATCTCAGCATGACCTTATAAATGTGAAAAAGCACACTCACGTAAACAGTGTAAAATGACAGTATAAAACTACTGCATTTGATATGGCCACTAAGTTGATTTTCAAGGAATCTTTAGGAGGTCATGAAATCCATTTTGTGCTTCATGTAATCACTGATTACTCCTCTTGCAACATCTAGCCTGCCCTGTTGTTTGTTCTGTGCTTCACACTGAGTATATGTCCTATCTTAACAGGATGGTCTTTGGCTTAACTTCAACTTTTTCCATGATAGGAAACTCCAGGATACCTTTCAAATCAGTGGCTTCTACTCTCGTAGAAAAGTTCTTTCTTTAAAGTTTACAAAGAAACTGTGGAATTCATAACCATGTGAAATGTTTTTCCATTAGCATTTTGTTTCAAAATGGCTGACTGAATTAAAAATAAAATTGTGGTCAAACCATTTAGCACTACTCCAAATGTGGGCATATATATAATGTCCTTTAAATTATACTAAAAGTTTCAGGTTAGAAAAAGCTATAATTTTTCTCTCTACTTATCAACTGACCTCATATATTCTTGCTTTATATTATTGATATTGACTTTTAGTTTTTTCACTTACTATATTTGAATAAATTGCTTCATATATTTATTCAAATGTACATTGAACCTTTATATGTCAAGCATGATACCAAATTATTCTGGCCACATAGTTATTTGTTTGGAAGCAGCTAAGTTGGTAAGTAAATGAGCTACAAATTTTGTTGTGAATAAATAAAGACTCTTATTTTTTAGAACTGTCGTGCGTTAAATTGCATTACCCCTACCAAATTCATATGTTGAAGTCCTAACCCCCAGTGCCTCAAAATGTGAGCATTTTTGCAAACAGGATCTTTATAGAGGTGATCAAGTTAAACATTATGATGGGTTCTAACCTACTATAATTGGTATCCTCATAAAAAAACAGGAAATTTGGACACTCAGCTATACACAGAGGGAAGGCAATGCAAAAAAACAGACATCTACAAGCTAAAGAACAAATTCTCCCCTCAGCCTCAGAAAGAACCAACACTGTTGACCTTTTGATTTTGGACTTCTAGACTTCAGAAAAATGAAGTGAGTCAATACATTTCTGTTGGTTAAGCCACTCAATCTTGTACTATGTTACAGCAGGCCTAGCAAACTAATATAAGAACATACATTTATTGTGTATTGGAATAAGCACCAAATAAAATGGGGATGATTTTCCTTTCCAGGCATTTGGTACTATCTGGAAACATTCTGGTTGCCACAACTGGATACAACTGGAATCTAGTGTGTAGAGACCAAGGATACTGCTAAATACCCTACAACATATAAAGCAGCTCTCACAACAAAGAATTATCTGGGTCAAGATGTATATAATGCTAAATTTGAGAAATGAATAAAGTGTCAGAAGTCGAGGTCTTCATCACCTACTGTGACTTGGTTGTCAGATGCTTAACTAAGCATGAATTTTTGTGTTAATGGTTATCAAATGGAAAAAGCTCACAATAGAAATGAAATAATGTATATGGTGGCATACAAAGAGGAATATAAGTGAAAGCTAACAGTTGAAGTCATGATGCTTTTCAGCAAGAGGTAGTATTGTTACGTGATGGGGCAGGAGTAGGGTGGGATCAGGAAAGGAAAGGGTTATGAACAGAGGAAAGAAGATGAACAGTCACATACATTATCCCATTTTAAAGCCATTGAGGGGAGATATTTGTGTACAGAAAAAACAATTTTACCTATGGGTTAATTTTATGTAATTTTGTATCCTATTCCACTGAGGTGGCTTTGTGGTACCTTTGGGAAAATTAGAAAGATGTACCCAATTCTGGGAAGACAGTTCTTCTGTGAGCAGAGCTCAGGCAAAGCAGAATGTAGCCTTTCCTCCATGGTGAACACTATCCTTTTCAGGGCCAACCTGAATAAACTAGACTTCAGTCCTCCATGCCCCCTTGAATAGGCACTCTTATGTATAGTTTCCAAATTGCACAACTTTTACAGGGCCTGACTAGCACTGTCTGTACATTGCTATTTTCAGATTACTCCACAGAATCAGTTACACTAATGCATTTCCCTTGAGATGATACATCTACCTGTGGTCCTTGAAAGGATAGAGGTAACAGCTACAGCTGATACCCAGGGAAGGCTGAGAGAGCTGCATAGGGAGGACCAAAGCAAAAACTAATTGGCACATCAACCAAGAACCCATCCTTCATTATAGAAAGTAAGAGGACATACGTCAAAAGATTGGTATTTAGATGTATAGGACCTTCTGCAGAAGTGTTAAGTCAAAGGAGATCCATATTTCTCACATTCCCTGTGGTACTAGGAAATAGGATATGTCCAAGGAAGCCCTGTATTCTGTGACACTACCTAAGAAACTCAGTAATTTTATTGAAATAATTAAATGTGGTGATTAATTTCATGTCAACTTGGCCAGGCCACAGTGTCCAGACTTTTGGTCAAACATTTTTCTGGATGTTTCTGTGAATATTATTTGGAATGAGATTAACATTTCAGTCAGTGGACTTTGAGTAAAGCAGGGTACACCCCCCTTTAATCAATAATATGGATGGGCCTCCTCTAATCAATTGAAGGCCGTATGGACCAAAGACAAACCTCCTTATGGCATTTTGCCATAAGACTGTCTTTGGTCTTGAATTTCAACTCCTCCCTGAGTCTCTAACCTGTTAGCCTGCTCAGTCAGATTTGCGTGCGTGTATGTATACACACGCACACACACACCTATTGTTTCTCTGTAGAACCCTAATATATTAAGCATCTACTACAAATAATAAACTTAGCATTTCTGATGCTATGAATAAGCCACCAAATATATCAGGCACTTAGCATGGGTTTTTCCATTTGAGACTCACACAATCTAGAGGTACATACTGCTAGTCAAGACATACAAATGGAGAAATTGAGGCACCAAAAGGATAAGGAACTTAGCCAAATTACTGAGCTAGAGAGTCTACCACTCTGACATCAGAACACATAACCTTAGCAATAGTACTATCGTAGTCAAAGCCAGATACCAAGTTATGTCCAGGAGATAAATGGTAAGGTTGGCATAGCCTTACAGGCATATGGAATAAATCTAGCACTTTAGTGAGTACCCCATAAATGTTTGTTCAGCTACAGTAAAGCATATGGCATTAGGCCATCAAGTTAAATACGAAACAAATTTTGATGAAGTAAATATCATGAAGTACTGTATCAGATATTCTACTATTCTTGTGTCAGAAAAATGCAGGGCAGAGTGGGCACCAAAGCTAACGGTGGCCATGTTCCCACAATATATTCATTCATAAGTTGTATGGACCAGGGATAAAATTTTAAAGAGGCATTACACTGTATATGAAAGTGGCTCTACCCTACATCTGGAAATTACTGAGCCTTTGGAAAGAGTGATGCTCAGATAGTATAATGTTAGTCTCTAGAGAGAAAAATGAACTAATTTGTTTTTTAAAAAATTTCTCTTGTATATTTCAAGGTTTATAACTCCCAGAGAGATTCCTGTGCATCTCTGCTTGAACGCAGACTCATTATGTTTGGAACAAAACCGGAGCAATGTGTCCTGCAGGTGTGATGTTTTTTCAAGCAAAACCATTAGTCCACCAGGACTTGCCCATTAAGCGTGTGTCTTTTTACAACCAGCTGGATCACTTCCTATTACTCATAACAGGGTTATTTACAAATGAGAAGCTGAAAGTGTAACGTTGTCTACCTCAGTCAAGGTACTTTCTGTTCTATTAAGAATATATAAAATTAAGCAACAGAAAGGAAATACATTTCCTGCCAGTTAATGAGATGCTAGTTAAGAGCCTGAGGCAAAGCCCAGGGCCCTTAAGCTAACCAGTCATTAACTGCTAGGAAATGCCTACAGAGAGGTCACCACTGGTGATACAGCAGAGCCCAGTCCAATGTAGGGGAAATGCTCACCTATGCGTGATGGGATCACTGAAGGATACAAGACAAACATGGAACAATCCAAGGAACCTTTTCTCATAGTTTTCATCTGAAATCAGTTTCATCATACCACAGCTTTTTTTTTTTTTTTTTGTGGAAAGAAAATAATAGCATCCTTCTTTTTCCTCCTGGTTTTTTGTTTGTTTTTCAGAGCTTTTATTTTCTCTTCTTCTATGTAATGGCAAATTCCACATGTAAGATCTGATTACAGATTTGGACGAAACAGTAGGAATTTTAATAAAAGACCTTAAGATGAATGTGTGCTATGTTCTATGCTTCATTTTGACTATAAATTGCATACAGTGCTGTTTTATTCTGCTTTGACCAAGGATCAAAATGAAACCAAACCTCCACAAAATACCTAACTTAGGCTAATCTTAAAGCACTAGTAAATTTACTCCCCAGAAATATTCACAACATGCCATTCCTACTTGATTAAAGATGTGAAAAATCAATTTTGGTTTGAAACAGTCTTATGCCTTGGAGCTGCTGCTGTGATATTTCTTTTGGCTTTGGTTTTCAAAATGTCAGCAGATGGAGAAACTGAGAAGTAGAATGATGTGCAAGTGTCTAGGAAAAAGAAATCAGAAGTTTTCTCCTACTGCTGGGTGTCCCAAGTTCCTTGACCCCCACCCCGACTTGCTGTCTTATTTCTGTGACACTTCTTACTGCTCCCTCTATGGGGTTTTCTTCACACATTTCTATTTGTTTCTCCTTGAACACTATCCACAGTGCTTCAAAGTTCTTCAAAAGCCCCAGAAATTACCAACTGTCACCAAAAGTAGTAAGGAACAATGCAGACAGTTCCCTAAGATTAAATGGAAGAACTAGGAAGGTTTTACATCATTTACTCTATAGAACAAAAATTCTTTTTATTTTTTAAATTTAAATTCAACTTGCCAACATATAGTAGAACCAAATTTCTTAATCCAACATCTCTTTGCCCAGATATCACTGCTTTTATGATCAACAAGAGGTTTGTTTTTTTCAGAATCTTTCCTGATCCAGTGCTCAGGCTTTCCGAGATCATAAGCAGTAACACATGCATTACCCCAAATTTGAATAAAAACCTAGTATTAGCAGTGATTAACTTGTTACTTTATCTACTTGCTGTAGGCTACTCATCAAAACATCCCTTCCAGTCACTTACACACTCACACTGCAAGCAATCTGCTAAGTGAAATTTTCTCCATCTTGATCACATTACATACTTCCAAGCATGTGGACCCCACCATGAGCTAGGTTTCAAATCACTTTTGAGAGATAATTGGTCATGTAAAGCATTTAAAGAGGCAAAAGGAGGTGACTGTCAGAATGTCTTAATTCAACATGGAATACATCTTCTTGCTATAAGCATACTACTATTATTAAGAGAAATCCAGAAGTTCATTAGTGATGCCATCTTTCGTAGAGGCTCTTCTAGGTTGGGGAATTTCATTAGGTTCCTCATTCTGGCCCCAAATATTTGGCAAGATGGAAGATAGGGAGGTCAGAGCTTACTCAACATAAAAATATGGGTAAAAGGAGGAAGCAGAAGAGCATGGTTTTACCTAGAGTTTCCTTCTAGAGAGGAGTTAAAGAAAAGCATTTCTCCCTTTCCATCATCCTACCAAATTTCACTTCCTTATCAGATTCATACATCTTCATTTTTCTGACAGTGTTGGTAAAGCAAAGACAGTTATTGCTATAAATGGAATTTGTTTTAATAAGTTTTATGAGAGAAGGCAATTTGACCTTGGGTATAAGTATTTAACAGTTTATGACTCTCTGCCACCAGTGTCTTCATGTTAGCTAAGCATTCAAGGGCAGAGGATTTTCAGGGACCTTTTCATGATTGTAAAAATGATCAACCAGAATTGGGAATAATTGGGTTTCCCTAAATTGTAATTTGTTTGTTTTTGGGTTTTTTTGGCATGCTCGTTCACACAATCAGGGAATGCAAACTTAGTCTAGTTCAAATTCTCCAACAAGTTGAAGGATGCATATTATTCCTTATCTTTTCTCTCAAATATTGTGCTTGAGGAGAATATAGTTGTTTCATGTCACTCCATCAAGAATTACATATTCAAGGGTCATCTGGGTGGCTCAGCCAGTTGAGAGTCTGACTCTTGGTTTGGGCTCAGGTCATGATCTCAGGGTTGTCGGATCAAGCCCTGTATAGGGCTCTGCATTCAGTGGGGATTTGCTGGAAATTCTCTATACCCTTCTCCCTCTTCTTTCTCTCTCAAAATAAAAAATCTTTAAAAAATAATTACATATTTAAACCAGAATATATCATCACCAATTAAATAGTACTCTGTATTTATAAAATACCTTAAAGTCATTTTTAGTTCTTGTGTATGTTTACAATTGGGAAATATTAGAGCTTCCCTTTTGCAGAAAAAAAAACACATACTTTTATAAGGTAAGTGATTGTTAAAAAAAAAAGTCAAGTTCTTCAGTCATAAAACATTCTCCTTCAACTACTGCTTGCTATCCCCATTTAACTTTGTTCTCATGGTAACTATGGTCCTCATCTTGTCTCTAGTCTTCCAAAAAATTAGTTGACTTTGAAATAGAGATATTTTGCATGTATACTGCAGGTAAAATTTTCCATCTAAACAATCAACTCTGTGGAACAGCCTGACATGAATTTGTCAATCACTGTAACTACTCCAGCACTATTACAATTAGTTCATTGCTTGTCATTACATACACCAGTAAATACTGTTCAGACTGTGTTTGTTCTCGTCATTTACTAAGGCATTTACATCTTTCTCATGTCAATCCAAGATTTTATGCAATAACTTTAGAAAGTAACTCCAAAACATTTCTAAGGGAGCTGAGTGAGGAAGGCACTACAGCCTGATTGCTCTAAAACATCAGCTAAATTTCACCCAAATTACCTGGATTAAATGTATATTTGGGACACCTGGGTGGCTCAGTAGTTGAGTGTCTGCCTTAGGCTCAGGGCGTGATCCCTGGTCCTGGGATCTGGTCCCACATTAGGCTCCCTGCGAGGAGCCTGCTCCCCCCTCCTTTGCCTGTGTTCTGCCTCTCTCTCTGTGTCTCTCATGAATAAATAAATAATTTTTTAAATGTATATTTTATTGGATTACAAGATATTTCATAATCATGGGTGGGTGGCCGCATGTCATAGAATGTACAAAGATTAATAAAATGTTTGTGTTTTCAATAAAGAAACTGTTGCTAGGGCAGCCCTGGTGGCACAGCAGTTTAATGCCGCCTGCAGCCCAGGGTGTGATCCTGGAGACCTGGGATTGAGTCCCACATCGGGCTCCCTGCATGGAGCCTGCTTCTCCCTCTGCCTGCGTCTCTGCCTCTCTCTCTCTCTCTCTCTCTCTCTGTGTGTGTCTCTCATGAATAAATAAATAAAATCTTTAAAAAAAAAAAAAGAAAGAAAGAAACTGTTGCTAATCTGTCATGCTATGGCCTCTGTATGCCTTTCTGTGAATTAGGGCCTAGGCACAAAAATAAACCAGATTCTTGTGGAGTCTAGTGAATTGATCTGCACTCATACAAGATAGCAAGAATGAAGACAGTTGCTTTAAAAATTATATAAGTGGAGACAGTTTTATAGGAAGAATAACTTATAGAAAATGTTATACTAAATATGTATAAAATTTTAAGAAAAAAATTATAAGACAATATATACAGTATGATTCTCACTGGAAGTGAATTAGGTACTAGAGATATATAGTCAAAGGACAAAACAAAGAAAAGCAGAGATTTTTAGACTTAGAGGGTTAGTAATAACATCTTCATCTTTTCTCTTTGACTATATTACAACTACTTGTAGTTTTCTTGGGACCAGTTAAGTGGATTCATATTATATCATTTAATTTTGGTGAAACTAAAGGAAGATAAACCACACAAGACTGCAAGAATGTTTTAAAGCCACCTGTCAAAGAAACTACAGCTTGCAGCTAATATTAATCACCTACACTCAAGCAAATAATTAAGTGGCAGAACTGAATCTCCCACTTCTCTATAAGATCTTCACCAACCACATTACTGGAAGCAATAACCATCGGATTATTCAAAATAATCAAGAAGAATATTTGGAGTATGTGTGTGTACACATATTTGAGAATAATCCCAAGTGCATTCTGTGCCTGAAAATATTAATGAGTATAAAGCTATCACATTAGCAACATATTAAAAAATGAACTTCCAAGACAAAGATAAACATCTCTTCAAAATGTTATGTTCCAAGTCATGTTATTCACAGTGCAGTATTTTATCAAATTTATTAAACCTCATGGCATATGTTTAAAAATCTCTAGGTTCTTTCACTAACTTTGCGGAAGCCCAGTGCCATGCACCAATGAGGAAACTCCTTCCTGTATAGTAAATGGATGGCAATGACTTGAATAAGAACAGAGACACAGTCTAAAACATGGGCGAAGATTATTTCTTTTTCAGCAAACACTGCAAGAAGATAGAAGATATTGCCAAAGACTGGAGGAACAAGTTGCACATCACATAGCAAAAGATTTGTTCTTTTGAATGAAACTATAGATTATGGTGTATCTCAGCTTATGGTATTCATTATGTGTGGTTTCAGTAGTAATAAGCACAAAGAACTATCATTTTTGTGTGAGGCACTAAAGGTAGTTGCCTGTGACTGGACTGGAGATAGGAATTTGCATTAAGAACTCAGAGTCTGCCTGTGAAATTCATTCACTGCATCATTCATAGAGCAACTGTTCCAGCCAAGAGTTGAAACCAGCAGCAAATAAACTGCTACAAGATGTCAATCAGGGGGCTCTTGAAGCGCAGCGCCTACCACCTGCAATATAGTATGAATAATATACCTTGGAGCTGGGCCACAGTGGAGCCCTTGCTTTAGGTCTGGTCTCAGCTTCCCATTGCAGAAGGGGATTTCTTCAAGTATGGAGGAATCTTAAAATATTTAATGGCATGGGAGTAAACATAAACAAATCTTTTAAAGAATCCAGAGATTCAATGGCTAGCTCACAGCCAAGTACTGGACATGGTTACTTATCAATTAAAGGATGAGGTTTTTGTTTTAGAAAGTTCATGGTATGAAAAGAGTATTTTAGAAACTGATGTTTAAAAATATTTCCATCTTTTGTGGGACTTTTATCATTGAAAATAATACAAATAAGCCATCAGAAAAAAATTCTTATTTGCACAACTTAAAAACTTGAAAACAGGCCTTTCTAAACTGTTTTAAGAGACTTTCCAAATAAAGACTATCAATAAAGTATATACCTACTTTAGTTAAATATACTAAAATATAGGGGCACCTGAGTGGCTCAGTTGAGTGTCTTGACTCTTGCTTGATTTCAGCTCAGGTCATGATCTCAGGGTAATGACTTTGATCCCTGTGTCAGGCTCCCTGCTAAGCAGGGAGTCTGCTTGGGATTCTCTCCTCCCCTCTCCCTCTTTCTCTCCCTCTCCAAATAAATAAATCTTTTTTAAAAATACTAAAATATATTAAACCTAGCAGACACTATTGGGAAAAATGGATATTTATTACCTTATTTTCAACAAATGCTTTAGAAAACTGGGGATGAAATTGAAAAATACATTTTATTTTTTGGTAGACAGAATCATTTAGATTTATCTTTGTGAAAATATTTTTCAGCTCTGAAAGTCTTAAAATCTAATATCAAAATAAACATTTGGAACCAGACTTTAAGTTGTTATATCATGAGGTACTCAGCAGAGACTTAAAGTTCACTTATATTGCTCTAGTTTTAATAAATTTTGTGGGTGAAATAGTATTTTGTACTGTTAAAGAAAATTCAAACTAATATTTACTTCAACTTTTGCCAACCTTCTGAAATTTCTATTACATGTATATTTCTACCGTTTAATTATATTAGTTAGTACCATAAGTAAAAAATGAATATATTTAAACATCTTTTTATTTATTTGGAGTTCTAATAACTAGTTCCCTAATAGGATATATAATTTTTAAAATGTAGTCAACTGGTCTTCATAATAAATGTGTTCAAATTTTAAACATAGTAAGAGAATGTTTAAAGGAATGTTCTCTTTTGTATTATAAGTGAGCATATCTAAGTCAATTTATTTTTATATGGATTAGGTCACAAGTTAAAAAGATATTTCCTGAGGCTAATATTATTCCTCCCAATTGTGTCATGCCTTTTTGATACACATTGTTTTTGCTGCTGTGAAGTTTCCAGGACCTCACTAGTCTGGCAGTACAGTCAGAACACCAGGAAAGCAGTGTACATTTCAGAAAGAGATCATTTCCCAAAATGAGACTGTGATCTCCAGAGAGAACAAGACCTTTATTTTCTTAAGCCTTCTGATAGCTCAGGCTTCTGTTTAAATACCAACACTCTATAAAAATCACAGCCATTTATCTTACAATTCAAGAATTCTCTACAGTTGCCACATAGCGGTTTTTATTACAGAAAAAAAAAATGGGAAGTAAATTTCTTCCCTATCCCCAAATCGGATAATGGAATTCACATCTTTCTTCTTGTCTAAGTTACTTATCTGGGACTTCCTGGTAAGTACTCTGTACTTCATGTAAGCATCATATCAGGTACACAAAGTGAATATTTGACTTGGGAAAGGGGAAATTGTTTCCCATTTGTTTGCTAAGTTGTAAGTGTATTTTAAAGTCACAATCACCAATTAATTCTTAGAGGGTTAATTTATTTATATATTTATAAATTTATTTATATTTATAAATTTAATTCATATAGAGATTAATTATATATATATTCATTCTATATGTATATATAAACATACCTAAGTGACAGTATATTTCCATTAGGTTTTGAAATCTTAAATGTTTTTCTTATAGTAAGTATAATAAATGTTCATTATAAAAAATAAAATAATTAATGTTAAACAATTCTCATATAGAAAGGGTAGAAGAATAAATTGATAAACAGTTTGGGATTTTCTAGTAAAATTAGAAATATGTATCCCTGTGACCTAACGATTCTACTTCTCAGTATATGCCTCAGAGAAACTCATACCACCAAGCACCAGAACATACAATGATCTTCCTGGCAGCACCATTCATAACAGCTCTAAACTGCCAACAAATAAAATGTCCATGGAAAGTAGAATCCATTATTGAAAGTTCACATACAGAATACTGTACAGCAAAAAGGGAACAAATGAACTATAGCTACACATTATGTGGAATATTGCATAGAAATGTAAATAAATGAACTGCTACATGCTATGAGAAATAATGTAAAGAAATGGCATGAAAGTTACATGTTTCATGGAATACTATATAGGACTGAAAAGTAAATGCCAACTGCATGCTTTACTTATGTGGAATGCTGTGTTTGTTCACATGGACCAATCACACAAACAATGTTAAGAAAAAATGCAAGTCACTGAAACTTGTTCCCATTTATTACATCTAAAACAAGGAGAAAACTATATTTTAAAGATATAATCTTATTTTTTATAAAGATATGGGTTTGAAGATATACAATAGGTGAATGGTTATTCCAGACCAGGATAATGGTTATCTCTTACACTGGTCAGTTCACGCTGCTAAAACAAAAATACTATAGACTAGTGGCTTAAACAACAAACCTTTATTTCTCACAGTTTCGGAAGCTGGCAAGTCCAAGACCAAGGTGCCAAAAGACTACTTTCTGGTGAAAGGCTACTTCCTGGCTTGTACACAGTCACCTTCTCTCTGAATCTTCAGATGGCCAAGAAAGAAATCATCTCTCCCATGTCCATTTTTAAAAGGGCACTAATCCCATTCTTAAGGTTTCTAACCTCATGGTCTATTTCCCAAAGTCTCTACCCTTCAAATACCATCACATAGGAGATTAGGCTTCAGCATATGAATTTGGAAGTAGGGGGAAGACACAAATATTGACTCCATAGCATCAAAGGGAGATAAATGTGACTGCTGAAGGGCACATAGGGTGGTTTTTAACTACAAAGTAAGGTGTTGATAGAGTTCACAGCATTTACCTCTATATTACTAGAGCATCTGCTCAAAAACAGATATAAGTGAGAAAAGATACAAGATTTTCTAAGTCCTAGTAACAGGTTACTTGAAAGATACTTTAAAAAAACTAAGGTTATATCAGTTAGTGATTGTATTCATCCATAAGTAACAAAATAAGACTAACAGTGGCTCATTATATACAGTAAATCTTGAGTAAGCAGGCAGGGCTGACACAGAGGCTCTATGTCATCAAGAACCAGCCTCATTTTTCCCCCTGCTTTGCTGTTCTCTATAAGGCTTTTGTTTTCATGGTAGCTTAATGGCTGCTGCATTGCAGGACATCACATCATGATTTTACTGCCTAGATTTTGGACAACAAACAACTTGAGTCTGTTTCAACTCATATCTAGCATTGTACCAGCTATCTTGCTACCATGAAGACAAAAGTCACATGCTGAAGACAGTAGAGGAAAAAAACAATGAGATGAGTTCTTTGTATGCCCTTCCTTTGAAAGAGGGGTTTAGAATAAGGTATTAATATGAAAATAAAATATTTTGCTTTTTATGAATATTAGGACAAATATAAAAATCAGATGTAAGGAAATTCTCCTCTCACATTTCCAACCCCCCCCCCCCCCCGTATTCAGTGAATTTATACCCCCTTATAACCAATACGAGGGCTGCAAGGAGCTGAAAGGGTAAGTAAAATCAGTTATTTTAGTAGGATCACCCTCTCTCCCTCTATTTTTTTATTTTATTTTTTTAAAGATTTTATTCATGAGACAGAGAGAGAGAGAGAGAGAGAGAGAGAGGCAGAGACACAGGCATAGGGAGAAGCAGGCTCCTGCAGGGAGCCCGATGTGGAACTCAATCCCGGGGCCCCAGGATCACACCCTGGGCCGAAGGCAGGCGCTAAACCACTGAGCTACCCAGGGATGGCCCCCCTCTCTTTTTTAAAGCATTCCTATGCATTCTGGTTTCACAGATAATTTGATTCTGAGGGAGTAGAAGTCAGTTCCCATGCAGAAATCCAGAGTCCCTGGCTGTAACACTATTTCAATCTATCCTTGTTCCCAACAAAATATTCTACCTAGGTTCCTAGAATATGATTAACATCATGGAGCCCAAATATTTCATCTACATAACTGTCTTCTAGACTTCTCTTGAACCTGACTTTAGGTTAGCGGTGATCTTCAGATGCCTAATTCCATCTTGAAGGAACAGGCATTTGAATTTCCAGTTATCTCATGTCTTCTCCAGGATGAAAACAAAAACAAACAAGTACACTGGAAGTGTATAGAATCCTGGAAATATTGTGGTGGATACTTCAGAATTATCGGAACTCTTTCCATTTCTGTAAAGCCCTAAAAGCATTATGACAAAAGCATATAGTAAGACCAATATGGGCTGTGAAGACCTGGTTTTAAGGTCTAATGCTGTTATTTACCAATTTGTATAAATTTCTGAAGCTTCTTATTCCTCGTCTGCTAAATCAGGAAAATAAAGCCTATTTCATAAGGTGATTATGAGGATTATCTGAAAACAACATGTCTCATGCTTCTCAAAATTCCTCAGAGTACTTTGTTTGAGCCAGAAAAAAATCATGGTGCAGCCTCCTGGAACATAAATTTTATTCTAAGATGAAGGAGTAAGGGAAGTTAAAGTAATTTTACTCATAAATAATGTAAAACATTGATTAGATATTAAAACAAACACATATCCTAGAGTCCAAGATTCACATGAATATATAAGTTAAAACAGAAAACTTCAAAGAAATTTGACTGTCAGTGAGCCTCCACAAATTTCATGCTGCTGCGTTAGGTATATTTTGGCGACAGTTTTTATAAGCAATATGCATGCCTTGTGTATTGTCAAGCATTTAATAGATATTGAATAGCAGTAAAGAAAATTTCCTTAGCTGGGTAAAATTTCTTTTTTTAATGAAAATTCCTTATGAAGTTAGCATTACACAACACACCAAGTATAATATATCCACAAAGATGAGTGAATAAATGATAATAAATCAGATAAATGATAAAAAAGCATAACAATGCAACAATCAAGAACCCCTTGGAGCTGATAGATTAAAGGAATGAGATTTGGGAGGATTAAGAATTTGGGGGTGGGGAAGTTGCTAGCCTGAGACAAAGCCAGAGACTATTTGTTCCTTATAATCATTTGCTTTCTAAAATAGCCACCCATGACTTCTTTACCAAAATATGTACAGACATTGATTGGTGGCAACAGAGAGATACACTGGCTTGCTAATAAACTCTTAACTTGGCAACTCCATGCTTAAAGAAATAGGAGAAATGTGCACCTTTCTCTTTTCATCCTTTTTATCATCTTCACAGATACAGCAAATAACCCTAGATTAGTTTTGTAAAAAGCTACAGAAATCAATGTTTTCAAACTGAGAATTGCAATTTATTAGAAGGTAATACAAAATTCAGCTAGACCAACTCAATTTTTTTTTTTATTAAATTGCTAAATAATCAAAAGCCTTGAAATCGTATTTATTTTCTTTAGGAAATACCTAGTGATATTTAAATAAGCACCAAAAATTTTCAGGTTAACGTACTTTCACTTGGAAAAATATGAGAAAATAGGTTTATCCTCAAAATCTTTGTCTCTTTTCATAAGTTTGCGGGAGGCAATCTCTGAGATGGCCCCCCCATGATCTGCCTTCTGGTATTCATGCCCTTATATAATTCCCTAGACCCAGCCACTCACTTCTAAATGAATAGAATGCAACAAAAGTGATGTTACATCCAAGGGTTAGGTTCAAGGGAATTGAAACTGCCATCTCACTTGCTCTTTCTCTTGCTTGCTCTGATAAAGCCAGCTGCCCTGTTAACTGCACAATGGAGTGTCCTATGTGGGAATGAACTGAAGAAACCTGTAGCAGTACCATTAAGGCAACTAAGGCCCTCAGTCCAACAACTAGTGAGGAACTGAATCCTGCTGACAACCACATGAGTGAGCCTGGGAGCATCCTACTCCAGTAAGCAGGAGTGAAGACCACAGCTCTAGCCCATACCTTGATTACAGTCCTGTGGCAGACCCTGAGCACAGGACCCATCTCAGTTACCTATCAATTCTTGACTCACAGAAACGGTAGATAATGTTTATAGTTTCAAACTGCTAGGTTTTGGGTAATTTGTTATGAAGCAATAGAGAAGCCAACCCCCCCCCCCATTGGCATATGAAAAAAAAAAAAGTAAAATAGTGATTTTCTCCTACCAATAAAAGAAATGGTCACAATGGCTTTTAACACAAATAATCTCACAGGTCAACCTCGCCAGATGGAAAATGAGGGAACGAAAAAAGGCATAGGAGACTATGACGTGAATATAGGGTTGATAATAATGTTACAAAAGGTAATGTGCTTTTCAAATATTTAAAAAATATATAAACAAGTATTGATAAAGAGAAATTAGAAAACATCACACATTGCTGATGAGGATACAACATGGTATGGCCACTGTGGAAAAGAGTTTGGGGTTTCCTCAAAGAGCTACACATAGTATTCCTATTTAATCTCAGCAATTCTTCTCCTGGGTATATACCCAAGAAAATTAAAAACATATGGCCATACAAATGCTTACATATAAATAATGTTGGTATGAGCAATCCAAAAATCAAGAAGTAGAAACAACCCAAGTGCCCATTAACAAATGAAGGGATGAACGATATATTTTCTATCCATATTGTAGATTATCATTCAGCCTTAAAAGGAATGAGGTATCAATACATGCTTACAATATGGGTGAACCTTGAAAATGCTAAGTGAAAGAAGCCAACGCTAAAGGCCACACATTGTATGATTCAATATATATGAAATGCCTCAAATAGGCAAATCCAGAGACAGAAAGTAGAATACTAGTTGCCAGAGCTGGAGTGGATAGGGAATGTGGTGTGACTGCTTAATTAATATTGATGAAAACATTCTGGAATTAGTGAAGGGTTGCATGTACCAAAGATACTAAAGACCACCTGAATTAACACACTTAATAGTTAAGATTGTGAATGTCATGTTATGTGACTTTTTTCTTAACTCCTTTAAAAAGGCAAAAGAAGATAATGAAATGATATAAGGGGTTGGGAAATGAAGCAAAAATAAGGGAAAGAATTCTATATTACTGATTCTTCTCCTCTAAAAGAATTGCTGTTGGCTTGGAGCAGTCACCAATCCAGTGAGGACCCCCAGGCCCTGTAAGTTGATCCCATGGGGATAACCCATCTGATTCATCACACTACCATAATAGTAACAGCTTCCAGGCAGTAATGTATCCTACCCTATGTTCTCATTAAATAGCAAACCCACTTCTTCCCTAAGCCATCCAAACTTTTTTTTTTTAAATCTTTACAGTACATTAAGGCCAGAGACTTATTTTCTCATTTCTTCCCATGTAAAATTTTATAGGGGTCAGACATTTTATTATTTCCAGATTATTCCCTAATGGAATTTTGTAGATAACCTACTAGATAGGAAATTCTTTGAAGTGCTTGAGGAAAAATTAAAAGCCTGTCATTAGATCATAAAAGGAGAAAGGAACATTCCTTTGAGCAGGAGTATTTAATCAGGATCCCAGATAAAAGAAAATTTGATGTGTAATGGATGAATCATTTTGTTATATTTCAGCAAGGAGTGCTCTGAAGCTGAAACAATTTGTTAGGTTTTTACAAAGTTTAATATTAAAGTATATATAGAATATAAATTCTCCCATGGCTATTTCTGGATTCCTTCTTCCCTCCCACACCCCATATCTAAACTCTGAGTCTAAGGCTGTTTCTCTTAAAATTATAATGGTGATTCTTTTTTTTTTTTTTTTTAAGGTTTATTTATCTTAGAGAGAGTGTGAGCGAGCCTATGGGACACATGAGTGGGAGGAGGGGCAAAGGAAGAAAAGCAGACCCTGCACTTAGCAGGGAGCCTGAGGAGCTCTTTGTACATCCTTGATGTCTGGCTCCATCCCAGGACCCATGAGATCATGACCTGAGCCAAAATCAAGAGTTGGATGTGTATCCAACTGAGATATGAGATGGCCACCCAGGTGCCCCATGGCAATTCTTCTAATTTCTCAGTCTAAGTCCTCACTATTTCCTGCCTAGTTTTTTTTAATAATTCCTAACTGGGCTCTGGACTTTTATTTTGTTTACCAGATTAGGATCTTGCTCCAATCCCTACACTGAAGTCAAATAATTTTTCTAAAAGGTAAGTATAAGAGGTCATATCAAATATTCTTTTCACTAGATGCGGTGAACTCCTGCCAGGTCAAACCATTGAGTGGATCTCAAACTATTTTCCCCCCAAAGAAGTATAGAAAACACTGGAAGACAAAAAATAAATAAAGGAAAGGTAATAGGAAAAATGAAGAAGAATAAGGAAGGACATACTTTATTAATTGCAAGTCTTGTTTCAGGAAGGACATACTTTATTAATTCAAGTCTTGTTTCAGGTGACTTGTTTTAATTACAATTAAAAAGATGTTTAATTGCAGTTTATTTAGAATTTCCTATTGTCAGGGTCAGAAAAGTTTGAAAGCTACTGATCAAGGAAAACCAAGCTGCTGATTTACCTGTTTCATTGGGTGTTTGCCTGCCTCTCCAACTCTTTTTGGTCCCTCCAGTTTCTCTCACCATGCATGGTGCCTTTGGTATTCAAAGGAAGTCTTCCCCTACTTTATCTGGCAAATGAGTACTCATCTTTTAAGAGGCAATTCAAATGTTTTCTCCATAGACAGCTGCTCAACTTCCAGGCAGGAAGCAACACTTCCTGTTCCAAGCTTCCATCAACCCTATTATAATAAGACCCTTTATCACACTGTAATCATTTGCTGTTATACTTGCTTCTCTAAGGCTTCTAAAAGGCAGAATTCTGAGCAAACACACTATCTGACTTGTACTAAATGTTCAATAAATGAATGTAAAATGTATGAATAAGTAGAGCTTAAATATTCTTATGTTTACATACCATTATACTGTCTCCTGATTAAGGTGCTCCTTCAGAACCTTTGCCGTTTATGCCATAAAATTAGCAAAGGCTGGAGAGCATTACAATCCATCACCAATGACACAGGTTACCACTGCTTCTTACCCCACAGTTTACTCCAGAGTTTAGCCTCAGTGTAGGAGACATTCAGCACTAGTTCTGCATCCAAGTGCCCATGTGCAAAGCCCAGTTCCATAACTTCTTAGCTGTGACTTCAGGGAAATTACACAGCAGCTCTTTGCTTCAGGCACCTCATCTGATGATAATAGTAAGGCTTAAATTATTTAATACCTATAAAGACCATAGAACCGTCCCCAGCACATAGGAAGGGGTCAATAAATATTAGCTATAGTTATTGCCCAAGTAAGAAGCAGAAAATCAATACGTATAATTCAGAGCTTCTACGCTAATGACTTTCAATTTGAGAAGCACTATTTAATTTATCTGAAAACCTATTTGTTCTCTCTGTCCTCAGCTCCTTGGTATGTATGGCATACTTCCCTATCATGGTCACATGGGCCTCTTGTAGCTCTGGTTCAGCTATTGTGGATGTTAACTACTTATCTCTTTGAGTTGCCTTCCAGGCTGTATATCAAAAAGTCTACATTTAATTCAAACCAGGTCAAATATAGTTCTCAAATATTTGAGGGGGTTAAAAAACAAAAAAACGAAAACCTAGTTGTTTCATAGGATGAGATAACATGTTTTTTCCTTTGGTCAAGATTTCATCTTTTTGTTTTAGGACTGATACTTTGTTGATTGCCAGTCTGTCATAGCTTATTTATTAATTTGCAGGTGCTGCTTGTGTTCTATTCCTTACCTGGGTAATGGTCCATATAAGTGACTTTTGTGAGTATCCCTTGTTCTGAGCCCTTATGACTTGTGAATGTTATACTTCAATAAAAATCTATTAAAAAAAAAAACTATTCACTCCTATTCATGCCCTATTTTAATGTTTACCTTATATGTCAGGGTGGTCTGCCTGTCCTAGCATTTCCAGTGAGCTAGAACTCATCTCAAACCTCTCCCTAAAAATATTTTCCCTTCATTAGCTAACCACAGTACTATCCACTCAATTCTTCAAACCAAAACCATGAAGTAAAAATTGATTCCACATCTCCATTATCAACATGAATACCCAAATCAATCATCAAGTCGCATTAATTCTACTTCTAAAATATCTCTCAATGCCCATAAAATGCCTTGTCACCCTCAAGGTCATACCCTAAACCTGGCTCTCAGCATTCTTCATTTGGATTACTACAAATGTCTGCTGACTTAACCCCTGACTCATGGTTGTTTCCAACTAATCCTCTTCAATAGTGCCAAGGTCTCCTTTCTATGAATCATATGTGATCATGGCGGTTTATACACTTAAATGTAATTAATGTTTTTCCATTGCCTCTAAAATAAAGTGTAAACCTTTTTTTAAAAAAAATATTTTATTTATTTATTCATGACAGACACACACACACACACAGAGAGAGAGGGGCAGAGGGAGAAGCAGGCTCCATGCAGGGAGCCTGACTTTGGACTTGATTGGGGTCTCCAGGATTACACGCTGACCCAAGGGCAGCGCTAAGCCATTGAGCCAGCCGGGGATCGCCAAGTGTAAACCTTTTAAAAGGCTATATTCAAGTCTTCCCCAAATTACTCTATCCTACTTTTCCGCCATTGAGCCAGCCGGGGATCGCCAAGTGTAAACCTTTTAAAAGGCTATATTCAAGTCTTCCCCAAATTACTCTATCCTACTTTTCCAAGGTCATCTCTAATCATCACCCAAACTAATCACTACTGTAGATTTCTGTTACTTGTACATTTATCATCATTTCCTGAGACTCTAATGTAAGCTCACACCTTTATATATTTTTCCACTTCGAAAAATCTTGCTCATTCTCCAAGTTTCAGTTCAAATACCACTCCTGAGGCTTTCCCTTACCTGCCTTGCATTTCCATGGAGAGAACAATTAACCTTCCAAGTATCCTCACTTGCCTAACTCTCCCTTCATATTTTTAATATAGCATTATCATGCAGTATTTTAGTTATTTACATATTCATTTATGCATAAAAGGGTTTTGAGCATCACTTATACGCCAGGATCTCTGCTGGTTCCTTGGAATTCAATTATAAGTAGACTCTCTTAGGAATAGAAACTTGTACCATGGGTACCTGAATAAGACCTGGCACTATTTTTTAGTTAATGCAAGCATTAATATTTAATAATTCAACCAATTAATTTTATTTCCTATCCCAGTATCAGTGCTCTAATCTAGTTATTGGATTATCTTCTAAAGAATATAAAACAATGCTTTGCTAAGTGAACCTAGTTTTCAATAATTTGCGCTATTGAATTGAATCAGTGTTCTAAGAAAATTCAAATAAAGACTTGAAATATTTCTGAATAATATACATCTTCCAGATTTAAAAAGTTCATTGCTAAGTTACTTAGGTTTAGAATGGCAAATAATCCTTGATGACCAGACTTTTCAGTGGGATCCCTTGCCTTTTTCTTCCGGCAAGCATCATTGATGTCTTGTGTCTGTAACTTAGACCTAACCAGTTTTCAAACGAATCCATGTTAGACTGAAGCAATCCCATTAGCAGCCTCTCCTAATCACCTAGAGCCTTCCATGAGTTGTATACATCTGGTTCCCTGTTTGACCACTGGGTCATTCTTTCCATTTTCCTAGGCTATTCTACTATCCTGATAAACTGATTATTAGTTGTAACAGAAACCTTGACTTGCAACACTGACCATCAGACCTAAATCCAGTTCCTTTCTCATAAACAGAATTTTATAACTTAGGGACCAATTTTTTTTTCTCCCCGACTTTCCACTTAGGGACCAATTCTATAGCTGAATCAGTTTATCTCTGTATCCTATCCTGCTTAGTCATAATTTCTACCCTATCTCTACCAAATATCTCTATATTTCAAAGATCAGATCAGGCTATAAGATTAAAATAAGTAATAAGTCTAGTATAGCCTAACCACTACTATCTATTTCCTTCCAAATGAAACTATTGTATTGTCCTGAAATTCAATATCTATGTGCTTTAGGAGATCCTTCTCAAACCACAGAAGTGAATGCTAATTATACCAAGATGATTATAGTAATTCCAATTCTGTTGGTAGCAAGCTCACATGTGACCTATCCCTACCAATGAATGAGAAGAGACATTTCATTTCAAGGCTTCAAGTAAGTTTTCCTTTAAAGACAGAAAACAGGCACTGTGACATCCTAACTTTGGAGTTGGTCATAGAGGATATAATGCTTGAGGCTACAACAGCTATCCTGAAAAAAAAAAAAAAAAAAAAAAAAACTAAGCAAAACAAAACACCAAGAAAATCTCTGAGATTCTAAGCTGGAGTCTCATTGAATCAGCCAAATCTAATCCCTTACCTCCAAAATATAAGCCTTCTTATATTTTCTTCACTGTTTAAGTCTATTTTAGTTAGGTATTCTTTATAGGTAAAGGCATCCCAACCCTTATATTCAAGTTCCAATAGAGGCCTGAGAACCAGGATGGATACTAAGTTACTTTCAAAAATTACAAACACATAAGAGGTAAATATGAGAAATCCAAGAACAAGAGAGAGAAAGTGTATACTTGGAGGCCCAGTGGGTAAGTAGGAACATGTGTGCCACCACCTAGACTTCTGCTCTAGATAAGATGAGGTAGATCCATGAAGGATCCCTGTTTCTTCCCTAGGGTGCAACTATAAAACCTAGAAATAATGCAAAGGCCAAAAGAAAGGTCTGCAATCTGGTAAAGGAGAACTCTAACTGGTTTAGGACTTCAAGACTAGAGGAACAACACAGTGGTCAGATGTGTGATTTCTTCCACTCAACAGAAGAAGGCACTCAAATTCAGTGTTTCTGACCCCCATTCAACCACTAGAAGGCTGCCCAAGAAGGCCCATTCCTGGGATCCCTGGGTGGCGCAGCAATTTAGAGCCTGCCTTTGGCCCAGGGCGCGATCCTGGAGACCCGGGATCGAATCCCACATCGGGCTCCCGGTGCATGGAGCCTGCTTCTCCCTCTGCCTGTGTCTCTGCCTCTCTCTGTGTGTGTGACTATCATAAATAAATAAAAATTAAAAAAAAAAAAAGGAGGCCCATTCCTCTTCTGTACCTATTAGAATCCTGGAGGAAACATAGTCCAGCCCACAAGAAGGATCTATCCAAGCCCTCCTAATGATTAGTGGTTGAGGCAACAACTGGATGAATCTCCAGGGAAATAGGATAAGCAGAGGAAAAGAAACAATCTCCTAAAGTAACATACTGTATCATTTTATTTACATAACATTTTTGAAGCAACAATTTTGAAACATAACAGTTTTAGAAGTGACTGAATGGGTTAGTAGTTGTCAGGAGTTTGAAGGGGACAGAGTATTGAGAAAGGGGGATGTCAGGATCCTTGTGGTAGTAGATACATGAACTTACACATGTAATAAAACTATAGAGAAATATATACACCCTCACACGAGTACAAGCTAAATTGTAGAATATGAATAAGAGTAGTAGGCTGTATCAATTCCATTATCCTGGTTGTGATATCATTCTAATTAGTTTTATAAAACATCACCATTGGGGAGAACCTGGTAAAAGATACAATGCATCTCTGCATTATTCTTTACACTTCTTCTTAAGTCTACAATAATCTCAATAAAAGTTTCAATTAAACACACACACACACACACACACGAACAAATAAAACACAGCAGTAACCCTGGATTTCAGTTTGTGACTCCTACTTATGAGAAACTCTGGATGGTCAGAATGGTTCTGAAATACCCAAGAAATAGAAGACCTCTCAAGGCTCAGGTCTTGGTGGCCTTGATAAACTTCTCAACCCATCTCTTTGCAAAATATCTAGAAAGGTCCAATAAACTCTAAGAAACCTGTCATGTCAAATGATTCCCCTCCTTCTTTTTGCCCTTTTTGTATATGTACTTCCACTTTCAACATATAGACCAATCCTGGCTCCTCAGGACCATTAGGTTGTATGTGTATCATCTACTGAACCCTAGGTATTTCAGTGAACATAATTTATTCCTTGGGGAAAAGAAGAGCCAAGGGGATAAAAGGATAATGAAGGAAGTTTACAGTGAACATTATGGCAGTGAATACAACTGTAAAGTGCTGTGCTATATAGGTGAAAGAGTTGCCAAGAAGTCCTTATAAAAAGGATGCTATGGCTCCTATACCAGCCATATGCAGCTTGCTCAATGTATCCTAATGTACACCTTCATCAGCCTTTCATTTCATCAGACACAGTCATACTTCATGTAAATCAAAATTAACATTGAAAATCATCTATGCGTGGAGTTACACAGTAAAATACAAGTACCTTACTTTTCTAAATATTTTCCATCCTGGGACTCTCTTGTTCCTTTGACATAATTTGTTCATGCCCCATCAAGTAGAAGGGGATGGAGTAGGAACACACACTGAGTAGTTTAGTGCCAGCTACTTCTTGATGAGGTCATTTTTCCCTCATTCCTGGAAGGTTTCCTAGGGAGACAGCCCTCCTAGTGCAGAAGAATTTGGTCCTTCCTGAAGTTCATATGTTAAATTGATGCTTTAAGAAAGGTATTTAAGTCTCTGATATTTTGGATCAACTTTATCAATAGTAGTTTTCTTTATGAAGAATTATATAAGGCCTAATTTGTAATTCTTCAGCTAAAATACTTGATTTTCTTTTTTTGTTGTTAATTATTGATTTACTTATTTTCTTAAAGACTGTTTGCTTATGTAAATTGTAATAAAAATAAAATATGGCAGGGGCGCCTGGGTAGCTAAAGTTGGTTAAGCATCTGACTCGATTTTGGCTCAGGTCATAATCATGAGATCAAGATCCCTGCTTCGGCTCCACACTCAATGGGGAGTCTGCTTGAGATTCTCTCCCTCTCCATCTGCCCCTCCCCAACATTGCACTCTCTCAAATAAATCTTTTTTTTTTTTTAAGATTTTATTTATTTATTCATGAGAGACAGAGAGAACGAGAGAGAGAGAGAGAGAGAGGCAGAGACACAGGCAGAGGGAGAAGCAGGCTCCATGCAGGGAGCCTGATGCAGGACTTGATCCCAGGACTCCAGGATCACGCCCTGGGCTGAAGGCAGTGCTAAACTGCTGAGCCACTCGGGCTGCCCCCCAAATAAATAAATCTTTTAAAAAAGTTAAAAGAGAATAAGACAATGAGCTGGATAAAGCTAAAACATTAAGCTTTTGTCACAATTTAGCTTAATATTTTACTTTTTTGTTACCACATGGTATATGGGCCCAAGGGTGATTAAAAAATGAGGAAACAGTCACATGAGAAGCAAAGACATATATTTTACTCTAGGCTACAGTGTAGACTACTAGACATATTTTTGATTGGCAGGAAAATACAAAAGAAGGAACTGTTGAATTCTGCTTTAAGTTGTAATACAGTAAGTCACAATGCCTCCTGAGGCCCCTAAACCTAAGTCCCTGCAATTATTCAATTTATGACATTAGTCAATCTTCCTCTCAATTTATTTCTAAACCACTATTAACATTAGATCTAAAAATTGAATTCATGAAAAAACTCAAAGGCATGTTGATACCTGTTTTAGGCTGTTGATGAAAGCCACCTTTCTGAATATACTATACTTACGGAAAAACCTCATTTAGAAAGGTTAATATCAAAACAAAAAACCATCTGAAAATGATGTAATCTGTTTATAAATTCAGCTAAAAGCCATAAAACTAAACTGCTATACCTAGTAATTTTCTGTCATGGTACTGTTTATTATAACTTTCTGGTTCACTAGTACTGCAATATGCCACAATTACTTAAGCTATATCTTTAATTAAGCATTAATTAAATATGAGTTGGATAATTATTCCAGCAATTTTATTATATAATTAGTGAATAAGTTAACATGAGATTGCATAATGAGATTTCATACAAAATTTACTATGTGCACATGAGCTTAATTTAATGACAAACCATCCTCAAAACAAAAATAAGGATTTTTCTAAGTAAATGTTCTCTGAGTTCTAGAAATAATGCCCAAGGAGAAGGAAACCTTCCAAATAGTTGGCTTAGACATTGTAGAAGCAAAAATAAATATGTACCATCTGTAGGTTTCATTTTCCAGCATGGTTCCAGAGTACCTAATCCCCTGACTAACCTCCTTTCTATTAGAACTGTGACATGTAGCAAAATAGGTCATGATATAATTTGATTACAGCACAGGAACCAAATGCAAAGCCACAGAGCATTTAAGCTATTTGCCCCATCATCCCACCTTTCAGAGGTGAGGCCCACTCCTCAGCCTAAGGTTAGTCCAATTCTCTTTCCTAATTGCCTCAGCCTCTCTGCAGTAGAAAACATTAACACTTTAATGAAGTGATAAAATAAAAAAATATGTACATTGAGTTTATTGCTAAGGGAATTTAAATCCATGTTAGAGCATTAGTTTTAAAAACAGTGACCATGACATATGACAAAGTGGGTAAATGAAAAAAACAAAGTGAAGCCTAATATGAATGAGCACAGAGTAAATCAGATGGGGGAGGTGAGTAATCCTTCCCTTACTGGTTTGACTTTATCATAAACTATGTTTGGTTCTATTTCTGGAATACCAAAATTTAGTCTTGGTATATGTTTATCATTTTTATAGTATAAAAACAAAATTTTAATTTAGCATTATAATTATTTCTGTTGGTACTCCATTATTTTTCTTAAATAAAATTTCTCTTTATTTAGAACTTAAAATTTTCATATTCAGTTTTTTTCTTAGGTGTTTTTGTGGCAATTTTGTTTATATGATGTGTGTATGTGTGTAACTAGCCTATAATTGAGTTCTCTTGTTTCTAATTGATTCAGTTGATGCTCTTCAATTATTTAAGCATAGTACTTACATATGATGCTTTTAACTATTTTTTTTCCCCAGTAAGGTCCAAGCCTAGCATGGAGCCCAATGTGGGGCTTGAATTCATGATCCTGAGATCAGACCTCAGCCAATATCAAGAGTTGGATGCTTAACTGACTGAGCCACCCAGGCACCCCAATGCTTTTAACTTTCTAACAACCTTTTAACAACTTACTTGCTTAATGCTTTTAACTTTCTAACAACCTTTTAACAACTTACTCTCATCTTTTTGCATAATTCTAGAGAAATATAGAATTATTCAAGTCATGAAAGCGTCCTTTGTCATTATTTCATAGAAACATCACCCGTTTGCCATTAAGCATAATGGCTTTTGTTTGATCTATACATACCTAGAAATATAAAGAAGGTATACATGCACTCACACACATATGTGGGTATGCAAATATATATTTGTGATATGTATACATTTATATATAACTGTCACTTTATAAGATACACACATTGGGGAGGCATAGCTATTATTACAGGTTTTAGGCAAGATAGAAATTGTTCCATCAAATGTTTTTGGTAGAGTCTGTGGATGTGATAGGACTTTTACCTGATTTATAGGGTGAATGATAATAGGATAACATTAAACATTATTATACTCCTGGTATAAACCCCATTTTTTGTGCTGCATTATTCTTTTAACATATAATGAATTCTATACCTAAGATTATTCTGTAGTGCAGCCACTATGGAAGACAGAATAGAAGTTCCTCAAAAAATTAAAATTAGAACTACCATGTAATCCAGGGATCCTACTTCTGGGTATATGTGCAAAAGAAAGGAAGTCACTATCTCAAAGAGCTACGTGCACTCCCATGTTCACTGCAGTATTATTTACAATAACCCAAGTCACAGAAACCACCTAAGTGTCAATCAAAAGGTAAATGGATAAAGAATATGCATTATATACTTCATTTTTCAGTATAAAAAATTAAAAAGAAGGAAATCCTGCCATTTGCAACAACATAGATGGGCCTTGAGGGCGTTAAGTAAAATAAAGTCAGAAAAAAAGCAAATACTATATGAATTGACTTATTTGGGGAGTTAAAACACACACACACACACACACACAGAACACATTGTGGTTACTAGGGGGTGGTGAGGATGGATGAAGGCAGTAGTCTGAAGGCATAAACTTCCAGTTGTCAAATAAGTCCTGAGGATGTAACGTTCAGGGTGGTGGTGACTAAGGTTAGCAATATTGTAATACATATTTAAAAGTTGCTAAACGAATAGATCTTAAGTTATCACAAGAAAAAATTATAATGATATAGTAATGTTAACTTACGATAATCATGTTACAATATATCCATATGTCAAATCATTATGCTATATATCTAAAACTAATAATGTTATTTATCAATTATATCTCAAAAATTATTCTGAAATTAATTATTTTGTGGTACTAGTGGTGGTAGAGAAGTTGCTATCATAACTGCTCTGTGAGTGGGGGTTGTTATTTTCAGGTTTAGATATCAAAATGATACTAGCCCTGTTAAAAAAAAGATGAAACGGGCCCTTTCTTCCCTTCTCTATGCAATTAAAAAAGTAGAAGAAGAATGGAAAAAAAAAGGGGGAGGGGGAAAGAAAAGGAATGGAATAACCTGTTCCCTGAGAGTTATAAATTTTTTACCTATGAAACTATAAAGGACCTAATTTTATCAACTTCTTACATCATTATTTGTCTTTTTGGGTTTCCTCTTTCTTCCAGATTGATTTAGATAAGGTATTATCATGGATAATTCTACATTCCATAGGTTGCCAAATTCTACACAAACACATTGGAAACAAAGTATACTTTTAGGAGCCTTCAGTTCATTTTGCCTTTGGCTATTTCCTAGTATTCCATTTTAATTTTTGCTCACATTTTTCCTAAGTTAGGCCCCTTAATGATTTATCCACTGTATTGAGGAGGAGTGTGCATTTTTCTAAAGAGCCAGCTGTTCAATTGGAAAGCAGAACACTTATCAGGAAAATGTTGCCATAAAGCAGATAAAATTTGAACCAAATATCTGTATGAATTTAAAAAATAAAAATTGAAAAAGGAGATGCCTCTATAAAATAAAACCACAAATATAATTATAAGCACTTATAAGATACTTAACAGTGTATAAGTGCTGTGAATAAATTAACTCATTTAATCTTCACTACATTCTTATCAAGTAGAATGATTATTACCTCAATTTTAAAGTGAGGAACTGAAGACCCTGAAAAAAATCACAAGTTTACGTAGATGGTAAGAAGCAGTAGCAAAGTAGGGACATAAAAGCTCAGGAAAGCTGTGACAGAAGGAGATGCATTAGCTTTCAGAGAGATAAAACCTTCTCAGTTTTCTCAGTTATAGTAATTGAAAATTGGTATATTGAAAATAGAACAGAAAGGAAACTAGACCCCGTGGAAGCACAATAAATATCATGACATACAGGGCAGAAAAGAAGTAAAATGAAAGAAATTTTAAAAGGAGTTGCAAATTACTTAGAAAAAAATAAGGCATATGAAAACATCCGATATAGGTGTTGAGTGTCCCAAAGAATAGAATCGAAACATATTAAAAATATTTACAGATACAATTCATGAAAAGAGACTTGTATCTGTAGACATGAAAGGACATCTTCCCAGAGACTGACACAGAAAGCTCAATACCATGACCTACCTCAGTAAAATTACGGGAATGAGGAGAGATAATGAGGCATTTAGGCTAAAAGAACAAGCTACCTTTAAAAGGTAAAGATAAGGATACCAGCCTCACCTCAGACTTTATAACAATATTCAGTGCCAGAAAACAATGGGCAAATAGCCAGAGAGTTCTCAAGGGAGAAAAGAAAATGACCCAATAAATATTTTAACTTCTTTCATTTGAACATAAATGCAATTGAAAAACAAAAGCCCCTGTAAGTTCTTCTTAAATAAAGAAATAAAGGACAAATTTCATTTAACCAGGGAGTAAAAAATCTATGGCAAATGAACTGGCCACGAGTATTGATTTTAAATGGTAGACTAAAATTATTATGATTAAGATTTTATTTATTTATTAATGAGAGACACAGAGAGAGGCAGAGACATAGGCAGAGCGAGATGCAGGCTCCTCACAGGAAGCCTGATATGGGACTCGATCCCCAAATTAGGATCGCACCCTGAGCCAAAGGCAGAACCTCAACTGCTGAGCCACTCAGGTGTCCTGGTAGACTAAAATTAAAACAAATGTCAGGATTATGTTTATAATATAGATCATAAATGGGATAAACTCAGCAAATGTTAGAAGCAAAGGTGAGAGAAGTAGAAGTATGCAGGCTTCCTTTTTATGTAATAGCTAGGTACAAATGTAAGTCTTTAGGAGTTTATAAGCCAAGTAGAGATAAAAGTACATTTAAAGGTATAAAATTAAGAAGAAATATAATTAACTAAAAATCAAATGATGGAGGACCGGGAGGGGGTATTAGGAATATAATAATTGTGTCACCTTTGAAAACCAAAAGTCAACTGGTAAGTTGAGTAGAAACATAGGATGAAGTATATTATGTTATGGATTGAATGTTTATGTCTCCCAAAAAAGTTCCTATGTTGAAATCCTAACCCCCAATGTCATATTAGGAGGCATAACCTTTGGGGAATGATTAGGTCTTGAGGAAAGATCTTCATGGGACTGGTGCCCCTATAGGAAGGGACAGAGGAGTTTGCTCTGGTTCTGTGCTCTCTACAATGTGAGAGCACATGGAGAAGTTGGCTTGAAAACTAGCAGGAAGAAAAAGCCCTTACTAGAACTCAACCACACTGACACCCTCATCTCAGACTTTCAGCCTCCACAATTATGAAAAATTTCTGTTGTTGATGAGCCACCTAGTTTATGGTATTGCTCCATAGCAGCCTGAACTAAGATATTATATAAACTTTAATCTCATCTTGGTTAAGCCTCTATGGAAGGCATTTAGACAATAACCAACAAAATAAAAAGGTGTACCCTTTCACACTGAGCTTCCACTTTTTGGATTTATCACAGATATACTTGAACACATTCTACAAATATTTATAGGGCTATTTTTGTATTGTTGTTAGATTGTTTCAAGTCTTTTACTGTGTCCATTTATACAAAATTCATTAAACTAGTGACTTCAGATAGTGAAATGCTCTGTAGTTGTTTAAAAAATGTTCAAGATACATGTAAGTGAAAAATGAAGCTTAGAACAACGTGTATAGTATGTCATCAGGTATGTTAAAATACTTAAAAAAGAAACCATAGATATGTGCATGCTTCCATTTGCATAAAATACCAAACAATACAATTAGAATGATAGGCATGTTTGTCAAGCAGCCACCCAGTGTGTGCTTAGAAATAAAAACACTTTTAGGTGCTAATTGGCTCCATAAGTACACAATTGTAACCTCTAAGATTTTGCTTTAGTTTCAGCAAAGCGGAATTTATGAGGCATACAGGTATTTAAATGAAATCATGGCTCTAATTAATTGAATGCATAAAAGCAAAATGATGCTATGTAAATACACTTAAAGTATAATGACATGTGAATTAATGTAAAATAGGGAAGGCTCCACATCACTCATGTCTAAACTCTGAAACACGCGCAGAAAAAAAGTTAGGATCTCTATACAGATCCCCCAGTACAGGCACAATCTGGCTTGATGTTTCCATTGTTATTCAAAACTGGTTATCAGGAACAGTTGAACCTCCAAATGAAGCTCACAGCAAGTACAAGCTATAAAAAGCATTCGCTTGTCACTAAGAGAATATGAACAGGTTTAGCACATCTACTTTTCCACACTTCAGGTTTTCAAATGAGACTGTAAGGCGATTATCAAGGGATTTTGCAGGAAGATAACTTTCTCTCTAAATCTTTTCATCCAGGCATAATATACAAATGTGCAATATATCTTTCCTATAATTAAGTAAACTGTTTCCTTGCTTCATAGTTACTCAGCAACAAATGACACCTACACATTCTTCCTGGAGGGGAAAAAATTAAGACTTATTGCCAAGTAAACTCTTAGGAAATGGACATTTTAATTGATTATTTTGGTAAAAAATAATTGAGAAAATACTTTATTATATTTCTTCTTTATAAACCTCTTTTATCATTGTTTTGAATTCTAGCTATACTGTCAAAAAACTGCATTTTGTTACTTTGTCATCTTGCCTCAAACAAAAAAAAATGCCTGGGGAAAATTGTTTAGTTAAAATGGAACAGGAGGTATCTAAAAGGAAAGAATATATACACATTGAAAAATAAATGTGGAGAGAGATACTTCTTTAATGATGCTATCACTAATAAACACTGGTTCTGATAAGGTTTTCAAATTTAATAAAATATCTAAATGAAGACTTAAGACAGTGCCAAATTGTAATTTATATGCAATTTGAGTTCCGTTTGCAATATGAGAACTTTTCTGTCAGGGGCTGAGTTTAAAAATGGGACACAAAGATCATTTCTGCCTTCAATGAGATCCTAATCTAATGTAAATACCGACGTATAAAATTTTTTAAAAGAATTAAACTATCAGAATTGCTAAAAATAGTCCATATATGTGTAAAAGACTAAGTAATTTGTTACAATTGGTAGATAGTAAGTAAAATCAGAATTTTATTTTGAAAGGTTCTAATGGAGTTCATCAGGATAAAAGGGAAGTAATTCCAGGCAGCAGGAAAGGCATACACCGAATCATGAAGTGGGGCACATCATTTTGAATAATTGAGCACTGCCAGAAGGTAAATTGTTGAAAATGAGTACTGATAAGGAGATCAGGGCTGGAGAATTAGACTTAGGCCAAATTAAGACAAACCTTAAATAAGGAAAACCTTAGGAACTTGGCAGTTTCATCTTGAGAGAAACAGTGTTCTAGAGACTTTTTAGCAGAGGAATAATACCAACTTTGCTACTGAGAAGAGGCAAAGCAGTTGCAATTAAGTAAGGGCCTAATTGTAGGCAAGGAAATGATAAAAGTCACATTATAGCATTTGGACTAGCCTACCCAACATTTTTCTAATCTTATCCTTGTATTATTTTCACTTTTTGAATAAAAAAAATGTATTTTAAATGTAAAAATGAGAAACTATACAAGGCTATGCAGCAAAATTTTTCAGCCACCCTTATCCACAAGTCATCCAGACTCCCTCCCTGTAAGTAGCTAATAGGACTAGTTTCTGCCCATCTTTCCAGATATATTTACACACAAATCCTGACATAACCCCCTGCCCCATTTTTTACCCAAATAGTTGCATATTCAACATACTATTTTGCTTCTTCACTAAATGTATTTCAGAGATATTTCTGTATTAGTGCAGAAGCATCTTCAATCTTTTTTTTTTTTTACCACATGTATACACACATCCATATACCCCATAATTTAACCTGTTCCCTACTGAGTATTAGGTGGTTTCAGTGCTGCAATAAGTACACTTACATAGGTTTTATCTTGTACATGAACAGTTGTAACTATAGGATTCTCTGGCCATCACTAATTGCTGTACAACAAGCTACATCAAAACCTAGTTGCCTAAACCAGCAATTATTGCTGTATCTCACTATTTTGTGGGTCAAGAATTGGAAACCCTTGGAACAGAAGAATATCCCAGCCATGATGCATCAAAAGGAGCCACTTTTTACTAGTTAATTCATGGGTAGGTTGGTTGGATTGTCCAACATGGCTCAAGCACTCATCTAACACCAAGGGTACAAACTCTTAGTTTTATGATGAGTAAGTTCTGGGTACCTAGTATATAGATAGCATCGGGACTATAGTTATACTGTACTGTGTACTTAAATGTTGCAAAGAGAATAGATCTTAAATGTTCTCACTACAAAAAAAGAAAAAGGCAACTATGTGAGGTAATGGATGTGTCAACTAATCTTATGGTAATCATTTCACATTATACATGTCTATCAATCATCCATGTTACACACCTTTAAACAATGTTACATGTAAGATACACCTTAATAAGGCTTAGGAAAAAAAGCAGGAAAAAGAAGCATGTGTTGCTGGTATCCTGATTAAGGCTTAGTCCTATTCTGTGAAAATAGTTATCTGTGGCTTGTCATTTCACCCTCTGGACACTTGAAACTCACCTCTTAGTTACCTTTTATTTTCCATAATAATCCATTTTGCCTCTTGAGCAATCTTTTTAGCTTTCTCTCTACTCTTAGACGGTTGAGGACCTGTGGATGTTTGTTTTGTTTTAAAATATTTCTGCCCTTTTATTCCAAGTTGATGGTACTAATATAATTCTCTTATAAACCTTGTGGGATTTCTTTGAATCCTAGTAGGGTTCACCATATTGGATAAAAGTCATAGCACAAATTACCCAAGGCAGGTTCGCTTGAACTTGGGATAAAGATCAAGATGCTATAGAAAAAATGATTAAGTTTGCCAGAAGGTATTTTGTCTAGTGGAGAGTTTCTATAAGACAGGTGCTTAAATCTTCATGACTTCTTAATGATGGGTCTTAAAGGCATATCTTTGAAAAGATCTTTACTCTATACACATTTAATTTGGGAGTCCTTTAGGGAATCTGGGAATAAGAAACAGTTTTATTCTCAAATGGCAAGACATGGCTACCTCTCCTCTAAATCTTGTGTGGAATCTGGATTTTTTTCTTTTGTAGCTCATTTTCCTTCATCTATACTTTATTATATATCTGGCTAAAAAAGTAAATAACATAGTACTTGAAAAATTGTTCTCAAAAAATATCTGACAAATTGACCAATTTTATATTTATATATTGATATAAGTTGATATTTATCTATATATCTATAACTAGATATAATTATCATACAGATGACAAGGTTGCCAAACTTCTAATATATAACAAACTTAACTTTTTTCCAGCCTCCAATAACAATGCAACATGTTTTAGACTTTGTGGCAGCACTTCATTTTCATTAATTAAATTCTGTACTGCTTATCTATTACTCTTAAATATGTTAAAACTTAATGGTTTAAAGCAAAACCAATTTGACTCTATCTCACAATTTGAGAAGGTCAAAAATTTGGACATGGCTGAGGTAGCTGACTCTTCTCCACACAACATCAACAAAAATCTTTTGATGGGGATCCCTGGGTGGCGCAGCGGTTTGGCGCCTGCCTTTGGCCCAGGGCACGATCCAGGAGACCCGGGATCGAATCCCACATCGGGTTCCCGGTGCATGGAGCCTGCTTCTCCCTCTGCCTGTGTCTCTGCCTCTCTCTCTCTCTCTGTGACTATCATGAATAAATAAATAAAATCTTTAAAAAAAAAAAAATCTTTTGATGGCATTCAGTTGGCAGATGGGCTAGCCTTCACAGTCTAAGATAGTTATGCACATGTCTAATCGGTCTCTATGTTCAAAGTAATTTACATGAAAACCCTAACAGGGTTGTGAGAAAATTAATGAGCTGGTCTAAAATCTACATAGAATAAAAAGACCCAAGAATAACCAAAACAAAAATATAGTAAGGAAAATTTCCCTACTAGGGAAAATAGACTTATTGTTACAATGTGGTAACTAAGATGAGTGCTATTGGAATACAATTTGATCCATAATGCAGATAGAGAGCCCAGAAGCAAACCTACATGCATATGGAAAGATGTGTACGTAAAAAGGAGCATTGTAGAAAACAATTATTCAACAAATTGCCCTAGGAATATTGATTTATATATGTATAAAAAATTTCATGGGACTTCTACATCACATCATACATGCCAAAAAAAATCAACTCCAGATATACAGGGAAAATACAAGCTTGAAGAAAATAAAGAAACATTTCGTATTACCCCAAAACTAGTAAAAACAAGTAGATAGATAAATTCAACCACATTAAATAGCTTTTGCTCAACACACACATGGAAAGTGACAATAAAGTTGAAAATATTTGTGACATTTATAACTGAAAAAACCTAATTATCTATGAAGGATAAGTAGATAAGTAGTTAAAAGCATGGGTGAAGGGGGTTGCAGTGGCAGTAGGAGAAGGGTGGTGAGTGGCAAGGGAAAATTACCACTTAATAAAATACATAGAAAAGGACAATATATATTCAACAGTATATTCCAAGAGAGACAAATAAATGACAAATACAAAACAAGCTCAATTTCATTAATAATCAAGGAGATATATATTAGAATCAATGAGTAATAATTCCCCCCCCCAAGAGATATGCAAAAGTAATTGCATATACTAGGTGTCAAGACCTGAGGAAACAAGAACTCCAGGGCAAACATAAACTAGTACAACTACTTTGAAAATCAACCTGATATCATCTTACACATTTGAACATTCATACACTACACAATCTAGCACACTATACAACTGCAGGTACAGCACAGTGTTAAAATAAGTATGTTCCAAGGACAAGTATTGGTTCTAAAATTATCCATTAAAAGATTTTAATGAAATAAAGAGCTTGCATATATAAACAAACAATACTTCATTGAGGAAATCTGAAAACAGCACTTGGCTGAGTTAAAGGGTAGGACTATAATTACATAGTTTGAGTATAAGCTCCATATCTCATTCTAGATTGGCATTTTCAATAGCATGGGCCTAAAATGTCTGTGGTTGATACTCATAAGCGGATGGTGAAATAAAGTTTCTAAAGTTACCTGGGGCCCACCATATATGTCTCTCTTACACACACACACACGTGCAAAGTTGTAATCAAAAACATTTCTTCTATAGGTCCTTATCAAAAATTCTTGAGAAATATTCTTAATTAAATACTATATTCTAGAAGACAGGTAGAAAGTTTAAAACCATATAAAGTATCTTCTTCAACCACAAGAGAATGCAATTAGAAATAAAAGATATTGGGATACCTGGGTGACTCAGTGGTTGAGCGTGTGCCTTTGACTCAGGGTATGATGCGAGAGTCGCTGAATTGAGTCCTACAATGGGCTTCCTGCATAGAGCCTGCTTCTCCCTCTGCCGAGGTGTCTGCCTCTCTCTATCTCTCATGAATAAATAATTATAAAAAATAAAAGACATTTTAGAAGTTCATAGATATGGAACTTAAACCATATATCCCTCTCTATCTCTCATGAATAAATAATTATAAAAAATAAAAGACATTTTAGAAGTTCATAGATATGGAACTTAAACCATATATCCCTACTTATCTGATAGGTCAAATAGGAAATCACAGGGAAGTTTGATAATACTTTGAGATAAATGAAGACTAAGATACAACATACCAACACTTATGGGATATGGTGAATATAGCGCTCAGAGGGAAATTTACAGTTGCAAGTGCTCACATTAAAAAAAAGACAAATATTCGGGGATCCCTGGGTGGCTCAGCAGCTCAGGGCCTGCCTTTGGCCCAGGCATGATCCTGGAGTCCCAGGATCGAGTCCCGCGTCGGGCTCCTGGCATGGAGCCTGCTTCTCCCTCTGCCTGTGTCTCTGCCTCTCTGTCTCTTTTTCTAGGTCTATCATGAATGAATAAATAAAATCTTTAAAAAGAAAAAAAAAGACAAATATTCAATCAATAGCCAAACCATCTCACTCACTTTAAGAAACTAGAAAAAAAAAAAAAAAGAGGAGCAATCTAAATGCAAAACAAGCAGAAAGAAATAATTATTCCTGATGAAATAAATATAGAGAACAGAAAAAGGAGAAAACAAACGTTAGTTCTAAATCATTGACAAAATTGTCAAGTATTTAGCTAGACTGAACAAGCAAAAAGCAAGAAGTCTCAAATTACTAAAAACAATGAGAAGGGGGAGGTGACATTAGAGACATATTGAACTTACAGAAGATTTTAAGTGAGGAGGAAAAAAATGCCAACAAATTGGATATCCTAGATGTAACAAATTTCAAGAAAGATACAAACTTCTGATATGGACTCCAGAAGAAACAGAAAATTGAGAAAGACTTCTAACAAGAAAAAGATTAAAGTTATTTTGATGATTCATTCAAAGAAGAACTCAAGCCAACTAAGATTTATCCCAGGAGTACTAGATTTGTTTAAAATTAACATAATAAACCATATTAACAGAATAAAATTTTTAAAATGTGATTTATATAGATACAGGAAAAAATCTGACAAAATATAACATCCTTTGATGTCAAAAAGACTCAAATTAGTAATAGAAAGGAACTTCTTCCACCTAACAAAGATACAAAAGACAGAGAGAGAGAAAGAAAGAAATAACACTTAAAAGGCTGAAAGCTATACACACAATATCAGGAATGAGACAATAATGCCTATACTAGCCACTTCTATTCAACATTGCAGTAGAGATTCTGGACAGGGTAATTAGGCAAAAATAAACAAAAAATAAAGACAACCTTATTGGAAAGGAAGAAAACTATACCTATTTGCAGTTGATAGGATTTATAAATAGATAACCCCAAAGAATCAACAAAAACACTAATACATTAGAGCAAATAAACAATTTCAGTAAGGTTGAGGGGTAAAGATTAATATACAAATATCTATATATTTCTATATAATAGCAATGAATAATTGAAAAATAACTTTAACATTTATAACAGCATCAAAAAATGATTTAATGAAAGTAGTAGAAGACATATACATTGAAAACTACAAACCATTGTTGAAAAGGATAAGACCAAATAAATGGGAAGATATCTCATGTTCATAAATGCAAAGATTAATATTGTAGTGATGGCAGCATTTCACAAATTGATCTATAGGATCAATATGATCTCTTTCAAAATTACAACTGCCTTTATATATGAACTAATCCTAAAAATTTGTGTGAAATTTCAAGGGAACAAGAATAGTCATAGTAATCTTTTTAAAAAGGAAAACAAAGATGAATGACTCATACTCTTCATACTGTAGCTACTATAAAACTATAGCAGTCAAGATAATGTGGGATTTGCATCAAAGTAGATTTATAAATCAGAGGATTAGAATTGAGAATCTGGAAATAAATCCATCTATGGTCAAGGATTTTTGACAAGGATTCTAAGACCATGTGTATTTGTTTCCCACTGCTGCTGTACAAGTTACCATAAACGGGGTAATTTAAAAGTAACATTATTTTTTCACAGTTTGAGATGCCAGAAATCAAATAAAAAAAAAAATCAAGGTATTGGTAGGGTCTCACTTCCTCTGGATGCTCTAAGGTGAAATATATTTCTTTGAATCTTCCCATTTCTAGTGGTTCTTGTTTTTATTGGCTTATAGCCATACCATTCCAACTTCTGCCATCATCTTCACATTGCCTCCTTTTTTGTGTGTCTGTCTTCTCTTCTTCTGGTTCCCATAAAGACACTTGTCACTGAATAATCCTACAGGATAATTTCATCTCACGATCCTTACTTGAATAGCATATGCAAAGATCCTTTTCCCAAATAGGATCATATTCACAGGGTCTGGGGATTAGGACATGGATCTAACTTTTTGGGGGTCACAATTCAACCTACTACATCATTCAATGGGGGGAAGAATGGTCTTTTCAACAAATGGTTCTGGGACAACTGCATGTAAAAGAACTAATCTGGCCCCCTACCTCAAACCAAATATAAATTACTAAGTCAAAATAGATTAAAGCTCTAAGTTTAAGAGCTAAAACTATAAACGCCAGAAGGAAACACAAGCATACATCTTTACAATGTCAAACGATTTCTTAGATATGATGTCAAAAGCAACCAAAGAAAAAAAAACAAATTGGACTTCTTCAAAGCTAAAAACGTTTGTGTCAAAAGATTCTATCAAAGGAAAAGACAACACAGAGAACGGGGTATATTTACAAATTCCGTATCTGACAAGGGACTAGTATCTACCATACATAATGAACATTTATAATCCACCTTCAAAAAGACAAATAACCCAATTTTAAAATGGGCCAAGTATCTGAATAGACATTTCTCCAAGCAGATGCACGGATGGCCAAAAGCACATCAACAGATGGTCATCATCACCAGTCATTAGGCAAGTGCAAATCAAAACCACGATGAAACACCACTTAACATGCTCTAAGATGGCTGTAATGTTTTTAAAATTAAAAGCAAGCATTGGCATGATTGTCAAAAAACTGGAACCTTCACACATTGCTGATGGTACAGAAAATCATGCAGTCACCTTGTAAAATGGTTTGCCAGTTTCTCAAAAAATTAAATAGAGAATTGTCATATAACCTATCAATTCTACTCCTAGATATATATTAGGAGAATTAAAAGCATATGCTCACACAAAAAACCTTCTCATGAATGTTTATAAAAGCATTGTACCTCATAGTTAAAAAGTGAATACAACCTAAGTATCTGTCACTGATGAAGAGATCAAGAAATGTATTGGTATCCATTGTGTGAATAACATTCCACAAAATGGAATATTACCTGGCCATAGGAAATGAAGTACTGATTCATGCTACAATATGAGTGAACTTTAAAAATATCATGGCTGGTTTTTTCTTTGAAGATGGCAGCAGAGGAGGGAGACCTCAGGTTCACCTCATCTGATGAATATAACTAGATAACCACCAACTCATCCTAAATACCCCAGAAATCAATCTGAAGACCAGCAGAAGAAACTACACAACCAAAGTAGAGAAAAGGCTACAAAGATGATAGAAGTGTGGAGTCATGTCTTAAAAGAGAAATGGATGGTGTCCACTATGGTAAGGAGGGAGCCACAGTGACAAAGAAGGGTGAGAGACAGACTAGGACACATGAAGATGAATTTTTGTAACAATTGGCTTGGAAAGAGAGAACTCAAGTTTTTTGATTTCTTGCAACCAGCAGGGCTTCACACCTTGAGTTTTAAAGGTCCAGCATGCTTGGCTCTGGGAGAGCTCAAAGGATATTAGGGCTGCTTTTGGAGAAATCAGGGCTAATAGCCCCACAGACATACAATGTGGAAACAGCAATCCTAAGAGCATCTAGGGCACACAGTGGAAAGGTTTTTTGCTCAACTCAGAATACATACCAGAGAGGCAGCATTCATGGAGAGACCTCTCTGAGTACAAAGGAACTGATAGAGCCATTTCCTTTCCCCATCCCTTTGCATAAACAAATGGCCATCTGCATGAACCAGTACAGCACTCATATACTCCCTACCTAACTTGTCTACATTAAGCCCCCATCCTAACCTACTCTGGAAGAACTGCCCTTTCCATCATGCTTGCCTCAGTCCCAGTACAGTGGGACCCTCCCCCAGAAGACCAGACCAAACTCTCCTCTGACTCTGGAGTTTTGCAGTCTCAGTTCTGGTGGTGGCAGTAACAGGTGTCATTTCACAAGCAGACCAGAACACATCTCGCTCAAACTCACCACATTCAAGTCAGGGACCAAACATTGTCCACAACAGACAAACAGAGCCTCTGCTCTGGTCTGAAGGATAAAGTAGCTAGGACACAACAGCAGAGCACATGCAGCACACATTAGAGATACTCCTGGAAGTGCTAGGCTCTTGGGAAAGGGGAACACTACCTTGCAGGGCACTATAGAAAATCTTCATAAGGCCATTATATTCAAGAACAGGAGACACAGCTGACTTCCATAACACATAGAAACAGACACGGAGACTTAGACAAAAGAAGAAGACCGAGGAATTTGTCCCAAATGAAAGAAATGCACAAGGCCATGATCAGAAATCTTAGCTAAACAGATATAAGTAACATGCCTGATGGAAAATTTAAAGCAATGATTATAAGGATACTCACTGGATTTGAAAATATAACAGAGATATCAGTGAGACCATTAATACAGAGATAAAGAATAACATGGCAGAGATACAGATTTCAAATGAAGTAAGAAACATGCTTGATGGAATGAACAGTAGGCTGGAAAAAGCAAAGGAATAAATTGATGACCTAGAAGAGGGAGTAATAAAGTAATCAAGCTGAACAAAAAAAGAAAAAGAACTATATGAAATGAGACTAGACTTCGGGAACTCTGTGACTCTATCAAATGTAATAATATTCACATTTATAGGAGTCCCAGGAGAAAAAGAGAGAAAAGGGAGCAGAGAATTTATCTGAAGAAATAATAGCTGAAAACTTCCCTGATCCAGGGAAGGAAACAGATATCCAGATCCAGGAGGCACAGAGAACCTCCAACAACAACAAAAATAATCAAAAAAAAGCAGATCCGCATCAATACATACTGTAAATGGCAAAATATAATGATAAAGAAAAATATTAAAAGCAGCAAGACAAAAGAAGACTGTTACATTCAAAGGAAGCCCCATAGGGCTATCAGCAAATTTTTCACCAGAAGCTTTCCAAAACAGAAAAGAGTAGGATGATATATTCAAAATGATATGGAAAAACCTGCAGCCAAGATTATTCTAGCCAGAAAGGCTATCATTCAAAATAAAAGGAGAGATAAGAGTTTCCCAGACAACCAAAAACTAAAGCAGTTCATGTTCACTAAGTCAGCACTGTAAGAAATATTAAGAGGTATTCTTTGAGTGGAAAATAAAGACCAAAACTGACAGTATGAATGTAGAAACACAAAAAACAGTAAAAATGGATATTTCTGTAAAAAACAAGTCAAGGAACTTACAAAAATAAAAGGATCTAAAATATGACACCATATACCTAAAACATGGGGAGGGAATAAAGAATGGGTTCAAACTTAAAAAATCGTCAACTGCATCAGACTGCTATATGCAGAAAATGTTATATATAAACCTAATGATAACCATAAATCAAAAGCCACTAATAAATATGCAAAGGATAAAGAGAAAGAAATCCAAATATATCACTAATGAAAACTATGAGGAAAAGGATCAGAGAAAATCTTCAGAAAACAATAAAATTCAAATACATACCAATCATTACTTTAAATGTAAATGGACTAAATGCTCCAATCAAGACATAGGTTGACAAAGACAAAATAACCCCCAAATCCAAAATCAAAACCAAACAAAATCAAAAGACTCATCTATATGCTGCCTATAAGAGACTTATTTTAGACCTAAAGACATCTGCAGATTTAAAGTGAGGGGATGGAGAAACATTTATCATGAAAATAAATTTAAGTATTGCTTTGTTATATAAGACAAAACAAAGAATGACACTATATTATAATAAAGGATACAATCCAACAAGATACCATAATTGCAAATATTTATGCACCAAAATAAATAATATAATAAATAATAATAATAAATAATAATAACATAATAATAGTAGGGGATTTTAAAACCCTACATCAATGGACAAATCATGTAAACAGAAAATAAATAAGGAAACAATGGCGTTATTTTTTTTTAAAAGATTTTATTTACTTATTCATGAGAGACACAGAGAGGCAGAGACAGAGGCAGAGGAAGAAACAGTCTGATGCAAGACTCAATCCCAGGACCCCAGGATCATGACCTCAGCCAATGACAGATGCTCAACCACTGAGCCACCTAGGCACCCTGCAAACAATGGCTGTAAATGACACACTGAACCAGATGGATTTAACATATTCAGAATATTCCATTCTAAGATAGCAGAATACACAGTCTTTTCAACTGTATATGGAACATTCTCCAGAATAGATCATATGTTGGGTCACAAAACAAGCCTCAACAAATTTAAGATCAAAGTTAAACTATGTATCCTTTCTGACATGATGCTATGAAACTAGAAGTCAACCAGAAGAAATAATTTGGAAAGAGTACAAACATATGGATATTAAATAACACACTACTAAACAACAAATGTGTCAACTAGGAAATCAAAGAAGAAATTAAAAAGTACATGAAAAATGAAAATGAAAATAATAATTCAAAACTTTTGGGACATGGCAAAAGAGGTTCTGAGAAGGAAGTATATAACAATTTAGGCCTACCTCAAGAAGCAAGAAAAATCTCAAATCAACAACCTAACCTTTCACTTAAAGGAGCTAGAAAAAAACAACAAACAAAACCTAAAGCCAACAGAAGGAAGGAAATAAAGATTAGAACAGAAATAATTATATAGAAACTACAAAAATAAAATTGGTGAAACAACTGCTCCTTTGAAAAATAAAATCCATCAACTTCTTGCCAGACTTACCAAGAAAAAAAAGAAAAACCTCAAAAATCACAAGTGAGGAGAAATAACCAACATCACAGAAATACAAACAACAGAATATTATGAAAAACTATATGCCAACAAATTGGACACCTGGAAGAAATGGATAAATTCCGAAAAACATATAAACTACCAACCGAAACAGGAAAAAATAGAAAACATGAACAGATTGACAACAAGCAAAGACACTGAATCAGTAACCAGCAAAAACACTGAATCAGTAAGCAAAAAACTCCCAACAAACAAAAGTCCAGGACCAGATGGCTTCACAGGTGATTTCTACCTGTGAAGAAGTGTTAATACTGATTCTTCTCAAACTAATTCCAAAAAATAAAAATAGAAGGAAAACTTCCAGATTCATTCTATGGAGCCAACATTACCCTGATACCAAAACCAGAAAAAGACACCACATAAAAAAAGAGAACTACAGGCTAATATCTCTAATGAACATAGATGAAAAAAATCTTCAACAAAACACTGGCAAACCAAGTCCAACAATACGTTAAAAAAATTGTTCATCAAATCAAGGGGGATTTATTCCTGGTTTGCAAGAGTGGTTCAATATTAACAAATCAATGTGATATATCACATCAGTAAGAGCAAGGATAAGAATCCTATGATCATTTCAACAGATACAGAAAGAGCATTTGACAAAGCACAACATCTGTTCATGATAAAAACCTTCAACAAAGTAGGTTTAAAAGGAACATACCTCAACACAATAAAGGCCATATATGAAAAATCTACAGCTAATATTATCCTCAATGGGGGAAAACTGTTCCACTAAGGTCAGAAACAAGGGTGTCCATTCTCACTACTTTTATTCAACATAGTACTGGAAGTCCTAGCTACAGCAATCAGACAACAAAAAGAAATAAAAAGGCATCTAAATTGGTAAGGAAGAAGTAAAACTTTTACTACGTGTAGATGATATGAAACTATATATGGAAAACTTGAAAGACTCCAAAAAACTGCTAGAACTGATAAACAATTTAAGTCACAGGATAGAAAATTAATATTTAGAAATGTATTGCATTTCTATGCATTAATAATGAAGCAAGAGAAAGAGAAATTAAGACAACAATCCCACTTACAATTGTACCCAAAATAATAAGATATCCAGGAATGAACTTAATTAAAGAGGTGAAAGACCTGCATTCTGAAAACTATACAACACTGATGAAAGAAACTGAAGATGACACAAAGAAATGGAAAGGCTTTCCATGCTCATGGATTAGAAGAATATTGTTAAAATGTCGATTCTAAAAACAATTAAAAATAAATAATAAATAAATAAATAAATAAATAAAATAAAATAAAATGTCGATTCTACCCAATGCAATGTACACATTTAAGGCACTCTCCAAAAAATACTAACAACACTTTTCACAGAACTAGAAAAAACAATCCTAAAATTTGTAGGCAATCCAAAAGACCCTGAATAGCCAAAGCAATCTTTTTTTTTTTTTAATTTATTTATTCATGAGAGACACACAGAGAGAGAGGCAGAGACACAGGCAGAGGGAGAAGCAGGCTCCATGCAGGGAGCCCGACATGGGACTCGATCCTGAGACTCCAGGACCACAGCCTGGGCTGAAGGCGGTGCTAAGCCGCTGAGCCACCCGGGCTGCCCAGCCAAAGCAATCTTGAAAAAGAAAGCAAAGCTAGAGGCAGCACAATTCTGGACTTCAAGTTATATTACAAAGCTGTAGTAATCAAAAACAGTATGATACTGGCACAAAAACAGACACAGAGATCCATAGGACACAACAGAAATTCCAGAAGTAACCCATAATTATATGGTAAATTAATCTTTGACAAAACCAGGAAAGAATATTCAATGACAAAAAGACAGTCTCTTCAACAAATAGTATTGGGAAAATTGAACAGCAACATGTAACAAATAAAACTGGACTACTTTCTTATACCATACACAAAATTAAATTCAAAATAGATTAAGGTCCTAAATGTGAGACACGAAACCACAAAAATCCTAGAAGGAAGCACAGGTAGTAATTTCTGACATTAGCCATAGCAATTGTTTTCTAGACAGATCCTCTGAGGCAAGGGAAACAAAAGCAAAACTAAAATATTGGGACTATATTAAAATAAAAAGCTCTGCACAGCAAAAGAAATAACCAAAAAATCTTAAAAGACAACCTATGGAATGGGAGAAGATATTTGCAAATGTAATATCTGGTAAAGGGTTAGTATCCAAAATATATAATGAAATTATAAAATTCAACACCCAAAAACAAATAATCCAATTAAAAATGGGCAAAAGACATAAAAAACATTTCTTTAAAGAAAACATCCAGATGGCCAACAGACACATAAAAAGATGCCTAACTTTTATCAGGAAAATGCAAATCAAAACTACAATGGGATAGCATCACCTCATACCTGTCAGGATGGCTAAAATTAACAACACAAGAAACAACAGATGTTGGCAATTATATGGAGAAAAAAGAACCCTCTTGCACTGTTGGTGGGAATGCAAACTGCTACAGCCACAGTGGAAAACAGTGTGGAGGTTCCTCAAAAAGTTAAAAATAGAACTACCTTATGATTCAGCAATTACACTACCGGATATTTACCCAAAGAATACAAGAACACTAATTCAAGGGGATACATGCACCCCTATAGCAGCATTATTTACATTAGCCAGATACGGAAGCAGTGCAAGTGTCCATCAACTGATGAATAGATAAAAAGGAGGTGGTATATATAAATATATATATTTATTTTAAATATATATATATATATACACACACACACACACACACAATGGAATATTATTCAACCATAAAAATAATGAAATCTTGCCATTTGCAAAGACATGGATGGAGCTAGAGTATAACGCTAAGTGAAATAAGTCAAAGACAAACCTCATATGGACTTCACTTATATGTGGAATTTGAGAAACAAAACAAACAAGCAACGGGAAAAAGAGAGAGAGAGAGAGAGAGAGAACCAAGAAACGGATTCTTAAATATAGAGAACAGACTGATGGTTACCAGAGGGGAGGTGGGTAGGGGATATGGGTGAAATAGATGATGGGAATTAAGGAATGCGCTTGTCATGATGAGCACCCAGTGATTAAAATAAAAAACACAAAAAGATCTTTCCTTCAGTTAAAAACAAACAAACATATATCATGGTTAAATGAAACAAGTAGTTGGTAATGTTCCAAATAGGAAAATCCAAAAATACAGAGGTTACCTGGAGCTGGAAGAAGCAAAATATTAGTGATTCTTAATAGGTATGAGTTTCTTTTTGTGGTGATATATATGTTCTGGAATTAGTGATGCTGGCTGTGCAAACCTAGGAATTTACTAAGTGAATTGTATACTTTTAACAAGTGAATTTCATGGTATGCACATTTTAGCTCAAAAAAACTGAGTTTTAAAAAATAAATGAAGTATAGCTACCCACAACATGGATGAAAATTAAAAATAATGTTCAGTTAAAATTTTTATAAGTCCTAGAAAAAACTACATATAATAAGTTTCCATTTCGGTAAAATGCAAACATGAGAAATTCTAAAAGGAAAATGAATAACAAAAATAAAATTTAGGAATTTCTTTAGTTGTGGGGGTAGCCCAAAAGTATATGCAGAACTAATTGGGGCACCTGGGTTGCACAGTTAGTTAAGTGGCCAACCCTTGATTTTGGCTCAGGGACTTATGATCAAGCCCCACACTGGGCTCTGTACTCAGCACGAAGTCTGCTTGATACTCTTTCCATCTTGCTCTGCCCCTCCCCCCCTGCACTTTCACACTCTCTCCTGCTAGCATGCACTCTCTAAAATAAATAAAATCTAAAAAAAAAAAAAACAAAAAAAAAACAAAAAAAAAACTAATATTAAAGATTATTTGAATGTGATGGTTAAGTTTGTACATATGCTTTTTACTGAATATATACATTTCAGTATGCTTCAAAATATTATAGAATAAGAACATTTAAGTGATTTGCAACTTTAGATGGCTGGGAAAATGCTAGCATTGCTAGTAAAAACAGTGGTTTTAAAAACAGATGACCTGTCATTTCATGACATGGGTCAGCTTACTTCTTTTTAAGTCAATCTGCATCACCAGCTTCCTCTACTGATTGCTCCTTAGTCACCAATCTGTTGATGCTCAGCCAGCTGAGTCAGGAGCTGGGCTTTTTATAGATTTGGAGCATCAAAAGTGAGTCATCTACTCCCTTCTGTCACAATTCATTTCAAAACTCTTTCACTCCCCATCACCTAAAATTAATCTGCCTTTTATCTAAGTAGATACCATTGTTATGCTGTGTCTAATGTTTAAAATTTAATTCCCTTTAAATGATGATGCCCTCCATTTGTTACATGAAAGCATTTTATTACTTTATGAGAAAGTTATATACTGGTCTAGAGCAACAACATCCTTGCCAAGATTAAGTCAATTTGGACTTTCTAAATTCAGATTATGGTGGTCACCTTGAAAAACGAATTTATTGTAAGAAAGGGTTTTTTTTTTAATGATTATTTTTGGTCTTCTAAAGGGTTTTGTTTTTAATTCTAAAAGATTCTGTTTATATGATTTTATCATAAGAGACATTGGGATCCCTGGGTGGTGCAGCGGTTTAGTGCCTGCCTTTGGCCCAGGGCGTGGTCCTGGAGACCCGGGATCGAGTCCCACGTCGGGCTCCTGGTGCATGGAGCCTGCTTCTCCCTCTGCCTATGTCTCTGCCTCTCTCTCCTCTCTCTCTCTCTCTCTCTCTCTGTGTCACTATCATAAATAAATAAAAATTAAAAAAAAAAAAAAGAGAGAGACATGTCACAGGAAAGGAGGCTGTAATAACTCTTCAGATTATGGGGCGTGATTTAGTTAGGGAAGATGCAAGCTGGTTCAAAAGAGAGGTCAGAAAGGAATGTTCTAATTCCCAGCCTTGGGATCAAGCATCAGGTGGAGAAAATTGCAAAGGACAGGAGATTGGGGCTGTGTGAGCTTGCACTCTTGAGCAAAATAATCATGAAACTGGTGAAAATTACCAAACTAAAAGGATTTAAAAATCTCTGGAAATTGACCTAAGATTAGGTAATTAATTGAAAAGCATTAATTTAAATATATTTATAGAGTATTAGTAAGAACAGTGTTGATTGGTGGCATTTAAGCCAGAAACCACTTCCATCACCCATATCCTACTTCCTACTCATTTTTCCAAAAGATTTATCTGTTAGGGCCAAGAAGAGGCTGGCTCACTTGTTCCTTCTTCTGCCCCTCTCCCAATTAGAAGGCAATGGTTTTACTCTGGAAGAGTACCCTCAAAGCCAACCCTAAAGTCTAAGTTTCATAAGCTGTATTCCAGGAGGGTACAGTCAAGAAGATAAAGTCTCCCAATCCTACTCTACTTCACTTGCAGGTAAAGGCTCTATCCTGGTCAGACTCAGAATACCAGAACAAAGAGACTTAGGGCTTCTATTGCCTCTGCCTCACCTCCCAACCACAGCATCGGCTCATAGGACAGAGATTCTATGTCAGTTAGGTAAACTCAAAAGAAATGGGGACTACCATTGTCCCAACTTCCCTCTTAGGACAAAAAAAAAAATCACTCTGGGGGAAACAGACCCTATTCTACTCCCCTTCTACAGCCACTGTGCACAGAACTTCTGCTTGGGGAGGAGAGGAGCAAGACTTGAGGACTGGTAACTCTAAAGCACTAAGGGGGATAACTTAATTTGGAACAGAGAGTATAGGAGCTCCTTCATACAAGCTTACTCTGTCCAATAGAGGTCATAGCAATATACAATTAAAGAAGCAATTAGATACTGGTAGCATCAAACAAACAGCAGACCCACCAGAAACTTGACAAAGAAGGACATAAGGGGGAAAAAGGCATCGTTCATCCCTAGTAGTCTGGAAGGCTGTACATATAAACTAGGGTACATCCACTTTGAAGCAACTGAACTGTTAATCCCTGGCTAAAAGCACTGCAGATTTGAAATATCCCTAAAATGGGTAGAAGTCTTACTGGCTCAAGAGGCTTAATCACAATCCTTAATCAGTCACAGAATGAAGACTAACCTATGCTGACCCAGGAGCAACTTCTTGGATTCCAAGCTTAAAAATTGAGAATAAAAGTCTAAGCACTGACATAAGAGGTTGCACACTTGAGAAATGGACTTCATAGAATTAATCCAAGCAATGTGCTAAACAAATAGAACCAAGCAAGAATAACAAGTCCCAGGGTGAAAATCAGAAATTATAGGCATTGTATAAAATGTCTACTTATGAAAAAAAAAAAAAAGACATGTAAAAAACAGAAGGTGTGAGCTACACATAAGGCAATCGGTAATAGTCTTGAGGAATCCCATATATTGGGTTTAGAAAAAGATTTCAAATGAGCTACTATAAGTATGTACAAAAAACTAATGGAAATCATTCCTTAAGAAAAAAAAAGTAAAATTCAAATGCAGAATAATAAACATATAGAAATTACCAAAAAAGGACATTCTAGAGTTGAAATGTACAATAACTGAAGTGAAACATTTATTTGCTAATGTGGACTCAGAAGTAGGTTTGACCTGGCAGAAAAAAAGAATCTGCAAACTGGAAGGGGGAAAAGAATCTAGAGATTATCCAATGTGGTGAAAGAAAAATGTAGTAAGAAAAGATGAACACAGGTTCAAAAAACTTTGAGACATCATTAAGATCACCAACATCTGTATAAAATGAGTGTAACAGAAAGGTGTTACACAGAAAGAAAGCATCAATGAAAACTCTCCAAATATAATAAACATTAATCTACACATCACAAAAAAAAAAATCAACTTGCTCCAGTAGAGTATATACAAAGTGATCCACATCTAGACAAATAATCCAAATATTGATATCCAAAGACAACAAGATCTTGAAAGATAAAATAGACTCACCACATATAGTGGAACTACATTTAATTTATAAGTTCAAAGAGTAAAAAGTTGCTCATTTTAGAAAATAATGCCTCTCAATGGATCGTAAGAGTAGGGATTGTTAACACACTTTACACCTTTAGTGTTTTTAAGAGAAACAGACTCAGTAATTCAAATTTTTTTCTCAAAGTAAGAAACAAGGCTTGAAGATTTTTACCAAAAAAAAAGGTTTCAACCAAACTCAAGGAACATGCTGAGCCAACTCCAAATACAACTCTTCCAGGGAGATGAAATAGAGCCATTCCCTTAATCACTTTATGAAACTTGTATAACATTAATACCTTTTCCACTTGAAAATATCCCTTATTTCTCTTGAGTTTAAAGAGGCTTTAGAGATGTTTCAAGTCATCCAAGATGGAAATTCCTCACCATTGGTCATCTATTTTTATCAACAGAAACTGAGACAGAGAGATCTCAGTCCACATAGCTATAGTGACAAAGTTAGGATTTGAGGTCTAATTATCTGGTTCCAGAATTCATGTTCACATTCCTTGCTAAGTCCTTAGAATCTACTCTGTCAGGCTGGATGCTAACTGGCAGGTTAAACCACTGATGTGGAATTCACATTTGAGTAAGCTAGACTATCCTAATCAATAGTGAGATATCTTGAATATACAGATTCACAAAAATAAAAACCTGTTTTGGTTTTCTAGTATTTTGTATTAACTTCACATATGAAATTATGGACTTTGCACATATATTTTTAAGACTTTTTTTAAAAAGTGTTAAGAATTGCTATGATAGAATAAAACTGCCTTAAGAATTATAACTGCGTATTTTTACTAGTTCTATGTAATGTAAAAGCATTTATAATAATTCTTTTCCCTACCATATTCATACTGAGAAAAGATTCTGAAAGGAATCTGAAATATTTTAATGTTGTCTTCAAAACTATCTTTAAGCTAAAATGAACAGCTTATAATTGTCAAAATGCACTATAAATATAGCTTTAAACTAATTTTAGAATGATGTTGGTTACCTACTGAACAAATAATACTCAAATTAAAGGTTTTCCTATTTAAAGAAGAGTGATGTTGGCTCCCTTGATACTACTGCAAGTTCTTGTTGAAGCCATTAACTCTTAGGGCATTTGAAAAGCTTTCATTTTCTTCTTTGCTATGCCTCCACAAACTTGTTACTAACTAGGAAGAGAGAGTCTTCTTAGGTACTCTTCACTGTAGAAATGACCCTAGTGACCAAAGCTGGCATTTCACCAACTATCTGCAAAGTAACTTAAGTTTCCAGGATCTTTGGTCATTTTTACTGTTCTGGCTCAGTGAATTCTGTTTATATGATTCCTACAAGTTCATGGCCCCATAATGTCTTCAGATGTCCTATTATCTTTAAATAGATAAGACATACAAAAGACATACATAGGTAGTTTATAAAAAAATAAAATGCCTAAAATACCCAAATTCTTTATTCTACCAGTAATCAAATTGAAAGAATGGCACATCATTTTGTGGGTAATTTGCTAGAATTTTAAATGATAGATATGCTTGTAAGGAGATAGAATAATGTAGAAGTTAGAGTGGAGACTGTAGCCTCAATGCCCTTTGTTTGAATTCTCAACCCACCATTTACCAGCTTTTACTTAAAATCTTGGTTTTAAGTGTCTAAATCTTAGTTTCCTCTTCTTTAAAATGAGCCTTGTAGTTCCACTAAACCATTTTGAGGATGAAACAAATTAGTATTTGTGAACATGCATATAACAGTGTTAATTTGTCTGAGACATATTAATACCTCCATAAATGTTAGCTATCAGTATAAGTAGGAATTTCAATAAATTAGCATGTGCTTCCTAAGAAAGAATTTGCTCCATATGAGCATAAAAAAGACATTAAAAAAGCATAAAAAGTATTCAAGTTTTTCATCTAATAATTTCCCTTCTAGGAAAATTAGGCCAACAAAATAGTCACTAATTCAAACATTTATGTACAATGATTTTTAAAATTAAAGCAAGAGTTTTGATAAATCAGAAATCACTTAAATATCCAACATTTGGAACAAGATAAAAATCAATAAAATTATGGCATTTATAACAGACTTTATTTAAATACTCTTCATTTGTAACATCTACTAGGGCCAAGATACAAAAATAAGGACCTAATTCAACTTCCTACCTTAAATAACTGGAAAACTAGATAAAATAAGTGAAAAATTCATCTTAGATATTGGTAATAGGTCCAGATTGTGATTCCTAAAAAGATGGAAACAAAGGAGATTAAACCCTATCTATGCTCCAGTATACCTAGAAACAATTTCCAGGCTGTAGGTGCAGTGAAGAGGAACTCAAAAGAACCTCATTTTTTGCCTAATGAAGGCCAGTATCAGAAAAGCAGCTCCATATAAGGAAAGCACTACAGACCTGCAGAGGGATTCTCTCAAATCTTTGGCTTAGTACTGATTTATTCATGTGAAAGGAAAGGAAAACTACTATGGAAAAACATTGGCAGAATAATTTCTGAAGCTCACATAAGACTGAGAAATTTTTGGAACCCCACACACCAGAATGGATAGACATCAAAATGCCTGGAGCATTGGGTAGAGCTGTTACAATGTACTGCCTTAGTAATGGGAGTATATTACCACTATATAGAAGACATCTTTATTCCTTCCTAACAAAATGTAATGAGTCCAAATGACTCAACTAATTCCAAGTAACTTAACTGCATACTATAAGCAAAACAAACAAAAAATCTCACAATGTGTAAAGTAAAATAGTTTCAAAATTGAAGTGAAAGAAACTCACTTCAGACCTAAAGACACATGTAGACCAAAAGTGAAAGGAAAATGGAATCAGAGAGTAAGCTGGCATGGCAATACTTAGACAAAATAGACTATAAATCAAAAACTATACCAAGAGGCAAAGAAGGAGACTACATAATGATAAAAGGAACAATCCAAAAAGAGAATATAAATTTTAAATATCTATGCACCAAACACACAGGAGTGCACTGATATACATAAAATGACTACTAACATAAATAAAGGAAGAAATTGATAGGAATAAAATAATAGTATAGGACTTTAACATGACACATCAATAGATAGATTATCCAAACCAAAAACAAAAAAACAAAACCAAACAAACAAACAAAAAAACCTGAAATCAACAAGTGGCTTTGAATGATGCACTGTATCAGATGGACCTAACAGATAATATTCAAAACATTCCATTGAAAAATAACAGAATGCACATTCATTTCAACTGCACATAGAACATTCTCAAGAAGAGATCTCATGTTAGGCCATAAAATAAGTCTCAATGAATTCAAGAAGACTGAAAATTATATCATGTATCTTCACTCACCACAACAGTATGAAACTAGAAATCACAAGAAAAAAATCTGTAAAAAACACAAATACATGTGGGCTAATATGCTACCAAAAAAAAAAAAAAAAAAAGAGCGGGTCAACCATGAAATCAAAGAGAAAAATCAAAACACTACATGCAGACAAATTAAAATGAAAATTCCAGTCCAAAGTCTTTGGAATGCAGCAAATGCTATTCTAAGAGGAAAGATTACAGAAATACAAATTTACCTCAACAAGCAAGAAACAACTAAATAACCTACCTTTACAACTAAAAAAGTTGAAGAACAACAACAAACAAAGCCCCAGGCCAGTACAAGGAAAGAAATAAAGATTAGAATGGGGAAAAAAAAAAAAATCAAACTGAAATAGAAGGAAAAAAAAAAAAAAGCAATGAAATACATCGATGAAACCAAGAGCTGGTTCTGCTGGTTGTTCTGCTGGTTGTCCTCCTTTTTCTTCTCCTTCTTTGATTTATTTATTTATTTGAGGGGGGTAGGGAGAGGGAGAGAAATCCTCAAGCAGACTCCCTGCTGAGAATAATGCCTGACACAGGGCCCCAGGACCCCGAGATCCATAATGAGCCCAAAATCAAGAGTTGGTAGCTTAACCAACTGAAACACTCAGGCACCCTGGGAGCTGGTTCTTTTAAAAGATTAAAAAAAAAAAAAACAAAACAAAAAACCACAATAAACCTTTAGCCAGACTCATCAAAAAAATAAAAGTAAAGACAGACAATATCAGAAAGAGGAAATAACTAACACCACAGAAATGCAAAGCATTATAAGAAAATATTATGAAAAATTAAATGCCAATCAATTGGACAACCCAGAAGAAATGGATGAATTTCTAAAAACATAAGTTTCCAAAACTGAATCAGGAATAAATAGAAAATCGGAACAGACCAATAACCAATAACCAGCAAGGAAACTGAATCAGTAAAAACAACAACAACCACCACCACTCTCCAAAGTCCAGGATAAATGGATTCACAGGTGAATTTTACCAAACATTTAAAGAAGAGTTAATATCTATTCTTCTCAAACTATCCCAAGAACTAGAAGAGGAAGGAAAGCTTCCAAGTTCATTCTATGAGGCTAGCATTACCCTTTACACACAAATAAAATAAAGAAGATAAAGGCACAAACACAAAAAAGGATTATAGGCCAATATCTTGATAAACATAGATGCAAAAATTCTTAGCAAAATATTACCAAGCTATATCCAACAATACTTAAAAAAAAAAATCACTTCCCACAATCAAGTGGGATTTATTCCTGGGATGCAGGGTAATTCAATATTCACAAATCAACATGATATACCACATTAACAAGAGAAGGGATAAAAACGATATCATCCCAGAAATGCAGAAAAACATTTGACAAAATACATACATTCTTGATAAAAACCCTCAACAAAGTAGATTGAGGAAGCATACCTCAACACTATAAAGACATATTTTAAAAAAAATGCTGACAGCCAACACCTTACTCAATGGTGAGAAACTGAGAGCTACTTCCCTAAAACCAGGAACAAGACAAGGATGTTCACTCTCACTACTTCCATTCAACATAGGACTAGAAGTCCTTGCCACAGCAGTAAGACAAATAAAAGGCATCCAAACTGGTAAGGAAAAAGTAAGTTTCACTATTTGTAGATGACATGATCCTATATCGAGAAAACCTGAAAGACCACCAAAAAATTGCTAGAATAAATGAATTCAGTAAAGTCACAGGATATAAAAAACAATGCACTGAATTCTGTTGCATTTCTATGTACTAATAATAAAGTAGCAGAAAGAGAAATCAAGAAAACAATCTCATTTACAATTGTACCAAAAAGAATAAAATACCTAAGAATGAACTCAACAAAGGAGGTAAAAGACCTACACTCTGAAACTATAAAACACTAATGAAAGAAATTGAAGATGACACAAATGGAAAGATATTCTATGCTCACGGATTGGGAGAACAAATATTGTTAAAATGTTCATTCATTTACCCAAAGCAATCTGATTTAATGCAATCCCAATCAAATTACCAACAACATTTTTCATAGAACTAGAACAAACCATTCTAAAATTTGTATGGAAACACAAAAGACCCAAAATAGCCTAAGCAATCTTTTTTTTTTTAGAATAAATTTATTTTTTATTGGTGTTCAATTTACCAACATACAGAATAACACCCAGTGCTCATCCCGTCAAGTGCCCCCCTCAGTGCCCGTCGCCCATTCACCCCCACCCCCCGCCCTCCTCCCCTTCCACCACCCCTAGTTCATTTCCCAGAGTTATGAGTCTTTATGTTCTGTCTCCCTTTCTGATATTTCCCACACATTTCTTCTCCCTTCCCTTATATTCCCTTTCACTATTATTTATATTCCCCAAATGAATGAGAACATATGTTTGTCCTTCTCCGATTGACTTACTTCACTCAGCATAATACCCTCCAGTTCTATCCACGTTAAAGCAAATGGTGGATATTTGTCGTTTCTAATGGCTGAGGAATATTCCATTGTATACATAAACCACATCTTCTTTATCCATTCATCTTTCGTTGGACACCGAGGTTCCTTCCACAGTTTGGCTATTGTTAGCCTAAGCAATCTTGAAAGGGAAGAACACAACTGAAAGTACGACAATCCCAGATTTCAAGATATACTATAAAGCTGCAGTAATCCAAACAGTATGGTACTGACACAAAAATAGATCAATAGAACAAAATATACAGCCCAGAAATAAATCCATAATAATATGGTCAATTAATCTTTGGAAAAAGAGACAAGAATATACAAAATATACAACAGGAAAAAAGGCAGTCTCTTCAACAAATGGTATTGGGAAAAATGGACAACAACATTCAGGAGAATGAAAGTTGACCACTTCCTTACACCATACATAAAAGTAAACTCAAAATGGATTAAGGATTTGAATGTAAGAGCTGAAACCATAAAAATCCTAGATATGTCTCCTGAGGCAAAGGAAACTAAAACAAACTATTGGGACTACATCAAAATAAAAAGCACAGCAAAGGAAATGATCAACAAAGCTGAAAGGCAACTTACTAAATGGGAGAAGATATTTACAAATGACATCTCTGATATATATATATATATATATATATATATATATATATATATATATATATAAAGAACTTATACAACACCACCCCCCAAAAAAATAATAATCTAATTTAAAAATGGGCAGAAGACACGAACAGACATTTCCCCAAAGAAGACATACAGATGGCCAAAGGACACATGAAAAGATGTTTGACATCACTTATCAGGGAAATGCAAATCAAATCACAATGAGATATCAGCTCACATCTATCAGAATGGTTAAAATAAAAAACACAAGCAATAGCAGATGTTAGGGAAGATATGGAGAAAAAGGAATCTTGCACTGTTGGTGGGAATGCACACTGCAGCAGCCACTATGGAAAACAGGATGAAGGTTCCTCAAGAAATTAAAAATAGAATATCCTATGATCTAGTTATTCCACTACTGGGTATTTATCCAAAGAATCCAAAAACACTAATGATATATGCGCCCCCATGTTTATTGCAGCATTATTTACAATAGCCAAAATATGGAAGCAGCCCAAGTGTCTATCAAGAGATGAATGGATAAACAGATGGTATGTATACACATGGAATAATACTCAGCGATAAAAAATGAAAATGAAATCTTGCCATTTGTAACAACATGGATGGATCTAGAGAATATAATGCTAAGTGAAATGAATCAGAGAAAGACAAACATCATATGATTTGATTTCACTCATATGTGGAATTTAAGAAACAATAACAAGGGGGAAAAAAAAACAAAAAAACAGACTCTTAAATATAGACAATTGATGGTTACCAGAGAGAGGTGGGTGGGGTGATGGATGAAATAAGTGAAGGGGATTAAAGTACACTTAATCATGATGAGCACAGAGTAATGTATGGGATACTGAATCACTATATGGTACAACCGAAACTAACATTGTATGTTATACTGGAATTTAAAAAAATTTTAATAAAAATCCAATAATGTAGGAATCCATATTAACAAATTAAAAGAGAAAAAAAACAATCCTATCAGTAGATGCAGAAAGAGTGTACGCATTCAATATGCATTCATGACAAAGAGAATTTATCCACACTGATACCATTATATATTCTCAATGGTATAAAAATTGTTCCTTCTAAAATCAGAGAAGTATACTTAAGTGCATTACTTGTACTCAAGATTCACTGGGCATCTTATGAGTGCCATAAACCAACATAAATATATAAAAGGTAGAAGAAGTAAAACTGGCTTTATTCCAAAACTTTTCAACATGGAAATTTCAAAGGTATCCACAAAGATATTAATGAATAATCTATCAAAGTTGAAAGATAAAAGGCTAATATACAAGTCAATTGTATTTCTATATACCAGTAACAAATGGAAATTAAAAATTTTAAACTATCACTTATAATATTAAAACTTTGTAACATTTAGAGTTGAAAATAATAAAACGTGAAAAATATCTGCACACAGAATAAGATGGTGCTAAATGAAGTCAGAGAAGACCTAAATAAATGGAAAGGTATATCACGGTAATGGATTGGAATACTCTATAAAGATGTTAATTCTCCACAAATTGATATATAGATTCAACAGAATATTACCTAAAATCCCGGCAGGCATTTTTTGTGGAAATTGTTAAGCTGAGTCTAAAATTATATGGAATTATAAGAACCTAGGATAGCCAAAACATTTTCCATGAGACGAATAAAGTTGGAATATCCATACTTTCTAATTTTAAGACTTAGTGCAAATTTACAGCAACACTGTACTGAAAACCCACACATGTCATCAATTTTCAAAGTTCACTATGCAATTCAATGGAGAAATAGTGTTTTCAACAAGGATACTGAAATAAATTGAAATAAATCTATATATATATTTTTAAAAAGCTTTAGTCCTTACCTCACATTAATAAATTGATAATATAGTCATAAGAACTAAAAGTAGAAAACTTCCAGAAAAAAAAAAAAAAAAAGAGAGAAAATATTTGCAACCTAGGATAGAGAAAGATTTGATAGGACACAAAAAGAACAAACCACACATATACACAAACGGTCAAATTCAAGGTTATTAAAATTGAAAACCTTTTTTCTCTAAAAGGCATAATTATAGAAGTGGGGAGCCAAGTCATAGACTAAAAGAAACATTCACAATACTTACAGATAATAAAGAACTTGTATCTAGAGTATGTGAATAACTCCTATAACTTTTGAAAATCCAATAAGCAAAATATTTGAATAGACATTTCATCAAATATTATATGTTAATGGCAAATAGGCACATTATTAGGAGTTGAATTGTGTGATGACTCACCTCCATTCTGTGTTGAAATCCTAACTCCCAATACCTCAGATTGTCCCTGAATTTAGAGATAGGATCTTTAAAGAGATAATTAAGATAAGGTTATTAGGGTCATTTGGGTCCTAATCAAATTTGAGTAGTCTGTGGAGGCCGAGAAAATTAAGGCCATTCCACCTTAAGTTCAGCTAAGCACAAGTACAGCCATTTCAGGCCGCTGTGAATAAGAGCTGAACTTTACCTTATGTCAGTTACAGGAAAAAAAAAAAAACAGCTTAACGCCCTTGAAAGCCCCATCTTAGAATGAAAACAGAGCTCACCACCAGTGGCAGAAAGTCCCACATCAGAATGAAAACAGAGCTTAATGCCCTTGAAAGCCCCATATCAGAATGTAAACAGAATTTGAGAAATTCCTCCACCCCTTCTGGAGGTCCCCTAGACCAGCCCATAAAACTCAGCTGGAACCCACCTCAGGGTCCAAGTCCCTGCTCCGCTGTATCAGGTATACTTGGACCCAAGCTCGAGCTTATTAATAAACCTTCGTGTGTTTGCATCAGTGTTGGCTCCTTGGTGGTTTCTTGGATTTGCAATCTTGGGCACAACATAGTCTTCTTGTAAAAAGAGATTAGGTCACAGAGAGAAGACCATGTGAAGACAGAAAAGAGACATCTATCTGTAAGCCAAGGAGAGAGGCCTCAGAAGAAACCAACCATGTAGATATCTTGGTCTTGCATTTCTAGCCTCCAGAATTTTAAGAAAATAAATTTATGTTGTTTAAGCCACCCAGGTGGTGGTACCTTATGGCAGCCTTAGCAAACAAAATACACACATGAATATGTTATCATTGGTTATATGAAAAAATACAAATTAAAACATCCTAGAATGGCCAAATTAAAATACACTGTTAATATCAAATGCTAGCACAGATATGGGGCAACAGGAATTTTCATACGTTGCTGAGAATGAAAAATGTTAGTCACTTTGGAGAACAGTTTGTTTTAAAGTTTTGAGCTTTTTTTTTTTTTTTTTTAACGTTAATTATATGCTCACCATAAACCCCAGCAACTCTATTCTCAGATATTTATGTAAGGGAAATAAAAACACATGTTCAATGGAAAAGTCATTTTCAACTATTCATAGGAGATTAATTGATAATAACCCTGAAGTGAAAATAACCAAATGTTCAACTGGTGATTAAACAAATTATGCTTTATCTATACAATGGATTACTAATTAGCAATTTAAGAGGAAAACATTACTGACACATCCAACACCATGGATGAATCCTAAACCATTATGTGAAGTTAAAGAACACAGATCAAAGACTATATAGTATACGTTTCCATTTATAGGAAATTCCAGAAAAAGCAACATTATAATGATGGAAAGTAGATCAGTGGTTGCCAGACCACCACCTCACCATGTCTGCTATATGTATATATTTTTATCTCAAGGCTTTTGTTAATTCTTGGCTTCTAGATCTTGGTATTTTCATGTGGTCATCTCAGTATGCTTCCCATATCTCAAGATCAATTTCTCCAGGCAACAATCAGTGCCAGCTAATTATCATGTGTGGTGATGCTAAAGTGTAACCTAAAATTTATGGACACTTCTCTCTTAGGAGGTAGAGATTAATTCCTTCCTCTCCCCTAGAATGTGGCAGATGATGATATAGGCTTTTGAGACTGGGTTTTAAAAGGCATTATGGCTTTCTTCTTGTTGCCTTTGGCTTGGATCTCTTGCCTTGAGGGAAGGAAGCCAGTCACCATATCATGGTAACTCTTAAGCAGCCCTGTGAAGAGGAACTAAAGCTTCCTGTCAGTTGCCAGTGAGAAGAATCTTCTGTCATCAACCATGTGAGTGAGCCATCCTTGCATGGATGCCCCGCGCTCAGTCAAGCCTCAGATTACACGGCTCCATATACTATCCTGACTGCAACACCAAGCCAGTTAAGCTACTACCTCTGAATTCCCAATCTCCAAAAAATATAAGGTAATATAAACATATGTTGCTTTCACATGATAGGTTTGGGGTACTTTGTCATACAGCAATCCTGCCCCTATACAAATCCTAAACTTCCTCATGGAGTGACTATTCTAGGATAGCCAAGCATAAAAATAACCCGAGTATTCTCTCACCAAGTACTCTGAATTTGGACTTTTTACTTCCAAGTGAAGATATAGATAAGAAAGATACTTTAATTGATATGTTTATTTTATCCAGTAAAAAACAACAAACAATAACAACTGAACAGAATAGGATAATAATCTACCTCCTTACATAATGATCTACCTACTACTACCTTTAAAAAAAAATCAGAAATAGGGCAGCCCGGGTGGCTCAGCAGTTTACTGCCTGCCTTCAGCTCAGGGCCTGGTTCTGCAGTCCCCGGATCGAGTCCCACATCCGGCTTCCCGCAGGGAGCCTGCTTCTCCCTCTGACTGAGTCTGCCTCTCTCTGTGTCTCTCATGAATAAATAAATAAAACCTTTTTTTTAAAAAAAAATCAGAAATAATTTTCTTCCATACAAACAGGACTCCAAATGAAGATAAATTCATGTAATAAGGAGTTTCAGAGAAGGCTAGCATTCCTGAGAGTTGGTTTCTAAGATACGTTGCTTTGGGTTTTTAGATTTGCCACTGTTAACAGTGTAAACCTAAGTCAATTAGCCTTTTAAGATCTCTTGTGTACAGTAACTTTTAATCTAATTTTGGCCAAAGATATCTTTGTGAATCTAGACTCTTTCTCCTGATAAATATACTGCTACAGTGAGTTTCACACATTCTCAGTTCTTTCGGAAAGTATTTCTAACCTGGCAACTGTGTCTAGTTAAACCTGAGTAATTCTAGTAGAGTCCCAGTAACTCTCGGTTTTCTGGCATTTTATAAATCTGAAGATTTTTAATTATGTGGTTTACTACAGACTTACTACTTCACTGCATACATTAACTACTGCTTTATAAATGAAGCTGTTTCTTCAGCGATCGTTTTCTGTTCCCAAGGAAGTGGAGACTCTAAACGCTAATTCAAGTGTAGAGAGTTACTCATTCTTATTATAGCTGATTTATATAACCTGCTACAACACACCTATTTGGTATAATTTATGCTTGGTGTTAATAGTAGTAGCTTATACTGGTACTTACTTAGGGATACCAGATTTAAAGGAAATCCTCAGGATTAGCTCACTACCTTGCTTCTATGCATTCAGCTTTCTGTTTAAGTAAACTCTTTTTACTGAAGTCTCTGAAAAGTAAAACTTGGAATAAAAGGACACATTGATCGCAGATCAGGAGCATCATTTTCTCAGACAGACAACCCCATTTTGTCAAGTACAGGGTAGCATATAGACATCACGGCACCATGCACACCAATTCTGATTTTATTGTATTAAACGGATTTGCATTACCCTTCCCAACACTCATAACCAAGTATAATTACAAATAGCCACAAAGATACTTTTATCTACAGGTTAACTTATTTACAGATTAAAAAAATCAGAATAGAATGCAGTTGAAATGAATTTATTAGATGCTTAAGATGGATCAATACTTCTTTTATGAAGAAAAAAAAAGGCAGCACTAAAGCATCACATTTGATTACTGTTTGGGACAAGGCAGCAAGAAATCACCTCAGTAGGCTCTCTTGTCCCTTACAGGTTGGGTCCAGGACAGAATATTCCTCAGAATCCATAATTTGCTCTCAAAAGAAAACAGAAATAATGCTTGCCTACTTACTAAATGTTTATACTAGTTTAAGAGATGCATTTCCATGGAGTTATCCTGGTTGAAGCCTTCCTCATTGGTTGCCAAAGTAGATTTTTCATAATTTCACCTTCAAAACACATAATGATGAGGAGAATGGGGGGATTTTTAAATAGCTCCCCACTACAGAAAGAAGGGCAAAATAAACCCTTTCATACAATCCTTATTGTTTAAAGATTCGGGTTTTTAAAGCTTTTATTCCAAAGAAAGATAGATACCTTTTTCTCTTTTGCATTAGAACACAAAACAAAAGAGAAATTGTTACACAGACAACAGGCAAAGGCTACTCAAATGGGAAGAGTGTTAAGTAACCGAAGGCCATGTCCAACCCTCTCTGTGACCACAATTCCATGTTCTCCTCTTTAGGTGGAAAAAGAAAGAAAAGATAAATCCAGCTAATGTGATTCAAGTTAAAAAAAATAACAGTCTAAAGCAATTTAAAAGATTCCTTAGCAATTTATGATAATGTACAATCATATTCTTTTCTTCTAAAAGACTTTTGCCTACGATTGTCGTCATTTCTTGTTAAGGTGAAATATCACTCATCTTGAAACAGATGTGAAATTATCCTTATTAGATACTTTTCCTTGACGTTGGTATTTTAACACTGTGATTAAACCAGATGGAAGACAACTTTTTCCCCCCTCTCTTGAAAAAAGGGAGGAGGAAAATAAAACACACATGCATAACCAGGTACTTTCAGATTCTAGTTGCCTGCCATAACAACTTGAGTCAGCTTCCATCATTAAAACATCTTTTGATCACCCTTATGGATTTTTTGTGTGTAACAAGTAAAAGATTATTTCACTTATTTTCTATTGAGAAAATTCTTCTTCTTGAAAACAGCTCATTGTCTGTTTTATTAAACAAAAGCAGACGAGTACTATAAACTCCCCCTCAAAACTATAAACCACAAAGGCTCCCCAAAGAAAGCTTTGAAGTATTATATTGCACTTTCAGACTTCTAATGATACTTTTAAGGGGTATTTTGTTTCCATGAAAATTAAATACTTCTGGTAATTTTACAATGTGAGAATTAACCATATATTTTTCTCTCTTTCAATAGGCCGATTCAAAAACTGTTTACGGTAACACCACCAAAACATATTGCAGTAAAAGGCCTTCCTTCTGGCCTCTTTCGTCTATTGTTTAATCTGTAGGTCTGAACACATCTGGAAAACAGTGAAGTCAGTGGGAAGTGTGAGAAGCCGATATCAAAGTAAGTTGCTTCCTAGCAACAGCACTCAGGAAAAATAGGCTTCATTTGTCAAGTGGCCCCAAAGCAGGAAATCAGGGGGCCGTGGGGAATGAAAATGGCATATACGAGGTGCAAAACATAAGTTAACATTTACCTTCCCAAAGTATAATATTTAATATCCTCTATAAACAGGACACTCAAACTGTAACAAAGTTAAAAGAGCCTTATGGCTTGGTATAGGAAGCTTCTCATACTTCTGTGATCAAGGACCAACTTGTGTGTGTGACCAATTCATCACAGATTGTTACTTTTGCAAAATATTGTAAAAAGTATTTAGAAAAGTGAAATTTAAAAAGGCATTACAAAATATAAAACCAAATTTTAAATAAGAGCCAGCCAAAAAAAAAAAAAAATCTATCAGATTAATTCCTTAAATGCTTCTAGACACTTACCTTCAATTTCTATCTGGACCCCCTCACCAACCAGACACAGTGCCTAGACAGCAGAAGAAAATGGGCCGCCAGACCACCAGGCAGCCAATAGCTCCGGTTTAGCACTGAGCTTCTCAAAGTTACTGAGCATGAGATCACTTAGAGTTTGTTAAATGCAGACATCCTGAGCACCACCCTCAGAGAGTCAGATTCAACAAATCTGGGCTAGGAGTGGATACTTTGCATTTCTAACAAGCTCACAGGTATTGCCAATGCAGGAGTAGAATGCTGTAGAAGACTTGGTGTGCTATATAGCACCTTTTTCTAATGCCTTCACTGTGGACATCCCATTATACCTAACCATTAAAATCTTGAGAGCTTGGTAATGGTAAGATTACTCAAGAGAAGAAGCAGGAAACTAGGCATCATTTTCAACAAATTGCTAAATGCCATAGCTGAAATCACAAAATTCCTCAAGATCTACCTTGTTCCCTCATTTTTGACAGTTTGTCCTTATTGTACACTCTCCTTATCAATATGGAAATTATGCGTCAGTCACAAGGAATTATGGGTAGATGGACTCTGGCAGTGCCAGAGGCATGTTCTCCTGCCCTCCCACTTTCATTCCCTCACCTCCCTCACCCCAACTCCTCTTCCTTCCTCTTATTTATTCTTTCAACAAATGTTTCTGGGCTAACTGATAGGGTTTTTATATGAGATTTAAATGAGATAATGTATTTAAAGGACTTAGAATGGAATGTACCACATGTCAAGCACTTGAGGATCATGGCAATGTTAACAAGGATAATGGCAAGGAGAATGAGGTTATATGCCCATTAGGGTGTTTAGCACTTTGTTTTGTAACTATTGAGTATCAAGTCACCTCAGTTAGACTGAAGTTCATTGTCAGAATTGTGCTTTCCATATCAACATTTCCATTTCCTACTGAGGTCTCTAGGACACGGTAAGGTCTTAATAAACATTTGCTGATAGAATGGTTAGAACCTGAAGGGGTCACAACACATAACTACTTAATCCTATTCTTTTTTTTTTTTAAATCCTATTCTTTTTCAACTATGCCATATAGTATCTTAAAAAATTTCCCCCTTTCCAGCCTATCATGGGGTATAAAAACACAAGAAAAAACTTCCTTTCTGATGTTTTAAATTATCCTTGGGAAAGGCAATTAATTTATTTGTTAGTGAACTTGTCACATTATTTCAGACTTCTTAGGAACGGCTAAGCATTCATCATTCGTGTAAATGGGAGGGGGCTGTGGCAGCTGTGTATCACTCAGATTCCCTCTCAAGAGTGAACTTGCCCTTCAGGATTTCCAGATTGTCTCAGCTTTCAACTCAAGGCCAAGACCCTCTCAGACAGCTTTCTTTCTGTGACTGAGTATAACAGGAGAGTAGAACTTAGCTATTTCTACCCAGTTCAGGATTCCTTTAGTGAGCGATGCCTTGTGAAGGCTTTCCCTGCCCAATTCTGCATCTCTCACTGTTCGCTTTTCCATTTGTTCCTTACTCCCAGTATATTTCCAGCTTCATCTGGGTGTCTTTTTATTTTTATTTTTTGAGTGTCTTTTTCTAATGGCATAGGAGAATGAAAATGCAAAACCATGCTTTTGACTTTCTAAATGGGAAATCAAGCATTGAATCAGATTGGGGTCTAGCTGAGAAAAAAAGCTTGAATAAGATATAAGTGAGACCTACAGAGCACTTCCCCTATTTATCTCAGATTAGGCAGAGAGATGGGTAATTGTGTCTCCTACCTGCTGACATATTTCATTCCTTACTCCTCAATGTGTTTCTATCACTACCACCATTTGGACTTCATTATTTCTGTCTTCCTTCTTCTCCATTGTGTATGTTCTTGGTGCCTTCAGACTACATGACCAATATTCACAAGTCATTCTTCATCTTGTTTGTATTCAGAGAGGCAGCATAGCCTCTGTGGGTGAGTGAAAACAATTTTAGGTCCCTTCTCAACTATTTAACAGCTGACAACAGGAAGATGTAGTCAAATTTTCTTTCTTTTTTACACAAAAGATGTAGCTATATCAACATAGGAAAAGATAAATTTATTTGAACACCTAGTAATAAATTATAAAAAACAAAGTTTGTATTAAATCAGTGGTTCTTAGTCTCTTTTGGAGTTTCAAGACCTTTGAATATAACACAAAAAGCCACAAATTCAATCCCTAGATTAAAAAATACTACTATTATTAGAAAGAAGAGCTTAAGGTATTTGTTCAATTATCATCCTTTTGTTTTAGTCAGTGTTTTACTAATAATAATTGTGAGTACATACAAGGATCACATGTTGCTACATGAATGAATGTTTTTCACTCACCATCATTACTTTTACTTAATTTCTCTTCTACAAATAAAAAAAAAATTGAATTCTGCCTCAGGAAGGGAAGCTTCAGCAAAATAAATGTACTAATACATAAAATATACATATATTCAGCATTTGGCTTTTCAAAGCTGGCTTCTTGGCCTAAGCAAGACATTTGCCTACCCAATTTCTTTTTACCTTATAGCAGATAAAAATTTCTAGTACACAGGGCCAGGGGTAAACAAAATTATGCTATTTGAAAGATATGTCAGTGCCTCTGAATTCAGCATATTTTGCTAACAGTGACACTTCTCATTCACAGAAGGGAAAGAGAGAAAAGAAAAAAAAAGATAATGTGCATATTTAAATGCAAGGTATAGAAACAAACAAATTTGGGTTCAGAGGCACTGAATGTCAGAGATTCAGAGGCACTGAAATATCTTTCAAATATAAGAATGTGAATCTCTAAGAAGTGATTCCTACTGTTTGACTTAGCTATTGCTGTAAAGCCAACTTCCTCCCACCCTAGAACCCCCAAAATGGAGTGGCTTAAAACAATAACCATTTATGTAGCTCATGATTCTGAAGGTCAGAAACTTGGGTGGGAGCAACTAGATCCAGGGTTTCAGCTTAACTGTCTAATGTATTTTCAATCAGCTAGGGTGGGAAAGCCAAGGTTTTGCTGCTTGGCTACTTCTCATATGCGGAGCATCAGCCAGGACAACAGGGCTGACACAGCTCTGAAGCACACAGTCTGCCACCTCCAGCAAAGTTAGCACTGTGGGCAAATGGAGGCAGAGTTTCCAAGAGAGAGAAAAAAAGTATGGCATACAAGATCTCTTTGGGACTCCAATTGGAATTGAAAAACTATTATTTCCACTACACTTATTGGCCAAAACAAATCACAAAGCCATATATTAAGAAGATGGTTACAAAAAAAAAAAAAAAGACTACCTTTTGATTGGAGATTTTGAAAAGTCATATTGTAAAGGTTATGGACCAGAGAACAGTGAAAGAAGATGGCTGTTTCTGTAGTCTACACCATTTAATATGATAATCATATTTAAATTACCTCAAGTAACTCTAAATAAAATCTCAAAATCATCCACCACCGTTTTACAGTGTCCCAGATCACCACATCCACCTTTTATATATAAACAGAAACAAATGCCTTTGGGACCCTAGTGAGCACTACCATCCTTGGAAGTACTAACTAGGTCACCATGTCATCCAAGTGCCCTATTACAGTCTGTGTCCTATAAGGTTGAATGTCACCTTGACAGTTTATATGAGTCTCTCATATGCTAGCTATTATGACTTCCTTCCCTGATATCTACTAGGCATTGTCAAGACAGAAACCAAAATTCTGTCCACTGTCTGACATTTGTAGAACCCTGGCTTCATGCTCTTCTACTTGGATCATACCGACATCCATGGGCTCATTCACTGTAATCTACTACATGAATTGATATACCTCTCTGAGCATAGGTTCAAAGATCAGTGCTGCAATTTTGATTTTGAGGGATTCACAGGCCCCTTTGAGAAAGCGGTAAAAGTTAAGACCTTTTAAAAATGTCCATCACACATCATACAGAATTTTGTACATAATTTCAGGAGGTCCATAGACCTCCAAAAACTTATCCATGGACTTTTAGGAGGCGACGGACCCTATTTAGAGACTCTTATTCTAGATTATGGAAATAATTGCTCTTACAACTATGGCATTCAGCAAATCGAATCAGAGGCAGCAGGAGAGCATATGAGAGCAGTCAAAACTACCCTGAAGACACAGTCACTGAGTTCTGACTTCCTGAATGATGAATATTCATCATTAGAGAATGCTAAGGAACAGAGGTAGACTCACTCACTAAGTGTGGATCTCAGTAACAGTTACAGAATCACTACTTGTGATCAGGGCAGTAGAATATTCCTTCAGGTCATACCTTCTCTCAACCAAGGAGATAGAACTTGATGCACTTTGAGCAATGACCATTTTAAGTAAGACACTGATCCTATTATGAGGCTTTCTTGTTGTATTTACAGAAAGAACAAAATGTCAAAGGTTTGCTTCCAAATAATCCAGGGTGATGGTGCGTAAAGATGAAACAAAAATTGGTCATGGGTATAAAATTTCTGGAGTAAATGAGGGATTTTATATTATTCTGTCTACTTTTGTATATGTTTGATTTTTTTTGTGGTAGAAAATTTAAAAGAAAGACCCTTCAATATTATTTCAAAAAGAAAGGCAATCCAGGCAAAACAGAGAAGCAGAAATATATAATTTTCTTTCCAATCACTCTGGAATGAAGGAATTTCTAATTCCTACTTTACTCTTTTCTATACAACCACAATCCCTTTAGTTTCTTTATTCCTTTTTTTAAAAAACTCCTTTCTGATTTTTAAAATTTTTTCACTATAAGAAATGATTTCAGAATGTTTAAGATATTTGTTAATTCTTAAACCATAACATATGTCACCATGAATCATATGTCACCCTCAGTTTTAGGGTTACTTGACAAGTGAGAACAGACTCCCAAGATGCCTTGCTAGGAGACAACTTGTTCTCTGTTCTCAGCTTCTCATACTGCCCACTGTCTTCTCTGTCTTCTAAACCTAGCCAATTGGGCAATAAAGAACACAAATGACAAGTGACCAAGAGTGACGAGCACCTGATTAACTGGAGCCTCCATTTCTACAAATTTAAAATGAGGGAAATTCCATACTGATATACCCAACAGGGTTATTATCAGTTTTTCCAAACAGGATTATTTTAAATCAGAAATAAATAATTAGGGATCCCTGGGTGGCGCAGCGGTTTGGTGCCTGCCTTTGGCCCAGGGCGCGATCCTGGAGACCCGGGATCGAGTCCCACGTCGGGGTCCCGGTGCATGGAGCCTGCTTCTCCCTCTGCCTGTGTCTCTGCCTCTCTCTCTCTCTCTCTCTCTGTGTGACTATCATAAATAAAAAAATAATTAATTAATTAATTAATTAATTAAATGAGACAACGAATATGGTTGATATTTGTAAATTCTAAAGTAATTTATTTCAAATTCTGTTTAACGGAGTGGACCCCAGGATCTCTGACAGCACAGTGATCTATCTCATCCAGGCCTCCTCCAGAGCAGTTCCTCTTCAATATGATCTTGTCTATGAGGTTCTGGAGGGAATTTCCATGGAAAAGAGGATGATGTTGCTACCGAAAATGTTGAAAACTATGACTTTTGATTTGTCTATTAAAGGTTAAATGTTGGGGACTCCTGCCAAATGGTTGTTATATGATAAAGCATCCCTGAAATCATGACAATGAAAAGTATGATTTGACTTGCAATATGTATTTATATCTATATGTCTATCTATACACATATAAGCATGTGTGTAAATGCAATACACACACACATATATATTTGCTAGATTGCTTTTAGAAAGATTTTTGAGGAATGCACCCATTAAACTAAACAGGGTGAGGGGTGCTTGTGTGGTTCATTTGGTTGAGCATCTGACTCTTCATATTAGCTCAGGTCTCATGACCATGAGACTCAGTACACAGTCTGACATGAGTGTGAAGCCTGCTTAAGATTCTTTTTTTTCTCCTCTCCCTTTGTCTCTCTCCCCACTAGTGCTCGTGTTCTCTCTCTCAAAAAAACAAAAACAAAAACAAAAACAAAAACAAAAAACAGGGTGAGCTAGGGGGTCTCAGAAAGGGCAAACTTTGAAAACAATTGTGATATTCTGGAACCAGAATAAGAATCAGATGACTTGAGTTTGAGTCCTGATACTAACATTTAGCACCAGTGTAACTTCAAACTGTCTAAAGTGTTTTTGCTCAGTTTCCTCAACTGTGAGCTATTTGCAAAAATACTTGCCTTGTTATGAGGATTAAAAGAAAAATTTAAGACCGCCTAGGTGGCTCAGCGGTTTAGTGCTGCCTTCAGCCCAGGGTATAATCCTGGAGACCTGGAATCGAGTCCCACGTTGGGCTCCCTGCATGCAGCCTGCTTCTCCCTCTGCCTATGTCTCTGCCTGTCTCTCTGTGTGTCTCTCATGAATAAATAAATAAAATCTTTAAAAATAAATAAATAAAAGAAAAATTTAAATGTTTGGTATTTCCATACGAAACAACAAAAATCACTGCTAGGATAACTTCACTTCCCCTGAGAAACTACTCTACTTCCTTTTTTTTTTAAATAACAAAAATTATGTAGCCATCCATGTCTTCCATTTTGCTTCATTTTCCAAAAAAAGTCACAGCCCATTTGAAGCTCAACTGTAACAATTAGGCTGACCCTTGTAGCCTGTGAATGTGTACTTTTCCTTTCTGTGGTATTGAATTTTTACTTTTATGTAAATTTTTTCCCATCTTAGTTTTTAATTTCATTACCTTTTTAAAATGTGTGTTCTCATCTCACCTGTTTGCAGTACTTTGTGGAGCAAAGTAGTAAAGCTCAAGAGGAGGAAGTAGGAAAGGGAGAAGGAGAAAGGGGGAGGCGGGGAGAATGAATCTAACTTTTTTTTTTCAACAAATGCTCAGTAATCATTTGTATAAAGGAAAATATAATGTGATGAATCTAGATGTCAATAACTTTTGGAAACTACTGCATTGAGGTGTTTAATTAACAGCACTTTCTATCTGTAGAGCACCTTTACTTTCCCAAGATGCTGTGCCCATGGTAAAAGTGTCACAGGTAACACAGTCCCATTATGGAGTCTTTTCTGGCACTGTGAGGATGATACCAGTGTGGACTCATAAGAACACAACCTTTCTCTTCCTGTGCTCTCTCTTTTTTTAATCACAGTTTGGGTTATTAAATATAATACACTGGAGCCTTACTATAACAACCAATCTTTGCCACCAGCCACATAATTTATTTATGTACCAAGAAATATTCCTGTAAAACATCTATATACTATAGATGGATAGATAAATGGTAAGTGATAGCTGAAAGAAAAATAGTCTAGACCTCAGAGGAATCTAATAATTCAAACTTACACAGACAGCCTGAAGATAGTTAACATATATAGTATTGATTATATCAAGATTTAGTACTCTGGGAAAAAAAAAACTCATAAAAAAACATTTTGCTATCACAGGGGTTTGAGAGAAAGACAATTAAAATGCAAGAAATGCCAGTCCTGTTTATATGAAATTTTACAAATATTTCCAGGAATAAAACCAATGTCTCCCAAGTATAGTTGTTTGGTTACAAATCTAGCTTCTGAGAAGCCAAAGAACACTTTTTCTTCATTAAAAAAACAAAAACAAAAAAAACAAAACCCAGCAATATGCTGCAGGCTTATCCCCCATTGTTTTTATGTTACAGCCCCATATGTGTTCCCATTGAATAAGGTGTCACCTATCATTCCATGTGACAACTCTGACCAAAGGGGTCTTTGGCATTTCTATAGAAAACTGGTCCTACACAGAAAGGCTAGATATTACTTTGAGAGCATAGTGTTTATAAATAGACACTACACATTTCTGTCCCTTCCCTCCTGCTTATTTCTGCTCTTACTCTCTTTACAAAGGCAATATCACTTTTCCCTACTTTCAAATATTGCTTTTATGCTATGACTTCCAAATTTACAGCTTTATTCCTGATTGTTTTTCTCTTGAACCTCATACCCAGGATTTCAAGCTATCCAGAGAATACTCCACTTGGGTATCCTGACAGTATACCCAATTTGATTTAATGGTAGAAAACAAACAACTCCTCCTCCCTCTCCCCCTTCCCCAACTGCTTCATTAGATAATTCATGTTTAGAAATGACTTTTCCATCCCCTATTTGTTCCATCAGAGAATCAGTGTGGCTGTGCTACAGACTTGAATGCCAGGAAAAAGTTGATGGGATATGTAGGATAGACTCCAGCTTTGGATCCATAACCTCTACCTCCCACGTGGTTGTTCTTCTTAGTCTTTCCTCTGTGCCCTCAGAGACATCTATTCATGTTTTTATCACAGAACTTAGCTCACCACTATGTGACTATTTATGTCTTTCTCTCTGGAGTTTGGGTGCCCATGGTAGAGAAAAAAATGTCCTACTCTCTTAATGTAACCAATTCCCTAGAGTATGTTTCTGAATGAACTTCTCATAATTCATTTGGAAAATTTAGGTAAACACCTACTATGTGCTTAAGTGCTAGAGATATTATGAAGATGACAGATTTTGTCCCGCTTCTCAAGCAGCTAAGAACAAAGACCAGAAAGGCAAAAATGTTATATTGTAAGTTCAGATGCTATAAAGGTACATGAGGGTGAGGGAGATATGGGGAGGCTGATTAAAGTGTACAAACTTTTGGCTATGAGAAAAAAAAACAAATCACACTGTTGTACATTTTAAGTTTAGTACAATTTTGTCAATTACATCTCAATAGACCTGGGGAGAAAAGCACATGGAGAAGATGCTTAATCTCCAGGAAAGAAAGACTAAGAAACACAGCTGAGACTCAAAATTTTAAGAAGCACTGACTATTATGTACCTGTAGAGTTAGGACCTGAGAGTGAGGGCCTCCTCACATTTTGTTTACTGAGTGCCTCATTCTAGTCCTGGCCCTGATGGAAAACTTCTGACCTGACTATACTAAGAGTCATTTGCAAAAGTATCAGTATCCCAAGACAGGTTGTTAGAGACTTGAACATCAGGAATCCCCTCTAATAGGAAGTTAAATATTTAATAGGACAGGACCAGACCCCCTTCTATGAGAGAGTTGCTTGAGAGGTTAAGCATAATCCCTTTGGATAGTTTGGCAAGTAGAAACATTACAAATACAGGCATAATAAAAATTACAGTAAACCACAGAATGTGCAAAGATGTTGAAGTACTATGTTGTACATTTGAAACTGATGTAACATTGTATGTCAACTATATTCAAATTTAAAAATTTAAATACAGTACAAATAAAAATAAAAAATAGAGTGAAAGCATATATATATGTATGTGTATATATACACATATATATATATATATACTAGTAGTGATGGTACATGTATTCAGTAGAAACAGTATAATATTCAGGGCAATAGCATCTAACACTCCATCTTTTACTAGCTATGAGGCCACAGATAATCACATATCCTCACAATACCCCAATTTCCTCATCTGGAAAAAGGAAGTAATAATAATAATACTCTACCTCATAGAGTTGTCGTGAACATTAAATGAGTTAATACATATAAAGAGCTTAGAATAGTGCCAGGCATACTGTGAACAAATCACTGCAATGTAATTTTACCTGCCCCATCCCCAAATCTCCTGTTTCTCTTAAACAGCCTTCTGAGAATAGTCAGAATGCTCTCACTAGAATGGAAATCATTCATATTGCTCCATTACTTAAAACATTTTGAAGCAATTCTAAAAAAGTTACATGTTATATGATTTTATTCCTATGTGATCCTCAAAATTATAAAACCGAAGACAATGAGAAAAGATTTGTGGCTACATGAGGACAGAGATGGAGGGGGTATGTGGATGCAACTATAAAGGGGATAAGAGATTTTCTTTGTGGTAATGGAACAGTTCAGGATTTTGTTTGTGGCAGTGGTTATAATAATCTACACAGGAGATCAAACTATATAGAACTACACACACACACACACACCATGAGTGCATGTAAAAACTGGTGAAAACAGAATAAAGAATGTTGTCTATGTAACACCATCCTATCAATGTCAGTTTCCTCATTTCCACATTATGTTAGTTATATGAGATGTCACTATTGGAGGAAGATGAGTGAATGGTTTAGGGGTCTCTACATTATTCATGAGACTTCTTATAATATCTTCAAAATAAAAAATATTTCCAAAAAAAAAATGCCATAGGATCACAATAGCCCTCAAGAAGAAAACAACAATCCAACCACCTCATCATGAGTCATAAGGTTTTGAAGGATCCAGCCTCAGACTGCATCTCTAGCTTTACTTCTTTCACTCAGGTGATTTGGTTTCAAGTGTACCAATGACTCTTAATTCATTTTATCCTGTTGTTTCATTAGCTTAAAGCTCTACAAATATTATCTTATTAATGGGTATATGGAAACAAAAATAAATAATATGGCATATTCTTGGTTTCTGTATCAATTAACTGTTATTGCATAACAAATCACCCAGAAGTCAGAATCTTAAAACAATAAATTCTTTTTAAAAAAATATTTTATTCGGGGAATCCCTGGGTGGCTCAGCAGTTTGGCACCTGCCTTTGGCTCAGGATCGAGTCCCATGTTGGGCTCCTGCTTCTCCTTCTCCTGGGTCTCTGCCTCTCTCTCTATGTCTATCATGAATAAATAAATCTTTAAAAAAATATTTTTATTTATTTATTTATGAGAGACACATAGAGGCAGAGACATAGGCAGAAGGAGAAGCAGGCTCCCTGCAGGGAGCCCGATGTTAGACTCAGTCCCAGGACGTCGGATCACAACCTGAGCCGAAGGCAGACGCTCAACCACTGAGCAATCCAGGTGCCCCCAAAATAATAAATTCTTATTGTAATGACTCATTGTGTCAACTGGCTCACCTAGGCATCTGTGACAAGCCATGGGTCAGTTTTTGGGGTTCAACTGGCTATAAGATTGCATCAAATGGTCTTACCTACAACAATTAAGCTCTTCCACATGGTAACTCATCCTCCAGCAGGCTATTCTCACAGCTGTGGCAGTGTTCCAACATAAAAAGAGATGCTCAAGGCTTAGACTTGGATTGATCCACAGTCACTTTCACCAAATTCTAGTGGCCAAAGCATATCACAAGGCCAACCCATATGAAAAATGGATGCCATTTCTTAATGGGAGGAGCCCAATGTGACAAAGTCACATTGCAAAAGGTATGCACACAGTGTGAAAAATTGGGGCAACAAAATAACCTGCTAAAAATATAAACCACCCAAATGTGAATAATGCATTTTCTATTACAATAGAAATAGAAATAGGTTCTTGGTGAAATAGAAAACATATTTCTAACATAAATTCAGTATTTAAAAAGACATCATTATATGGAACAATGGAAAATCAGCATCTTTTACAGACAAATAAGTATTCTCCTTAATTCCTCTAAGGTTATAGATTTGACAAGCCTTTAAAAAATTTGCTGCTTTCTTCCTTCAGCCCCTTTTCTAGGTTTAATTTCCTTTTTTTATTTTTTGTTCAGTTTCAGTCTTAATGAAGTAGCTTAGAATTCAAGCAGCAGCAGCTCACTTTGAGGGAGATCTATTGTTTCATATTAATGTTCACCTAAAATGAAGCAATGCCCTGCTGTCTTCACCATATTCATTCCATGAGAAATTCTAATCCTTGGAGAGAGGTAAGTAGGGGTGATGGTGCTGCCCTCAGTTTTGTCCTTAGGGTGCAGGAGACCAAAGCAGGGAGCTGCCAGAAGGGAGTGAGGAATCTGAACCTGGTGCCTAAGTAAGTTTCAGTTGCAAAACTGTAATCATCCAAGTGGGCAGGAAGTCACCTAGGCGATTCAGCTGGTGGGCGCCTGTGTGAAAGGGAGAGATAATCATTAATGTCACTCCCAAGACGGGAAGGTCTTTATAGACAGAAATAGATTTCACCAGCACATTGCATGGAAGCTATTGAAGTGCAGACAGTGATTTGTGAAATGTTATGAGAGCAGTAGAACAGGCTTAAATCAAATTCAGCAGTATGCAATTAGTTGATAAAATAACTATTTTGTTGTACTTTGGACTCTATTAAATAACATAACTTCAAATTCTGGATGGCGAGTCATTTCTGCCTATTAGAATGAAAAGCTTTTCCTAAGTGGCATTTATTCCATGAAACTCCTTATATAAATGTTGTAGATAAATAAAGAATAAAGTCTGCCTACCAGCTTACCTACCTGACACAACGCCCTAGAAAATAAAATAATGTCCTTTCTCCAAAAAAGTCTCTTTTGAGAATCAACTTTAACTTCAAAGAAGTGGATCATAGGAAATACAGTCTACTAAGACTAAAGTTTTTCTTAGGGTCCATTCATAGCCCTCATTAGCAATCCTCTCATTTTCTTTTTCATTGACTGAAGATAGAATTGTGGTTAATGAGGGCAGTTGTCATTACCTAAAGAAACCTCAAAGCTCTAAGGTGCTTTACACATATTAAAAATTTACATACATGGGAAATAGAAGCCATATTTTACCCTGGAACCCGGATCTCTTGAAACAGAGTAAGAATATATTTTTTCATAGCTTAATAAGAATTCAATACTCAATTATTGATAAAACTTCAACTGCTTCTCTTACACTTCCATCTTTTAATACACGTATATGATACAAAATATCAAGAATTTAGTAAGTGAAAATATTGTACAAATAAACAGATGAAGGATTACATACTGCTTCTTACTGTTCGGAAGGCTAAACACATGACAGACACCAGATTTTTCGGAGGAGGGCAGAGTGTGATTTATACGTCAGCCTATATGCTGCCTTATAGACTACTTGTTCGTATTAAATGAGTCAGATGAGATGACAAAAATATCTTGTAAATACAGACAGGTAGTACCGGCTTATAATTACACAAAAATGGCTCTACAAACTGTACTAAATATCAGCAGAGTACTTTACAATTTACAAAGGCACTTTCTTCTTTATTTAAACATAAAATACTGGGGTGCCTGGGTAGCCCAAATGGTTGAATGAGCATTTGACTCTTGGTTTTGGCTCAGGTCATCATCGCAGGGTCATGAGATCAAGCCCCCAAATGGACTCTGTGCTGGGTATGGCTTCTGCTTAAGATTCTTTCCCTCTCCCTCAGCCCCTCCCAACCCCTACCCTCATGTGTGTACACTCACTCTCTCTCTCTCTAAAAAAACAAAACAAAACAAAAAACCCATAAAATCCTTACAACAGCCCCATCAGGTAGATGGTGAATGAATTGCAGTTCCCTGAGGTTCAAAAGATCAAGAGTCACCCAAGACACGTTGGTTAGTAAATGGCCAAGGCAGGATCCCAAAGTTGGGTGTTTTATTTCTACTGTTATTATTCCAGTAAAAAATATTTTTTAAAAATATTTTTTTAAAAATCAACCCCTCCCTCCCATTCACAATCCTCTGAAAAGTGATTGAAAATTTTAAATTGTGTTAAAATTAAAAGTAATGTCTTAGATGAATTGTCCAGAATAAAAACAAAGCTTCGTTGTCTTTAATGTTAATAACATACTTTGAGGTAGACAGGATGAGTGGTGTCTCCCACATGACAGATGAGGAAACAGCCCAGTTAAAAAAGCAATATAAAGGTTTGCTACCCTAACATCACTCTGCTCTTCTTGCCAATTCAGGGCAAGGATGGCACCCTATCCTGCCTTTTATTGTAGAGCAAATCTCAGAGACTGCTAGAATGAATTGCTCTAAAAATTCAATAGCAGGGTTGTGCTGTGTAGGTTGTGACTGAAAGTGACATGTGCTGCATAATAAAACCAGCTTTCAACATTCCACTCCTAAAAATACTTCCCCTGATGCAGAACTTCCTTTAACTGTAGCCCAAGCCTTCCATACCACAATTAGAGATGAAAATCTGGAGCTGATACCCCTCTGGAGTTAATTTACAGATTGAGTTTGAGTTCGGACCCTTTCCAGAGACCCGTATGTATTGGCAGGTCTCCAAAACCCCTTCACTTATTATTTACTCAGGTGAAGATTAAGTAAAATAGTATCTAAAATGCTTGATTTGGTACATCATGCTTAGGTGCTCCTTCAGTGTCTTCTCCCTTCTCTTCCCATTCCATTCAAATCTCCTCTGCTTTGCCTCTCTAGACTCTGCAAACACCTTACAACTTTGGTTGTGCTCGCCCCTCCACCTGAAATGTCCTTCTCTCTGCCACTGCTTGGAAAATCTAAGTTCTATCTCTGACATTCTCACTCAAGGGTTTTGTGTAGTTCTTATATTATGAGTTCTACTCCCTGGCCCCCACTATCCCACCACCGATGACATCCTAAGAGCGACACTTTGCAATACAGTCTGCTGATAACATATATGCTCATAAAGAAATTCAATAAATATTTGCTGGATTAAATTTAGGAGAAAGTATCAAGCAGACTGTGTACTTGAAGAGAAAAAAGGGCAAGAGAGGAAGTGATAGAAAAAAATATATTTGACCTACTTATACTATTGTCTATAGGCATAGTTGGACTTATTTTCATAAATTTCTCTAATGTCCTTGTTTTCATAACAAAATAGTAGTTGCAGCACAGTAAGAAATATGACCTGTAATGAGTATTTGCACATACTAGGATCCTTTATGTTCAAGAAATAAATTTTCATATTATGTTCAGAAAAATAGTTTTAGGAGTATCAATTTTTGTTTTGCTTTGTTTCATCTGTTTAGTGTTTGATTTTTTAAAACAGAGAATGACAAACATGAATACTTCTTTGATTATTTTGGATCATCTTATCTCTGCTGTTTTCTATGTACTGTCCTACTACTGATATCAGGAATTGTTTGCTTCCTCTTTTCTTTCAGAACTCCATTCAAACATCTCCTAGTCAGATAGACTTTCTCTGACACATTATTCCCAAAGCAGAACATATCTCAATACTTTGTTTTTTTAGCACCAATACTAAATTCCCAAAGGAATTCCCATAAATACATACATATAATAAAGTTTCATTTAGAACTTAGAATAGTAAGAGACTAATAACCACAAACAATGAAATAGAACAATTATGCTATAATAAAAGTTAGGTGAGTGTGGTCTTTCTCCCAAAGGATCTATTGTACTATGCTCACCCTTCTTGTGATGATGATGATGATGATGATGATGATGATGATGATGATGATGATGTGAGACAGTAAAAGACTACTTGATGAGATGAAATAGGGTAATGACAGGCTCTGTGACATAGCACTAGTCTACTACTGACCTGACAATACATCAGAAGGAGGATCTGCTGCTTCTGGACTATGGTTGACCACAGGTAACTGAAACTGTAGAAAGTGAAACCATGGAAAATGTGGGGGGCAGAACTGCCTTATGATTTTAAAATTTGCATAATAGGGTATCCTTGGTGGCCCAGCAGTTTAGCGCTGTCTTCAGCCCAGGGCCTGATCCTGGAGACCTGGGATCAAGTCCCACGTCAGGCTCCCTGCATGGAGCCTGCTTCTCCCTCTGCCTGTGTCTCTGCCTCTCTGTGTCTCTCTCTCTGTGTCTCTCATGAATAAATAAATAAAATCTTTTTTAAAAATTTGCATAATAAAAAATGTGAACTTCATAAAAGTAGGAAGTAAAAGCTACAATTAGAAGTGGAATCTACCTACAGTCACAGGATTCGACATTCTATTTGTTATTTTTTGAGGGACGACATCACGGTTATCTTCTTTTGTTTATAAAATAACCCATATTTAAAAGTTAGTTTTAACACTTGCAGGTACCACCATTAACATGATAATAATGGTGTTTTTGAAATGTCTGGACATTTTTAAATATTTCAGATGATTAGAAATTCCAACACAATGTTCTAAAAATATCTTTAAGTGAAATCTACAGAAATTGGGACAAAGCAAAGGGGCACTTCAATAAAGAAGGTCCAGGCCACTGCTCAGGTCCAATTCCTTCTATCTCATTCCTTTTGGTGACCATCATACCACTCATTCTATCCACAGGAGTGGCTCTGAATAAAAAGTAAATAACTGCTTTCATCACTGTTCCCAATACTAACACGTTCAGACCTTACATTTCAATGATTTTACTGCTGATCATTATAGTAAATATATAGATGACAAACATAACCAGGAGAAATTACAAACCTTAGGGAATCTTAACTAATTCATGGTCCATCAATTGATTTGCTAAGATGAATAAGATCCCCATTGTATTTCAGTCCTCAGCTTCCATGCCTGAGACTAAAATTCACAAAATGCATTCTTACTTCTTCCTCCCAATTTCCAGGCCAGGGCTTCTGCAGACCCCATGACCCTGGGAGACCTGAAAGAATCCTATGTCCTTACTTTCAATGTTTTTTTGCATCTCTTAGGACTCCAAACCTAGTTAGAGCAATTTCTCTGGGTGTTTGCCCTTCAGAGCAATGTCTTCAAGGAATATTTAAAAACAGATATTATAGTTATCAAAATCCTTATAGCATAGCTGGTTATTTAGCACATCTTATGCCCAAAACCCTTGATTCTGTCCAATTTCATTTGCTCAGTTGATTTAAATTTAAAGTGTCTAAATTTAAATTTTAAATATTTGAGTGTCTAAAAGCTATAGTATTTTTAGTTTTTAAACCAGTAGGTGCTATCCAAAATTGAGAATTCAGGATCTCATTAAATATAAATATAAAACAGACTTGCACATGAGTGAAATTCAGCAAACCTAGAGCAGATCTGATGGGGGATGGAGGAGGGATTATGCTGTCAGCTTTCCAGAGCTGGCTAACAAATCATCATAAATAACTGATTGTAAACAATATGCCTGTTCCCTGGATATAATCAGGTACTTGTAGCACTTCTGAAAACTGAAAATATAGAGCTAATTTAGTGAAAATTTCTCAAAGGATAGCATCATTAAAAACCAGGATATGTTTCTAATTCAGGTTTTACACAATTCTCCCCTAAATTTTTTTGAACCCACTAACCCATTAAACCTTGGAAGTCAGCAAGCCACTTGGAACTAGTTTAGTTACACAGCAACAGATTTAAAAAGCAAGCATTCTAGCACTTTCCCACTTTTTCTAGATGAATTCCTGAGGGGAAGGAAACAAAGATATATAAATAGAATGGAAGTGAAGGGTTTTTTAAAACTATTTTATAGCCTGAGAGAATACCAACTCCAATGATCCCCTGAAGCATTCAGTTGTAGTAAGTATTTATTGGAAGGCAAAGGACAGAATTTTATCTCTCTTCTCACCTGATCAAATTCATCTTTCTAAAATACAGAGAGTAATTAATTTAGCTCCTCTGATAAGAAGAAGAATGTGGATTTTGCTCAATTCTTCTTTTTCTGCTTTGCATCCACTAAAGTGAAGGTCCTTTGCCTACAATTTCAAGATATTGACCACTGGGCACCTCTGGCAAAAGTAAGTAACACCAGTGGCTACCATAGGTATGCTAAATGTTGAATTTTAAAATAGCATAATAATGACCTTCTATTTGATAATCTGATTTTAAAACTCTCAAATCCAGAAATGGTATTTTTCCCAGTTGTTCCTCAAGTTCCTTGGATATTTGGCTGAGATCATGATGCCCTGTTACTAAGGAGAGCCGATCTGCACTGCCACCTGGTTGTTCCTGGACCAGTTATTGTCATACCAGACAGGTTATAATTTCACTGTTCTTATAAGTGAAATAAATATAATTAACATCCTAACAGAACAACAACAGTTAATTGTATATAGTTGTATGTTTTACCTATAAATTACCCATCAGAACTTAAAGATTTGGGAGATACCTAGCTGGTCCCGACTGAACTCACTTAAATTGTTTCTCTTAAAAATATGTATCTTTGATATTTTTATCAATCTCCATATTTCTAACATATTTATTATCCTATAAAATCTAAATCATTTCACCTCTGCAGAAAATATACATTCTGAGCCCTCATCTAAGGAAGCAAGAGTAGAAGGTAGTTGTTTCAGTTGTTTTTTTTTTTTTTTACTTCATGGAGTTTACAAGAAGAGATGAGGAAGACGTAATAATATATAAGGTTATACTGAGATTTCAGCTGAGGAGTTTTAGAAGTCCATAGCCAGAATCAGATACTCAAGATGAGGTTAAGTAAAGATATTTTATTGCCTTTCATCCAATTAAATTTATTAAACATCTAATATGTGTCAGGCACCCTCCTAGGCTCTGTCACTTAAAATGGCTTATTTATAATACAATACAATACAATACAATACACCAGGCTCCATCTTACCACCCTAAGATCACCACCTGAGCTGAAGCCAAGAATCAGATGCTTAACCAACTGCACCACCCAAGCACCTCAAAAAGAGACTCTTGATTGTAAGAGACTTGTCCCAAATCACACAGTAGTCGTTCAAGCCTTCAACTCAAGGCCTCCGGTGTTTCAACTCAAAGCCAGTGTTCTTTTCTTTCTTTCTTTCTTTCTTTCTTTCTTTCTTTCTTTCTTTCTTTCTTTCTTTCTCTTTCTTTCTTTCTTTCTTTCTTTCTTTCTTTCTTTCTTTCTTTCTTTCTTTCTTCTTTCTTTCTTTCTTTCAGAATTGATTGATCATGGAACAATCCAATAGCTCTGGGATTGTTACAGAAAGGACTACATACCTGCAGAATGGAAGAAAATATTTGCAACAAATATATCTAAAAAGGGCTCATATTATTAATATATAAAGAACTCCTACAAATCAATATGACAAAGAAAAACAGTTCAAAGAATAGATGAAATATTTGAAGAGGCACTTTACAAAAGGTAATATACAAATGGCTAATAAGCATATGTAGAAACATTCATTTATTAGTCATCATAGAATTACAAATTAAAACAATGAAAGATCATCTTACATGCAGCAAAATAGCCAACATAAAAAAAGGCTACATATGAGTGAGGATACACAGCAGTGTACATTGCTGATGGGAGTCTAAATTGTACAACCCCTATGGAAAACTGTTTGCCAGTAACTACTAAAAATGAATATGGGTATGTCTTATGACCCAGAAATTCTACCCATAGATATAAAACCAAGAGAAATGTGTACATATGTTCAGGTATATTATAGCAGAGCTATTTGTAATAGCCCCAAATTGAAAAACTTTCTAAATGTCCAGAAAATATGATCCATAGTAATAAGCACTGTGATTGATAAGTATGTTTATCATTAATCAGAACATTTCTCCAGTTGGGTTATCCTGAATTATTAATGTCTCTCCAATTTATTCTCAAAAGATACAAATTCACTTTTATAAAATGGAACTTTATTGTGCCTAAGCTTTAGTATTTGTCTGTGTACGTATATAATACATACATATACATAAAATATGCAGATATATGTAATTGAACATATGTATGTATAGACTCACAATTCATAGGAATGAGAACAAGGAAAATATATTTCAATCTTGTGCAAAAAAATAATTTGAAAAGCAACATTCTGTATAATAAATAAAAAAATAAGCAGGGTATTTTTAAACCAAGGGAGCTACTGACTTGATATTTTTAAAAAGGAGCAGTTGCTTCAGATTGAATTTTATAGTTAATATGTAGGCTGGAAAAAAAATCATTTTAGAAATCCCATGTCAATTCCAGTAAGTGATAGATGAAAATGTTTTCTATAATTTCTTTTCAAAAAAACTGAAGAGAACAGTATGATTATTTTTCCTTTGTCATCTCTTGAGAAGGTACACAGAATAAGCATTCATTATACCATGATAATGTGGCCCAACCCAAAAAACTTGCTGTTTAATGATAAGAGCTACTTTTGTAATTATATATGTGGACTATTTTATCTAAATCTTAATTACTTCAGAGTTAGTTAATTTTAGCTTGTTTAGAGTGTAAGAGAAGGTGGTTCACAGTTCTGAATATGAAACAATGCCAAAACACATTACCTTCCATATGCCCCAATAAGCATCAGGCATAAATATTTTAGTGCTACTTCCAAGTAGCCAAAAGTCTAAGATTTGTGAATAAATTAAAATTCCTAATTTATCTTTCTAGTCTAGATCTGTGGTGTAGTGTGGCAGAAAGAATATTGACCTAAGGGTCAGAAACCAGATTTCTAATACTGGCTACTGCCAGAACAATTTCTCTCTCTAAGTCACAATGTTCTTCTTACCTGTAAATGAAAGACCTGCAAAACACCAGATCTCCTGAAGCAGTATAAGTTTGTTTTGCCAATTCATCATTAGTGAGACAAGGATCAAATTCTGGATTCCCTTGAATCTTTCAACTGGGTAAGTCTAGAAGCTCTGAGACTTCTACTTACCAAACTCAGTGGATTAGTCTTTTGTGTTGTCAAACAGTGATGCAATGACCTATCTAGTGGCTGACCAAGTGCCATTTGTTGATTACATACCTGGTGACTTGAATTCACTAGGTGAGTTTACCCTCAGTTGTGCATGTTTTCAAGCCTAATTATTCAAGTTATTATTATTTTTTTTTTGAAGAGAGAGAGAGAGAGTGCATGCAGCAAGCAGGGGGTGGAGCAGAGGGAGGAGAGAATCTCAAAAGGACACCATTCCCAGCACGGAGCCCAATGCAGGGCTCAATCCACAACCCTGAGATCATGACCTGAACTGAAACCAAAGAGTCTAATGCCCAACCAACTGAGCCACCCAGGAGCCCCTTGCAAGTTTTATATATAGTTTGTAATTATAGAATATAATTAAATAGTATATAAAAAGATACTGTGAGTGTGTAAAAAATAATTTTTTCTACACTAAGTAGCACAATCTAGAGATAATTGGTAAAAGTGAGTCTCAACAAAAATTGCTTTTGAATTAGGTATGGCAACAGAACTATAAAATAGGTTTTAAAATCTAAAAACATCCTGCGCTCAGCCTTGCATTTTTATTTAGGTTCTTACTACATTTTAAAAGGCTGAAACTTGAACTCCCAGGTGATGCATTAGGATATGGTTAATGCATAAAAATGGTAGAATTCTGCTTAGCAGAACTGTAATCAAAGGAAAGACATTTTTCCAATATCAAAAGACTGAGGAAACGATACTATTTGTTTTAAGTTAAAATAAAAAATTGAAGGTATATGTTGTAGGTCAATTTCTCTGGAAACAGACTTAGATTTTTATGCAGGGAGTTTCTTAGGGATTGCTATAAGGAGCTAAGCTATAAAGTTGTGAAGAGAAGAATGAGTCTATGGAGAGGGAGAAGTTGAAATCTCAGGGTGGCCCCAAATGAGGGGGAGAGGGGCAGACTTGTGCACTCACCTCCCTTCCACATCTACCAGTTACTGGTTGAGGACTGTCTCCTGGGGAAGGGATATAACTAGGCAAGGCAGCTTCAGTTCCCTTGGCGGTATGGGCAGATGCCTAGAAGGGACTTAACTGTGAGTCAGCATCAGCCAACACTTCCTGAAGGTACTTGATTCCAAAGTGGAGGTTCATTAATATACAATTGAAAGGCTATCTGAAAAGAGTTTAGATACAATTAAAATGGATTCAATAAGATGTACTATGAAAAACTTAAATTGCATATATATAAACATTCCTTGAGGTTTCTTTAATTGGGCAGTGACTCTAACTTCTTTTACTCCCTTCTAATATAATTATGTATAATTATATTAGAATTATATAAAGCCTGCTTTTAACCTAGGTAACTGTGCTCCTTCTCAGGAAACATTTGGAAATGTCTGCAGACACTTTTGGTTATGCTACTGGCATCTACTAGGTAGAGACCAGGATATAGCTAAACATTATAAAAGGCATATGGCAGCACCTGCAACAAAATAATCATTGGTCCCAAAAGGCCAATAGCAGCAACATTGAGAAATCTTGGTCAAAATCAATGCTTTCTTTAGTAGCTGCAGATAGCAAATATTTAAATCTTAGATATCCTTGGAATTTTAACCTGTTGTTTGCAAAGCTTTTTCTATTTTATTCTAACCATTTGACATAATTATGTTCAAAAAGATTCAGTGCTAAAGGTTAAGAATACAGCAGAGACTACTCTTTGTTCACCAAAAGCTTCCCCTCTTTTTCTCTTGGACAAGGATCACATTTCCCAGTTTGCAGTTTGGGAAGGCTGAGTGACTGAGTTCTAATTAGCAGAAGAGAAGCAAAAGAGATGTGTGCAACTTCTATTCATGGACAAAATCAACCTCCCATAGGTGATCCCCATTCTTGTTTTTCATTCTTCAACTGGAAGATAGTGATCCCAGCACGCATGAGCTGAAGTTTCCAAACAGTATATTGGACACCTCAGGGACCCATAACAAATTCACAGAGTTTTCCTGGTATATTATAAATTTTCAAGGGAAACACAGCTACACCTATTAAATGTTGCACAAACTGCTAACTTGAGGTAGTCTACAGTCTGAACATTAGATCCACACTACATGTCTTTCCAGAATTTCTTATCTCTGTGGTTGCCATCATAAAAGGCAGTGCTGCATAAAAATCAACACATACCAGGAAATGAGAGTGGGTAGTTTCCAATCTGATTAAGTTGTGCAATACTCAATGAGCACACATATCCAATTGGTACATAACTGTGGTACTTAAGAATAAAAACAACTTCTTTCAACTTATGTGTATGGGCTTTTTCAAACAGTTGCATGGTTGTTAGGACATAAATATTTAGTAAGTTGTTGGGGCTAACCACTTAATCAACAGAACTGTTAGGTGTTTCTTTGGCGTAGGAGCATTGAAAAAGTTATGAGGAGAGACACCGTATGGTTGAGCGTCTGTTTTTCGCCCAGGGCCTGATCCTGGAGTCCCTGGATCGAGTCCCACATTGGGGTCCTTGCAGGGAGCCTGCTTCTTTCTTTGCCTATGTCTCTGCCTCTCTCTTTTTTTTTTTCCTTTTACCTTCTGCCTCGCTTTCTTTCTCTCTCTCTGTCTCCCATGAAAAAATAAAATCTAAACAAAAACAAAAACAAAAAACTTCCTATTTGGGCAGCCCAGGTGGCTCAGCGGTTTAGCTCCGCCTTCAGCCCAGGGTGTGATCCTGGAGACCCAGGATGGAGTAACCACATCAGGCTCCCAGCATGGAGCCTGCTTCTCCCTCTGCCTGTGTCTCTGCCTCTTTCTCTCTGTGTGTCTCTCATGAGTAAATAAATAAAATCTTAAAAAGAAGAAAAAGTTATGAGGATAATGGGGTGCTATGCACTGAGAATTGGAAACCCCTGCCCTACAGTATGGGATAGACACAAGACAGAAGGAACCCATCTAAAACCTGTATTGTTTCAGATTTTATCTGCTCTAGTAGTCAGTGCTACCTCATCTAACACAATGAGTTAAATTAATTAATACAATACAATGAATGAAGTCCTATTAAAATGTGGACCTTGGGTCGAAGCTCTGATTAAAGACAGTGTGCTGAGAATCAGTTCTGGATTGGAAAGTAGACTCACCAAGGATCAAACATAAAGTGCCAGGCCCATCTCTCACTAGCTGTGTAATCCATACACATCAACTTATACTGCTGGGAATTGTTTAAACATCTGTAAAATTAGGGCACTAGTGTATCTTTAGTGTCTTCTTTTTTTTTTTTTTTTATCTTTAGTGTCTTCTCCAACTTCAACATCCTAGGCATCTAAACTCCCCTGGCTCCCTGCCTCCCAAGTCTCTCACATAGTCTCTTCCTACACTGGCCCCCATTTCTTCCTTCTCACTGCTTCACAAGAATCATGTTTTTCTTTTCTTAGAGCTGGAATACCTACTGTTTCTTGAGTTCTTATCAGCCAACACTAGTGTTAAGAGTGGATAGCAATGTCTGGAGCTTCTCTTCCATGTGATCCAGGGATATAAGTATGCTATTTCACTAACAACTATTGTAACTATACCTGTATTACTAACAACACTGGAATTCTTATCAGGGATGACAAAAGCAATAAATGTTTATTCACAATGTTCTCATATGGTGTATTAGAAGTTTTAAAACATTATGTCATTTATTGCTCTGCCTTAAATACCATTCCCTGGTCATCATTCCTTTATAGCCTCAGGGAAGGAAAAAGTAAAAAAAGGCAGATGCCACATCCAGGGAAGAGAAGAGATGATACAGAAAAGCCAGAGGATGAAACGAATCAGAGGAAGGAAGACAACCCTTTCTGGCCCCCAGTGTAATGTAGATGGGGGAGAAAAGCCTAAAGATGGAGACATGAGTGAGTATACTTGGGTGTCTTCATGTCCCCTCTCTGGGCCAAAGGCTGAGAAGAGAGTAAAGTATTGAACAAGTTAAGGGCAAAAAGAAGTACAACAGGCTTTCGCTCTACCTCTCATATGGGGCTCTCATGGGAGATTGCACTATAGATAGGCATCATTCCCAAGACAGCTGTAGCAGAGGAATATTGGTGAAATGACCAGTGTGGGCAGGAGAGGAACCCAGAGTCTCCTTTGATGCTCAAAGATCCTGAAAGGATCCAACACTTCCTATGTGTTCTCTCAAGCAATGCAGAAAGGAATTTATAGGCCTAGCTTTCTAGAAGTTGTGGCAAGAAGACCCTGAAGCCTCAAGATGTTGGGAGGAGTCAAAGCTGAACCTCAATGCTGAGGTGGGACATAGTGAGAAGCACTGAAGGCCTAGCTCTGATACCTAAAAAACACAGAGTTCCCAAATCACAGACTTCAGCATCAAACAAAGGTCAACTCTGTGGGGCCAGAAAAGCCAAAGGACATTTCAAGAGGATGGCTCTCTCTCTCCACTCAAGAGTTTCATGAGATTCCCTTTAGCAGGCAGATGCCTTCTTTTTTTTTTTTTTTTTTAAGATTTTATTTATTTATTCATCGTAGTCACAGAGAGAGAGAGAGAGAGAGGCAGAGACACAGGCAGAGGGAGAAGCAGGCTCCATGCAGGGAGCCCAACACGGGATTTGATCCCGGGTCTCCAGAATTGCGCCCTGGGCCAAAGGTAGGTGCTAAACCGCTGCGCCACCCAGGGATCCCCAGATGCCTTCTTAGAAAGGTGTGGAGGGACACGGAGAAAATTCTGAAGACAGGTTTAATTTCTTTTTTTTTTCTTAAGGCAATGAATTTTATTTTAATATTTTTGTTTTTTTATAATAAATTATTTTTATTGGTGTTCAATTTACCAACATATAGAATAACACCCAGTGCTCATCCCGTCAAGTGCCCCCCTCAATGCCCGTCACCGATTCACCCCCACCCCCCACTCTCCTCCCCATCAACCACCCCTAGGTCGTTTCCCAGAGTTAGGAGTCTTTACGTTCTGTCTCCCTTTCTGATATTTCCCACACATTTCTTCTCCCTTCCCTTATATTCCCTTTCACTATTATTTATATTCCCCAAATGAATGAGAACATACACTGTTTGTCCTTCTCTGATTGACTTACTTCACTCAGCATGATACCCTCCAGTTCCATCCACATTGAAGCAAATGGTGGGTATTTGTCATTTCTAATGGCTGAGTAATATTCCATTGTATACATAAACCACATCTTCTTTACCCACTCATCTTCCGATGGACACTGAGGCTCCTTCCACAGTTAGGCTACTGTGGACATTGCTGCTATAAACATCAGGGTGCAGGTGTCCCGGCGTTTCATTGCATCTGAATCTTTGGGGTAAATCCACAAAAGTGCAATTGCTGGGTCGTAGGGCAGGTCTATTTTTAACTCTTTGAGGAACCTCCATACAGTTTTCCAGAGTGGCTGCACCAGTTCACATTCCCACCAACAGTGTAAGAGGGTTCCCTTTTCTCCGCATCCTCTCCAACATTTGCTGTTTCCTGCCTTGTTAATTTTCCCTACTCTCACTGGTGTGAGGTGGTATCTCATTGTGGTTTTGATTGGTATTTCCCTGATGGCAAGTGATGCAGAGCATTTTCACATGTGCGTGTTGGCCATGTCTATGTCTTCCTCTGTGAGATTTCTCTTCATGTCTTTTGCCCATTTCATGATTGGATTGTTTGTTTCTTTGGTGTTGCATTTAATAAGTTCTTTATAGATCTTGGAAACTAGCCCTTTTTCTGATATGTCATTTGAAAATATCTTCTCCCATTCTGTAGGTTGTCTTTTAGTTTTGTTGACTGTATCCTTTGCTGTGCAAAAGCTGCTTATCTTGATGAAGTCCCAATAGTTCATTTTTGCTTTTGTTTCTTTTGCCTTCGTGGATGTATCTTGCAAGAAGTTACTGTGGCCGAATTCAAAAAGGGTGTTGCCTGTGTTCTCCTCCAGGATTTTGATGGAATCTTGTCTCACATTTAGATCTTTCATCCATTTTGAGTTTATCATTGTGTATGGTGAAAGAGAGTGGTCTAGTTTCATTCCTCTGCATGTGGATGTCCAATTTTCCCAGCAACATTTATTGAAGAGACTGTCTTTCTTCCAATGGATAGTCTTTCCTCCTTTATCGAATATTAGTTGACCATAAAGTTCAGGGTCCACTTCTGGGTTCTCTATTCTGTTCCATTGATCTATGTGTCTGTTTTTGTGCCAGTACCACACTGTCTTGATGACCACAGCTTTGTAGTACAACCTGAAATGTGGCATTGTGATGCACCCAGCTATGGTTTTCTTTTTTAAAATTCCCCTGGCTATTCGGGATCTTTTCTGATTCCACACAAATCTTAAAATAATTTGTTCTAACTCTCTGAAGAAAGTCCATGGTATTTGATAGGGATTGCATTAAACGTGTATATTGCCCTGGGTAACATTGACATTTTCACAGTATTAATTCTGCCAATCCATGAGCATGAAATATTTTTCCATCTTTTTGTGTCTTCCTCAATTTCTTTCAGAAGTGTTCTATAGTTTTTAGGGTATAGATCATTTACCTCTTTGGTTAGGTTTATTCCTAGGTATCTTATGCTTTGGGGTGCAATTGTAAATGGGATTGACTCCTTAATTTCTCTTTCTTCAGTCTCATTGTTAGTGTATAGAAATGCCACTGACTTCTGGGCATTGATTTTGTATCCTGCCACGCTACCAAATTGCTGTATGAGTTCTAGCAATCTTGGGGTGGAGGCTTTTGGGTTTTCTACATAGAGTATCATGTCATTGGCGAAGAGGGAGAGTTTCACTTCTTCTTTGCCAATTTGAATGCCTTTAATGTCTTTTTGTTGTCTGATTGCTGAGGCTAGGACTTCCAGTACTATGTTGAATAGCAGTGGTGAGAGTGGACATCCCTGTCTTGTTCCTGATCTTAGGGGAAAGGCTCCCAGTGCTTCCCCATTGAGAATGGTATTTGCTGTGGGCTTTTCGTAGATGGCTTTTAAGATGTTGAGGAATGTTCCCTCTATCCCTACACTCTGAAGAGTTTTGATAAGGAATGGATGCTGTATTTTGTCAAATGCTTTCTCTGCATCTAATGAGAGGATCATATGGTTCTTGGTTTTTCTCTTGCTGATATGATGAATCACATTGATTGTTTTACGGGTGTTGAATCAACCTTGTGTCCCGGGGATAAATCCTACCTGGTTATGGTGAATAATTTTCTTAAGGTACTGTTGGATCCTATTGGCTAGTATCTTGTTGAGAAGTTTTGCATCCATGTTCATCAAGGATATTGGTCTGTAATTCTCCTTTTTGGTGGGGTCTTTGGTTTTGGAATTAAGGTGATGCTGGCCTCATAGAACGAATTTGGAAGTACTCCATCTCTTTCTATCTTTCCAAACAGCTTTAGGAGAATAGGTATGGTTTCTTCTTTAAACCTTTGATAGAATTCCCTTGGGAAGCTATCTGGCCCTGGACTCTTGGGTCTTGGGAGGTTTTTGATGACTGCTTCAATTTCCTCCCTGGTTATTGGCCTGTTCAGGTTTTCTATTTCGTCCTGTTCCAGTTTTGGTAGTTTGTGGCTTTCCAGGAATGCGTCCAATTCTTCTAGATTGCCTAATTTATTGGCGTACAGCTGTTCATAATATGTTTTTAAAATCATTTGTATTTCCTTGGTGTTGGTAGTGATCTCTCCTTTCTCATTCATGATTTTATTTTATTTTATTTTTTTTCATTCATGATTTTATTAATTTGAGTGTCTTCTCTCTTCTTTTTAATAAGGCTGGCTAATGATTTATCTATCTTATTAATTCTTTCAAAGAACCAACTCCTGGTTCTGTTGATCTGTTCCACAGTTCTTCTGGTCTCGATTTCGTTGAGTTCTGCTCAAATTTTAATTAACTCTCTTCTTCTGCTGGGCGTAGGGTCCATCTGCTGTTTTTTCTCTAGCTCCTTTATGTGTAAGGTTAGCTTTTGTATTTGAGTTCTTTCCAGTTTTTGAATGGATACTTGTATTGCGATGTATTTCCCCCTTAGGACTGCTTTTGCTACATCCCAAAGATTTTGAATGGTTGTATCTTCATTCTCATTAATTTTCATGAATCTTTTTAATTCTTCCTTAATTTCCTGGTTGACCCTTTCATCTTGTAGCAGGATGTTTCTTAACCTCCACGTGTTTGAGGTCCTTCCAAACTTCTTCTTGTGATTTAGTTCTAATTTCAAGGCATTATGGTCTGAGAATATGCAGGGGATGATCCCAATCTTTTGGTATCGGTTCAGATCCAATTTGTGACCCAATATGTGGTCTATATTGGAGAAAGTTCCATGTGCACTTGAGAAGAATGTGTATTCAGTTGAGTTTGGATGTAAAGTTCTGTAGATATCTGTGAAATCCATCTGGTCCAGTGTATCCTTTAAAGCTCTCGTTTCTTTGGAGATGTTGTGCTTAGAAGACCTATCGAGTATAGAAATAGCTAGATTGAAGTCACCAAGTATAAGTGTATTATTATCTAAGTATTTCTTCACTTTGGTTATTAATTGGTCTATATATTTGGCAGCTCCAAATTCGGGGCATATATATTGAGGATTGTTAAGTCCTCTTGTTGAATAGATCCTTTAAGTATGATATAGTGTCCCTCTTCATCTTTCACTACAGTCTTCGGGGTAAATTTTAGTTGATCTGATATAAGGATGGCTACCCCTGCTTTCTTTTGAGGACCATTCGAATGGTAAATGGTTCTCCAACCTTTTATTTTCAGGCTGTAGGTGTCCTTCTGTCTAAAATGAGTCTCTTGTAGACAGTAAATGATGGGTCCTGCTTTTTTATCCAGTCTGAAACCCTGCACCTTTTGATGGGGTCATTAAGCCCGTTCACGTTCAGAGTTACTATTGAGAGATATGAGTTTAGTGTCATCATGATATCTATTCAGTCCTTGTTTTTGTGGATTGTTCCACTTGACTTCTTCTTAAAGGGGAATTTTAAGAGTCCCCCTTAAAATTTCTTGCAGAACTGGTTTGGAGGTCACATATTCTTTCAGTTCCTGCCTGTCTTGGAAGCTCTGTATCTCTCCTTCCATTTTGAATGACAGCCTTGCTGGATAAAGTATTCTTGGTTGCATGTTCTTCTCATTTAGGACCCTGAGTATATCCTGCCAGCCCTTTCTGGCTTGCCAGGTCTCTGTGGAGAGGTCTGCTGTTACCCTAATACTCCTCCCCATAAAAGTCAGGGATTTCTTGTCTCTTGCTGCTTTAAGGATCTTCTCTTTATCTTTGGAATTTGCAAGCTTCACTATTAAATGTCGAGGTGTTGAACGGTTTTTATTGATTTTACGGGGGGAATCTCTCTATTTCCTGGATCTGAATGCCTGTTTCCCTTCCCAGATTAGGAACGTTTTCAGCTAGGATTTGTTCAAATACATATTCTGGCCCTCTGTCCCTTTCGGTGCCCTCGGGAACACCAATTAAACGTAGGTTTTTCTTCCTCAGGCTGTCATTTATTTCCCTTAATCTATCTTCATGGTCTTTTAATTGTTTGTCTCTTTTTTCCTCAGTTTCCCTCTTTGCCATCAACTTGTCTTCTATGTCACTCACTCGTTCTTCCACCTCGTTAACAACCCTCGTCGTTAGGACTTTTAGTTTGGATTGCATCTCATTCAATTGATTTTTAATTTCTGCCTGATTAGCTCTAAATTCTGCGGTCATGAAGTCTCTTGAGTCCTTTATGCTTTTTTCCAGAGCCACCAGTAGCTTTATAATAGTGCTTCTGAATTGGCTGACACTGAATTGTAATCCAGATTTTGTAACTTTGTGGGAGAGAGGACTGTTTCTGATTCTTTTGAGGTGAGGTTTTTCCTTCTAGTCATTTTGCTCAGTGCAGAGTGGCCAAAAACAAGTTGTATTGGGAAAGGGAGAAAAAGAGAGGAGAGAAAGAAGGAAAGAATAGAAAAAAAGAAAAAAGGAAGAAAAAAAAGGGAAGAAGAGGAGAAAGAAAAAGAAAGAAAGGAAAAAAAAGGGTGGGGGAAGCAAACAGAAATCAAAAAGCAAAACAAAACAAAACAAAACAAGAAATAACACGGGGGAGTATCTTCTGGTTCTGTATTCTTTAAGTCCCTTGACTTCCCCTGGAACTTGTCCGTCTAGCTGGTCTTCTGGGGGAGGGGCCTGTTGTGCTGATTCTCAGGTGTGAGCACTTGGGGGAGCTGCTCTGCCCCTGCCTGGTGCAGGGCTCAGTGGGGGTTGTTTACCCCGTGAGGCCCCAGGAGGAACAACCCCAGTGGCGGGGCCAGCTCTGGAGCCCTGGAGTCAGCTCCCGCAGTAGCTCAAGAGCTCTGTCTGCAGGGCCTGGAGGCTCCAGGGCGGGGCCGCTGATCTGCTCAGCTCCGGGCAGGAGCCTCCTCGCTGTCCTGGGCCCTCCCGGCCTCTGCCTGTCCCAGGGGAGGCCGGATCCTGGGCTGTGTCCCGGCGCCCTGTGCTCCGGAGCCTGCGCTGTTGGATTCGCGCTCCCAGGCCGCGCAGCCCCCTCCGCGGAGCCGCCCCCGAGCCCCCCCGAGCTGCTCCCGCCCCGCAGCCCCCTCCGCAGAGCCGCCCCCGAGCCCCCCCGAGCTGCTCCCGCCCCGCAGCCCCCTCCGCGGAGCCGCCCCGAGCCCCCCCGAGCTGCTCCCACCCCGCAGCCCCCTTCGCGGAGCCGCCCCGGAACCCCCCCGAGCTGCTCCCGCCCCGCAGCCCCCTCCGCGGAGCCGCCCCCGAGCCCCCCGAGCTGCTCCCGCCCCGCAGCTCCCTCCGCGGAGCCGCCCCCGAGCCCCCCGAGCTGCTCCCGCCCCGCAGCCCCTCCGAGGAGCCGCCCCCGAGCCCCCCGAGCTGCTCCGGGTCCCGCCGTGCGCGCTGCAGCCCTTAGGGAGCTCGGCCGCGGGGTGTGGGGCTCTCCCGGGGCGCAGGTGTCTGTTAGTGTCCCCGGGAGCCCGAGGGCATCCCCGCCCCCCTGGGTCCTGCTCCACCTCCCTGGAGCCCCTTTCCCCCGAGAAGGTCGGTGCAGCTCCTGCTCCTCCGGGACGGGGCTCTCCTGTCCTGGGGACACTCGCCCCGGCCTCAGCCCGGCTCCTCGCGGGGCCCCTCCCCCTTGGAGGCCTTTTGTTTCTTTATTTTTTCCCGTCTTCCTACCTTGATAGAAGCGCAAACTCTTCTCACTGTAGCGTTCCAGCTGTTCTCTCTTTAAATCTCAGGCCGAATTCGTAGATTTTCAGGATGATTTGAAGGTTATCTTGGTAATTTGGTGGGGACAGCTGATTTGGGGACCCTACTCTTCCGCCGTCTTGCTCCTCCTCCCGACAGGTTTTATTTCTTAAAAATGAGATACTAAGTGATATTTCTTTTTTCTTTTTTTTTTTTTTTTTACTTAGTGATATTCTTTATTTTTTATTTTTTTTATTTTTTTTATTTTTATTTTTTTAGTGATATTCTTTAAATTAACAAATCAGATTGGGATTACTGGATTTGACCAAATACATTTTCTCTATTAAGATTAGATCCATTATGAAAAATAAAGGGCTTTTCTTTGCATATTTAAAATATGGCACACAAAATTTTGATTTTTCTCTACTGTGCCAGATATCATGCTACGTACTTGATTAGGGTCTTTGGTTTAGTCAATGGAAGTCCACTGGCCTTCTAATCTCCTCTTCTTTGCCATCAAGACTCTTCTTTCCCTATCCCCCAATTCTGCATTGTATTACACAGGAACCCTCTTCCATGAAGTTTCCTTTCCCTAGTACAAAGTTTGCCCAACTACACTTATGATAAAAAAGTTTTCATGGTGCTTTTCAAAATGAAGGCTTCCTAGGCCTGTCACTGACAGATTCTGGTTCAGTGCGGCTAAGATAGGGCCAAATATTTTAACAAGTACCCTCAAGTGACTCATCACCAGAGCAAGATTTAGAAAAGATTGTTCTCTTGTCTAATCCATATATTGCAATCTGCCCATACAGTCAGAAACATTTAAGTATCACCACCATTTATCCTGATGCAGAAGCCAAAGTCTTAGTTAGCTATTCATCCTGTATTTTCTCTCAATCCCTATATACAACTTATAACCCATAATGAATTTGATGCTGTTATCAAATTATATCTCAAATGAACCCACTTCTCTCCATCTTCTCTCCTAATATTACTATCATCTTCTAGTTAAAACTTCTACAACCCTTGACAATGTTTCTACTTCCACTCTCTCACTTTCACTATATATTCAGTAGCCAGAGTCATCTTCTTGAAACATAAATTGGATATTTGTCAAGATCATGTCATAGTTCTGATTAAATATTTTAAAGGATTAAATTTAGGATAAAATTTGAACTTTTTTCTCACGAATCCTGTGTTATCTGGCCGTAACTCTCACCAGCCTCATTCAAGTCCTTTCTCTTGACCATGCTTTATCTATCTATGTTGGTGTTCTTTGATATCAGCAAACAAAATAGGCTTGGGCCTGCGTCATGGCCCTTTTTTTTATGTGGGCCACTGTTTATTCACTCTTTGGAGGACCAAGTTGTACACATCCTACAGCTCACAACTTAAAATTTACTTCCTTGGGGAAGACTTCCTTATAAAAGGAAGATTGCCTTATAAATTGTAGAATGTCTCCTCTCAATCTCAGGCATTATTCTTGTCCTTCCTACCACTTGTCATGAGCTATAAATGTTTCATGTCATTTGGTTTAGTTTTGCATGCATTCTTTTATTTATTTTTAGTTTCCCAACTAAAATGGGAGCTCCATTAATATAAGGTATCTTGTATGTATAAAAGAGTACACAGCACTCAATAAATACCTGTTGAATGAATAAATGAAAGCTAGAATTATTCTTCAGGATGCCCTTAAGCTTGTGCAAAAAGAATCCCTTCTCGAATTCCCCTCTGGAAAACACAACTTGTAAAGTTTTCTCACGAGCATGACAGGGAAAAAGTAGAAATATAGAAAATCTCCAAAATAATTCTCTAAAATCAGAATACGGGAGATATGGGATGAAAGAGAAGGGAGCAAGGTAACCTTTTAGAAAGAAATGCTCTGGTAACCTGGTATCTTACACAAACTTGCAAGATAATCCACATTTGTCCTTAAATTCTAATTACCAATGTGTATGAAAAATATACTTCATAAAATCATGTCTGTTTGATAAAAGCAGAGTTGAAAACCACACAAACAACAAATTAACATGTAGACAGTTGAGGCAATAGCAGAAAATTAGTAGAATTTTCCTAACACGGCTATTCTTTTTCTCTGTTCCATAGGAGAAACAGCATAAAAGGAAAACTTTTATGTTTGTATTAGTCAAGGTTCTCCAGAAAAACAGAGCCAATAGAATATATATATATATATATATATATATATATATATATATATATACTTTTACTACAGGAATGGATTTACACAGTTATGGAAGCTGAAAAATCCCTGATCTGCCCTATTTAAGATAGAGATCCAGAAAAAAACTGGGGTATAATTCAGTCCAAGTCTTAAGGTCTGACAATTGCAAGGGCTGATGATATAAATCCCCATCTGAATCTGAAAGCCTGAAAACCAGGAGCACCAATGTTTCAGGGTAGGAGAAGATGGATATTTCAGCTTAAGCAGAGAAAGCAAATTCGCCCTTCCTCACCTTTTTGTTCTATTCAGGCTCACAGCAGATTGGATGATGCCCACCCACACTGGGGAGGATGATTTTTACTCAGTCTACCAAATCAAATGCTAATCTCTCCTAAAGACAACACAGAAAAAAAAAAAAAGGTTCACGATATCTGGGCATCCTTTAATCCAATCAAGTTGGCATATAGAATTAATCATCACAATGTTCATATCCATGTATCAATAATCTCATAGTAAGTTGCTTCTTTAGGCATTTCAGAACTTTATCTCTTCCTAGATATATTGGATATTATTCTAAGGGGTTTGTGAACATGATCTCTGTTATTAGACTTCTTCATACTATTTCTGATATATATCATAGTTACCCTCCACAGTTTCAAAAAATTTTAGGAGGTAAGGGGGGGGTACTGTTTAAATTCACTGTAATAAGACTTTTTATAACATTTTTGTGGCTTTGTCTTTTCCATGCTTTTTAAAATTAAGTTGTTTAGTATCATTTTATATCCAACTTGACAGCTCAAGTGAATTACTTTCAAGGAGTTCATGGACTTTTTGAAATGCTTGGACTATTTAAGAGCACTCTTTTATTTCACACACTTAAAGAGTCATATTCAAGAGGATGAATTATATCCTTTTGGTGTCAAAAATAATTGGAAAATCTCTTCATTGCTGTTTCCTGATCATGTATTTTCTCTTTCTCTGCTAATGAAGAATTCTGAGATGTTACTAGCACCACAATTGCTGGTTGATGGCTATTTTATTTCCAAATTCCTTCTTTGACACTAATGAATGTTCAGTAGCTCTTCAAAATTATACTGTTTATTTATAGTTTATTGTGAAGTGTTAAATCCTTTCTAACCTGACACCTCTGGGACATACATCAGTGCTCCAGCTGTATTTACTTCCTAAAATGAAATCTACGATGAGTTACGGATCTGCACAATCCAATGAAATGCTTTCATTTACTGAAATTTCACTCACTCTAGCTAACAAAAAATTTGTGCTTTCACTGACTAAAGAATGGTCTTTAAGTGACACTAGATACTATTGACTACTAACATTCAAAAGAGGCTCATTCCAAAAATTCTTACAATTTCTAAATTTGGGAATTCTTTCATTCATTTCCTCTTAAGAAAACGTCCTCTTAAGAAAAATAAAACCTCATTAAGGAATAGATGCTGGAAAAAAAAAAAAGAATAGATGCTGGTCAATGAACTTTACTTACTAGCTAGATTTTTCTCCATACTTGTCCTCAAAGGCAAGTCACAAAAGTGTGGGAAATGGTCACTTTTACATTTACATGTGCCAAAGTAAAGTATTTAAATATGTTTGGTGACTTTTTGATAAATATACAATTTTTAAAAATTTACTTACTCTTTGCATTCACAATTCCAAAGAAGTCAAAATGAACTCTAAGAAAAGATTTCACTATAGTAATATTTTTTTTAAAATTTTTATTTATTTATGATAGTCACAGAGAGAGAGAGAGAGGCAGAGACATAGGCAGAGGGAGAAGCAGGCTCCATGCACCGGGAGCCTGACGTGGGATTCGATCCTGGGTCTCCAGGATCGCGCCCCGGGCCAAAGGCAGGCGCCAAACCGCTGCGCCACCCAGGGATCCCTATAGTAATATTTATAACCAGTTATGACAGTGGAAAATTGGTAACATCAAAGGGACTTGGCTAAATACATTATAATACATCTATGGAATGGAATTCTGTGCAGTCATTAAAAAGACACTCTAGAATGATGTGTAAAGAAATAAAAAAAAATCTTAACATATTTATTCAGTAAATGTTTACTGAGCACTTAGTATGTTTCTGACACTGCTAGGTGCTAAGACCTCAACAGTGACAAAGACAAACATAGTTCTTGACCTTTGATAAGAAAAAAATACAATGCAGAAAAAGAACAACAAGGCATATGTTTGGCAAAATCTAATCTTTTTCTTATTTCTGATATATACAGACATAAAAACACTGGCAAACACATTGTTTATTCTCTGATAGAACTCCAAAAACTTTAATTTTCTTCCTTTTGCTACACTTCCTAAAATAATGACACTTTATTTTTACTAAAAGAAAACCAATTTTAAAAACAATTTTTGGTAAAGTGTTACAAATCTGCATATCATGGCCACCAGTATCACATGAGAATACTGAAACTGTAAATGCTAAATAAGTAGATGCCAATATGTCCATAACAGGTATAATGTGATTAAAAACAAGAAAAGTGTTCTCTCTGTTCAGCTGGTCAACTACCTTCATTGAATGCTTACATGCAAAGCAGCATAGCGAATACTGCTGTCTACTTTATAGGTTGATTATTTTCCTTTTTACAAAATGCTTTGAATATGAAGCAAAATACTGTGTGATATTCAGGAGCATAATTTAAGCTGAAGGGCATATGCAGACAGTAATTTTAATTATGCTCTTCTAATGATGAATACACTTGCTCTCACCCCATAAAGTATTTGGCCACCAACTGATGTGACTTCAGAGTGAGTTGATTTTGCCTTCAGTCCACCTGGATTTTAAGATTCATTAAAGTATCTTGTTAACTAAACGTCCTTTATTGTGAGGGTTTTTTTTTTTCCTTTAGTAAATCCAAGGTGAATTCAAATGAATAAAATAATGTAATTTAAAGAGCTTGGATGTTTAGTAAAACCTAAGGGAGATTATATTCATTGTGTTGCATAACACTTAGTATAATGAAGACAAGACTTTCTCCCCAGTGCTCACTTTGTGTGTTAAATGCTTTAATCATTTTGAGCATAAGGGTTTTCCTTCATTATTATTGCTATGCTAGGAATGTCTAAGGTTATGTTTCTTATACAATCAATAATAAGAGAAACTCATGTTTAGAAAGTGATTTATTCTAAGATGTTTCTAAAGCTCTTTGTAAACAATTTTTATTGCTCTTGCTGTTTGTTTATAATAAGCTTCTTTTATCTGACAAGTTAAATGAGGTCAAAGCTTTATGAACCCCATTGACTAACTGTATTAGATTCTAAAACATCAGTACTTGATGTATATGTTGGGATGTGGCAGGGAGCTTGGGAAAAATATAGTTATGGTATAGTATAATATTTGAATTTTTATATTTTTATTGTTTTTGTGTTCTTGGAAGTATTTTTTTATTTTATAAATTTATTTTTTATTGGTGTTCAATTTGCCAACATATAGAATAACACCCAGTGCTCATCCCGTCAAGTGCCCACCTCAGTGCCTGTCACCCAGTCACTCCCACCCCCACCCACTTCCCCTTCCACCACCCCTAGCTCTTTTCCCAGAGTTAGGAGTCTTTCATGTTCTGTCTCCCTTTCTGATATTTCCCACTCATTTTTTCTCCTTTCCCCTTTATTCCCTTTCACTATTCTTTATATTCCCCAAATGAATGAGACCATAAAATGTCCTTCTCCGATTGACTTATTTCACTCATCATAATACCCTCCAGTTCCATCCATGTAGAAGCAAATGGTGGGTATTTGTCATTTCTAATGGCTGAGCAATATTCCATTGTATACATAAACCACATCTTCTATATCCATTCATCTTTCGATGGACACTGAGGCTCCTTCCACAGTTTGGCTATTGTGGACATTACTGGTATAAACATCGGGGTGTCTTGGAAGTATTTAAAAGTTTTCCTTTCAGTAAAGATTATTGTTGAAAGCTCCGTTCTTTTTCAAATTTTTTTTGTATTTTTTTAATTTTAAAAAATATTTGATTTATTTATTTGAGAGACAGAGAGTGCAGGCAGAGGGGTAGAGGAAGTGGCAGAGAGAGAATCACAAGTAGACACCCTGCTGATCACCGAGCGCAAACCAGGGCTTGATCTCAGGACCCTGAGATCACGACCTGAACCAAAATCAAGTCAGACACTTAACTGGGTCACTCAGACACTGCTATTTTTTAAATCATTAATTTTTTATCATTTTAATTTTATTTAAATTAACTAACATATAATGCATTATTGGTTTCAGAAGTAGAGGTCAGTGATTCATCAGTGTTATATAATACCCAGCGCTCATTATATCACATGCCCTCCTTAATGTCCATCATCCAGTTATTTCATCTTCCCACCACCCTCCCCTCCAGCAACCCTATTTGCTTCCTATGATTAGAGCCTCTTATGGTTTGTCTCCCTCTCTGATTTTGTCTTCTTTTATTTTTTCCTCCCTTCCCCTATAATCCTGTTTTGTGTTTAAATTCCACATATGAGTAAGATCATATGATAATTCTTTCTCTGATTGACTTATTTTACTTAGCATAATATCCTCTAGTTCCATCCACATCATTGCAAATGGCAAGATTTCATTTTTTGATGGCTGACTAGTATTCCATTGTGTGTGCATGTGTTTGCGTGTGTGCATGTGTGTGTATGGCTGAGGTAGTATCACATCTTCTTTATCTGTTCATCTGTCGATGGACATCTGGTTTCTTTCTATAATTTGGCTATTGTGGATATTGCTGCTATAAACATTGGTGTGGAGGTGCCCCTGCAGATCACTATATTTGTATCTTTGTAGGGTAGCTAGCTCTATTTTCAATTTTCTGAGGAGCCTCCATCCTGTTTTCCAGAATGGCTGCACCAGCTTGCATTCCCACCAACAGTGTATGAGGATTCCCATTTCTCCACATCCTTGCTCACATCTGTCATTTCCTGACTTGTTAATTTTAACCATTCTGACTGGTGTGAGGTAAAAGACATTCATATTGGCAAAGAAGAGGTCAAACTCTCACTCTCTGCAGATGACATGATACTCTATATGGAAAACCCAAAAGACTCCACCCCAAAATTGCTAGAATTCAAACAGGAATTCAGCAAAGTGGCAAGATATAAAATCAATGCAGAGAAATCAGTTGCATTTCTACACTAACAATGAGACTGAAGAAAAAGAAATTAAGGAGTCAATCCCACATACAGTTGTATCCAAAACCATAAGACACTTAGGAATAAACCACATGCAGAAAAACGTCTGTCTAGTAAGAAGTTGCTGTGACTGAGGTCATAAAGGTTGCTGCTTGTGTTCTCCTCTAGGATTCTGATGGATTTTATTTGAAAATGACATATCAGATAAAGGGCTAGTGTACAAAATCTATAAAGAACTTATCAAACTCAACCCAAAGAACAAATAATCCAATCAAGAAATAAAGACATAAACAGACATTTCTCCAAAGAAGACATACAAGTGCCCAACAGCCACATGAAAAGTGTTCAACATCACTCAGCATCAGAGAAATACAAATCAAAACCACAATGAGGGCAGCCCAGGTGGCCCAGCGGTTTGGTGCCACCTTTGGCCCAGGGCATGATCCTGGAGACCTGGGATCAAATCCCACATCAGGCTCCCTGCATGGAACCTGCTTCTCACTTTGTCTGTATCTCTGCCTCTCTCTCTCTCTCTCTCTCTTTGTGCGACTATCATAAATAAATAAAAATTAAAAAAAAATAAAAAATAAAAATTAAAAAAATTTTAAAAACCTGTTTAAATGCACTCTAATTTGGGGGACACAATAGCTTAAAAATCCTGGAGATATACAGAGTTTGGTTTTCATCCTGGTTATGTGATCTTGGGCAAGTTATTTAATTGGGGGCTAGTTTTTTTCATAGCTAAAAGTGAAAATTAACATCTATTTCACAGGGTTACTGTTTGACAAAAGGAGGTGATGCATAGAAAGTGCCTGATGCTTACTAAATGATAACTATTAGCAGCATCATCTGTTGCTTAGTATGGAATCATGTTAGAAAGAAAGAAAGGCAATGACAAACAGTATATATCCACTCTCCAGGAATACAGTATTGTATCACTGTTTCTGATTTTCTTCCTGAAATTAAAAATAAAAGTCTCAGGGAGAAAGTATAAACTTAGCTATCCCAGTCTGCACTTATTTTGGAGACAATCAATGAATCAATGATGGGGTAACAAATGATTCCTAGTGATCATTTCTTATGAGACTGCATTTCAACCAATAATTGAAATGATTGGCAAGAGAGTCCAGTTGCCCTGAGCCATCTCCTCACTGACTGTGACTCCCACACAACCCATGAACAGAGGATTAGCAAACACAAAATAGAATTTTCTGATACTTCTTCCAGAGATGAATATGTATTTCTCTTTAAATAAGAAAATAGTGGGGGATCCCTGGGTGGCTCAGCGGTTGAGCGCCTGCCTTTGGCCCAGGGCGTGATCCTGGAGTCCCGGGATCGAGTCCCGCGTTGGGCTCCCGGCATGGGCCTGCTTCTCCCTCCTCCTGTGTCTCTGCCTCTCTCTCTCTCTCTCTCTCTGTCTATCATAAATAAATCTTTAAAAAAAATTTTTTTTTAAAATAAAAATTTAAAAATTTAAAAAAGAAAATAGCTATTAAAAAGTTAAATAATCATGGGAGTAAAGACAAAACAAGAGTGAGGAGAGCCCCACTATGCAAGCTCTTCTCCATGCAAAGAAACAAATATTAATAAAAAGTTACAATAACGGCCAACTTACTACATGTCAGGTATATTTGCTATACTCAATTCCTTACCCAGATTATGCTAGTTGACTTTTACCATAACGGTGAATTAGTGATTATTATATTCACATTACAGATGGGAAAACAGAATTTAAGAGGTTAAGTAAATACCCAAGTCACAGGACAACAATGCATGAGTTAAGATTTGAAACCAGGCAGTCTCATTGCAGAGCCCCTGACTCCTTCCTGTGGCCTTTGGCTGTTTGGACTGAGACAACATATTATGGAAAAAGTACTCAAATTATAAAATCTCCTGGATACCAGATCCAGAGCAGAGAAGAAATCCCACATTCTTCCCATTCCGTCCATAAGGATAAGGATCCTAACATAAAGTCCTGTTAGAGGATTATTCTCAGGATCTGAATAAAGAATCTCAGTATGTATTACTCCCTCTGGATATTCTATTAAGTGTTTTACTTGTCTGTACACTTCATTCTTCACAACAAATCTATGATACAGGAATTATTATCATTATTATTATTATTATTATTATCATCCCCATGGAGGAGACTAAGATTTAGGAATTAAGTCGCACAAAGTCATATAAATAATGAATTTTGAGAGTGATGGAGCTGGCTCTCAAATTCAAACCACTTATTCTAGAGTTCATGCTTCAAAACAGCAAGTGCTGCAAAAACAAAGTACTACAAATATGGGAAATATTTAAGAAGAGAGCATGTGGTTTTGATCTGTGTATCTAGAGCTCCTAGAACAGAACCTAACATTGAGATGGTATCAACCATAATTTCAGACAATTAAAAAACTCTTTCTTATTTCAGGTCAGGTGTATGTATGTATGTGTGTGTGTGTATATATATATCGACTTGTTTAACCTTCACAATAATCCTATAAGGAAGACACCATTATTATCTCTATTTTTATATGAGAAAACTATACACAAATGATAAATGGAAGTAGAGCGGTAAGGAAAAAAGAAAGGTAGGAAAGCAGGCAGGGAGGAAGAAGGAAGAAAGTAGTATTTCCAGAAGACAGATGTTGCCCCTTCAAACAGATTCCTGCTATGTCTGCTCATGTGTGAAGCCCAAATATGCACCATACAAAAAATTCCCACTGTTCTAGTTTTACCTAGTACAGAGACAATTAATAGTTTTGTATGATTCAGAATTTATATCCCAGGTGCATTATTAGTCACTGTTCAGATTTAAAATGTCACTAAAATGCAATAGCTTCTGGGCATATAGGCACAGCTGTGCCACTTGGTTTTTGTGTTTTGTGAGCTTGTTTACATGATGTGCTGCAGAGTCACACTGTAGGTAAAGTTAGAACAAAACTGTCTGTGGGTCATTTCTAAGAAATACCAAAGTTGGCATCCATAATGACACAAGGGGCAGCATCCTAAAGACAATGAAAAAACAAAGGCCAGATGCAACCAAGGGGTAGCATGCAGCCAGGCAGAAGCTTGGGATCCTAGTGGGTCAGAGGGACGTGTGTAAAGAGATCTATGCAAGCAAGCTGACTAGAGCTTGTAGAGCAGGCTGTGGCTCCCTTTTACAGGGCTGCTGTTCAGAGTCAGGTCTGCCATCCCTGGCAATCTTGGGGGAAATTGGAAGGTAAAGTGAGATGTTGGCCACAAGTATGGGCAGAAACCCAGCTACTAAATTTGGAGTACAAGATCAGGCCATTTGTTCTCAGTCATTTAGACTAATGAACTAAGTGGAGTTCCCTAAATTCTACTTGTAAGATTAGTACAGAAGCTAGTAAAAAGGCTGAACTTTGATGCACTTACTTTGGTTCAGTCGTTTTACTTACATCTTATGGCCTCTCACTTGATTCTCACAGGTTTGCCAGTTAATGTATAGCATCATTTGCAAATAAGGATCATGCTGTCTCCATATTAACAACCATTTTAACCTCCCATTTTCATCTTCTTTGAGTTGGGTAGGACTCTGAGAACTCTATAGGCCCATATTCCCTTACCCAGAACTCTCAGGTTCAGATAGGTTTTGGAATTCAGACTTTTTCAAAATTTAAAAAAATGGTAATATTGTTTCCCTTAGTAAGATATAAGGCAGCACTCCTTAACCAAACAAATATTTCTTCAACAAATAACATGAATGTTCTAGGGATGAATAAAGGTTATATAGCACCTCCCATCAGCTCAGATAGGTTTAGCTGCCAAATGACTAATAGACAAATTAAAAAAAAAAAATGAACAACTCTGGTTTTCAGAGCTTTGGAATTTCATAAATTCAGGTAAGGAACTGTGAACATGAAGTAAGAAACAGTGGCTATAATGGAAATATTTTTTGAGAAGGGATGAAATGGGTTAGATTTGAGACTTTATTTTGGGATAAAATGGATAAGACTTGAGATTGTTTATTTCTGGAAGAGGGAATAAAGTAAACTGGGTAAGAGAGAAGACTGAGGTAGTGTTCGCCAAAGAAGCAGAAGCACATGGACCCCAGAGCTCACACATTTCAGTCAAGTGGAGAGTCCTATCTTTAGATGTACACCCCAGCCTTTAGTTCTTAGAACTAGAGCACTCTGATATATATCCTACTTATCACTTACCATACTCATCTTATTTCTATCCTGTACATAAGGTCCCTGAGGACTAGATTGTACCTTCATCATCTTTGCACTCCTGAAAACATCTCTCATGTGACTTTTATTTGCAGCTGTTTAATAAATCAACTTCTAGGGAATTAATTTCTTTGGATATGCAAAAGATTTTGAGTACAAAAAAGAGAAAACATTTTCAGAAGGCAATAATCTTGGCCATGTCATACACAGCATGGATCAATAGTCTCCATGATAGCATTAGCTAAAGAAGATGTCTGAAGAGTCATGGTGAGGGATCCCTGGATGGTGCAGCGGTTTAGCACCTGCCTTTGGCCCAGGGCACGATCCTGGAGACCCCGGATCGAATCCCACGTCGGACTCCCGCTGCATGGAGCCTGCTTCTCCCTCTGCCTATCTCTCTGCCTCTCTCTCTCTCTCTCTCTCTCTCTCTCTCTGTGATGACTATCATAAAATAAATAAAAATTTAAAAAATATTAAAAAAAAAAAAGAGTCATGGTGAACCCAGAAGAATCTGGAAAAGATGGAGCATGCTTCTGTTAGCCTAACTGCAGAAAATGAACAAACACTTGACCTCACTGATTTATGAGGTCATTGCAGAGGAGGAAGTGCTCCTTGAGCAAGTAGACTTTCTTATAAAATAGTTTCAGGTCCTCTGAATTCCACCTTTAAACATCATTATAAAAATTCCTCTGCAGAACCTGTTCAGCAAAAATTCCTTAGCAACCCCCTGCCTGTTAATCTCCTGTGTGCTTCTCTCTCCAGTTCAATGACAGACTCATGATCACCAACCCCTACTCCCTTCATCTTGCCAATCTTCAATCCTGCTCAGCTTCCACTCACCAGTACCTTATATTTGCACACAAACTTATCTTCTGAGCAACTGCCTCCTGAGTATACACATCAGTCTTATTAATCAAGTCTGCAATGTACAAAATCAAGCTCATCACATACTCACAATCCCACTCCTCCTGTTTTCAAATGTTTATAAACTACATCACCATTTTTCCACTAACAAACTTAAAGATGAGAGTGCTTCCAAAGAAAATAAGATTCTAAATTCCTTTTCACTTTCATTATGTTCTTCCAATCTCCCACCCAAACTATTTCAATAGTTTCCAGACGATCTCCTTTCCTCCAATCCATCCATTATATAAATATCAATTTTAATCACTTAATCACTGAATTGAATTCAGCTATTAGCAACAGACTTCTGAAAAATAGTGGCTTAAACAAGAGTGGGGCATATTCTTCTCTCTCTTTGGTTTAGGTTCCTACTAGTTTGTACTCCGCCATCTTTAGGGAGTGCCTCTTCTCAGACCTTAAAGATGGTTTCTGGAATTCAAACCATCTTGTTCATCCCCAGAAAAGAAGAAGAAAGATCTAAGGGAAAAAAAGGACATGCCTTCTGAGTCATCCTCCTCCTGAAATAACTTCTGCTTAGCGTATATTCTCATAGTCCCCTCAACTACAAGGGAGACTGGAAAATGTAGCTTTTAGCTGGCATTTGTCATTTCCCTTAAAATTGAGATAGAGATAGTAACAAGGGTGAGAGGAATGTTAAGTAGACAAAATCACACTATTATTTCTAAATACTGCGATAAAAAGAAAAAATTCAATATAGCCTCATTGCCTACCAAGTTACATCTAAAATTGTAGCAAAATGTCCAAGCCCTTTCATGAGCAGCCGTGTTCACCCCCAACCAATCTCACCAGCTCTTTCTTCTATTTCTCAGAGTAGTTCTCATATTTTAATGTGCATATGAATCACCTTGGGGATCTTGTTAAACTGCAGACTCTATTTCAGTAGGTCTGGGATGGAGTCTGAGGTTCTGCATTTCTAACAAGTTCCCAGGTGATGCTGATACTACCAGTCCCCAGAGTGGCAAGTTTTTAGAAAAGCGATTCTCACATAGGGGTCATATTTCCCCCTAGGAGGTATTTGATAATGTCTGCAGAAATTGTTTGCCACAACATGAAGGGGTAGGATGGGGGGGTACTACTGACATCTAATGAGTAGAGGCCAGAGGTGCTCTAACTATCCTATAATACACAGGATAGCCCACTGCATCAAAGGATTATCTGATCTGAACTGAAAAAAAAAATTATTCAAAAAGTAGCCTATGCTCCAGAAGATGAGATTAAATGTTATTCCAATATGTCCTGTATTTTCCTATCTTTATCACTGTTTCCTCCAATTAGTCCTTATCTTTCTTATAGCCAGCTCTCTCAATTGATTTCCCCATCATGTGTCAAGCCCTGTTAATGTACCACCTGCTTCATGAATGCATCCTAGCTCCCCTTACCATATGCTCTCTCCCTCCTCTGAATCGCCTTCTATGAACTTGCTATAGACTGAATGGTTGTGTCCTTCAAAATTCAAATATTAAAACCTAATCTCCAAGATGGTAGTATTTGGAGGTGGAGCCTTTCGAAGATAAGACATGAGGATAGAGCCATAGTGAATGAGATTAGTGCCCTTATAAAAGAGACCTGAGGGTTCCCTCAATCTTTATTCCTTGCGAGGACACATCCAGAAGACAGGTGTATGTGAATCAAGAAGCAGTCTCTTACTAGCCACCAAATTTGCTGGTGCCTTGACCTTATACTTCCTGGTCTCCAGAACTATGAGAAATAAATTTATTTCACCCAGTCTATGGTATTTTGTTATAGCCCTAAGAATTAAGATAGCATTTCTCTGTCACATACACCCTACCTCCATTTATGTTAATCTTCTCACTAGATATAAATTATAAATTGTTCAAGTTGAATACTATACTTTTCTAACCTTGGTAAATCTCCTATGGTAGCTAGTAACCCTACACACAGTTGAATGGGCTCTTTTTTATCGATATAGCATACATAGACTTTTAAAATAATTGTTAAAAACAAGTATATGTATAACAAATAATATATATTATATATAATATAATGCATATTATATATAATATATATAACGTATATATGTATATTATATATATAGGTATTTATAATATACATTAGGTCTTTAAGAATTTTCCTTAGTACAGTTAACTCATCGTGGCTTATCTTTCCTAGTCTCTTCTTTATGCCAATTACCAATGCAAATTGTAACACCTTCTGGTCCTCATAAAATCCAAATGTGATTCCCACAGACAGCTTTAAAAAGCAGGAAAAAAGAAAGTTTAAACCCTTCATTTAGGACCACTTCATGGTTTTCATTAAACCTTCACTGATTCTTTCAGGCCAGGGTTCATGGACCAGTGCTTGTTTACCTGGTTGGCTGAGATTCAAATGAGTAATAGACCCTCTGAGCCATCAGTACCACTCCTAATGCATTTTTCATTAAATTGAACTCCCACCTGGGTCCTCTTTCGGAGGTTCAGACAGAGGTAAGCGAGGTACATGATGCTTGTTTACTAGCATTTAAACAAGATTGCTCTTTTCTCACAAACGATAACAATTTAGTGCTTAAGATGATTTCTGGGAAGGTAGAAACATTGTGTTTATTTGACCATCTGTTAAGAGAGTACTGATTCATTAGAACAGACAACTGATTCACATTTCAGAACTTTAATAAAATATTTTAAGCAAAGGTCAGACAGATAGCCTGCTTTCCACAAAAAATCCCAAATATATTCACATATACATACGTACCCATTACACACATTTCAACAGTGTCACTTGCTATTTTATTTCAAGCCATAGCTCCTATGCACATACTGGAATCAGGGCTAACTGGGTCATCTTAACTGAAAGGGTTCCGTCTGGTAAGGGACTTTTCTTTACTGTGCTATGTCCCTGCTGGCCCCCAATATGGTATAAGGCCTTCTGCCACTGGAGATATGACATGTCATGTGCACTTTGCAAACAAAGGCATGAGCCCACACCAATAGCATTTTGACTGGGCTTTCTAGGCAACTGAAATTCTATTCCCTCTTTTGGGCCAATTGGAATTACATAGGGTCTTGGGGCTCTTTCTTATTATGATGATTTTGGAAATATTGTTATCTTCTGTGTTTCTGATATATAGATTACACATTCTGATGCACATATCAAAATCATGCTATGATAAATGCATATTTATTTGATAGAGCAGAATACTATAAATTGAATCTTCCTGGAAATAAACACTTATCATGATACTTATATCCCACCTACAGTGAAACCATGAATTTTCTGTATTTTTCAGGCTAGATATTCTGATTATTGCAAAACTGCTTCACCAGAGGTATGAGGGAAACAGCATATTGTTCATATCAAAATTGGCCATTTTAGACAATTAAGATAACATTTTGCTCAGGTATTCTTCTTTTAGGGCACTGTACATAATCATCTGATTTGGTCTGTTTCTAATGTAGTACAGTAAGTCCCCAAACCATCAGTTTCCAACCATCAATCCTAGTCAAACTCATGGCAATCAAAAAGTCAGTTATCCAAATTCCTAAATCTCAAGCTGAACTGCTTATCTCCTTGTCTACATAACCCTGTAAAGAGTTAGTTTGCCCTGGTTTCCCAGTGTCTATACTTGATTCTGTGTGTATACAGATAGGTATAGGAAAACAGGTAATTATTCAAAGGCAGCTTTAAAGCTCACCAAAATATCTGAATCCTGCGTCTTATCACTTGTCTTCCTTGAAAACTGGTTCCTTCCTCAACGCCTGTGATCCTAACTTTACCAAGAAGACTGTTGCTATAAGGGTACTTCTTTACACCACCCACCAGACTCTAAGACAGAGTCCTTCTCTAACTACCCTGACAAGAGAAGAAATGGCTACTGTGCTCCAGGTGGTTTGAAGCGTGTGTGGGGCAGGTGGGCAGTAAAACAGATAGGAAGTCCTGAGAGGAAACAGAGGCCCATCTCTTGAGGAGTGAGTAAACAAGGCAAAGAAAGTCCAGCCTACCTGCACCTCGGAGAAAGGGCTGAGGCAACCTTGAAATGAACTGATTTCCTTTGTGTTTTCTGGGCACTGACAAATTAATTAAACAAGGAGGACATTAGCCTGACTTGGCTCTAAAGCCATGGTGGCCTGTGTAAGCAAAGCAAAATCCAAACCTATAAATTCTTCAAGGTTATAAAATCAAAACACTAAGACAACCAATCACAAATAATCAACTAGGCTCCAAGCTACAGTCAATCAGTAACTTTCTTCTTTTGCTTCCGCCTCTTCTTTACAAAGCCTCTCCCAGAGCTCCTGTCTGTGGAGTATTCCTGACAACTTCTGATTTGATATGCTGCCCATTCAAATTGATTTTTGCTCAGGTAAACTCTTAAAATTTTTAATATGCCTCAGTTTATCTTTTAACAGCATAAAGGGGCCAACCAAGACAAGGCCATATTCAAAGGCTGTTAAGAAGCTCTACCCATGAGGCTTTAGAAGAGTTGTATTAGTGAAGACAATAGACAGTTTATACCTTAGGTTTGCTTTATTTAAAAAAACAAAACAAAAACAAAAACAAAACTACTGGGATGCCAGGGTGGCTCTGCAGTTGAGCATCTGCCTTTGGCTCAGGGCGTGATCCCGGAGTCCGGGGTTTGGGTCCCATATTGAGCTCTCTGCATGGAGCCTCCTTCTCCCTCTTCCTATGTCTCTGCCTCTCTCTCTGTGTCTCTCATGAATAAATAAATACAATCTTTAAAAAAACTATAAATACATAAGGAATCTGGCCTTGCCCTCAAGCACCTCCCTGGTCTCCCTTCTTTACCTGCTCTCATTTGTTCTGGGAAGGATGCTCAAGTGAAGGTGACAACTCTAATCAGGAACAGGGTGAGGATCACACAAGCAAATGAAAATGTCACATTCAGCCAGGCCTTGGAGAAAAATGTAACTGCTATTTCTTATAGTAGGACATCAGACAGGAAATGGCAGTTCTGTGATATAAGTCACAAATCTCCTCTATCTTAGGATCTCTGTGAATCCTCCTGATGTATCTCAGAGAGTGGTAGAGTGTCTATAAGATTAAAGGAGGAATAAATGGAGAAGAAAGGTGGCAGTGTCCTGTGCAGGAAGGAGGGATGGCCATTATCTACATGGAATCACAATAATATTAAAGTGTCACTCATGTCCATACATGGACAATGGAAAAATCATGAAATTCTCCCGTGGTCACAATCCTTGCATGTGCTTTTATAGAGTTTTCTTCTCCTTTGTTCTAAAGTAGAAGGATTTACACTACCTGCAGGAAACCTGCCCCTATAGATAAAATGACATCTAGTGGGTACTGTTGTGATATGGTCTGCTATGTCTTAGGGTTTAAAACTGATTTCTCTGCTTTTCATGCTTTCTGGTTTAGCTACAGTGCTAGGCTGCAGGTGTTTGCTTTTATGATACATTGAAATCCGTGACTGTTTCTTGAATTTAAAGGAAAAAATCTCGCACAATGTTTACATAATATAATCTGCACAATTAGAATTGAAAAAAATTAATTTGAGGTGGGAGCACAGTAAAGAGAGACTTCCTTTGTTTTATTTCTATACTTCCTTCCTCCATTCCTTTCTTCTTTCTTTTCCTTCATCCTTCCTTCCACCTTTCCATTCCTTCTTCCTTATTTGCAGATTGGAGTTGTTCCCTGTGTATTGGGAAAGTCATCAAGATGAACCCTTTGGGAACACAAATGAACAGCAAATTCTCACTCTTTGTATTCAGAGAAAACTGAACACATCTGCTATGGACTGGGATATTAGAATGAATCACTTTGTTTTTATGCCAGATTGTTCCCTAGAAGAAGGAAAAATGTTTCCTCTAAATGTGGGATAGACTGTAATATTGATGGGAGTGATCTAGTGTTTGATAACTGAAACTATAGCCCATGGACCACTGACCATTAAGATGGTGTTAACTGGACCACTATGGTAAGCCTTGCCCATACTTTGAGGAAACTGAGAGGAAGCAGTTGTGTTCAGCTTGGACATTATTGAATATTTGAGCTCTAAAAAAAACAAGTTATAAAAAAAAAAAACCAAGGTCACCTAAAAGGCTTTCATATTCCTCTGGACCAAACAACATATAGGCATATGAGACAAACAGCAGGCAGACAGGTTATAGACTTATAAGCATTCCTTGGGGAATCCCCAGAAATTACTTGGTGAGAAAGCATCAAGAATAAATTCACTCTCTGGCACATATTTGCTGTGGGGAATCACTGTTCAATCATTTTTTTTTTTAAAGGAATCCAACTTGGTTTCCTTTCTTTCTTTCTTTCTTTCTTTCTTTCTTTCTTTCTTTCTTTCTTTTTCTTTCTTTTCTTTCTTTTTCTTTCTTTTCTTTCTTTCTTTCTGATAGTCACACAGAGAGAGAGAGAGGCAGAGACATAGACAGAGAGAAGCAGGCTCCATCCACCGGGAGCCCGATGTGGGATTCGATCCCGGGTCTCCAGGATCGCGCCCTGGGCCAAAGGCAGGCGCCAAACCGCTGCGCCACCCAGGGATCCCCTGTTCAATCATTTTTAACAGTGACCTTAATTTGCACACACAAGCACTGGAGTGAAACATGGTGATTACAGCTTATTTCTACTCATTCTTAACTAAGCCTTTTTTTAATTGACGGATTCTATATTGAAAAGCATACAAATATTAAATATAAAACTTACCAAATATGTACATATCCAGGGAGTGCCTGGCTGGCTCAGTCAGTAGAGCATGCAACTGTTGATCTTGGGGTGGTAACTTCAAGCCCCATGTTGGGTGTGGAGATTACTTTAAAAATATGTATATATCCATATAACCAACACCCAAATTAAGATACAGAGTATTTCTGGCCCACACTCCTTCCTCTCCCAAAGGTAACCACTATATCAACTTATGAGTAGTTCTACTGAGTAGTTCTACTTGGTAATGAATTTCATATAAATCAAATCATACAATAAGTATTCTTTCTGCGTCTGGCTCTTTTTGCCTCACAGCATGTCTGTGAGATTCATTAGGTTATTGTGTTCTTTTTATTGCTTTTCAGGCATTGCATTTTATGGATATACCAAAATGTATTTATCTATTCTAACTTTGATGGATATTTGAGTTGTTCTCATTTGGGGGCTATTATAAATAATAGTACTATTCTTATACATGTGGTTTGGTGAATATTAACACTCAAATTCTGTTGGGTATATACTCAGGACTGGTGCTAAGGGATGGAGGGAATGGGTATGTTTTAATGAAACAATTTTACAAGGTTGTCTTAACAGTTTACATTTTTACCACCTCCTGTATGGTTGCCAATACATTGCCAGTTCTCATTTTAGCCATTCTGCTTGGTATGTGGTAGTTTCACATTGTATGTATACTTTAAATTTGTTTGGATTTATGATGTTGAGCATATTTTGGTAATTCTACACTCAAATATCCTTTTTTGTGAAGTTACTGTTTAAGTTTTTTGTTCATTTTTTATTGATTTTTTTCTTATTGATTTGTTAGGATGGATGGATAGATACTGCAAAAAGGCATTTAACAATAGATATATCAAATACTATGCATTACTAATGTCTTCTCCTAGTGTCTGACTTACTTTTTCACTTCTGATTGTGTTTTGATTAACCAACAGGCTTAATTTTAATGAAGTCCAATTATCAATACATTCTTTTGTGAATAGGATATTTTTATGTAAAGTTAGATATTTCTACTTAAGTTCAGGAATATACTCTTCTGTATGTTATTCTAGAAGGTTTATTACTTTGTATTTCACACTTAGGTCTATAATCTCACATGAATCTTTGCATATGATACAAAATAGGGGTCGATGTTAAATTTTTCTCCATACAGTTATCCAGTTGACCTAGCACCATTTATTGAAAAGACTATACTCCCACACTGCCTTCCTCCCACAAATTGCAGTGGTTCCTCTGTCATAAATTAGATGATTATATATGTGCAGACCTATGTCTGAGCAAATACTGTCTTTGTTTCCGTGGTCATATAATAAATAAATCTTAATATCTGCTAGCTTAAGCTGTTCGCTTTTAATCTTCAAGTTTGCCTTGGCTATTCCAGGTCTTTAAATGTCCGTAGATATTTTAGAATTAGATTATCAATATGATACATATAAAAACCACTGAGATTTCTGATGGGATATTATTGAACCCATAGGCCAATTTAGGGAGACTTGCTACCTTTAAAACATGGAGTCTTCATGAAACAAGTCAAGTACTTTCTTTTAACCAGGTCATCTTAATTCCTCTTAGCAATGTAGTTTGCAGTAGAGATGTCTTGTGTCTCCTAGGCCTAAGTACTGAAGATAATTGGCATTTTTATTAGATTTATTCTTAGATACTAAAGATTCCTGCTGTTTTTAATTGTTTGATGATAGATTATAAAAATAAAATTGATTTTTATATTGATGTTGTATCCAACAATCTTGCTAAGTTCACTTAATAATTCTAGTAATTTGAAGACTCTTGAATTTATATATTCTTTTGTATTTTGCATGTAATAATGTTATCTGCCAATAATGACAAGGTTGTTCTTTCTTCCCAGTTTTAACATATTTTATCATGCTTTGTTGCTTTGTGGCCCTAGATGGGATATCTAGTACATTGTTGAACAGAACTAGTGACAATGAACATCTGTCTGCTCCTGAACTCAGAGGTAAAGCAATCAATATTTTACCATTAAACATAGACTTATGTAGATATACTACATCAGACTTAGAATGTTCTTTTTTATTTATAAATTAATAAACTTTTAAAAATCATGAATGTTAAATTTTAATGAATGCATTTTGGCATAAATTGAGAAAACATAGTTGTTGTTTTTTTTTCATTTTTGTACTAATGTGGAAAATTACATTGATATGTAACAGTTAAATCAACTTTGCATTTCTGAAAAAAACCGCACTAGATCATGGCATAATTTACTCTTAATATATCATTGGAATTGATTTGTTAATGCCTTTTCAGGATTCTGTGTATGTGTCCATGTTTTTTTCTTAAAGATTTTATCTATTTATTCATGAGAAACACAGAAAGAAAGGCAGAGACATAGGCAGAGGGAGAAGCAGGCTCCCTATGGAGAGTCCAAGGAGGACTCAGTCCCCGGGCCCCAGGATCATGACCTAAGCTGAAGGAAGACACTGAAACACTGAGCCACCCAGGTGCCCCTATGTGTCTATATTTGTGAAATAAATTATCCAATAAGTTTTAATTCTTATAAAGTCAACTTCAGGTTTTTATTTCAATGTTATGCTGGAGGCACAAAATGAGTTGTAAAGTACTTCCTTTTCTATTTTTCTGAGAGAAGTTTTGTATAACTGATATTATTTCTTTTTTTAAATATTTAAAATATTTGATCAGTGAAAACATCTGGGGCTAGAGTTTTATTGTTCTTCTTGTTGTTTTGTTCATGAAGTGTTGTTGTTTTTTTTTTGTTTGTTTTTTTTTAGAAAGATATTTGTTATTTTAAAAACAAATACAGAAAAACTCCATTTCTGGTAATTGTCATGTAGGTTCCTATCAGACTGACCCTCTCACAGATGACAGTTTTAAACTCTGGAGAGAATACAATAAAAAATACAGCTATTTAAAAGTAATAAGACAACAAAAGCAGTGAATTTAAGAAGAAAGTTGATGTTTAGGATATGGGAGCAGTTTGTGGTGTTTCATTATTTTTTTATAGCCAAAATGCAGCAGGTAACCTACAACTAGCACCACAGGTGGTGGTCAAAATTCCAATAAAAAAAAACAGCAGAAGGAAGGAAATAATAAAGATCAGTAAAGAAGTAAATAATATAGAAACTAAAAAACAAAACAAAACAAAACAAAAAAAACAATGTAGTAGATCAATGAAGCCAGGAGCTGATACTTTGAAAAAAATCAATAAAATTGATAAACCTCTATCCAGACTTAAAGGAGGACTCAAATAAAATTACATGTGTGAGAGGTGAAATAACCACCACCACAGAAATACAAGCAATGATAAGAGAATATTATGAAAAACCAAATGCCAACAAATTGGGACAACCTGAAAGAAATGAATAAATTCCTAGAAACATATAAACTACCAAAAATGAAACAGAAAGAAATACAAAATTTGAACATATCCAGTAAGAGCAAAGAAATTGAATTAAAAAAGTCCCAACAAACAAAAATCCAGGACCAGAAGGCTTCTCAGGTGAATTTTACCAAACATTTAAAGAAGAGTTAATACCTATTCTTATTGAACTATTCAAAAAAATAGAACTAAAAGGAAAATTTCCAAAATTCTATGAGGCCAGCCTTACCCTGATACCAAAACCATAAAAAAGATATCACACGAATATGAACTACAGGCCAATATCTCTAATAACCATAGATGAAAAAAATCCTCAACAAAACACCAGCAAAGCAAGTCTAATAATACATTGTTAAAAATCATTCACAACAATCAAGTGGGATTTTTTTTTAATTTATTATTTTTTTAAAGATTTTATTTATTTATTCATGAGAGAGACAGAGAGAGAGGCAGAGGGAGAAGCAGGCTCCCTATTGGGAGCCTGATGTAGGACTCGATCCCAGGACCCCAGGATCATGACCTGAGCTAAAGACAGATGCTCAACCATTGAGCATCCTCAAGTGGGATTTAATCTTGGTTTGTAAGGGTGGTTCAATATTCACAAATCAATCAGTGTGATACATCATATCAATAAGAGAAAGGATAAGAATCATAATACCATTTCAATAGGTGCAAAAGCATTTGACAAGACACAACATCTGTTCATGATAAAAACTCTCAACAAAATAGGTTTAGAGAGAAAATACCATGAAATAAGAAAGGTCATATATGAAAAACCCACAGCTAACATTATCCTCAGTGAAGGAAAACTGAAAACTTTTCTCCTAAAGCCAGAACAAGACAAGGATGTCCATTCTTGCTACTTTTAATCAACATAGTACTGGAAGTCCCAGCCACAGCAGACAAAAAGAAATAAAAGGCATCCAGATTGGTAAGGAAGAAGTAAAACTTTTGCGACTTGCAGATGACATGATACTCTATACAGAAACAGAAAGACTCCACCAAAGAAACTGCTGGAACTGATATACAAATTCAGTAAAATCACAGGATAGAAAAATCAATGTACAGAAATCTGTTGTGTTTCTACATAATAATGAAGTAGTAGAAAGACAAATTAAGAAAATAATCTCACTTATAACTGCATCCAAAATAATAAAATACTCAGGAATAAACTTAACCAAAGAGGTAAAAGATCTGTACTCTGAAAACTATAAAACGCTGATGAAAGAAATTGAAAATGGCCAAAAGAAATGGAGATTCTGTGCTCATGGATTGGAAGAACAAATATTGGTATAATGTCTATACTACCTAAAGCAATCTACAAATTTAATGGAATTCCAATGAAAATACCACCAGCAATTTTCACAGAACTAGAATGAACAATCTTAAAATTTGTAGGGAACCATAAAAAAACTTGAAATAGCCAAAGCAATCTTGAAATAAAAGCACAGTTGGAGGCATCACAATTCTGGACTTCAAGTTATATTACAAAGCTGTAGTAATCAAAACAGTATGAAACTGACACAAAAATAGACACATAGACCCATGGAACAGAATAAAAAGTTCAGAAATAAACACACAATTATAGGTCTATTATTCTTTGATAAAAGCAGGAAAGAATATCCAATGGCAAAAAGACAGTCTCATCCACAAACAATATTGGGAAAACTAGACAGCAACATGCAAAAGAATGAAACTGGACCACTTTCTTACACCATACACAAAAATAAATTTGATATGGATGAAAGACCTAAATGTGAAACGTGAAACCATAAAAATCCTAGAAGAGAGCACAGGCAGTAATTTCTCTGATAACTGGCAACAGCAACTTCTTTCTAGATAGGTCCTCTGAGGCAAGGGAAACAAAAGCAAAGTAAACTATTGGGACTATATCAAAATTAAAAGCTCTACACAGCAAAGAAAACAACCAACAAAACTAAAAAGCAACCCATGCAATGGGAGAAGATATCTGCAAATGAGATATCTAATAAAGGGTTAGTATCCAAAATCCCCCCCTAAAATCAATAAAAACCGTTCAACACCTCAACATTTAATAGTGAAGCTTGCAAATTCCAAAGATAAAGAGAAGATCCTTAAAGCAGCAAGAGACAAGAAAGCCCTGACTTTTATGGGGAGGAGTATTAGGGTAACAGCAGACCTCTCCACAGAGACCTGGCAGGCCAGAAAGGGCTGGCAAGATATATTCAGGGTCCTAAATGAGAAGAACATGCAACCAAGAATACTTTATCCAGCAAGGCTGTCATTCAAAATGGAAGGAGAGATACAGAGCTTCCAAGACAGGCAGCAACTGAAAGAATATGTGACCTTCAAACCAGCTCTGCAAGAAATTTTAAGGGGGCCTCTTAAAATTCCCCTTTAAGAAGAAGTCAACTGGAACAATCCACAAAAACAAGGACTGAATAGATATCATGATGACACTAAACTCATATCTCTCAATAGTAACTCTGAATGTGAACGGGCTTAATGACCCCATCAAAAGGCGCAGGGTTTCAGACTGGATAAAAAAGCAGGACCCATCATTTGCTGTCTACAAGAGACTCATTTTAGACAGAAGGACACCTACAGCTGAAAATAAAAGGTTGGAGAACCATTTACCATTCGAATGGTCCTCAAAAGAAAGCAGGGGTAGCCATCCTTATATCAGATAAACTAAAATTTACCCCAAAGACTGTAGTGAGAGATGAAGAGGGACACTATATCATACTTAAAGGATCTATTCAACAAGAGGACTTAACAATCCTCAATATATATGCACCGAATGAGAGCTGCCAAATATATAAATCAATTATTAACCAAAGTGAAGAAATACTTAGATAATAATACACTTATACTTGGTGACTTCAATCTAGCTCTTTCTATACTCGATAGGTCTTCTAAGCACAACATCTCCAAAGAAATAAGAGCTTTAAATGATACACTGGACCAGATGGATTTCACAGATATCTACAGAACTTTACATCCAAACTCAACTGAATACACATTCTTCTCAAGTGCACATGGAACTTTCTCCAGAATAGACCACATATTGGGTCACAAATTGGGTCTGAACCGATACCAAAAGATTGGGATCGTCCCCTGCATATTCTCAGACCATAATGCCTTGAAATTAGAACTAAATCACAACAAGAAGTTGGGAAGGACCTCAAACACGTGGAGGTTAAGGACCATCCTGCTACAAGATGAAAGGGTCAACCAGGAAATTAAGGAAGAATTAAAAGATTCATGGAAACTAATGAGAATGAAGATACAACCGTTCAAAATCTTTGGGATGCAGCAAAAGCAGTCCTAAGGGGGAAATACATCGCAATACAAGCATCCATTCAAAAACTGGAAAGAACTCAAATACAAAAGCTAACCTTACACATAAAGGAGCTAGAGAAAAAACAGCAAATAGATCTTACACCCAGGAGAAGAAGGGAGTTAATAAAGATTCGAGCAGAACTCAACGAAATCGAGACCAGAAGAACTATGGAACAGATCAACAGAACCAGGAGTTGGTTCTTTGAAAGAATTAATAAGATAGATAAACCATTAGCCAGCCTTATTAAAAAGAAGAGAGAGAAGACTCAAATTAATAAAATCATGAATGAGAAGGGAGAGATCACTACCAACACCAAGGAAATACAAACGATTTTAAAAACATATTATGAACAGCTATACGCCAATAAATTAGGCAATCTAGGAGAAATGGACGCATTCCTGGAAAGCCACAAACTACCAAAACTGGAACAGGATGAAATAGAAAACCTGAACAGGCCAATAACCAGGGAGCAAATTGAAGCAGCCATCAAAAACCTCCCAAGACACAAGAGTCCAGGGCCAGATGGCTTCCCAGGGGAATTTTATCAAACGTTTAAAGAAGAAACCATACCTATTCTCCTAAAGCTGTTTGGAAAGATAGAAAGAGATGGAGTACTTCCAAATTCGTTCTATGAGGCCAGCATCACCTTAATTTCAAAACCAGACAAAGACCCCACCAAAAAGGAGAATTACAGACCAATATCCCTGATGAACATGGATGCAAAAATTCTCAACACGATACTGGCCAATAGGATCCAACAGTACATTAAGAAAATTATTCACCATGACCAAGTAGGATTTATCCCCGGGACACAAGGCTGGTTCAACACCCGTAAAACAATCAATGTGATTCATCATATCAGCAAGAGAAAAACCAAGGACCATATGATCCTCTCATTAGATGCAGAGAAAGCATTTGACAAAATACAGCATCCATTCCTGATCAAAACTCTTCAGAGTGTAGGGATAGAGGGAACATTCCTCAACATCTTAAAAGCCATCTACGAAAAGCCCACAGCAAATATCATTCTCAATGGGGAAGCACTGGGAGCCTTTCCCCTAAGATCAGGAACAAGACAGGGATGTCCACTCTCACCACTGCTATTCAACATAGTACTGGAAGTCCTAGCCTCAGCAATCAGACAACAAAAAGACATTAAAGGCATTCAAATTGGCAAAGAAGAAGTGAAACTCTCCCTCTTCGCCGATGACATGATACTCTATAGAAAACCCAAAAGCCTCCACCCCAAGATTGCTAGAACTCATACAGCAATTCGGTAGCGTGGCAGGATACAAAATCAATGCCCAGAAATCAGTGGCATTTCTATACACTAACAATGAGACTGAAGAAAGAGAAATTAAGGAGTCAATCCTATTTACAATTGCACCCAAAAGCATAAGATACCTAGGAATAAACCTAACCAAAGAGGTAAAGGATCTATACCCTAAAAACTATAGGACACTTCTGAAAGAAATTGAGGAAGACACAAAGAGATGGAAGAATATTCCATGCTCGTGGATTGGCAGAATTAATATTGTGAAAATGTCAATGTTACCCAGGGCAATATACACGTTTAATGCAATCCCTATCAAAATACCATGGGCTTTCTTCAGAGAGTTAGAACAAATTTTTTTAAGATTTGTGTGGAATCAGAAAAGATCCCGAATAGCCAGGGGAATTTTAAAAAAGAAAACCATAGCTGGGGGCATCACAATGCCAGATTTCAGGTTGTACTACAAAGCTGTGGTCATCAAGACAGTGTGGTACTGGCACAAAAACAGACACATAGATCAATGGAACAGAATAGAGAACCCAGAAGTGGACCCTGAACTTTATGGTCAACTAATATTCAATAAAGGAGGAAAGACTATCCATTGGAAGAAAGACAGTCTCTTCAATAAATGGTGCTGGGAAAATTGGACATCCACATGCAGAAGAATGAAACTAGACCACTCTCTTTCACCATACACAAAGATAAACTCAAAATGGATGAAAGATCTAAATGTGAGACAAGATTCCATCAAGATCCTAGAGAAGAACACAGGCAACACCCTTTTTGAACTCGGCCACAGTAACTTCTTGCAAGATATATCCACGAAGGCAAAAGAAACAAAAGCAAAAATGAACTATTGGGACTTCATCAAGATAAGAAGCTTTTGCACAGCAAAGGATACAGTCAACAAAACTAAAAGACAACCTACAGAATGGGAGAAGATATTTTCAAATGACATATCAGATAAAGGGCTAGTTTCCAAGATCTATAAAGAACTTCTTAAACTCAACACCAAAGAAACAAACAATCCAGTCATGAAATGGGCAAAAGACATGAAGAGAAATCTCACAGAGGAAGACATAGACATGGCCAACATACATATGAGAAAATGCTCTGCATCACTTGCCATCAGGGAAATACCAATCAAAACCACAATGAGATACCACCTCACACCAGTGAGAATGGTGCAAATTAACAAGGCAGGAAACAACAAATGTTGGAGAGGATGCGGAGAAAAGGGAACCCTCTTACACCGTTGGTGGGAATGTGAACTGGTGCAGCCACTCTGGAAAACTGTGTGGAGGTTCCTCAAAGAGTTAAAGATAGACCTGCCCTACGACCCAGCAATTGCACTGTTGGGGATTTACCCCAAAGATACAGATGCAGTGAAATGCCGGGACACCTTCACCCCGATGTTTATAGCAGCAATGGCCACGATAGCCAAACTGTGGAAGGAGCCTCGGTGTCCATCGAAAGAAGAGTGGATAAAGAAGATGTGGTTTATGTATACAATGGAATATTACTCAGCCATTAGAAATGACAAATACCCACCATTTGCTTCAACGTGGATGGAACTGGAGGGTATTATGCTGAGTGAAGTAAGTCAATCGGAGAAGGACAAACATTATATGTTCTCATTCATTTGGGGAATATAAATAATAGTGAAAGGGAGTATAAGGGAAAGGAGAAGAAATGTGTGGGAAATATCAGAAAGGGAGACAGAATGTAAAGACTGCTATGTCTGGGAAAGGAACTAGGGGTGGTAGAAGGGGAGGAGGGTGGGGGGGTGGGACTGAGTGGGTGACGAGCACTGGTGGTTATTCTGTATGTTGGTAAATTGAACACCAATAAAAAATAAATTAAAAAAAATATGGAAAAATATTTCTGCTCAAGAGCAGAAATCAATGAAATGGATAATAGACCAATGATAGACAAAATTTAAAAATTCCAAAGCTGATTCTTTGAAAAAACCAACAAAAAAAATTTTTTTAAATAAGTAAAGCCTTAGTTATTACACTGATCACAAAAAAAGAGAGTATCATATCACCGATGTTATGGGTGAAAAGAGAAATTATTTCAGATCTACAATCATTAAAAAATATGAGGATCTGGGGCACCTGCGTGGCACAATTGTTGAGTGTCTGACTCATGGTTTTGGCTCAGGTCACGATCTCAGGTTCATGAGATCTAGCCTCATGATAGGCTCCCTGTTCAACAAGGAGTCTGCTTAGGATTCTCTCTCTCTTTCCTTCTGCCCCTCCTTTCACACACTTCTCTCTCTCTCTCTCATTCTCTCTTTCTAAAATAAATATTTCAAAAAATAGGATCCTATGAATAATTTTGTGCTAACAAATTCAACAAATGCTTTGAAAAATGCAATTTAAGTAAGTGACAAAAGATGAAACAAAATTTGAATACCCCACTATTGATTTTAAAAATTGAACTTATTATTTAAAAAAAAATCTTCCCATAAAGAAAGATCAAGACCTACATGATTTCACTGATGAAAAATAACATTTAAGAAAGATATAGGGGCAGCCCACGGCGTGATCCTGGAGACCCGGTATCAAGTCCCACGTCAGGCTCCCTGCATGAAGCCTGCTTCTCCCTCTGCCTGTGTCTCTGCCTCTCTTTTTCTCTCGCTCTGTATCTCTCATGAGTAAATAAAATAAAATCTTAAAAAAAAAGACATAGCATTGATATTATGCTAATTTTTTTCAAGAGGAGGAGGAACGATTGCTTAACCTGTTTTCTGAGATCAGGATAACCCTAATACCAAAACCTGAAAAAGATATTACTAAAAAAATAAAATAAAGTAAAATATATATATATGTATATATATATGTGTGTGTGTGTGTGTGTATTTGGTATATATATATATATATATATATATATATATATATATATACCCCAACTCTTGTGGGGAGAGGAATGCTATTTATTCAGTTTGGGGCAGGAGGGAGAAGAGGGAAAGTATTTCTGACCCTGATGCAGACAGCAGCTCAGGTGGCTAGCAAAGCAAAATTGCAGGGGACAAAGGGGAGCAGTGCTAACCTGCCCAGCCCCCACCTGGCTGCCTTCACCCACCTGCTGCTGCCTCTGCTTCCTGCCTGTCATTTGAATAAACATATATGATTGATATATATATATATATATATCTCGTTTCTCATAAACATAGACACAATATCCTTAATGCTAGCAAATTCAATCCAGCAATATATAATATTGATAAACCAAAATGATCAAGTCATATTTACTCCAGTAATGCAATGCTGAATTAACATTAAAAATCAATCAGTGCAATCTGTATTAACAGAATGGGGAATACCTACCCATATAATCATTCTTATAATTGTAAAGGAAGCATTTGATAAGATTAAACATACATTCATGATATTTTTTAAATTTCCAGAAAACTAATAATATAAATGATATCTTAAATTTTTAAGGCATTTATCAAAAAAAGTCATATTTAATAGTGAAATATTGAATGTTTTGTTTGAAATAGGAACAAAACGAGGATGCCCAAGTAACCACAGGGAATTCCAGTCTAAGATGGCAACACAGGAGGCCCCTGGACTCTCCTCCTCCCAAGGACACACCAAATTCTACAGGTTCACATGGAATAATTCCCTCTGAAAGATATCCAGAAACTAACTAGGCAACTCCCACATATCCAGCAAATAAGGAAAAACCACATTTAAACAGGTGGAAAAGGCTGAGACACACTCTCCATAAACCTTAACCCTGGCACAGCAACATACAATCAGGAGGGAACTCACAACTCCCACCTTCTCCTTGGGGAGAGAAGAGTTTACACCAAATATATAGTGTTCCAACTCTTAAGACTCCCACCTGAGGGAGTTATTATATGTTGTACTTTCATAATGTATTTTCAAGACCATGCATTACTTTCTAATTTTCATTGTGATTTCTTCATTTACTAACAATCACATTCTAAAAATTTGGGAGATTTTTTAATAATGCTTTCATTATTAAGTTCTAGTTTCATTACACTATGGTCAGAGAACATGCTCTGTATTATTTCAGTCTTTTGAAAGTTGTCTTATCTTACAGTCCAGCATCGGTTCTATTTTTGTAAATGTTCCATTTGAAATTGAAAAAAATCTAGAGTTATACATACATTCTATATATTTCACTGTGGTCAACTTTCTTAGATGTAATATGCAAAGCTTCTGTATTTTTAATGATTTTTCTCTCTTCTTCTTTAGTCCGTAACTGAAAATGGTATGTTAAAAACTCTAGTTCTGATTATAAAGATGTTAATTTAACCTTCTAGTTTTGTCAACTTTTGCCTTATATATTCTGCATTTTGTTACTAGGTACACACAAATTTAGGACTTTTGTACCTTCTGATGGAATGGACATTAAAGATTATGAAATCTCCTTTTTTACCTCAAAATTTATCTTATCTTATACTAATACAGGTACATTAGCTATTTGGAATTAGTGCTAAAATTGTATTTTTTTCCATCCTCCACTTCCAATCTATTTTTGGTCAACCTGTTCTTAGTGTTTCTTATTTATTTTTTATTTAAGTTGATAATCTTATCCCTTAATTGGATTGCCTATTTTATTTACATGTAATATAATTAAAAATAGTTAAGTTTATACCTAAGAACTTGCTGTTTACTACTTTTTCCATTTGTTCTTCTGCCTTTATTCTTCCTTCCTGACATCCTGACATTCATTTTAATTAATCAAGTAGCTTTTATTATTCTCTTTTTCTTTTCTAAGTTATGCATTCTTGTATTATTTTGTGGTTACTCTAGAGCTTACAATGCACATCCTTCACTTACTATATTTCACCTTAACAAACTAAGTAGATTTACTATTTCTCAAATAAAGTAAGAAACTCACAAGCATTTAAATCTGCTTACATCCTTCTCCCCTTTTCTTCATTGTTTTCATATATCTTACTTCTAACATATGTTATAAACCCTACAAGACATTATTATTGTTGTTATTTTAAAGAGTCAATATTGTGTTATCTCTACTCACACATGTATCTTTCATTGCATTTTATTGTTTATTGCTTTATTCCTTCCTACAATTTCTGTCAAGGATCACTATTCTTCAGCCTGAACTTCTGCTAGTATTTCTATACTGCAGGTATGCTTATGTCAAATTGTCTAATATTCTCCTCATCTTAAACAGTCTTTATTTAGCTTTCAATTTTGAAGGGTATTTCCACAATTTATATGATTCCAAGTTGGCAGTTTTAACCTTTTAGTTCCTTAAAGGTGACAATCCATTGTCTTCTGGTTTTCATATTTCGTGCTGCAAAGCTGGTCATCAAGTTTATTACTGCCACTTTTTAGAGTGACATGTCTTTTTTTGTCCCTGCCCACTTTTCATCTTTGTATTCGATCTCCAGCAGTTTGACAAATTCAGCTTTTTTAATAGCTCATTATATGATGATATTTAAAACTATTTTATAAAGGTTTATCTAATTGTAATACCTGTAATGCTCAATGATCCCAAGAGATAAGGAAAGAAAAAAATGTAGACTTTAAGCCCAGTTAATCCCATTAACTCTTCTCAGCAAGAGAATTCCTAACCATTTAGAACAATAATTCTCTCATTTTTGAAAGACAATCTAAAAACACTATGATAGTCAGAGAAATAATGTCCCTGAGGAAAAAAAATACTAGAGATTTCTGAATCCTTTCATTTATGATGCCATCTTAAAGCTCATCCTTTAGTGTGTTTTAATAAAATACAAAGGACAGTTGATCCTTATTATTCAGCTTTTATATTTTTTAATTTGCCTACTTGCTAAAATTTGCTTATTACCCCAAAATCAATACTCATGATGTTTTCATTGTCATTTGTGGACATGTCCGGCAGTAAAAAATTTGAGTCACCCAGCATGTACATTCCCAATTGAGATCAAAATTCTCAATTCAACTTTCATCTTGTTTCAGCTCTGATATTGTAAACAAGTGTCCTCGGTTTATTTAGTCCTGGATTTTTGCATCTTTGTGCTTTATGTTGACAATCATGCTATTTAAAATGTTTTTCAAGCATAGTCCTTAAGTTCTTAATGCAAGAAGGCTATGCTGTATGTGGTCTTATGGAAAAAAATACATGTGTTAGATAAGCTTCATTCAAGCATGAGTTTAGTGCTGTTAGTTGTGAGTTTAGTGTAAATGCATCAAAAATACATATTAAATAAGGTATCTTTAAACAGAAACAAACATAAAACAAGGTTACATATTGATTGGTTGATAAAAGTATTGTACCCAGAAGCTCACAGGAACCCAATTCTGTATTTCTTAGGACCAGTGGGTCAATACTCACTAATTCAGTGTTTGTAGTGACTCTATACAACATAACTACCATGAATAACAAAAATCGACTATAAATGGAATAGTTTTGTGGCATATATTAAAATTGAACATCAAAAGAACATAGATATTTTTTAGATTAAAAACCCTCTGTAATTATGAACTAGTGATTATATTCAATTCGGTGTAAATTGGAATTTTAAAAAATAGTTTAACTAACAATAATATACTCTGCAAGAACAACTGGGTGGTCTTCCAAAAAAGAAAATGAAATTAAACCCCATGTGTAATTTATTTTTGGTAGAAGGGGACTTTCTTTGCCTATTTAATTAATCCATTTCTCAACTGAAATATATTTACTCAAAATGGCAGCAACTACACAGTCTTACTATTCCTGTCTTTCAGTCCTTATTCCCATAAATTGAGTTTTCTTAGAGTGGTATAAAAGTCTATTCCAAGAGTCCATGAAGTAGAGGTTTGTTCTGTATGGTCACATTAGGTGATACTCATTCTACATTGTCTTAGCTCTTTTGAGGTAGTGTAGTGAACATACTTAAATTGTGTGTCTCTGAGTTTCCTCATTTATAAATGATGATGAAAATAATACTACTTCAAAGATTTAGGAAAAAATTAAATAAGTTAATATTGAAAGCACTTTTAAAAAGTGTGTATACTCCATAAATGATAAAAATGGTTCAATCATAATTATTTTTATTAGTACCTGATATCTAAGATAAAAATGCATTGAATGGAGATATAAGTGGCTGAATGATCATACTGAAGAAGAGTATCATGTCTTAGATGTAGACATTGATTGCTTATTAATCAAATCTATAGATAATATAAAAATAGAGTGAATTCAGTTAGAAGTTGTTATTTTCCCCTTATAATACCTATACTTCACTGCTACCAAAGTTACTTTTATAAAACTTAAACTTGGTTTTATAATTTCTCCCTTTAAAACTCTCATGATTCCCAATACATACAGAAACTTTCAAACTCTATTTCATTTGTCTCCAGCCAGATTTCCTGACTCATCCTAAACCTTATCAAAAGAAACAGCTTCCAAAAATAAGAGAATAAAGAGTTCTACCATATTTCATACAAGGAGTACACCATGGATACTGGTTTGAGTTCTGGATAATATACCACCAAAATATTATCAACAAATTTAAGTTTGAACAAGAAAAGCAGGGGAAAAAAGGATCCAGCACCATATTCTCTTGAACAATTTAAGGATCAGCCTAAAAACAGATAATTAATGGGAAAGGAGGTATGGGAGCATTGTATGTCTCTGCTTGTTGTCCAGGAAAAAATGAACAGAAGTGTTCTGACCTGCCTCGTGTAAAGATGGAAAAGATTGTGTAAAAACTACAAAAAAGGGAATTTCCATTCAACAGTGCTGAAAATACAGTAGGCTACCAAAACAAAGCCTAGGATTTTTTTAAAGATTTATTTATTTATTTATTTATTTATGAAAGACATAGAGGGAGAGAGAGAGAGAGAGAGAGGCAGAGACATCGGAGGAGGGAGAAGCAGGCTCCATGGGACTCGATCCTGGGACTCCAGGATCGCGCCCTGGGCCAAAGGCAAGCGCTAAACCCCTGAGCCAACCAGGGATCCCAGCCTAGGATTTTTTACATGAGCTGAGAAAGCTACCTAGCTTCTTAGAACTATATTCATCTCTGAGTAGTTTTGATGAATAGTGAAAGCTGAAAGAATTTGTAAACTAAGAGAAATAGTTGTGAAACAAATTCTGAATAATATCAAAATTACTATTATAGCCATATTTGAATACTAATTGGGAACTGTCTTCTAAACTTATTTTCCCAATTTTTAATAATGTGGTAATTTTTCTTTCACATATGAAAATAATTCAGAACCATGAACCACCACTATATTCAACAATATGATTAATCTCATCAACATAATGATGAGCAGAAAGAAGGCAGAATAAAGAATATGCATTGTACGATGGATTTAAATATATTTTTAAAAGCAGGAAAAACTAACTTATGTTAGATTTCAAGGCAGATGTTGCTGTGAGGACAGTAACAATAAGGAGAACATCTGGATGTTGTTTCTATTCTACTTCTTGTTCTAGAGGGTGGTTACACAGACTTATCCCCCTTTGTACTAATTCATCGAGCTCTATTCTTAGTTTTTGTGTTTATTTAATTTCTGTATTATTTTTAATAAAATTTATTTCAAAAATTGGATTAAAATTAGGTATTTATGAGTACTTACCAACCCCAAAGTATTCTTTACTTCTCAAACCTGATTTTATCTTAGGTAGCACAAACAAGTATTATCTGATTATCTACCCTTAGATTCTTAAGTTGAATATGTCAGCCAGAATTGTTGACTTTATTGCTCACAAACTGATGATTGTTTAACATTCTAGAAAAGGCAAATCCTGACTAATGATCAATTACATCTTTAGACTCAAATGTTTCCCTTTGCACATACGGTCTTTGTATAGGATTAAAACACCAACTATTCTCTTCAACTATTATTTTCAGCCCTACTTAAGGAGACCGCACTACTCCCTTATAATTAACAAAAGGAATCTCTAAAACCAAAGTAAAACAAACAAAAAAGTTCTTCTGCCCCACATGCTGAAAATGTTTGATTAAGGAAAAAAGGAGAAAGTTTTATATTATGTTCTCTCGCTAATGCCATTCACAAGTTATTTTCTTTAATTACATTATTACAAAATAAATTTAAACTCCATAGTTGATGTAATGTAATGTTTTCCTCACTCTTAAGGTTGAAAGAAGGCATTTTCATGACAGAAACTTTCTCTCATATTCCTTCTCACAAAGTGTCCCCCCAGTTGCCTCTCATGAATTCATCCTCTTTACAGAGTTGTTGACATTATCCTACAAACTTCCTGTCCTATTGACTGTCTCTTGTAATTAGTAAGGTGTTGAAACAGGAGCAAGCACACACTACCTCCTAAATCACTATTTCTTGAACTCAGCATGCCTCACACTTTGAGAAGGACAGCCCTTATTCCACTTCTGTGTAATTCATGAATTGTTCTGGAACCCCATCTGCCTTTGCATGAAAATTTCTAAGAAAACCATTTATTAGCTCTTTTGCTAACTCTTCTAGGGAGGAAGGAATCTAGTCACTGTTGTATTGTGCAAGATGCTAATTTCCTCCTTCCATTCTCTTTCTCTATTTTGTTCAATATTAATCTTAAAAGTAATGATTCCCTAAAATTTCCTCTCTCTTCCCCCAACTCCCCTTTTCTGTTTTATAGAATGGTATCTTTGGTTCAGACACAGGGTTTTGTTATGACCACCAACCCAATGTCTCCATAAGCATCATGACAAATCACAGGTTTGTGATCTCATCTGTATCTTTACTCTTCCTTATGACAATATACCATGTCATATACTTACATTTCTTCCTTTGCCTTCTCAGTCTCATATCCATAATTGTATGCCAAGACTAAAAGCTTTTTTATGAAATAGCAACAACTTCCTGCCTTGTAATGTTTACTCATTTTCTGCACCTTTTGCTCAGCGGAGAAATGATTCAGAGCTGCTTTTTTACATCTATGAATAGGCAGCATCAGAACTACCACTTTGATCACTTTCACTGTTGACCCTTCAAACACAGTACTTTCTCTACCCCAAAGCTTTTATCCTTCTCTTCAAAGAGACTCTCTTAAGATTAAAGTTCTTAATATGACTTAATTTTGACCACTCTCACAGTCTTTCCAGATAAACCACATCTCATTCAAAATCCTGTAATAACTTTAGCAATTCTTTGATAGTGGACACAACCCAAACATATATGTGTGTACATTATTCCAGTGATATATATGTATCACCTACTTCAATTAGAAAAATTGTTCCAAATAAGGGATTCCTCCCTTACTTCCTTTGATATTGGTACTGTGTACAGTGTTCTGTGATCACTGTGACAGTGACCACACAACTGTCTCATGTAATTAGCAGTATCTTCTTTTTAGAGATGGAATAATATGACACAAACCCTGTATGTGAGTGGCTTCTACATTTCATCTGACTCCCTGAACCATATTGGCCTCTGTGATCCTGGTCCCAAACTCTATTCCTACAGTTATGAGGAACATTATCTTAATGAAATATGTCATTTACCTGCATCTATGGTACAAATTATCTTGTGCTGACAACCATCAGAGTATTATCAAGTCCACTTATAGAAACTTAATAAAGATTCAGAATTTAACAAAGAGAGATGAATAATCAGATGATAGATCTATATGGCAAGCAATTGGGGAGGTACACAAACAGACACAAAGAGAAAGATCATTCCAGTGAATGCTAAGAGAAAGGAAATACAATATAGAATAAGTCCTTAAAAAGGTACATTGGATTTCTGTTATTCCAAAAGCCAAAGAAATATGAATTCATCTTATGTATGCTTAAGTGAAGAATAGATGAACATCATGCCATGAATATCATGACAATTTTGTTGAATGAATTCATTTTCTTGATTATACATTTTTGTGCCATTGTTATGGATACCAAGACCATCCTTCCTACCACTAAGGCGACACACAGTCTAGCAGAAGATAAAACAAACAAACTATAATAAAATATGCAAGTGTTTTAAAGTTTTGGCAGCTGAGACTTGATTGCAGGACATTAATGGTTGACTGGAAGGTCAGAAAGTGAGTCTGTGAACTAATTTTTTCAAGGTGTTGGGTGAGAAAAGGTGTGAAATGGAGTGGTAGGATAAAGAGAAAATAAGATTTAAGTGGGGGTAAAGGAAATGGCTTGCAAGTTGCATGGGAGAAACTAAAAGAGGAATGATGGAGAAATTATAGAAAGGTAGAAATTGATTTAGAGTGACACAGATACTGTTTTATTTACTCAGTCCTAATGTAGTATTATTAATCACTAGAAGAATCATTTCTAATAAAAATGCTGATAGATTTTATTGCTGTCATCACATTATAGAAATCTTTAGATAAACTGCCCCAAGAATGCTTATGAAAAGATGTTCTTTAAATTAAAATTTTTTAATTACTGAGAAAATATCTCAAAATGCAGAAAAAAACCTCAATGTAGCATATTTATCACAGCGTATTATATACGAATGCATTTGAAAAAAGGGTGCAGAAGAGGTGTGGTTAATTATAATAAATCCACGTGATAAAATATTATGCAACCATTGAAACTTTTAATGGAAATTGGTACATACAGTGTGATTACAATTACTTAAGATAGAGAGAGAGAGAGAGGAAAGAGGAAGGGAGAAAAGGGAGGAGGTAGAAAAAAAGCAGGAGATAAAGAAGTGAAGGAGGAGGGTGAAGAGAAGGAAAATAAAGAAAATTGTACTATGGTAGCTACAAAATAGACCAAAACTTTTAAGCAGCAATTTTTAGTTAGTCATCTTTGTAGAGGCAGTATGGATGGCTCCTTATAGGCAATCTTAAATGATTTTCTTTTAGATCAGTTATTTAATACCTGATCCTAATCTCAGCTGTGAGATGATAAACAGGGGGCTAGTTCCCATCTTTTCCTAGATTTTTTCTTTCTAATAATCATTCTAGAAGAATGTTAATAGCTCTTGAACTCTAAAAATAAAGTTTTATGACAGGGGAAGTTTGAGAAATACCAGGTTAAACGGATTTCTTGACTGCGGTGGGATTTCTTGAAACTTTTATGTTAATGGCAATCAGAATCTCCAGTAGGGTATAAACTAGACAGCATTTCACAGATGGATTTAGCCACCAAATACTTTGGTGTGTGCAAATTATTTCATGGAGCTATTTTTCTGCCTAATGTATCCAGAAGAATTTTTCATTTACCATTATGGTATCTACTTAAAAGTAACAAAACAAAATTATCTGAAGCATTAAAAGCATATATTTCTGTGATATCCAAGGTAACTATTAGGTTAATGAAGAATTTGAGAGGTTTTCTCTGATATCTCCTCTTTAGCTTTGACTCTGCATCCTACATTTCATCCTTGCCAAGTCCCTTCCTGTCCTCTTCCTGGAGATGAGCTGAATATATTTACCAATGCTTTCGATTCACTTGTCCCTCAACTGGACCAATCTATACCATTATTTCAGCTAAGAATCCTTTCTTGAATTTCATACTCAGGTATCCAACTAAACCCTAGATAGTGCTTTCTCAATATTTCCTTGAGATATCACAGGCACCACAATATAATAAGTTCAACTAACTTCTGTCTTTCTTATGTCAATAATACAACACCTATCTACCCAGTTACTTAAGTCACAGATCTAGTATCAATTTGAGCTCTCCCTCTATCCAATTGTCAAGGTCAATCAAGAAACAAACTTTCCTCAGTCTCCCATCAAGAAAGAAACTTTCCTCAACGAAATCGAGATCAGAAGAACTGTGGAACAGATCAACAGAACCAGGAGTTGGTTCTTTGAAAGAAATAATAAGACAGATAAACCATTAGACAACCTTATTAAAAAGAAGAAAGAGAAGACTCAAATTAATAAAATCATGAATGAGAAAGGAGAGATCACTACCAACACCAAGGAAATACAAACGATTTTAAAAACATATTATGAACAGCTATACGCCAATAAATTAGGCAATCTAGGAGAAATGGACGCATTCCTGGAAAGCCACAAACTACCAAAACTGGAACAGGACAAAATAGAAAACCTGAACAGGCCAATAACCAGGGAGGAAATTGAAGCTGTAATCAAAAACCTCCCAAGACACAAGAGTCCAGGGCCAGATGGCTTCCCAAGGGAATTTTACCGAACGTTTAAAGAAGAAACCATACCTATTCTCCTAAAGCTGTTTGGAAAGATAGAAAGAGATGGAGTACTTCCAAATTCGTTCTATGAGGCCAGCATCACCTTAATTCCAAAACCAGACAAAGACCCCACCAAAAAGGAGAATTACAGACCAATATCCCTGATGAACATGGATGCAAAAATTCTCAACAAGATACTGGCCAATAGGATCCAACAGTACATTAAGAAAATTATTCACCATGACCAAGTAGGATTTATCCCCGGGACACAAGGCTGGTTCAACACCCGTAAAACAATCAATGTGATTCATCATATCAGCAAGAGAAAAACCAAGAACCATATGATCCTCTCATTAGATGCAGAGAAAGCATTTGACAAAATACAGCATCCATTTCTGATCAAAACTCTTCAGAGTGTAGGGATAGAGGGAACATTCCACAACATCTTAAAAGCCATCTACGAAAAGCCCACAGCAAATATCATTCTCAATGGGGAAGCACTGGGAGCCTTTCCCCTAAGATCAGGAACAAGACAGGGATGTCCACTCTCACCACTGCTATTCAACATAGTACTGGAAGTCCTAGCCTCAGCAATCAGACAACAAAAAGACATTAAAGGCATTCAAATTGGCAAAGAAGAAGTGAAACTCTCCCTCTTCGCCGATGACATGATACTCTATGTAGAAAACCCAAAAGTCTCCACCCCAAGATTGCTAGAACTCATACAGCAATTTGGTAGTGTGGCAGGATACAAAATCAATGCCCAGAAATCAGTGGCATTTCTATACACTAACAATGAGACTGAAGAAAGAGAAATTAAGGAGTCAATCCCATTTACAATTGCACCCAAAAGCATAAGATACCTAGGAATAAACCTAACCAAAGAGGTAAAGGATCTATACCCTCAAAACTATAGAACACTTCTGAAAGAAATTGAGGAAGACACAAAGAGATGGAAAAATATTCCATGCTCGTGGATTGGCAGAATTAATATTGTGAAAATGTCAATGTTACCCAGAGCAATATACACGTTTAATGTAATCCCTATCAAAATACCATGGGCTTTCTTCAGAGAGTTAGAACAAATTATTTTAAGATTTGTGTGGAATCAGAAAAGACCCCGAATTACCAGGGGAATTTTAAAAAAGAAAACTATAGCTGGGGGCATCACAATGCCAGATTTCAGGTTGTACTACAAAGCTCTGGTCATCAAGACAGTGTGGTACTGGCACAAAAACAGACACATAGATCAATGGAACAGAATAGAGAACCCAGAAGTGAACCCTGAACCTTATGGTCAACTAATATTCGATAAAGGAAGAAAGACTATCCATTGGAAGAAAGACAGTCTCTTCAATAAATGGTGCTGGGAAAATTGGACATCCACATGCAGAAGAATGAAACTAGACCACTCTCTGGCACCATACACAAAGATAAACTCAAAATGGATGAAAGATCTAAATGTGAGACAAGATTCCATCAAAATCTTGAAGAACACAGGCAACACCCTTTTTGAATTCGGCCACAGTAACTTCTTGCAAGATACATCCACGAAGGCAAAAGAAACAAAAGCAAAAATGAACTATTGGGACTTCATCAAGATAAGCAGCTTTTGCACAGCAAAGGATACAGTCAACAAAACTAAAAGACAACCTACAGAATGGGAGAAGATATTTGCAAATGACATATCAGATAAAGGGCTAGTTTCCAAGATCTATAAAGAACTTCTTAAACTCAACACCAAAGAAACAAACAATCCAGTCATAAAATGGGCAAAAGACATGAAGAGAAATCTCACAGAGGAAGACATAGACATGGCCAACATACATATGAGAAAATGCTCTGCATCACTTGCCATCAGGGAAATACCAATCAAAACCACAATGAGATACCCCCTCACACCAGTGAGAATGGGGCAAATTAACAAGGCAGGAAACAACAAATGTTGGAGAGGATGCGGAGAAAAGGGAACCCTCTTACACTGTTGGTGGGAATGTGAACTGGTGCAGCCACTCTGGAAAACTGTGTGGAGGTTCCTCAAAGAGTTAAAGATAGACCTGCCCTATGACCCAGCAATTGCACTGTTGGGGATTTACCCCAAAGATACAGATGCAGTGAAATGCCGGGACACCTGCACCCCGATGTTTATAGCAGCAATGGCCACAACAGCCAAACTGTGGAAGGAGCCTCGGTGTCCATCGAAAGAAGAGTGGATAAAGAAGATGTGGTTTATGTATACAATGGAGTATTACTCAGCTATTAGAAATGACAAATACCCACCATTTGCTTCAACGTGGATGGAACTGGAGGGTATTATGCTGAGTGAAGTAAGTCAATCGGAGAAGGACAAACATTATATGTTCTCATTCATGTGGGGAATATAAATAATAGTGAAAGGGAATATAAGGGAAGGGAGAAGAAATGTGTGGGAAATATCAGAAAGGGAGACAGAACGTAAAGACTGCTAACTCTGGGAAACGAACTAGGGGTGTTGAAGGGGAGGAGGGCGGGGGGGTGGGAGTGATTGGGTGACGGGCACTGGGGGTTATTCTGTATATTGGTAAATTGAACACCAATAAAAAATAAATTAAAAAAAAAGAAAAGAAACAAACTTTCCTCAGTCTCCCTATTGCCTCTACTCTGGATAAGGAACCTATTATCTCTCACTAACAAATGTGTAACAGCTTCTAACTACTGTCCATGACCTTTAAATCCATCAACACAAAACTATATTTAAAATACAAAATTGTGGTGTCAATCTCCTTAAAATTTTTCATTATCTCTTCACTGACTGTTGGGTAAAGACAAAACTCTTTAATGTATGTAGCAGGAATGACAATTTTCCATGCTCAGATCAAGAAACACAACATTAATTTTTAAATCAAATGTATCTTGTTCTCCAGGGTAATAAAAAATTCACTGTTTCCTTCTTTGAGTTTCTCAAACCTCCCTGGACTTGCAAAAGAAACCACAGTCTTATCTGGTATCGGGGGAGGGGACAAAAAAAGAAGTCATGGCCTTTAGTTCATGGAGATAACCACTTTCTCTATGGCTCTGTTTATTCCATGAGATCGCCTTCCATCTGGTCCCTCACCCTCCACTGGACACTACTCTCATGCTGCTCATTATGTCCTTTATAATTGTATCCTCCTCTCTGCTAACTAAAACTTGCTCCTAAGACACTCATGACAGCCACAGACCTGAGTGACCATACTCTGAAGCACATGTGTAGGTCTGTGCCACTAATGTGCCACTGTGCCACTAATGTGCCACTAATTCTCTCAAAATCTTTCCCACATCCAGTTGTAGAGGAGCTCTCATCCTGTGAAGACCATTTCCTCCTCTTCCATCCAGAACTCTAGACTCTCTCAACAGAACTAAGGTCTCAAAGAAAAACCTAGGTAAGGGGATATCTTCCAGGCGTCTGATAGCTTATTTTATCAGTCCTGAAACAATGTCATGCAGGCCCTTTTCTCTGCTCAATGAACACCAGAACACAAGTAATTGGCTTTCTCCTTGAGATGAAGGAGGCAAAAATGTAGTCTCATTTCTTTAAATACTCTCACTATGCCCTACGAGTATCCCAATTCCCCTTTACGTAATCTAGTTATTTTTTCCACAGCACATTTCACTTTTTTAATTTACTTATTTTCCACATTGTTGATGATCTCTCCCCTAAGTCCTAGGAGGGTAGGGCTTTTTGTCACTTCTGTCAAATGTATAGATCTTGATTACATATAACAGTGTCTGGCACATATTAAGCACTTAACAGTTACTGGATAAATACATAGACTAATAAATGAATGAATGAACAACATGAGGGGGTAGTGCGTCTCATTTGCATCTCTTAAGATCAGCATAAATTAAACAAAAATCCATACTTTAATCCATACTCCACTACTTCTTGTTTTCTTGCCTTTCATTCCTAACATTGTTCTCCCTGCCTGAATATTCTCCCTTCTTTTTTTAAAGATTTTATCAATTTATTTAGAAAGAGATGGGGGAAGAGAGAGAGAGCACATAAATGGGAGGAGGGGTAGAGGGAGAGGGAGGAGCAGACTACCTTCTGAGCAGGGAGCCTAATGCAGGGCTCCTTGTGGGGCTCCAAGTGAGGTTCAATCCCAGGACCCCAGGATCATGACCTGAGCCAAAGGCAGATGCTTAACTGACTGAGCCACCCAGGTGCCCCTATATTCTCCCTTCTATCATGCTTATCATACACACACATATACACACACACATCCCTCAGGTAACTTTCAGGAAAAAGGGAGACATAAGCACAGATATCTGATCACCGTTTCTTCACAAAGGGAACCAAACAAAATACAAAGTTAGGGAAAACTGCTATCAAGCCTTCAGACAAGGCTCTTTTAATTGTGAAGAACAGAAACTAATCTCAAGAAGTTATCTCAAGAAAATAAATAATACATACATTAACTATGTACAGTATTTGTGTGCTAATCACACCTCAATAAAGTGGTTTAAAAATAAACTCTAAAATAAATTATCTAAATTTAAATAAATGGTTATTTCAAGCATTTTTATACTCTGGGACTGTAATGACATCAGAAACTGAGGCCTCTTGATTAACTGCACTTGTTCTATCTCTTCATAGGCAACATGCTCTCACTTCCACAGGATGTCCCTTAGTGACCAGCTAGCTCCCTCTGCTTACTTAGTTTCTGGGCCCTTTCAGCGAGTCAGCACAACAAAGCTGATATGACCTTGATTCTTCCTAATGGATTCTTAACCTACTCTTATAAGGTTACCTGAATCATTTACTTAGATTTTCTTAGATCAAACTTAGAAAAGAAATAAATTAGCTCAACTCATTTTTTAATGCCACCACCAGTCTATGTATTTGTGAGTCAGATTCAGATACCTATGGTCCAAGCAGTTATGGCAAAGGGACCAAAGTAATATGAAACAAAATACAATTATCTAGGTAGCTAGAAAAATGTAGCATTGGCATAACAGATATTCAGATGATTGGCTTATTCAGTGCAACATGGTCACTTAGGCAACAGGAGCTATGAATTCCTGAACTGAAATGCTAGAAATTCTAATTGAAAATAAGAAACCAACTACTAACATTCCACTACCCAAACTGTGACAGTAGTGAATTATCATAGGAAGTAAGTTAAAGAAGAGCTCCTGGTAGAAATTCATTAACTTCCCATAATTTGAGAGGATGAGAGCAGACAGGGGAAAAGACAAGAACCACTCTATTTCTGCTATTATAGATCATTTAAGATCTATTGTGCCAATCGAATAATTTAAGACATACAGGTTTACTAGATATGGTGTGTCCCTCGCCTAATGCAATGGTTAGTAGCATCAAGAGGAATGCTGGTGACAGTCATCCCATGTCCCTGAACATGAATCTAGGCTGAAGAGAAACCTATATAAGAACTTTACCTACATACTTTGACATCAGTCCATATTAGAAAAGAAAATACAAAAAAAAAACCAAAGGGCCCTTGATAGGAATATCGTTATCTATTTTCTCTCTACCTATTTCTGGCTTTAGAGTTTCATTTTCTAATCCAGTACCCACTACCATATGTGGCTATTTAAATTTAAATGTAATTAAATTAGACTAAATTAAAAATTCAGAGGTTTATACCCTAAGCAATATCGCAATTGAGGATTCCTCCCCAGGAGTCAGCTGCCTATCAGCATGGGGTCAAGAGTGTGAACAACAAAATCCAACCCACAAAGGTGGTTGTGTTCATCAAACCCACCTGCCTCTACTGCAGAAGGATCCAAGAGCCCCTCAACCATTGCCCTCCACACAAGGGTTTTGGGATTTGTTGATATCATAGCCACCAGTGACACAATCAAGATTCAAGATTATTTGCAACAGTTCACAGGAGCCAGAAACAGTACCTTGGGTTTTTATGGGTAAAGACTGTATAGGTGGATGCACAAATCTGATAGAAATGCATAAGAGTGGGGAACTGTTAAAGTGGCTGAAGCAAATTGGAACTCTACAATAATTACAGAGCAATCTCCAGGCTGATAACCTCCTTAAGAGTTGGATGGCATTGCAAATGACCATACTTCCTGGCAGATGTAGTAGAGGCTAACAGCCACAGCAACCATTTACTTAAAATTCTGAAATATGTTAACAAAAACAAAACAAAACAAAAAACCCTTAAGAGATGGAGCGCATTTTTGGCAAAAAAGCTTTTCCTTCTTTGAACTCAATATTAAAAGTGGACCAACTTGCCCCAAATCACAGGTTTGAGAAAGTTGATGGACATCTTGAGTTTCCTCTCTCAATTAGCCCTTTGGGTTCCAGGAAACCAGGACAAGTTATGGCTTAGGATTCATTCAGTGACTCAAAAGATGTTCTTCTCCTTGACACATGCTTCTTACTAACTGTTCTCTATATGCTAGGACTCCTCTACCTCTAAGCCAATGTTTCTCAACCAAGTTTATCCCAGGCCCTCTAGGATCAATCTATAACTGGTTTTCTGCTACTGCCTGAAAATTTATTGAGTTTGACTTTATAGAATTTGCATTAGAAAAGCAACAGGTATTTTGAATGTGCTTTTTAAAGCTATATGTGTCTCCCCAGTCACCATTCCCATCCCACCATTTCCCATCTTGAGAATTCCTGCTCTGAACCAGTTTTCTTAACCTTGACAACTCACAGATCTCATAGGAAATGTTCAATAATTCCATGAAGAGTCTTAAGGACCCAATTTGAGAAACACCACATGAAAAATTAAGCACAGTTGGTCTTCACTTATTGGGTGACACATAGATCAGAGATGCAAGCGCAGCTTCTGTGCACCTCTGTTATGTAAGATGGTTGTCCACATAATCCTGAGTGTGAATTAACTTGTTTAGATTAAAATAGAAGCAAAATGTAAAATTTAAAATATTATCACAGGAAACTTGCAATCCTCTCCCCTAAGAATATGTCTGTGAAAGTGGTCAAATTTAAGAAATACAGTCCTAAATGATTTTTTTCTTTCTCCCTTTTCTTTCCATTTTATGAAGACTTAAGAGTCCCTTATTGTGAAGTTTGTTCTAGAATTGTAATACTAAGTTAATTTCCTTTTGCAGTCTCTAGTGTGAATGGTTAATTTCATTTCTAATAAAGAAATACCTGGAGATGAAAAAAAATTCAGTTCCTCAGTTGTATTAGCCAAATTTCAAGTGCTTAAATGTCGTATGTGGCTGGTGACTATCATATTAGACAATGCAATTATAGAACATTTCTTTCCTAGAGTATTGGTTGGTAGCAATACACAAGTAATAAACATCAAATATATTTGATGAATTTCAAAAGTCATTTGGAAATATGTATACGAGAATCAGAAAAATATCAAAGAGGGAAAAAAGGGTAGGGAATGTACCTTGAAGTGGTATGAAAATACATGTAAAGCTGCTATAATTTAAACAGCATTGGCAATATCAAAAGAAATAGAAAAATAGATCAATGCACAATATGCTAGTCAGAAATATTTCTAAATATATGTGGGAATTTTAAAATCATAAAATGTATCACTTTAAATCACTGATATTAGAACAACTAGATATAAATTTTGGAAGAAAATAAAATACTTAGTAGCTACTTACATCAATAAAAAAAATTATTCTAGATAAGATTAAAGATCTAAAACTGCATTAAAAATGGCTTAACAATCTTGAGATAAAAAAGATGGAAAAGTCTTTTTAAGGAAGATATGAAGCCAGGAATAATTATAGATACAATATAGGAAAAATCCTGAAGTGTATATAAATGTAAACATGCAAATTAAAATGGTTTGCTTTGTAACATGCATGGTGATGAAAAGAGGCCATCTTCTGGAAATGGCTTAAACAATTTTCTGAATTTCAAAGATAAAAAGAGAATTTTAAAAGGAATCCAAGCAGGAAAAAACAGTCCCCCCCCTAAAAAAATTATACATTTTATTCAAGAATCCTTTAAACAGTAACACGAAAATGACTGTATATTTTACTTGAAATTCCAAAAGGTGGAAATTTTATAAGCCACTTTGACCATGATGCAGTAAAGGTGGAAAAAGTTTTTAAAGTATAAATTTAAAAGCTCAATCAAAAATAAATGGGGGGGGGGGGGGTGTAGCCCAGGTGGCTCAATGGTTTGGCACTGCCTTTGGCCCAGGGCATGATCCTGAGGACCCGGGATTGAGTCCCACATTGGGCTCCCTGCATGGAGCCTGCTTCTCCCTCTGCCTGTGTCTCTGCCTCTCTCTCTCTCTCCTCTATGTGTTTCTCATGAATAAATAAAAATAAAATCTTTTAAATAAATAAATAAATAAATAGACACAAAACCACACTGTTCTAAATAATTCCTAGGGCAAAGAAGAAATCAAGACTCTAATTATAGACTATTAGGAAAAGAAGGATACTAAAGAACCTCTGGCTCTTGACAATTGATAAACTAGCTTGAGCTACTGGATTCCTCTAAAAAAAAATTAATTAAGACCTAAATAGTAATGAAAGAGGACAGCTCAGATATAAACAACTAATCTGTAAGAACCTCTTATAGAGAAATAAAGAAGCATTTCTGGAAACTTCCATCTGGACAAGAAAGAGGAGTCTATTTCAGATTCTTTTCCTTAAACTCACCAGAAGGTCTACAAAGCTAGTACTCTGGCTCATCACACCTCCTTGCAAATTACAGATAGTATAGTTATAGCCCCAGGTGAAACTGAGCTCATGGGTGAGAACAACTAGATCATAAGGAGTATATAAGAAATTACAAAGATGTCCACACCCATATGTTCATTCATTCCCACACGCTCTTCTTACAATGTAACTTACACTCCCTTCACCAAGATATGTGGTCTATGTTCTTTCCTCTTACATTTGGGCAGAGTAGGAAACAATCGAGTAAGGAAAAAGTGATCTATATGACTTCCAAGGCTAGACCAAAAAAATATTACAACTCTGCCTGATTCTCTCTCTTTTTCCTTCACTCTCTCTTTTGGAATCCAGCCACCATGTTGTGAGGAAACTTAAGCCAAATAGAGAAGTCACATGTGGGTTTTCTTATAGCAGCTCCAGCCAGCCTCCAGCAACACCTGCAACCACTACCAGAAATGTGAGAGAATGCAGTTCATATCATTTCAATCCCCAACCTTCAAGTCTTCCAGCTGAGGCCCCAGACACTGTTGAAAGCCCACAGCAGAAACAAGCTACTCTGTTGTATGCTGTCTGAATTTCAAAACCACAGAAACCATGAATGACAAAAACAATGATTACTGTTTTTCTAAAGTCATTAAACTTTAAGATATTTTGTCATAAATTTGTTGTGTGGCAAAAGATAACTGATACAAAAGACAATTTGTTACAAAGAAAAAATACATAAAGTACGACAAAAAAAAAAAAAAAAACAAGAATAAGGGACACATGGATGGCTCCATGGTTGAGCATCTGCCTTCAGCTCAGGATGTGATCCCAGGGTCCTGGGATCAAATCCCGCATCGGCTCCCCATGGGGAGCCTACTTCTCCCTCTGCCTTTGTCTCTGCTCCTCTCTGTGTGTCTCTCATGAATAAATGAATAAAATCTTAAAAAAAAAATAAGATTCTCAAAGAAATAGTTCAGGTTATAGATTATATGAAACAAGCACCAGAAGTCAAAAAGAACAATCAAATGGATATACTGGATACAGAAAATATAATAGTCTTAAAACAAAATAGATGAAATAAGTTGCAGAATCTATAAAAACAAAGAGGGGATAGAAAGATGAAATTAAGATATATGGAGAATAGAATAAGAAACCAACATATAGATAATGGAAATCCCAGAAAATGACAAAGAATATGATGAGAGAAAAATTCAAAGGTAATGATGATATATTCCCCTGAATTTCAGAATTGATTAGATTTGAAATTCAAAAGTCTAGAGAATACAAAATTGAAGAGTTAAGGAAAAAAACCTACTCTATACATATTATAGCAAAACTTAAGAACATCAAAGTCATAGATAGATATTAAAGGATTTTTTTTGTTTGTATGTGTGTGTTCTTCAATGATTTCCTGCATTATGTTTGTGATTAGAAAAATAACACAAAATTTTTGAAAAGATTAGGAATCACCTTCTCCAGAAATCCTGCCTATCCAGCCCCCTCTGAAGACAGATTTATTGTCCCTATTTTGGGATTCTATAATATCCAACTCAGAAATTGTTCTTCCCATGCTGTGTCTGTCCCCACCTATTAGCATGTTGAGTGGCAGTTATTAACAAGAGTGACACATCAAAACCCCAGGGGAGTTGTTTTTGTTATTGATGATGGTATCTCTTAATCTACTTATTCAGATCTCACTGCAAGGCTTCTGAACCTGAATCTTTAGGTGTGGAGTACAGGTTTTTAAAAATACTCCAAGATTTAACCTTGATTAAAACCATCAATACTGAGGAAAGGGACTACATATTTACACCTCTGTATCCTGATATACACAATGCCTGACACATAGCATATGATCAGAAAAATATCTGTTGAATGAACACGATATATAGATGTACATTATTTCTAACATGTAAATTAATGACATTTATGTCTCCAAAAGCCACAGCAAAGTGTTTTCTGTATGAAAATTCAATGTCATTTACAAATATTAACACTGTCATTCGTGTTATCTAATATCCTTATGTATTCTTTTGTCAGAGATCAAGTTTTATGTCACTATTGACATACTGTCGAGGATCTTGATTTCAAGTGAACATTTTCCTTCGAATGCTAGATATTGGGCAGCTTAAACTGAAATCTGTCATGTACCTCTGCATTCCAGATTTAGCTATGATTACAAAGTAGTTTTAGTTCATGAATAGATATCTCATTTTCCCTCTGAGTAATATGATGCAGGTTTCTGGGTTAAAAAGGCACTGAATAAGGGATCTCATACACAGAAAGATTAAAAGTGCTGAATGTATCAAGAAACCAATAACTTATTCTTTCTTAGAATTTCAAATGATAGTAGTAGTTACTATCATTAAATGCGGAAAATTCCATAAAACAGCTGCTTATTTTCTACTATTCTTTTTAGGAAAAATCCACATATGCATCTACACCCACAGTGATTACTGTAGTTTTGAAATGTTAGGAAAATCTAAACAGCCCCTTGGCAATTTTAATACCTTATACTTGTGTAATGCCTTCCAACTTCCAGAGCATTTTCACTTACATTATCTCATTTGGGCATTACAGCAACCCCATGAGGTTTACACAGCAAGTGTTATTACTGTTTCCCCTTTACAGACGAAGAACTTGAGATTCCAGTCCATAAGTGATTGACTTAGGGCTGCAGAGCAGAGCTGGGATGAGGACCAGACCATCTGCCTTCCTGCATGGTGCTTTCTCCATCTCTACAGAAAATTCTTCCAGAAAATTCTACCCAAAGAAGCAATGAAACATGAGCACTTACATATTTAATTGTCCTGAACTCTCAAAGTCCACTATTGACTTATTTCAGTTGGAATTCTGGGAAGAAGCACATCCTCAATCATGTAAAATGGAAAAACAGAATAGATAAACATACAATAAAATATCAAGAAAAGAGAATCTTTGGGGCTCCTGGGTCACTCAGTCAGCTAAGTGTCTGATTCTTGGTTTTGGCTCAGGTCAAGATCTCTGGTTTGTGATACTGAGCCCCCCCGCAGGGCTCCATGCTCAGCTTGAAGTCTGCTTGAGATTCTTTCCTCCTCTCTACCCTTTCTGCTTTTGCTCCTCCCTTCGCTCTCTCACTTTCTCTCTCTCTAAAACAAACAAACAAATAAAATCTTTAAACAAAAGAGAAGCTTCCTATTATGCTATGATGTGCTTCCTATGTGTAACGAAGAATTTTCTCCTTTTCATACTGTAAAAACATATTTATAATTTTTTTAAAAGATTCTATTTATTCATGAAAGACACACAGAGAGAGAGGCAGAAACACAGGCAGAGGGAGAAGCAGGCTCCATGCAGGGAGCCTGACATAGGACTTAATCCTGGGTCTCTAGGATCACTCCAGAAGCACTAAACCATTGAGCCACCCGGGCTGCCCTATATTTATCATTTTAAAAGCCAATTAACATATTTAAAATCACAGCCAACTCTGGGCAGTTAGTATAAGAGTCTTTGGTCAACATTTGTAGGAAACAGTTGTGTGCCAGGAACTTTGATCTTTTCTGTAATTCCCATTTAACCTTCCCTTCAGACATGAGTGTATGGCATTCACATTTTTCAACTTTCATAAGATATAAGTTCTATGCTATATGCCAGCAAAAATCAGGAAAATATGTTTAACATGACCCCATTCCAAAACTGGGTTTCATAAAAAGTGATCTGTCCATGATGCAGTTGGAGGGCTGGGTGCACAGCTGACTGGTATTTAAACTTTTAGGAAGTTAATGCCCAAAGGAGCATATAAGGCAGATGTGGAAATTCATAGAGGAGTTCATCATAGGACATTATGTCATGAAAATGGAAGAAAATTTTTTCTATTTCCCTAATTCAAAGGAATGTTGCAGGAATGAATGTCAACAAAACATTGAACCCCTTAGATAAGAACAATTGAGCCTCCCAAAAAAAGACAAAATGCAAGTTAAAGATTCATCCAAATTCCAAATTTCTTTGTATAACCATGTAACTGGCTAGATATACAAGAGGGACAAATTAATGACCCTTGGAGATTTTTCTCATATCATGACTTAGAGTTTTATATTTTTTAAAAAAGATTTTATTTATTTATTCATGAGAGAGAGAGAGAGAGAGAGAGAGGCAGAGACACAGGCAGAGGGAGAAGCAGGCTCCATGCAGGGAGCCTGACGTGGGACTCAATCCAGAGTCTCCAGGATCACACCCTAGGCTGAAGGTGGTGCTAAACTGCTGAGCCACCAGGGCTGCCCTAGAGTTTTAAAATTAAGGCTTAATTTGTATTTTAAAAATAAATTCTAGTGCAGAAGGAATAAATAGTGGACTCATTCTGGTTCTGTGCACTACTTTTTAATTATATTTTATATTTTGGGGGGAGTCAGTAGTTTGACTGTGATGAGGTAACATATGCCACATAGATCCTGTACCATACTAGTGGCCAGCAGTTCTTCAGCTCCCCACCCCCATGTAGCTGAGTTCAAAACAGAGCTCCTGACATCCTCAAAACTTCCCACTAACTCATTCTGAGATTTTTTCTCTATGAGACAATAGGGCAGAACAAAAAATGCCTGAGGCGTAGAAATCTGCATTCATTTCAGACTACCTCATACACCTGGGTCTCTATAGACTGGTTCTAGGCACAGAAGAGAATCAGCAGAACTCCTACTTTAAACAATTTTTCTCTCCTCTTATATTTGAGTTTAATCCAATAGCAATATCTAGGGTTTCTACTTTAGCCAGCTGCTTCAGCTGCACTTAGAGCTCTTTGATAAATGTACCATGGAGCTCCAGATTGAAAATTCTTCCCCTTCCAATCTCATGATCAATGGTTTTTCAAAAAAAGTCTCTTCAACAATTTACATGGTATTTCAATATTGGAAATGGAATTAAAGTAGCAAGGACATATTCATTCAATATTCATTTACTGAATACATACCATGAGCCAGGCACTTTGCTCATATTAAGGATTTTATAGATTTACATCAATAGCTTGAATTGCTTCAACCATATAATATATGTTAAATTGTATGCATGCTGTTGAGGTACAATAAAAAAGAGTCATCACACTTAAAACATATTGCCATTCAGAAAATGACCATCTAACTATAAATGGTATAGCTCTTACATCATGCATTGGAAGGAAGAAAGCTAGAAGAGGCTTGCCCTTTGCTGCTCCTGTTCATTCAGTCATATTTCTCTAATCAAAGGATTAATCAGTTACAATTTGACATTCTTAAAAAGTTTAGAACTTTATAAGGAAATAGATAATCACTAAACACTATGATTTCAAATTTCTCATTCCAAGATTTACCCGACTCTTTTTTTACAGTACACTGCTAGATAGTAAATTAATAGAAGCCATGTCTCCTAACCATTAAGAGAGTTAAAAATAATATATTTCATTATAATGAGGCTGACTTAAAAGAAGATAGGTCTTCCACAGTTAAACCAAATGGAGATAAACTTGAAAAGATAGTGATAAATAAATACATAGGTTAATAAGAAGTGAACAAGTCTAAGATCTTGATCTATCATACATCTTCCCTCAGTATGAATGATTTCATTTGCTTTTTAAATAGATAAATACAAAAACAGAATTTTTCCCTTGGCAAGAAAGTAACTGTTTTGTATTATTTACCTAGACTGCATCTGTGTTTCTAAAAAGAACAGTAAATACATTTCTGGAGCAAGACATGTTTCTGAGATAATGTGAGTAATGCTTCTTAAATGCTTTGGAGATAATTAGAATGCTTTCCAGAAGCTGCTATTGAACTCAGTCAGTTTAGTAAGAACAAAAGATAAAGAGGAAAAGATGCTCTCACCATTTTTTCACTTAACTATTAGTAGAGAGCTGCAATTGGAAGGCCTCCTGGAGGGTAACTGCCAGAAGGTGAGGGCCAGGATTCTGCCCAGGCCTTCAGAAGGCAATCTGATTCCAAGCCAGTCTGAAAGCTATATAGGCCCAGGATGCCTTCTTCAGGAGGGCTCTCTGAATGAACAATCCAACTTGGATGATACCCCCACTCCCATCCCAAATACTGGAATAACTTTAAGCTTGCTCTGAGAAGTTAGATACGGTTTGAAGAATATGATTGAATGAATAATCTTCTAATATGTGTTCAGAACTTAATCGAGCAAGTACTTCACAAAAATGTTAAAGAGAAATAAAAGACCTGATAAGATTAAGTCTTATATACTTTCCCTCCCAAGCCAGGCCAGACCTGGGAGAATTATGGCTTAATGCAATAGCCTTCTCATGTGTCTCATATACCCTAGAACTGGGTGGTGTTGATAGCATACACGTACTCATCCATCTAAGCTATGATGGGTTAATTCACTATCTATTGAGCTGCTATGGTGTGACCTCATAGAGCTTATATGCTAACATGGAGAGGTGAGTAGGCAGTCAAATAAGTGACAGACTAATAAATAACCAACTATGATAATCTGATTGATTTCATACAAGTTTTTATAAGTGTTAAAGAGAGTGAGAGAGTGATACTAACTTGAATGCAAGTGGTCAGAGATCTTGCTGAGAAAGAGCCGCTTAAGAGAGAAATTGGGAAAATTGCAAGTTCTACTCATTCAGGTCCTCAATGAATTATTTTGAAAGTCATCATATTATATGACATATTTTTAAAATTTTTGACCTTATACACTTAGGAATTTCATTAACTTTTTTTTTCTGTTCTTTTAACATTAGATGGAAAAGAGTCATCATCCTAGGTTGTCTACTTAAAAGATTTTTCCAAGAAGCCATATGTATTTGACGAATTTTGCCTGCCTTGTTTCACTCTATTTAAATATTTCTTCTAATACCAAATTTCAAGTTATATTACAAAGCTGTAGTGATGAAGATATTATAGTACTGGCATAAAAACAGACACATTGATCAATGAAACAACAGAAAACCAGAAGTGAATCCACAACTATAAGATCAATTAATCTTTGACAAAGCAAGAGAGAACATCCAGTGGAAAAAAGTCTCTTCAACAAATGTGTTGGGAAAACTGCAAAAGAATGAAACTGGACCATTTTCTTATATACACCATACACAAAAATAAATTTGAAATGGATTAAGAAACTAAATGTGAGACATGAAAACATAAAAATCCCAGAAAAGACACAGGCAGTAACCTGTTTGACACTGGCCATAGTAACTTCTTACTAGATATGTCTCCTGCATCAAGGGAAACAAAAAGCAAAAATAAACTATTGGGATTTCATCAAAATAAAAGGCTTCTGCAGCATAAAGAAAATAATCGACAAAACTATAAGAAAATCCATAGAATGGGTGAAGATAATTGCAAATTACATATCCGAGAGTTAGTTTTCAAAATACATAAAGAACTTACACAACTCAATACAAAAAAACAAATAATCCAGTTAAAAAAATGGGCAGAAGATATGAACAGATACCTCTCCAAAGTAGACATACAGATGGTCAACAGACACATGAAAAGATGCTCAACATTACTTTTCATCAAGGAAATACAAATCAAAACTGCAATAAGATACCACCTTAGCCCAGTCAGAATGACTAAAATTAACAACAGAGGAAACAAAAAGTATTGGTGATGATGCAGAGAAAGGGGAACCCTCTTATATTATTGGTGGAAATGCAAACTGGGTGCAGCCACTCTGGAAAATAGTATGGAGATTCCATAAAAAGTTAAAAATAGAATTAACCTAGGATCAAGCAATAACACTACTAAGTTTTTACCCAAATAATACAAAAATACTAATTCGAAGGGATACATGCGCCCCAATGTTTATAGCAGCATTATCTACAATAGCCAAATTATGAAAAGAGCCCAAATATCCATCTACTGATGAATGGATGAACATGTGGTACACACCACACACACACACACACACACACACACACACACACACACACACACTGGAATATTACTCAGCCATAAAAAAGCATGTAATCTTGCCACTTGCAATGACATAGATAGAGCTAAAGTTATGCTAAGAAAAATATGTCAGAGAAAGACAAATACCATGTGATCTCACTCATGTGGACTTTAAAAGACAAAACAAATATAGGGGGAAAAAAGAGAGGAAAATCAAGAAACAGAGTCTTAACTGTAGAAAATAAACTGATAGTTACCAGACAGGAAGTGGGCAGGGGGGATGGGTTAAATAGGTTATGGATTAAGTTAGACATTTATTGTGATGAACATCAGATGTTGTATATAAGTATTGCATCACTAAATTCTATACCTGAAACTAATATTAGACTGTATGCTAACTAACTGGAATTTAAATAAAAACTTCGATAGATAGGTAGATAGATGGATAGATAGATAGATAGATAGATAGATAGATAATTCTAATGCTACTCCAAAGATTCTTTCTGACCCTTTTACCCAGTACTTATTGATATATTTCCAGGATTGACTATAACAAATATGTTTTGTTCTTTCCCCGAGACTTTTCCTTAGAGCTTTGACTCACAGAGCTGTGACATTAGAATGTTGTCTCTTTCAAGTTCAATTTACACTCAAATTCAACATTTCTAATACTAAGTATATTATTCTATTCCTCCACCTTTCCTCCAAGCCAGATATTCTTGCTTTATTTCACCCTTTCTGTTAAGAGTATCATAATTATCTCATTGCTATTTAGAACCTCAGTGTCAGTTTTTTTTTTTAAAGAAAGAATGGTGTTTGTGTCATTTTTTTTTAAGTCGCTCCATTAGAAACACCTTTAATATTTACTTACAAAGACTTACTTACAGGAATGCTTTTAAATAACATTCCAGAATTTTCAGATCTCATTTATAGTTGACTAATTATAACTGGATAAGTAAAATTATATTCATCAGGTCAATTTCAAAAAGTGGTTGAACAGATTCAACCTCCTATGGCAAACACAGCTTACTCTTCTAAGAAAACAAACACAATTCTCTAGAGTAAACCTTCTAACAAATGTAGTTGTTTGGGCTTTTTGTAACAATCAATCTGAAGTTTACAAAACATCAGGTCTTGGATCTAGTAAAACAAACCTTTGACTATTACAGAAAAACCCTATGCTCTTTTCAGTAAACAGATTGACAGAAATTCAATGTTAGTATGGCAAGATACAGAAGCATATTTAGCTTAAATTTTTGGATAACATATTTAGCTTCTAATTCCATATGGGTACATATGGCTATTACCTATTCAGTTTCTGTCAAAAAAATGTATTTTTTGATACTTGTTCAAATGACTTAGTAGAAATTTAATCAAGTTACTATTTTGATCATGGGTCTTTTTCCTCATAGATTTGCCAACTAATCAAAAAAGTTGTGTTAAAGCTATATAAACTCAAGATGCAAACACAGATGAATAAAAATGTCTTTATTCCTTTAACACACACAGGTGTTCCTCCACCCACCCATTAACATCGACAGTTCTGAACAATATTTTGTCCCCTCCCCTGAAATCACGCAGGATTTAAGATGCCATTCTGTTTTTTCTTTCAACTTGTTCTTTTAACCAACTACAAAATTCTCTGTTTTTTATATACACGCATCTCTAAGAAGAAGTAAATTTCAGAGAACTTGCATGTTAAATCTTCCTCTTGGAAGAATAAGATCCTCATTAGCATATCAAGAAATCTGAAGTATGTACTTCTGAATCTATTTAACATCATTCTAAGTCCTTGGACAATTGCATTCTTTTTTTTTTTTTTTTTTTTTCAAATAGTACTTTTTATACATCAAAGAACAGACCTATAGAAAATTCTTTCACTGAAGGCTGGATCATTTTACTTTTTTATCCTTTCTTCCCAGAACCTTTTCTCCATTACCTTCTGACCATGGCCAACCATCTTCCTTCCTCCCAGAAAGGCACCCTTTATCTAGTTCCCTTATTTCAAGATGTTTGGTAGCACTTTACAATAGCTGATATTTTCATGTAAAGCCAAGAAAAGAGAATGGGGGAAAAAAAAGTACCCTAACATCAGAGGCATGATGTTTCTGGAGAACTAAGGACATCATGGCATTCTTCATGTAACAAATCTCACAGGGTATGATACTTCTATCATCTTGAAAGCGAGATTATATTCATTTTACAAATTTAAGTGTTTAGGGATCCCTAGGTGGCTCAGCGGTTGGGCGCCTGCCTTTGGCTCAGGTCATGATCCCGGGATCCAGGATCGAGTCCCACATCAGGCTCCCTGCGAGAAGCCTGCTTCTCCCTCTGCCTATGTTTCTGCCTCTCTCTCTCTCTCAGTCTATGTATCTTATGAATAAGTAAATAAATCTTAAAAAAAATTAAGTGTTTAATAGTTTCAGCTTCTAAAATATTTGTTCAGTGAGTGATAAGAGTATAACGTTAATTGCTGATTTGTTCCTAATTTAGATGTTATATACAAATTGGGTTGCGAATATTGCTCTTGCCTTTTAAGAGCTTATAATCTATCAAGACACCTGGGTGATGCAGTCAGTTAAGCATGTGACTCTTGGTCTTGGCTCAGGTCATGATTTAGGGTCATGAGATCGAGCCCCACATCACGCTCCATACTCAGTGCAGAGTCTGCTTAAGACTCTCTGTCCTATGGCCCTCCCCACCTCTCAAATAAATAAATAAATCTTTAAAGAAGTAAAATAAAAACTTATAATCTGTGAAAAGTGAAAAACATAGATTTTATAGAAAAATACAAGCATCCAGTGATCAACTGACTTCATAAGCTTTTTAACCCACAAATACTTTGTACCAAAGAGTGTAGGCAAAATAAAGCATAAATAGGCTATCATTGAACCCATGGAGCTAAAAAATCTAGTAAAGAGAAAGTCAGTTCTTAAAAGATAGCAGAGACATAAAATACATCATAAGAGAAGCAGAAAATATAATGCAGACCATGGCAGACAGACTCTAAGGAGGTATCCATTATTCTTAAGGTATTTATACCTTTGTGCAATTCCTTGCCCTTGAGGGTGGGCAAGGCCTGTAGCTTCATTCCAACCAGTAGAAAGTGGCAAATGTGATTTGATATGCATGGTTACATGTACACAATTACATCAGAGCATAGAGTCCATCTTACTAGAGTCCCTCTCTCTCCATTGCTGGCTTGGAAGAAGCCAAAAATCTGCAGAGGAAAGAAATGAATTCTGCCAACAACCTGAAGGAGCTTAAAAACAGATGTCCTCCTAGTTAAGCTTCTTGATTAGAACCCAATCCAGCCAGGCTTGACACCCTGATTACGTCTTATGAGACCCTAAGCAGAGGACCAGCTAAGCTATGCCAGAGCTCCTTCCCCACAGAAATTGTAAGATAATACTTGCTTGGTTTTTTAAGCCACTGTTTTCAGTACTTTGTTATGCAAAAAATAACCTATGTATAGAGGTTCAAATGAAAGAATATCAAATTGTGAGCAACCAGAAAATTTTCATTGAGGAAATAACATTGTTATAGATGTTAAGAAATGATTATGATTTGAATCCTTAGAGATTAAGGCAACAAATGTCTCTTAATTTCAGAGAGCTATTATGTTTAATTTGAAAATTAAAAATTATTAAAAGCATCTCATGCCGATAAGAAATAGTTTATATTTAATAGTGAGAAACATGACGCTTTCACACTATAATCAAATACAAAGCAAGGATGTGCCATCTCACCACTTCTTTATAACACTGGTCTACAAAATACTTGCTACTGTAACACACACACACACACACACAAAGAAAGAAATAAAAGGTATGCTTATTAAGAAGGAAGACATAGCTGTCTTTGTTCACAGAAGGTATGATCATCTATGTAGAAAACCCAAAACAATTAACAAAGAATCTCCTGGAACTAACAAGCAATTATAGTAAGATGGTATGATATAAAGCTAATATACAAAAGTCAATTGCTTTCCTATATACCAACAATGAACAAGTGGAATTTGAAATTAAAAACACAATACTATTTACCTTAGCTCCAAAACCTTGTAATAGCTATAAATCTAGCAAAATATATGCAAGATCTACATGAGGGGAACTACAAAATTATAAAGAATGAAATCAAAGAGGAACTAAATAAATGGAGAAATATTCCAGGTTTGTGGATAGGAAGAGTCAATATTGTCAAGAAGTCAGTTCTTCCCAACTTGATTTATAGATTTACTATAATCCAAATAAAATTCCTATAAGCTATTTTGTGGATATCAACAAAATGAATCTTATGCTTATATGAAGGGGCAAAAGACCCAGGGTAGCCTTTGTTCTAAGGAAAAGAACAAAGTTAAAGAATGATGCCATCCAACTTGAAGGCTTACTATAAAGCTACAGAAATAAGATTTATTATAAAGATATAGTCATCGAGATAGTGTGGTACTACTGGTCAAGCCATAAAAAGATATGAAGGAAACTTAAATGCATATTATTAAGTGAAAGAAGTCAATATGAGAAGCCTAACATTCTGTATCATTTCAACTATCTAACTATCTGGAAATGACAAAACTGTGGAGATAATAAGGAAGATAGGTGGTTGCCCAAGGTTTGGGTAGGTAGGTGAATAGGTAAACCATAGAGGATTTTTAGGACAGTAAAAATATTCTTTATTATATTTTAGGGATCAATATATGCCCTTATATATTTCTCCAAAACCACAGACCATACAACACCAAGAGTGAACCCTAAGGTACACTACAGGTTTGATGTGATTTTGACATGTCAATGTAGACTCAATCTTGGTAAAAAAATGTGCCATTCTGATGAGTGATGTTGATAATGATGGAGGGTATATGTGGGGGGCTGATTAAGAGGTATATGGCAAATCTCTGTACCTTCCTCTCAAATGTATTGTAAACCTAAAACAGCTTTTTAAAAACTCTTTTAAAAAATAAGAAATAGCTATAGCCCAGGCTGCTCAGAGTGTAGGCAAGGTAGAAGTAACCAATATTCTTTATAGGATGACTCAAATTTTTTCCTGAGGAGTTCATAATTTATTTGGGAAACAAGTAGATGTTACTGAAGATTTTTGGATTGGCAGTAATGTAACCAAAGATGTGTTCAGGTAAGATGATTCTGGTAATACAAAGCTTCAGTACTGTATTACAGAAAGGTAAATGCCCATGGGAATGGAAGTAAGAAGGGGCTGATTTAGAGGAGTGGGAGGGGGAAATTGTAGTGGGAGAAGTTTCCAGAAGCATGTAAAATGGAAGTGAAAGAACCTAGTAACTGTTCAGCATGGAAGGGCAGAGTTCATTCAAAGGTTTCAAACCTACCCTTCCTTCCTCTCATGAGATCAAAAGAGATCTTTTGAATAGTCAGAAGAAAGGAGCAAAGGAATTATAAAATGGTGCTACTACCAAGCATCTTTATCAATGTGTCTTGATAGAACAGTCTTATCCAAATTTCCAAGTACTTCACTGAAAATATATCAAAACAAAGTAAAAGATTTCTATGTGACACTATTGGAAATAAGAGTGAGTCAAATCCTGCTATCAGCTGTGTCCCTGCAATATCCTGTAATCTTTCATATGCATACTTTGGATGAAATATGAGCTGTGCTTAATAACTTTATCATTATACAACATTTCTCAAATGTAGATATTATATGATTTTTAATATAATGAGATACCAGACACCTATCTTCAGTGATGAGTGAAAAAAAATGAAAGCTTAATATCCTCAGCGAACTAATTATAGGTCACCAGATTACAGGTAATTCTGAGAAACTACAAAATCCAACATCTCTATTTCCACCATCACATACATTGAAAGCACCGTGACAATGCTGTCATTTTCCTTTGTGAGACTGATGCAGGATGGCAGGCTCTAAATAATGCATAAGCTACCAACATTCCTGCTTATATCCTTTTCAAAAAATGGTGAAGTGTCTCTTTTATAGTCCACAAAGAATTGAAATCATATGGTGAACCCTGATAATTGCTTTCAGGAGGAGCTGCAGGTTCTTCAGTGCACCCATGTCAGGAACACAGACTGCCACAGCATATAAATGAGAGGCACCCAGAGGACCTCCTCGCTGCAGAGTTTCCCAAGGCTAGAAGATCCACACAAGCTTAGAATCCCACATCTACCTCTTCCTCACCAATAAGCATTTCCATCACCCACTTCATTCCTTTCCTATGAAGTCAGATTAATATTTTACACAAGTCAAAAGGGCTCTCAAAAAGATGTGTGACTCTTTCTTTTATCTCTGAATACAGATCCCAGACTAGGTAGGTTGAAAACAGAATAGAAAATATAACCATTGTGTAAGTTAGTACTAGCTCTCAATTACTGGGCCACACAGAGGCACAGTGTTTCCTAAGAGTAGGTGCAGAGAAGATCTAAGGAGCGAAATGGAGTGGTAGGAAGAAATGGGTACTGCCCAAGCATAATATGTACTCCCCTTTATCTTCTCTTTTTCTCTGAATACCCCCTAAGCTTTTAACATTCAGTATAAATTTTCCAGGATCACTCTAACACAAATATCTCACACTGGTCCCTGAATGCATAGTAATTCTAAGAGCATGACCCTCTCTATGAGATTCCTTATACTGTTCCTTTTTTAATCATTTGTGGTGCCTATATGACTTACACTCACTATCAGGCAATGGCCATAAGGTAGAGAATGTGTAATATCTGATTACTACCTACATTCCATCCATTGCACAATACTAGGAATATAATAAGTTTCAATAAATATTAGTGAAATGAATAAGGAACAATCTGAGAAAAGCCAATTTCCTTGGAGGTGTGGGATTAGTAATATGTACAGGGTTTTACCAGAGAGTTATCATGCTACTGTAATCTTACATGAAGAAAAGTAAATAGAATTCCTTGAAGGGAAAAAGGAACAGGTGGGAATGAGGGGCTAAAAACTCACACTGTCCATGGTGCATTCACTGCTAGGGCCAAATGTTCCAATTTAGCCTAAGACCATGAAAAGCTCATAATGCTATTCAGTAGAGATTTATATGTTCAAGATTACAAAAAGAAGATAAATCAATTTATCAACTTTTTTTGTTTTTTTGTTTGTTTTACTATTTGTATGACTATCTTTGGAAATGCATTTTCTAGTCATTTTTATTTCTAGTCACCTCACACAGCTTAGTTCCTTGTTTCATAGCTGTTGGTGCTAACGTATTGATTGGCTGACTACACAGACAGCGAGCTGTAAATGATCCCCAAGCCTACTTTATGTATAGGCAATGATCCCCAAGCCTACTTTATAAACAGGCATAGAAGGGCCAAATATTTTGCCCGTGGCCTCATAACATAACAACAGAAGTCATGAATTGAGCCTTGTTTTTCTGTGGTATGAGTACATTTCGTCTTCAGTCAATACACACTACAGAGTTAGTGTGGTGAGGTATAAAGTATATTACAGATCTACTTTTGAGATCCTAGACCTGCACAACTTTGAGAAAATTATCTCTCTATGATACAGTTTTGATATCAAAGAAGAGGGTAATTCTAACAGGTAGGCTTATTGTGACTGGAGATATGTCTAACAGTGGTTCCCAAAAGTCAAAGTCCATTAGAGCCATCTGCAGGGCCTGTTAAAAGATGAGGTGATGGGCTCCAACCCTTGACATTCTCCTTTTGTAGTTCAGGAATGGAGGCCAAGAATTTGCATTTCTAACAAGTTCTCAAATGATACTCATGCTAAGAGTCTAGGGACCATGCTTTGAGAACCCCTGATCTAAAATGGATATTCAGTAATTAGTACCAATTATTATTTCTGAAGCATAGAAACCATTTTAATGAAATGCTAGATGACAGGGTAGGTATTGAACATCCACAGAAGATATAACCAATAGCCAAATCCTGTCAACTCAGAACATAGATGGAAGTTCATTTCAGCCAAAGTTAATCTGAGAGATTTAAGAAGGCAGTGATGTCCCTTAATTTTTATTTTAAAAATCCATTTAATAAACATCTTTTATACATTTTTTAATGGCTCATACACTATATGGAAATGGTTTACTTGTCTCTCTTCTTCATCTTCATGTGTGACCTCTTCCTCTGAATGTGGTAAAACTTTCATGGCCAAGAAGTTGGATGATTAACATTAATGGGAGTTGCCTGTGTTAATCCCTTGAGCGTAACTGGAAGAATGGATTTTTATCTGCTAAACTATTCCATATTTAGCCTTTATACACATAATATAGTGTCAGAAAAATTCAGTAAATGTGTTTTATGTAAAAATGAACACATCGAAATTAGAATGTTGGCTCATATTTATGAGACATGGAATTCTACTGAATATCTAATACTTAGAATTTTAAACAATGAATGCACACATGTAGGGGCAATTTGAGAAAAAGAACTGTCTACAACTCAAAAATCTCTTTTGGAACTATATAGTAAAAACGGCAATTATTAAACCAGATGTAAGCTTCGGATTTTAGGACAATTGTGTTTCCTACTTCTATTGATTCTTCCAGTTATCAAAATTTAAAAGAAGCAAAGATAGTACAAATATTCCTATTCTTCCATTCTTCATATTTAAGGTGAACTGATTCTGTTCTCAACTCCTTTCTCTTAAATGTCCCTTCATTTTCATTTTCACTTCTTCCTTTCAGAGCCTCATTACCTCTCACCCAGAATATTTCAATACCCACTTAATTTCTCATTGCTCCATTCAAAGACATACACTTAATGCCATATAATTTTTTTTCTTATCATTCAACTGTCTATTCATAAGGCAATCATTTGCATTGCCTGTTGAATGAAAGTCTGAAGTTGGCCTGGTAATCAAGACCTCCATGATTTGGCCCTAATCTCACTGCCTAATATTTTACTAATTTTTTTTTAATATTACCTTCACTCCAGGCATATTGAATATATTGGTTAGACTGCTGGCGAACCTTGAGCCTTCATTCTTCCATGTTATTTCCCACCATATCTCTGCCTCTTTAAATAACTAATAAAAAAGTAATGCTTTATTATTTAAAAAACAACTTCACAAGAATAGTCTCAATTGATCCCCAAAGGATTAAATAGAGTTGTAAACTAGGCATTTTCCTCTCCATTTAACAGAACAGTAGAGACTTACAGAAATTACATATTGATAGAAATAGCCCAGGAGAGATACAACTGCAATAATTCTAAAACAAAATCAAACCAAACACATACACACATACATATGTACAAACACACACACACACACACACACAAATTGGGAATCATTCCAGTCTTGGACAATCTCATCTTATAGATCATAATAAGGAAAGAAGTTGTAAGATCTATACATCAAAATATTCATCTGAGAATGTGCCTTGATAGAACATGAATCAATTCAATGATAATTACATTTAGGGCAGACTGATGTAGAATTAATTCCAATAGCCTCAATATGGATCCTCTATGGAACTACCAAGTCATTCTATTGAAAAGTTAATGACTAATAAGTTACTTATTAATTTCAAGCCTACGAAGTTTTGCACCCCCAGAAAATAGAATTTTCCCCCATTTTCTCTTCTTAAGTTACTCTTTGGCTTTTATATCCTTTTACCCCTCAAAAAAGAAACCAAAAGTTTGTGATGATGCTAGCTGTCTTCTCACTATTTAATATTGCTGTCAATAAAAAATAAATTTATTCCCAAAAAAAGTAGATGGCATGTTTTGACCTGTATACTCTAAAAGATGTAAAGTTTGGACTGCAGGACCAATTAGGTCAAAATGATCTGGTAATTTGTTAAAAATGCAGATATAAATTAGAATATTCAGATATGGGGCCCAGAAGTACAGTTTTCAAGCCCTCCAAATGATTCTCATGCCTTCTAATATATAAGAAAAAATAGAGATCTTCCTCTCATATCAAGAATGGAGTAGCTTGTATGAAACCAGACCTCCTGACTTAGACAATTATAAAAGATGAGTAAGGCAAATAACTAAACAGCTATATAAAGGCATCTGAGAGCAACTAAGGAAGCCTGGATTTGAGGAGTTAAACTTCAGGTGAGAAAAGAAGTACATTGAGGTAAACTTCACATTCACTACCATTTTTTCTTTGATACATCTTCCAATTTCCAGCATGATTCATAGAAACCATACAAAAAGCTGCAGCCCCATATGACAGGCATGCTGGGCTTGTAGGTAAAAATTTGAATTCAGAATTCTCAAGGCAACCAGGATATGAAGAGCCAAAATCCAGAACAAAAGAGAATCATAGAGAAATAAACCAATATTCAGCTTGGCTTTTGCCCTTTTAGATATTGGCTGAATGGAGCAAGAAGTTAAAAAAAAAAAATATCCTGAAGCTGCTAAGATCTTTAAAAACTAAGCAGAACCTCACATTTTCAGAGTGGAAGTCAAAATATGAGTTCAGGGTCTTCCGAAGGTTAGGGGTTATGGCAAATTCTCCAGCCGATCAGGTAAAACTTCAGAAGGATAACAGACTAGTAGTAAGAACAAACCAGAAAGAGATCTATCTTAAAATCAGCCTCAGTTTACCTTATCATTAATTGGATCTAGATGATTCACTTTTACTCCAACTGCCTTCTGGGAAGAAAAGAGAATTTTCTCAGAAGGAAGATGATATTATTAAAAACTTTTTCAGCCTTTATACATAATATCAAGCATGCAATCCAAAAATCTCCAAGCATAACTGGAAATAGGATCAATGACAAAAAGGCAAAAGAAAAAAAAAGGTAATCAAACTATAGTTATGCAGGTATTATTAGAATGATCATAAGAGGATATTAGAATAACTCATATGCATGTTCAAGAAAATAGTTTAATATAGAAAACTTCACAGAGAACTGAATCTATAAAGTAGATGGTCGATTTTGAAACAATTTAGAAATGAAAAAAAATAAGGAATGAGTTTAATAACTAATTAGATACAACATCAGATAGTATTAGTGAACTAGAAGAAAGTTTAGTATAACATAACCAAACTAAAGCACAGATAGATCTTAAATAAAAAAAGAAGTATTTAACAAACATAGAAGACAGGCAGTCTGGGTGGCTCAGCGGTTTAGTGCCACCTTCAGCCCAGGGCGTGATCCTGGAGTCCCAGGACCGAGTCCCTCGTCAGACTCCCTGCATGGAGCCTGCTTCTCCCTCTGCCTGTGTCTCTGCCTCTCTCTTTCTGTGTATCTCTTATAAATAAACACATAAAATCTTTAGAAAGAAAAAAAAAACATATAAGACAATATATGAGAACATATGAGAAAAATATATAACATAAGAAGGAGGGGAAAAAATGTGACAAAGAAGTAGTCAAAAAAAAGTATTCAGTGAGAATGACCTGAAGAAAGATCAGCAATAAGATCTAAAGCTAACTTTTCAACAGAATTGAGAAAAACCTAGAGACAATGGAAAGAAATACTTAAGGAACTGAAAGAAAATAACTACCAACCTATAATTCTATGCTCAGTGAAAATAATGAAGACTAAGTAGGGTTATTTTTATTTTATTTAAAACAGTAACAATAATTTATTCCAGAGTTTAAAAAATATATGTAGATTAAAATATATGACAACAATAGCACAACAGTTGTCAGGAATGAAAGTACTAACTTATTATACACACAAGTCAAATATACAAGTTTCAGTCCCTAGGGTGACAATCAATTGAATAGTAAATGAATGTACATCTAACATACCAATATAGTGGAGGGAAATGAAATAATAGCAAAAGATAAGAAAGAAGAAAAAAGAAGCAATGAACATATGGGAAAAACAAATAATAAATATGCGGGTTGAAACCCAGTAATTATATTAATCATAAAGAACTACAAAATGCTACAACTAAAAAACCAAAGATTACCAGACTGAATAAAATAACAAAATTCAAATATATGATACTTACTAGATATATACTTTAAATGTAAAGATGCAAAAATTGGAAATAAAATTATGGAAATGGGTGTGCTGTATAAGCACTAACTAAAAGAAAGTTGGTATTGCTATGTCAATATTAGACAAAATAGACTTTATGACAATAGGAGAACCAGTAGCCCATTTCATATCCATAAAAATGTTGAACTGACAGGAAAACTGGCTTCAGTATAGAAGTAGCAGCACATTCTCAAAATACATAAAACAAAAACTGATGGATTTAAAGGAAAACTAGACTCATTTATAATCATAGTAGAAGAACTGCAACATACCTCTCAATAACTGAAAAAAGGAAAACAAATATAAGTAGTAATGAATAAGGTATGAATAACATGATTAACAAATTTGATTTAATTGGTATATAGAGAACATTTACATCTAACAACTGAAAAATTTATCCTCTTTTCAAATGCAGACAGATTATTTACCCAAACTGACCATTCACTAAGTCATAAAGCAATTCTAAACGATTTTGAAGGTTATATTAATATAGAGCATGTTTTCTAACCACAGTGGAATTAAACTAGAACTCAACATTTTTTTAGAGATAATTAGCATGTCCAGAGATAGCTAGAAAATAAGCAATAGAATTCTAGCTAACCCATGAGTAAAAGAAAAAAATCACAATGAAAATTATCAAATGCTTTGAACTAAATTAAAGTGAAACTATGATACAACAAAAACTGTGGACTACAGCTAAACCTTTATATTGAAGGAAATGTATAGTGTTAAATGAATATATTAAAAAGTAAGGTTTAAAACTGATGAGCTAATTATCCATCTCCACTAGAAAAAAAAACAGTATATTAAATCTGAAGGAAGTAGGGAAGAAATAATATAGGACTTCAAGAAATAAAGATCAAATGTACCATAAACAGAATATTTAAGATTTTGCCTTTTTGAAAGACTAATGAAATTAATAAACCTTGGGGTACCTAGGTGGCTCAGGCAGTTAAGCTGCTGACTCTTGATTTAGGCTCAGGTCATGATCTCATGATAGTGGGATGTAGAGTCAGGCTCCATGCTCAGCATGGGGTCTGCTTGTCCCTCTCTCTCTCTGCTCCTCTCTCTGCTGGCTCTCTCTCTCTCAAATAAATAAATGAATAAATAAAATCATAAAAAAATAAATAAATAAAGCTTACTATACCAGATGGAGAAGGGAAGGGGGGTAGTGAGAAGAGGAAGGAGGGAAAGAAAAGAGGAGAGGAGAAGACAGAAAAAAGAAAACACAAATTGCCACTATCCAGAGTTTAAAAATGGACTCTTATCCTTAAAATTTTTTCTTAAGATTTTATTTATTTATTCATGAGACACACACACACACACACACACACACACACACACACAGAGGCAGAGACATAGGCAGAGGGAGGAGCAGGCTCCCTGCAAGGAGCCTGATGTGGGACTTGATCCTGGACCCTGGATCATGCCCTGAGCCAAAGGCAGGCACTCAACCACTGAGCTACCCAGGTGTCCCTTATCCTTAAGATATTTAAAAGACATAGATGATAAACAACTTTAAAACAATAAACTTGAAATTTTAGTGCATATGATCAAATCTCTTAGAAGATAAAACTAAAAACTGAGATAAGGAAAATAGAATATCTGAGCAATTCTCAATCTGATAAAGAAATTAAATATATAATAACTTTTTGGCCACAAGGAAAATATCAGGATGGCTTTATCAATGGTTTTACCATTAACTTCATTCAAACATTTCAAAAAGAAATAACACCAATCCTATTCACCAATAACAATCAGTTAACACCGATAATCACCAATAACACCAATTCAGTCAGCAAAACTCACTACAGTAACAGAAAAAAAAAGTTATATGGTCATCTTAATAAATGCAAAAAAAAATGCCTTTATCAAAAATCCATTCCATTTCATGATGAAAATTCTTCACAAACTAGGCAGAGAAATGATCTTAATTAATATGACCAAAACTACCTACAAAAAATCTACAGGCAATATATATTTAATGGTAAAATAGAAGGTTCCCCTCACAACAAGGAATGAGACATAGAAGACCCTCAACATTACTCCTTGTTCATTATATAGGAGCTCTCAGTAGCTGACCCCCGCCCCCAGGCAGCTGGGGAAATGAGTGTCCAGAAGAGAGAGATTTGGGGTGAGGGGCACCACAGCATCTGCTATGGTGCTTTACATGCATTATTTCATTTATTTCTTGCAAAAACCCTATAAGGAAAGTGCTAGTATTATTAAATCACAGTTGCAGAAAATAAAGAATCATTGTATCTTGTTAGCAACAACCTGTATTGCTTACCACTCATTTTGCTAGGGTTAAATTGATGAAAGCTTATGTTTTCTTTATCAAACACTGAAGAGAAAAAAATATTGTCCTCACACCTGGAAAGTTGTTTATTTGGAAGAAATAATTATTTAGAAGTCTAAAAATACTTAGATATTCTTCGACTCAGAATGTCTTCTACCTGATATTTTTAAAGTATTCTATACCCACGAAAGGGTTTTCTCCATCAGCAGATCTTTTAATAAGCAACTGAGAGAACAATATTCAGGCCTTTCAATTATACATTAAGTCAAGATATTTATTAAACATCCACTATCATCATGGCCCTATTGTTCTAGACACTGAAGGGCTCAGGGCTGGGCATGGGAACTAAAAACCAAACTCAAAACCAAATCAAACTAAAATGAAACAAATCTCTTTCATCTTAGGCCTGTTTATTCCCCTCAGCCAAATAAGCAATAAAACTGAAATTGCAATAGGTCTCATACCAGGAGTCCAACTGAAAGATGAGATTATTTGTGAAAGACAGCACTTAAATTTGATTTAAGTTTCATTATTACAGGGATTCTAATGAATGTTAGTTATACTAAAACATTGCAGGAAATTAGACTACTTGCTTTCATTTGAATTATAACCAGTCACCACATTTTACAGTTTTCAGGCATTATAATACTTTTTGTATATCATTTGTAATAGTTTTGAGATATAATTCACATATAGTAGAGTATGCATGTTTGAAGTATACGATTTGATAAGCTTTCAAATGTATGTATATATTCATGAAACCATCCTAAAAATCAAGAAAATGATTATATTAATCATCCCACAAAAGTTTCCTCTTGTTGCTTGTAATCCTTTCTTCCTACCCCTGCACATTCCATACTCTGTGCCAACATGAGATCTATCCATGTTAGTGGATGTATCATTTTTATTTATTGCTGAGTAGTATTCCATTTTAAGAATATACCACAATTTGTTTATCCATTCACATGTTGACAGACATTTGGGTTGTTTCCAGTTTGGCGTTGGGACAAAACAAGCTGTCCAAGTCTTTATTTGCACTTAGGATTTCAGTTGTTTTAGGCAAACGTGTGGGCGTAGAATGACATGATCAACATGGTGGTATATATTTAACTACTTTAGAAATTGAAAAGCTTTTTCCAAATTGGTTGTGCCATTTTATATTCACATTGGCAGTACAGTCATGTTCTCTTTTATTTTTTTATTTTTTATTTTTTTTCTCTTTTATTTTTAAGGTTATATTCTTTAGCACGTACTTTTCCTGTCCTATTGAGATAGGCAGACAACACTAGAAATATTCACCATGGAAAGATTCTTCTTCCTCCACAAAGGTGTCCGCCCCATGACTAGACCACCTTAGCCAATATGGTTTATCTGTGTGAATCTCTACCCAGCCCTGCCTCCTCTAGAGAGGAACCACTTCATGCCTAAGTCTCCCCTCCACAGGTTCTTTATCTTCTACCCAGTTTTGCAAACAGGTGAATGCCTCTTACCTTGGAAAAGCATAATTTCCTGGCCCCTAACTCTAATCACTAGTATTCTCTCCCCTCTTTCTTCATTGTTTTAAATAGTCCTTCCTCCTGTAATGTGGGTCATTGTTCCAGATATTTTCTGGTTTTATAAAAAACAGACTTCTCATTCTCCTTGCGTTCTTTGAGTAGTTTCCAAGTGGAGAAAGGGAAATATCAAATCTATTCTGCCACATGCAAATGTCTACTTTCCTTTTAGTATCAAAAAACAAAAGATTCAGTTTTAGTGCTTTAAGACAGGTTTTTTATGAGAATCCTGTCCTGGTATGTTGGCATATTTCTGGGAATTTGGGGGAAGTACCTCACATTCTACAAATCTATCCTCATTAATGTATGTCATCCCTGACAACTTACTTCAGACTGCTTCTTACCTTCCTGCAATTTAATTCTTGTTAACTCATAACTAACCTCCCCAGATTTCTGCCACTTTCCATAGTTACCTTTTTTAAGTCCCAAAGTCCTGCTGAGAGATTATGATTTTAGCAAAATATTACGGAAGGCCTGGGAACAACAGCAACACAGAAGTAACAACCGCAAATAGAATTGGATGGTACTGGTGCTCCCAAGGCCAACCCCAACTTGAGTCCCTGGCTACTTCCTACAAAGGATACACAGGCTCAGTTCAATCCTTACTAATGAATTAGGAATCACCCAGAAGAGTTGCAGCCCAACTTCCTTCAGCCCCACAAAAATAGAGAATTGAAATGGTTTATATAGGACACATCCATTGATTCCGGGGAACTTCTTCCTCCCTTTATGGATGTTATATGCATATAGAATCCTTATATGCCTACATAACCTGGACAAGAATAACACAATAGTCCAGAGTTATGCATTGTCAGATAATACACCATGAGGAGCACACATGGAGGCAAGCCTTGTAGTGTTTAATTAAGCCAGGTCAAGTTCCAATCAAAATCTATCTTCCAAACTAGTATAGCCTTCCTACTCTAGGCTCTTCTCCCAACCTTCAATAAACAAAATCTTAGATCAGAAGACATACATGCATACACGTACAGATCTCCCAAAGGAAAGAAAAGTTTTCAAGCATAGGAGGAGAGTTAAACTTCAGGTTTGGGCTTGGGGCTGTGAGAAAATCATCCACTTCTTTAATGGCAGAGTTCTTCTAATATAGCCAAGAACACATTCTTAAACTATATTCTTAAAATCTGTCTAAAATGCCTCCATTTGAGTCAGTCTACTAATTCAGAAGTTTCTAAATCACAATCAGGTCATATTTGACTAAAGATTGTTACCAAAATGTTTTCTCCCAGAACAAAGTAATGCCCTCAATCCTATACTCCCTAAAAAAAACCAGAAATTATTCACAAAAATGACCGGTTTTCAACTGAATACACTTTCATAAAATATTTACAACAGTTCAAAAAATAAATGCCTTAGATATTTTTATCTTTCTCCAAGTTATATTTTTATCTTTCTCCATAGGTAACTATCCTTGGCAAAATATTTAATAAGACATGATACCTAAGACTGAACACAGCCCTCTCCAGTGGCTTCCAGTTCACACCAAACCCAGTGGGATCATAACTTCTCTTGTCATGGACACTCAGTTAATGCAGCCTAAAGCATCCTCCACCTTTTTGGTAACCACCTTACATCACTGGCTGATTGCACACATTTTGGTTGGGGGGCACTGGGTGGTGCAGTTGGTTAAGCATCTGACTCATGGTTTCAGCTCAAGTCGTGATCCCATGGTCATGGGATTGAGTCCCATGTCAGGCTCGGTCTGCTTGAGTTTCTCTCTCTTCCTCTGCCCTTCCCCATCCCACATGCTCTCTTGCTCTCACACACACACAAGTAAATTAAATCATTTTTGGTCTATTGCACAGAGATTTTTTTTCACACGAATAACTATCAAGCAAAGTCTGCCTCTGCACTTTTAGAATTCCTTTTTAACTTTAGTACACAACTTGATATTTAGCCCTACTAAATCTCATCTTTCTTAATTTGCTCATTAGTCATTCATCAAATAACCATTTTGAATCCTATCTTTTAACGTCAGCTACTTATCACCAGTTTTTATTATTCATAAATATGATTTAAGTTGCATTCTACCTCACTGACATTATTGATAACATTTTTGAACAAAACATAGTTGCAGGTAGGATCCTACAGCATGCCACTATATACTTCAGTCCAGATTCATCTCAACTCATTATTTAACATCATAATCCAAGGATCAACAAACTAAAGCCTATGGGTTGAATTCAACTTCCTTCTGTTTTTGTAAAGAAAGTTTTATTGAAACTCCTGTCACGCATCCATTTATGTATATATATATCTGTGGTTGCTTTCATACTACAATGGCAGAGTTGAGTAGTTGCAACAATGACCATGAGCCACAAAGCCTAAAATATTTGCTCTCTGGCATTTCCTGGAAAAAGTTTACAGACTTTTGCTCCAAAGTGACAGATAGATCAAACATATTTAAATATGATCTAATGAGGGATCCCTGGGTGGCGCAGCGGGTTAGCGCCTGCCTTTGGCCCAGGGCGCGATCCTGGACACGGATCGAATCCCACATCGGGCTCTCGGTGCATGGAGCCTGCTTCTCCCTCTGCCTATGTCTCTGCCTCTCTCTCTCTCTCTCTGTGACTATCATAAATAAATAAAAATTTTTAAAAAAAATATGATCTAATGGTACAATCATTCCCTTTTTAGTTATATAAACATTTTTCAAATGTCATCTTGCTAAAATAAAAATAACTATATATACAGAATTCTCTTGGTCTATAGAGTCTCACAGTATCATTCATAGGGGAAATGAAATTATTTTTGTTTGGATTTTCTCAGTGAACTCTCAGGCTCTGAGTGATTATTGCTTCCTTTCCTCAATTGGCAATTTTTTCTGCTTAATAACCCATTCTAAAATGTGGCTAAGAATCCTCCATTTGTAGTCTTTAAATTTCTTTTGTTCACTCTTTTTGGGAGTTGAGTCTACCCTACTTTACTGGAATATCTCTAATTCTCCATGATAAAGTACAAGGATTCCAGAATCAAATAGGAAAACCATTTCATTTAGCCATTATAATACCAAAGCAAAATAATCACTAAGGTATCTCCTTTATTTAACACACCAAGTTATCTAAAATAACATCAGTGTCTTTAAAACATCTTTTAAAATGACTTATTTAGTATTATGAATTTTGAATAACTTATATTTTGAATTTTGAAGTTTTTGATCAACAAATAAGTATATTTTATTGCAAATATAAAAATTTCTAAATGTTATGAAACAAAATAATAAATTTATAAAATTTCTATTTAAACATACATTATAATTCTTATATAAAAAGGATTAGCTGTTCCCAGTTCTGATACTTCTACCTAACTCCCTCTAACCAAGCAGCTCTTGCAGTTGCTGCCTCTAATGTAGGTCTTCCATTTATGGGCTTCAGAACCTTTGAGCTGAGCTAATTTTCTCAACAGTTGTTAGGAGTGCTACCTCAGAGCAGTAGGTCTGCTCTGCAGTGAGGCCACAGTACCGCAATTATTGTCCATCACAGTACCGCAATTATTGTCCATCATCCAATCAGACTAAGCCTGGCCCAGGCTTAGTCTGCATTTTCCCCAACAGAAATATCCACCCATGTCTAAACATTTCTCCTTCAGTTTCCTACTTAACCTTTCCTCCTATTTTTGGAGTCAGAAACTCGACCAGAGAGAGGTGAGGGCCTGGGTTGCCAACCGCTACTTTCAAATTACAAGTTACATGAAAACTTATCAAAAAATCTGAAGATGGCATATTCTGACCCCCTTCTCCATTCTGCTACCTTATTTCAGGCTTTCATCTCTCACCTGGACAAAGACAGTGCCCTCTGAATCCACCTGCTTCTGCCACACTGCCCCCTAAAGCCTCCCTATCACCCACATGTATAATTCCAAGCTTCTTAACACATTGCTCTGTGTTATCTTCCACCACTTATCTCAGGAACCCAACACTCCAGCCATAACACATTGCATACTCTTGAGCACAGGATGTTTCTGTGTCTTTGTACTTATTTCTTCTTTCTGGAACAATCTTCACTTTTCCTTCAGAATAACTACTATTGATCCTCTGCAAAAAATGATCATCTTAACTGATTAGTTAAGTAGTTCCTAATATTCTCCTCAAGACTACATTTAGTGTTCCCATTCTGTTCTCTAATAATACTGTATACAAAGCTCTTTAACTAGACTTGTTATGTCATATTACAGTTTTGCTTATATATGTTTCCCTACCAGAATCTGAACTCCTTGAGGAAAGGGCCATTCTTTCTTCACCTTTGTATCACTAACTGCTATCATAGTACCTCCCAAATGGCCAGAGTTGAGCAGTATTTAATGAACAAGTAAATAGATGGGCAAACTCATTCAAAATAGTCTGGTCCTTTCTAACAACCTCTGTATCCATCTTAAACTTTAATTATGTTTTAATTGTATTTATTTGAACCTTTCTGTAGTTGGATGTGGTCAGATCATCTGTAATTTCTATACCTGCAATTTGCAGCTTCTTTAATTTCATAATTTGAAATCATTTTAAATGGATATTTTCTCCTAGTTTACCTCAAGTCAAATCAATGGTAAATTAAGCCAAAAGATGTCTCTTCTTGCTTTCACATCCATCAATATCCCTCTTCCCACTGGAACTATTTTTGCTTCACAGTCATTCCTCTGCACACATGACTGAAGCCTCCCTGAGGGTCCCTTCTTGATTAGTCACTTGCCCACGTTATATTTCAGACTGTCACTGCTGACTGTCCCAACTTTCCCCTTGTGTTTCTTCATCTGCCACACAAGACCCTTCCATCAGCATCACATGGCTTGTAAGAGGGAGATGGAAATAAAAAAATGTAGAGCACAGCTCCAGCTCCAATAGTAACCAACTAACTTAGAGTGACAAATAGCACCCATCACTACTGTTGAAGCAGCCAAAGGTATTGTATTAGGTGTTTTCCTTATGTTCTGATCTGATTGTCAAAATACTCTTCAAGGTATATACAATCTATCCATTTTCAAAGAGAAGGAGACTAAACTGAAATGGTCACATGGCATGTAAGCTGTGAACTCCAATGCAGCTGTACAGAGTAAACCAAGCAGATTAGGGTTCAAATCCTGACTCCATCACATATTATCTGGCCTGTCACCAGCCAATTAATCATTTTTAAGTGACAACTTTGTATTTATTAAAATATGGATAATACTACCATCTTTGCAGCAATATGTATGATTGATAAATGTCAGGCACACAGTAGGTGCTCAAAAAATGGTAACCATTTTTTTTAAGATGCATTTATTTATTTAGATAGAGTGTGTGTGTACAAGCAGGATGAGGGGCAGAAGGAGAGGGACAGAGGGAATTTCAAGCAAATTCAATGCTCCTGACACAAGGCTCTATCCCATGACCCTGAGATCATGACCTGAGCCAGAATTAAGAGTCAGATGCTTAACTGATTGAGCCACCCAAGCACCCCAAGAAATGGCAACTCTTAATGGTAACACAGTGACACACAGGGCTTCAAATCTCATTAAAAGTCTTTGTTCCTAGGACCATGATGCCCTGGCTCTTAGGCAATTAATTTCTTCGTGATATAAGGGGTTCAGTAAGATGGTTCTAAGTATTGCAAGGACCTGCCTTCTCTTTCTAGCTTAACATCTTCCTATGATTGGCTTGTCACTTAGTCTGTGAACCTCAATTTCTTCCTCTGTAAAATGAGAGGGGTATCCTTCCTATCTCCTTGGAGTTTTTTAGAGTCCGATTACATAACATGAAATATTTTGAGAAATGTCATATGTAAAGAAATCCCTCTATAGAGTTAGCTAATTAATTAAGACTCCCTCATCACCATGACCTCGGAAATGTTTACAATCTCATAAATAAGAAAATAAACACTACAGAGAAAAAAATATATACATATATATCATTTTTGAGGTCCTAGACATTAACAGGTAAGTGTGAGAAGACAGTCTACTTCTTGGCAAGGCATTCATATAATACTATGTGATCATTTTTGGTTTCCAATTCATGAAGCCAGACCTAATGGAGCATCTGTTCTGAAATTTAGTGGGTCTTTTTTTCCTTGCCTAAAGAGTAGATTTCAATTAAGTAAGGAAAAGATTATCTCTTAAAAAATTAAGTGTAACAAGCTGAAACAGGGTCCAACATAAATCGTGTGCAGTTAACTCTGCCTGCAGTGTGAACGTACGTTGACAGGATTCTGTACTCCTGAGCAACTGTATACCCCAGGAGCATTACGGGATAGTTGAATGGCTAAACTTCTTATTGGGTGTAATTGGTATTATAATTACAAAATCCACTGAGGAAGGTTTGCTCTGAGAGAAAATGAGAGTTTGGAAGCTAAGTCCCTGCATAGCTGTGTTTCACACTATGCCCTGTCTGGTCCATGCTAAACCTAGATTTAAATAAATCTGACCTGATACACAAGGTCCTATTGTTCCATTGCTCTAAAAACTTCCTATATTCAGAAAAGCCACACTACTATTATGAAGAAGTCCTAAAACATTGATTCTGACCAAACACTGGGAAAAATCTCACCATCCTGCAGTGCCCTGGCCACACTGGAATTATCACAGTGGTCCTCTTTTCAGGTTAGCTTATTTGCTCCTGCAGAAATAGGGAGATATGGTACAAAACAGTAAACAAATCCTCAATGTAGAGTCAGATCAACATTTAAGCCCTCCATTCAGTTCTGCTCCACTATGGTGTCTCTCTTTGCCAAGTGCAACTCTTCTCTTCTATCTGGCTATGGAGCCATTCCTTCCCATTGCCTGCATGAGGCATGTTTTATCTCCCAAAGATGGAGCCTGTTGTCTTTGTTGTTTCTCCTTCTTTATCTATAGAAGGTTCTCAGCTCTTATTGAAACCATGACTCCGTCTCCCATTTGTTACCAGTGGAGGGCCATTAATCCTAAAAAACAGGAGGTTCTCTGCTGCTTCTACTTCCTCATACATTACCTGAAGCCTCTTCTAATATAGTTTCCATTTCCAATATACTACTGAAAATGCTCTCCCAAAATGCTAACAGTGATGCCTACACATCAGCTCCTACCATCTCCTCTCAGGCCTCAAACAACTGAAATTTTGTGCCGTTGCACACACCCATCTTCTTGGAACATTTCTCCCCTGCTTTGAGACACTGATTTCTGTTGAGTCTCTACTACTCTTGACCATTCATATTTTAGGCTTCTATTTTCTCCCTAGCCTTTAAGTGTCAGCATTCACTAGGATTCTATTCTCAGTCCTCTTCTAACTGTTTACCTTGACTATGATGATGAATGTAGTCATATGGTATTTACTAAGCATTCATTATTAACAAAGGTGATAAAAAATTTTTTACTTCATTTCCTATTACACTGTAGTCCAAAATCTCCATTTCAATATGTAGATTTTATACTTTCAAACAACAACTTGGTATTTTCTCAGACATTTATCTTCATTATGTAATGTCTTGTCAATTCCTCTAAGGACTTGATGTTCTTGTAAAGAACATTTTTTCATAAAGTGTAGTTGACATGTGATGCTACATTAGTTTCAGGTTTACAAATAGAGTGATTCAAAGTCTATATGTATGGTATGCTCACCAGAAATGTAGCTACCATCACTATTACGATACCATCGGCTATATTTCCTCTGCTATGCCTTTTATTTCTATGACTTATTCATTCCATAACTGGAAAACTGTTATCTCCCACTTCCCTTTACCCATTTTGACCATTCTCCCTTCTGTCAATCATGTTTGTTCTCTGCATTTATGGGTCTGTTTCTGCTTTTTGTTTTGTTTTGTTTTCTAGATTCCACATATAAATAAAATCATATGTTATTTGTCTTTCTCCTTATTTCACGTAATAAAATACTCGCTAGGCCCATCCATATTGTTGTGAATGGCAAAATTTCATTCTTTTTTTATAGCTCCATAATTTTTTAAAAGATTTTTATTTATCTATTCATGAGACACAGAGAGAGAGGCAGAGGGAGAAGCAGGCTCCCCTTAGGGAGCCCAATGTGGGACTTGATCCCTGAACTCCAGGATCATGCCCTGAGCCAAAAGCAGAGCTCAACTGCTGAGCCACCCAGGCATCCTATCACTCTGTAATTTTGTATGTGTGTGCACATAATATATAACACATAATATATACTATATACTATATATATATTTTTTTTTCCACATCCTTTTATCCATTCATATCTATCAATGGACACTTGGGTTGCTTCCATATCTTGGCTATTGAATATAATGCTGTAATAAACACTGGCAGGGGGTGGGGGGGTACATATATCCTTTCCAATAAGTGTTTGTAAAGAATATTTTTAAAATCAAATTACTTTAAGAAAAGAAAATACATTGGGCAATGTGGCTGGGTGGCTCAGCAGTTGAGCATCTGTCTTCAGCCCAGGGCCTGATCCTGGAGACCCGGGATCAACTCCCAAGTTGGGCTCCCTGCGTGGAGCCTGCTTCTCCCTCTGCCTGTGTCTCTGCCTCTCTCTCTCTCTCTCCTCTCTCTCTCATAATAAATGAATTTTTAAAAAAAGAAAAGAAAATACAGAACAATAAAAAAACTTTTAGATATTTATGTGGCTTAAACATTGCACAACTCTAAAGACTTCTATAGCCTTCAAAAACCTGCTTTGTTTTGTTTTTTAAGATCTTATTTATTTATTAATAAGAGACACAGAGAGAGAGAGAGAGAGAGAGAGAGCAAAAAAGAGTGGCAGAGACACAGGCAGAGGGAGAAGCAGGCTCCACGCAGGGAGCCCAACTTGGGAGTTGATCCCTGGTCTCCAGGATCAGGCCCTGGGCTGAAGGTGGCGCTAAACCGCTGAACCTTCCAGGCCACCCCAAAAACCTGTTTAAATGTCAATACCTCATTTGAATTTTGCTCTGGGTCCCCAGAGCACATTGTTCCCTCCATTAAAACTAATTGCTTGATGTCTTCAATAATAATGTAGTCCACAAGCCAGGATCCCATGTGACTCAGTCTCTATATGAAATACATTTAAAGGGCAGTCTAACAATTAAAACATTTACAATATAATTACAATTTATATTTTCATCTCTCCATTTGTATCTGCTATCCAATACAACCCACAATAAGGCTTCTCAAAAAGCTCTTTTGCCATTTCTCAATTCTTTCTCATTATCTTCAACTGGCTGTAGAACAATTCACATGCTAAACCTTGTCCTATTCACCCAGTACCCATGGTGTGAGAAACAAAGGTAGAAGGAAATGTAGGTAAAATTAAATGTCCTTATATCTTGCAGCCCACTGACAAATACTTGAGGCAGGCAGAGTATAATGTTCCTCCAAGAAGCTCCCAATTGTCTTAATGTTAATGCTAGGGGAAAAAATAACCTAGGTTTCATGACAGCAAGGCCTCTGATATCCTGTGAGTCTTTTCTAGCGTATAAAAATCCTTTTGGGACTTCCTTAATTTACTGTCCCCTAACCTCAAAGTATATAATCAGTTGCTCCTCACAATCCCAGGGCAGCAGCTCTTTCTGCCCATGGATCCTGTCCCATGTTTTAATAAAACCACCTTTTTGTACCTAAGACCTCTCAAGAATTCTTTCTTGGCCCTCAGCTCCAGACCCCTAAAGACTACTTCAAAAACACATCATCCGTTGCATTTTTTTACTTCATCTTCTTTTTTAAAAATTTTATTTATTTATTCATGAGAGACACAGAGAGAGAGAGGCAGAGACATAGGCAGAGGGAGAAGTAGGCTCTTGCAGGGAGCCCAATGCAGGACTCGATCCCAGTATTCTGGGATCATGCCCTGAGCCAAAGGCTGATGCTCAACCACTGAGTCACCCAGGCGCCCTTTTACTTCATCTTCTAGATTGAATTGGTGTCTTATTTATCTGTTGTTTGTCTATTTTTTTGTTTTTTCCATGAGTATTAAGATATTCCTAATTTTGTGTCTCCCAAAACTTGGAACTTCCCTGGAAAAGACAGAACTCTTTTAAATGTCACAGGATTTGAATGATTCAAATGTGGAACTAGGAAAAAACTGCTAACACTCATGTACGAAGAAATCACAACATCACAATTTTAAGTGCATATGTTTTCTTCCCCTTAGTTTAAAATGGTACATAGAGGGAGTCTCCATATCATTTGTATTATAAAGCACTAAAGCACCTATAATTTATGCATTTATTTGCAGAACACGTAGTGTATATCCCAAAGTAATAGAAACTCACATACTAGGGGGAGGAGGAGGAAGAAGGATGGAAAAAGCAGGATCAAGAAGGATATTGCCCTTGGAGGGCTTATGATAAGTGATCAAGATCAATATGTCTAGCACATTAGAGACACTCAAAACTTATATGCTGAATTGATTGTACTACCTCAGCTACTATTCTCTATTTTGCAGCAAACTGGCATACAAAACTTCATAAATAACTCACGGTTGTCCTCACAATTGAGGTACTCTAATTGGTTGTGATAATTCTAAAAAGTAATTTATAATAATAACAATTAAATGTTTGAAGAGTTTTTAATTTTTAAGATAAATTAGTTATTTCTGTAACAAGATCACTCTTACCTATTTGCTTATAATATACATTCTTAGCTGAAAGAGAAAGGAATTAAATTAAATTAAATTAAATTAGTGTGATGTAAATTGCTCATAAACCTGGGTATATCCATGAGAGTTTACCTTGCATATAACTACCATTCCCACATGTGTTCATACTGAAAAAAAAAAATATATGATAAGAACTGATGATCTAATAAAGGCCCCATATTTACTACTCCTCATAACAATCCAGCAAAAGAAGCAATCTCACAATGATTAAGAAACTCTCCAGCATAATCATCCTTTGTATTCATGTTTCCCTAACCTTTTCTCTTCTTATAATGTCATTTTTATTCCTTTCACAAACTCCATTTCTTTCCAAATCCCTCATCCCCCACTTGAATGCTTTTTATTTTATATGGTCATCTTCCATTCCTTTATATTTTCCTTTGCATTGCCATGCTTTCTCTGCTTCCTGCCCCATCTCACTCTGCAGCTCTCCTGGGAATGCAAGTGGCTAAAAGCAGCAGGTGTAGCTGAGAAAGCTGAGCAGGAAGAAGCAGAGTGAAATAAAACTGATTAGCTGTATGAAGATGTCATTCAAGGGCTGACAACCACACAGACTTTACTTGGGGAGGTGACATGGAAGACCTTTTTACACAAGGGGAGATTCGGCATACACTGAATAACTAGTTAAGACTCATCTGGATTTCATTTTCCTTGGAAAGACACCCTAGGTGTTAAGAATTAACATCTACTCTCTTCATCTACTCTCAGGCAGTTCCTCCTGCACAATAATTGGAATGCCTTCTTTACCTTAACTTTTCAAAAGTTCTTCCCTTGCCATCCTTCAAAATCTCCTGAAACCACATTTCCTTAAGAAATTCTCCCTACCTTTAAAGGCAGAGAGGCCATTTGTCCTTATATCCAACTTCCAGTATACTATTCCCCATGCTAAATATGTTTATACTTTGTCTTTATAGATAATACAATTATTTAAATAAAGACTAAATGCACTTACAACAAACCTTGAGGGACTGGACAAGGCAATATTTGCTTGACTAAAAAATTATATCTCAACTTTCTTTTGTTTGTAAATTTTCAAAAATCCCCCTTTCTCACTAAAACTTTTCTTCAATTTCATGGATACTATTTTATTGTCTTGAATACTTTATTTTCCCAACTTCATCTTCTTCCCTCTCCAATCAGTCACTAGGGCTATTTTTTTTTTCTAACACACAATTTCAACAGGGTCCTTTCATCCAAAAACAACTCTAAACTTCTCAATTATGATCCTAATAAATACCCCTCTTCACCACTCATCTACCCAGATCACTAAGTGCTACTATTCTGTTCAGAAAGGAGGATTTCTTGGTAGCGATTTCAGGGATGGTAGGCATAACCATAATTCCTAGTGACTTAAACATTGTTTGGCTCTCCAGCACCACTTGTTAGTTTTATATATGTTGGTACTAATTTCCAATTCCCCAAGCAGCTACTCCAAATCTTCACCTTTCTCCTCAAGAATCAATTTATTTTATGGTAGAGAACCATGGTTCATTCATTCACAGCCTAGAGGTTTCCAGAGAAAAATACATCCTCAGCTTCTCATTTCTCTTCATAGAAATCTTTTTTTTTTTTTTTTTTAATTTATGATACTCACAGAGAGAGAGAGAAAGAGGCAGAGACACAGGCAGAGGGAGAAGCAGGCTCCATGCACCGGGAGCCCGATGTGGGACTCGATCCCGGGTCTCCGGGATCATGCCCTGGGCCAAAGGCAGGCGCCAAACCGCTGCGCCACCCAGGGATCCCACATAGAAATCTATTTACATGCATTCTCAGCCTTATAGTTCCCCTTCTTCTCTCAAAGAACCATCTTTGCAAAGCACTCAAGTCTTAGTCTCTCAAATTTTCTTACCATCAAATTTTCCCTCAGCCTATATACACTGTAAACATTTTAAAATAAATATTGGGTAAATAGAGGTGTAGAAGTTGGAATCTTCATCATTGCCAGTAGGAACGTAAAACAGTACAGCCACTTTGAAAGCAGTTTGTAGTTACTCAAAAATTAAACAGAGTTACCATATAACCCAGCATTTCTATTATTAAGTATATAATGAAAAGAAGTAAAAAAATATGTTCATACATAAGATTGTAAATGAGTGTTCATGGCAGCATGTTTCGTAACAGCCAGGGAGTGGAAATAACCCAAATGTCCATCAACTGATGAATGACTAAACAAAGAAACAAAAATATGTGGTATATCCTATAAAAAATATTCAGCCACTTAGAGGAATAGATTTCTGATACATGCATGGATAAACCTTGAAAATATGTTAAATGAAAGAAGCCAGACACAACAAGCCACTTATTATATGGTTCAATTTTTATAAAATACCCAGAATGAATAATCCATAGAGATAGAAAGTTGACTAGTCGTAGATAGAAGTTAGAGGAAAGGAGAATGGAAAGTAACTGCAAATGTGTACAGCATTTGTTTTTAAGTTGATAAAAACCAGGGCAGTTGGGTGGCTCAGTCCATTAGTCTTCCACTCTTGGTTTCCTCTCAGGTCATGATCTCAGGGTCTTACGATCAAGCCCTGTGTCAGGCTCAGTGCTCAGTGCAGAGTCTGTTTATCCCTCTCCTCAACCTGCTTGTATGCCCCCTCTCTCTCTTTCTTTCTAAAATAAATAAGTAATTTTTAAGCTGATAAAAACTTCCTGAAATTAGCTAATTTTAATAATCACATGCTTGTGAATATACTAAAACCCTTGAATTGTACACTTCAAAAGGGTGAATTTTGTATTATAGAAGTTATAAATCAATTGTTGGGCAATTCTTTTTTCCTTGGAATATAAATTTTCACGATTCTGTGGTACAACGGGAATCCTTTTTCATCCATATTCGTCAGAAGAACCATCTTACCCACCACTCATGTTCCTTTGCATGTGGAGGGAATTCCATTAGCATAACCCAGATTCTCTTGGACATTTATTCATTCTGCCCTGGAGGAGGTGAAACGAGCACCAGAGTCCAGAATCGAATCCATTTTTTTTCTTGAGAGCTGTCTACCTTCAGATAATAAACTTACATTACATCTCAAGCTGTCTTTCCCTCTTCCCTGACCTCAGAACTTAGGTTTTACACAAAGTAATAGTTTATAACATTACTTCAGAGAGTTCCACTTTATTGTCAGTGCTCTGCTGTGGTGTCTGAAATATTCAGTGGGGACCCTTTCTTGGTGTCTTCTAATAATAGTATTCAATCTCCCTCCTAGATGGTGGTTCAGAGTTACAGACCTTCTAGTTTGTCAACGATATAAAATCTAAGCTGTTTGGGGGTCTACTGTTTCAAGTGAATTTTGGAAGGAGAAAGAAGACACCATTACCTTAACTTGACTTCAGTGGAAGTTTCCCACTATTTAACTGAGCTTCTTGATTTAGCCTCAGGCCCGCCAATGCATCCTCCATATTGTTGCTGGGGTAAACTAATAGCACAGTGGATTGATTCTGTCCTTGGCCCAAATTCCTTAAGAGGCTACAAGATATGATATCAGTTACTTTCTGTGGCATTTGAAGTTCTTTAAGAAATGGTCTCTGTCAACCTAATTCCTTTCTCTTTTAGCCCTAATCCCTTCCTCTTTATACTCCAAACAGATTAGTACGCAGGAAGGTAGAGAATTACAAATATTTTCACAACTCTCATACCTTTGCACATAGTTTTCTCTATAAATTATAATTCAACCTTGTGCCCCTCGGAAAAACAATTTTACCTCTAAAAATCTATTTCAGTCAGATGTCCTGTCTGATGTGAAGGGAGTTAATCACTTTGTCTTCTCTGCTGTCTGTCCCTGTACCTGAACTTATCACACACTCCACAGTAATTACTTCCTTACGTGAAATTCTCACTCTTTTAAAAATTATATGGCATATATTTTTTAGACAGTCTTTCAACATATTCATTCTTTCAAACACCTACTGAGTAATATCTCTGTTCTGGATATGAAATACAAAGATTTTATACTCCATGCTTCTAAGAAAAACAAGGCTAGTATTATTAATTCATTTAGGTTTAAGTCATATATCTTTAATTATACGTTAATCACAATGAGGGCAAAGCCACATGCTGTATGCATTATTCTAGAATTTTCAGTGCTTAGCAGAGAATCTTGTGTGTTAACAGCATTTCATATTGCTATAGCCTACAAACTGGTCCCCTGTCTTCAGTTTTGCTTTGATTCTCCACTCCTTAATTATTCTTCAGAAAACTCAGAATAATATTTCCAAAATACAAGGCTATATAAACTGTTTACTGCTTTAAGATATTTAATGACTCCTCTTTCGCTTTAGGACAATATCTATCTCCCCATTAGTCTATAAACTCAATAAGAGCTTAATCTTATAATCCTAGTGGTCAGCAAAGAGTCTAGCACCCAAACATATGATCCAATTTATATTGGTTGGATTTGCTTAAATATTCGTTGAAATTACTGAATGGATCTTGAGATTTGACTATATGTTTTATTCAAAGACATGTTAATTCCCCTCGATTTGGAGTGATTAGGCAATACTTGTATTTTATCTAACTTACTTGTTTATATGTCACGTTCAACTATCCTAGTGGAAAGGAACCAAGATTTATTTAGAGTGTGTAGGATCTAGCATAATAATATGTTCAAATATATAGCAACTGTTTACAATGGTGTTACACTCAAGTTAACTGCCTAGGTTTTGAAAATGAGACAATAACAAAAAAATTTTTCCAAAAGCCATATTTTTTTATTTAAGTACCTTCTCAGTTTTATATTTCCCAGGACTCTAATAAATATTTCACAAGTAACTAAGGATATACATCTTTCTCTAAAGAACTTAAAAGTAACTGTCATTCTTCTTTATCAAAGGAGGGTACTAAGAGAGAATGAGTGATATGACCAAGGTCACAAATATAATCCTCAAGTGTAGATGACAGTGACATAAACAGAATCAGATAACGATTCACAGAACACAGAGAGGAAGGTCAGGAATACTAAGCAGGGAATAATGATGGGGATATTAGACAGATAATTCCTCAAACTAACATGCCTCATGTTAAACAGTAAAATCCTTGGCCATACAAAGCAGAGACCAGATCAGAAATAAGAGAAACAAAATCTGAAACCACATGTGAAATAACCGCTCTCTCACTAAGGTTTTATTATTTTTATTTTTTTAAGAGATTTTACTTATTTATTCATGAGAGACAGAGAGAGAGAGAGAGAGAGAGAGAGAGAGAGAGAGAAAGGCAGAGACACAGGCAGAGGGAGAAGCAGGCTCCATGCAGGGAGCCTGACGCGGGACTCAATCTCAGGTCTCTAGGATTCAGGCCCTGGGCCAAAGGCAGCGCTAAACTGCTGAGCCACCAGGGCTGCCCTCACTAAGATTTTAATAAGAAAAAAATCCCAAAGATCATGCCCTCAACAGAGTCTTTCCAAACAGCTTTACAATGTTATCAGGAATTATCATCTGTATTTCCTTAGGACAATCAATATTATGTAGGTTTAAAGTAGTTCATTTAGCACTATCTAGTACCTATACTCTTCCCTCATTTTTGCTTCTGAATGCTGACCTACTGTTCCTATTGAAGCTATGGCCTGATAGTTGACCTCACAGTCCATTAACAGAAAATTTCAGGTTTAAAATGCTTTTTAAAAGGGCATGATCTCATACTACTTTTTGTGGAGTATTTGCTTTCCTTTATTCCCTATTTTACTACAGTCATGTTCATAGGGGCACTTCTTTCTCCACAATGGGTTTAGGTTTTCAGTCTCTTTATCTTTTGCTCTTTCAGGGACCTAATCAGGTGCATCACCTGGTGGTTGATGTCACAGTCTTTTCAGCCCTAGCCAGGGAGGAGGAGCTGGTCTTTCCCAGTCAATTCTGAAACTTCAAGGAAATCTACATTGTGAAGGGGCTTGTGGTAATTTACAAGATAGGCCAATATGTGCTAAAGAGAAGTGCATTTTTAAAAGTGGTGCTGTCTAGCAACTAAGACAACTATCCTTTAAATTATTTTTTATATAAACCACAGAGAACAATATAAAGAAACAAGCCCTGTCAGAAAAAAAAAAAAAAAAAGAGAGAGAGAGAGAGGATTTCTGTTTCAGCTCTGCAAATTCTTCTTTCTGAAGAATGATATGTGGGAAGAAGCTGATGATTCTCTTTTCCCTTAGCCTCCTCTGTTAGTTGTCAATGGTCAATATGCATTGACACTGGAATGTCACTGGAAATATGTGTATCCATGAGTGATACTTCAGAGCTGAGTCATCAAAAAGGGGGAATATCATATATTTCATATTATGACTAATACTGAGATTCTCTAGTAACAACACCCATGCTACTATAAACCACCCTGTCATGTATAAATTCCATGACTTGAGCTAAATTAATCCTATTCTTAAGGATTCTTTAGCCTTTCCTATTTTCAGAAAGCATCCATGCCCTGCTCATCTTTTTTTTGAAATTATTTTTTTATTTAGTAACCATTTGCCACTTTCTTTTTCATTACTTCTATACATCTCAACCAGGAAAGCATTCGATTATAATCACCTGCACATACTAACAAATTATAAAATTCTCCATGTGTGCCTCTAAGGTTTATGAGGTCAGTAACCTTTCAAAACTACCAGATCAGTCAATCTTCAGACCCTCTTTTTCCAGCGTTGGAGCAGAAAATGTTCAGGCTTTTAAGAGGACTCATAGGTGGAGGGTAGCCGGGGAGGGCATATATGGAGGAGGCTAGCCCTTTCTCTGAAAGAACAGATCATGGTTAATACAAATGTTTTGGTTTGAGAAGGCTTACCAAACATATCTCTCCCACCCTGCGTGAAATCACTTTCAAATTGTCACATAGCTTGACAGTCTACAAGCTAGATCCATCTGAGTTAACACATTTGCTTTTAAGATGCCAACACTCCCAGGAGGCTCATTCAATTGCTTTGTTCCCAAAGTCAAAATGAGATCAACCTTCACACACAAAACATGAATATGAATGTGGAAAGAAGAGAATGGATTTTGTAGCAAGCAAGACCTCATTGTAGAATACTAAGAAAGTAAAGACTTTAGACAGCCAGTGGTCAGCAACAGGGCAATGAGAATAGGAATTTGAGAGGGGATAAGAAAGACTGACCACATTATATGCCACTATTAGTTCATTTTAATTCCCAAACAAGACTACAAGGTGTTATTGTAACATATTCCTTTTATTCACAAATGGAAAAAGTGAGGCTCAGAAAATGTCTTGGTAATAAATAATGCAGCTGGAAAAGGATTCAGTTGTGTCTGGCTCCAAACTCTGTACCCTTAACTATAGTGGGCATTGCCTAGATTTGGCCAGTGGGAGGAGTAGGCACATCTCTGGAGCCAGGGTTGGAACAGGAGCCACCAATGCTGGGTTCTCCCTTGTATTCTCCCCTATTGCTTTGAATAGCTCAATCCTAATCCCAGCTGTATTCTCTTTAATTGTTCTCCAGGACCCCATAGAAGAATGAATATGGGAAAATGCCACTTTTAAAAATCATACTCTGATAGAGTATAATTAATATAGCATAAGCAAAGTAACAAAATTTTTAAAATATGGATTCCATTTCTTTTGGTCCCTCACTCATATATTACTGCATGAAGGTAAAGAGTATGACCATAGCATCAGACTACCAAATTCAAATCCCTACTCCATCGTTTTCCACCTGTGTGATCTTAGGTAAGCTCCTCAGCATCTCCAGGCCTTACCTTTTTCATCTGAAAAATTGGGATGATAAAAACACCTACCTCATAGGATGGAGGTGATGTTTCAATGAGATAGCATATATATAGCATATCTGACATAGAATGAGCACTTGATAAAAGCCAGCTATAGACTGCTTTACTTAAAAACTATTTTTAGGGGCAGCCCAGGTGGCTCAGTGGTTTAGCACTGCCTTCAGCCCAGGGCCTGATCCTAGAGACCCAGAGTCCCACATCCGGCTCCTTGCATGGAGCCTGCTTCTCCCTCTGCCTGTGCCTGCCTCTCTCTGTCTCTCTCTCTCTGTGTCTCTTTCTCTCTCTCTCTCTCTCTGTGTCTCCCATGAATAAATAAATAAAATCTTAAAAAAAAAAAAAAAGAATGGCATAAGGGTAGCTAGGTTCCTATGGTAGTTGCTCAAAGTCTATTGAATGCAGTTACCAGCTGAGGAAGTATGAATGTCCCACAAATTTATAAAAAACAAAAACAAAAACAAAACTATTTTTAGTCCTTGGGGCATTTTTAGGATCCAAAAATTTCAGTTAATTATCTTCATATATAAATATAGAACATATTTATTTTGAATTTTATAAAATATTTTACTGATTCATTTAATGTAATAAAGCAGAATTTTAGAGACAAAAAGAAATTACATCTTTTAGCAAAAAAAAATTTCTAAGGGGCTGAGCATTAAATATAAACTGCACCATATTAATGTGGGTATTTTCTCAAATTCAGAAATATTCTTAGGATAATAGGGGCCTGTGGTCTAAGTGACTAAGTATTGCAGTTTGGCTTAGATTGCCCAAGTTCAGTCCATCTAGACATTATAGAGTGCTATATAAATTAATCCTGATTGATCTACAGTTATCTCTGCAACTTAACATCTCTTAAAATCAGTTCCATTCTTTAACACCATTCCATTATGCTTTAGTTTGTAATTTAATGTTTTTTTCTTTCCAGTATAAAATATAAACTAAGAAATAACATGCTTAAGGCAGCATTTTGATCTGGCAGTCTTCAATTTTACAGTCAAGAAATGTGTTCAACAAGGCAGCTATGTATAATTCCCCAAGCAGGTGAAAAAATGTGATTGTGAGGGCTGACATGACAGTTTTCATACTATTTTCAATGCATGTCCTGTGCATCTGTTCTATATCTAGGAATATGTTTTTACATTCTTTCTAGAGAAAATTAAATGAGTGTTTCTATGTTTGGTTTCCCAGTTATCATAAAAAATATAAAAACCAAAGGCCAAGGAGATACATATGTGAATGCAAAGCAATAAAATTTCAAGGCTGGTTATAACCCTAGACAACCTTTGTCATCCTTACAAGTGTGTCTTCAAACAGTGATGAAATCACTGTCTATAATGAAAGTGGAGTAGAACTTCATGTTTATTTTGTTTAAAGTGAATACATTCACTCATTCATAGATAAATTTTGCAAGACTCTGAGGTCTCTTTTTTAAATAAAGGCAGTGAAAAATGATAAACATTTGTACAGACCACCCTTGTGTTTATAATTATTATATTATTATAAAAGTACTATTAAGAAGTATAATAACTGTAGCTTATTTGTGATCTTTTGGAATATTAATTAGTAAAGACAATGGAGTAAAAATTCCCCTACTATTTGATTCTAGTAAAACACTTCAGAAAGGCAAAATTTAATTAGAAAGTAGGGCAGAGCCTTAATTATTGCTATGGACTAAATGTTTGTGCTTCTTCAAAATTCATATGTTAAAGCTTAAATCCCCAACGTCATGGTATTTGGAGTAGTGCCTTTGGGAGGTAATTAGGTCATGAGGGTGGAACCTTCAATAGGATTAGTAACTTTACAAGAATATACAGAAACTAGAGCTCTATGCTTTCCACTATGTAAGAATATAGCAAGAAGATGGCTATCTGCAAACCAGCAAGCAGTACTATACCAAACATTAGATCCACAGGGTCTTGATTTTGGACTTCTCAGCCTTCAGAACTGTGAGAAATAGGTATTTGTGGTCTAAGCCACCCAGTCTATGGAGATTTGTTATAGTAGCCTGAACTAAGACAATGATATTCTTTCAAAGGTATTCATTATTCTTCTCCTTGACTTCCTCTTCTCCTTTTTCCCTCCATTTCCTTCCTTTACCAACCTGAATAATTCAACCATAAAGGCATTAGATGCGGCAGGCAAGATAAACATCCACTTGGGGAAAGGGGGTAGAAATGCATGGAGTGACAAGGTCCAAGAAGGATAATGAGGGTTAATATTAGGGAGTAAGGAACAAACAGGGTGAGAAGGGCATCCATGCTTGAGGGCAGCCTAATACAGGATGTCAGAGTTCACACAAGAGAGATGAAGGGAAGCAGAAAGAAAGGAGGTCCAGTGTGGTAAATCAGACACTGAACATGGTGAGGAGGACATCTGCCAGGAAGGCTGCCTGGCAAGGGCAATGTGAGGAAGACAGCCATGAAGGGTGGGAGCTGGCCAGGAATGGGTACCAGAACCCAGGAAGGGTGGGGAAATCACGCACATTGGGGAATAGCCTGGCACAAGGAGTTGGATTCCGGGTAGAATGAGAAGGACATGTGGATGGAAGGGGGAAGGGGATTTCAGAGCCACTGGAAATTTATTACATATGGGAGAAGTGATCAAGCAAATACATAAAAAATAATGGGAGCCAAGTTTTTCAGGATAAGAAAAGACAGTTACAAATACAGAATGTGAGAAAACTAGAATGAACCCTACAAGGTTGAATCAAAATAGGTAGGATTAGGCCAGGTTTTCAATAGCTAGCTAACTAGATGGAGACATAGTAAGAAACATACGTGTGTGTATGTGGGTGTGTGTGTCCACTGAGAGGGCCTGAGAACAGTGGTATCCCAATAGCAATGAGTATACCTAGTTCCCAGATCTTGACTTCTAAATACTATTTCTCAATAAAGTAACCAGGGATCTTTGGAAAGTAGTTAATAACAAGGCTGAGATAGGGAAAGTGAAGATGAATGTGTAACATTTTGTCCAGAAAGCAAAGATATGCTCATAGAATGATGGGGACATGTCAAACTTACATAAAAGCCCCTAGAAAATCTGGGAATATCTTATCATAAAAATAAATAATGATAATAATAGAATATAATCCACTAAATAAAAGAGGAAATCATGAGTCCATAAGAGATATAAATAGATGAATGAAAAAAATTGTTTGAAATTTAACAAGTGGGATGTTTACATAGTTTCAAAGTACTTCTCCACAAAATACTTATTAATAAAAGAAAGTACCTTCAGAATGGAGAAGTTGGCAGAGAATATCTTTAATCAAGTGATAAAAGTGAGCAAAATTGTACACTACTTGACAGGTATACCGAACATAGTATCACCTCTGTGATATCCTTGCTGAAGGTACATTGCCAAATCTGATTATAATGAAACACTGAGAATCCTGCTTTGAGTGGCATTCACAAAAAAAAAAGCGGTATTCTGTAATCTTCAAAAGTGTCAGGGTCCCAAAAGAAAAAACACAAACAAAATAAAATTTAGGTTTAAAAAAGAGGAGAAACTAATCCAGATAAAAGGAGACTAAAGGGACACAACAAACAAATGTAATGTGTGATTAACTGGATACCTTTTCTATAAAGGACATAATTAGCAATTTTGGCGAAACTTGAATGGGACCTGAGCATTAGATAATAATACCAATCTTAATTTCTCAATTTAATATTTATATTGTGGTTATGTAGAATAATATCCTTGTTAATAGAAAATATTTGATATAGTTTCATTCTCTTCATTATTAAATCTTAAATTCCACTTTCACTACCTGCTTCTTGTATATTGAATTTTCTTTATGTCCAGGGAAGTCCTATTGCAGATTCACTGTAGAAAAATTCATGCCTAGCCAAATAATTTTCAGCCTTCATTTCATATCAGGTTAATAGTAGTCTTCCTTCATGGTCTCTTTTTTAAGGAAAGAGATTAAGGAGAAAGATTATGGAGAAAAATTAAAATAATATAAAATATAAGAATTTTTTTTTAATTTGGACAACAGTACTCTTTTGGCTTGTCTCCTCTGCCCATGGTTTTCTGTCTTCAAAATTATTGTCATACTGATCACACAGAGCAGCTGAATCAAGCCAAGAGCTCTTCAACACCATCACTGTACCACCGTGCTATATATGTTCAGTTAAATGTGACTATGGAGCCTTTGGTTGAAAGCACCCAAGCTTCTGAGTTAGGCACACCTAGATTTAAATTCTGATTGTGCTATCATTAGGCAAAATACCAAAAACACTTAATTTCCATCTACTCCATTCAGAAAAATTACCAAAATGATATCCAGCTCAAAAGGTTATGATATGAATTTAAGGAAAGAATGTACCTGTAGAAAAAGAAAAGGTGCATAAAAGTTCTCTTTAAATAGTTGTTACTACCATTACTATTCTCTTCCAGGTACATAGATGATTATCATTTAAAAGTTGCATCACCATTATTCTATACTTCTTGGGTTTTTTTTTTTCTAATAAACTGCTTACTCTGAATAATTTTTAACTCTCTTCCGCTACCTTATTCATGAATAGTAGATTAATGAAAAGACTTCTTTTTCAGCAGTCTTTAATTCTTCATGCCCATAATATTGCTCATTATAATGACATATTTGTTTTAATTTTTTTAAAAGATTTTATTTATGTATTCATGATATATATATAGAGAGAGAAATAGAAAGAGAGAGGCAGAGGGAGAAGCAGGTTCCATGCAAAGAGCCAGATGTGGGACTCCATCCCTGGACTCCGGGATTGCACCCTGAGCCAAAAGCAGATAGTTGCTCAACCGCTGAGCTTCCCAGGTGTCAGGATATAATAACATATTTATGACAGATGGTCTCCTAGAGAAGATAAGGTGGGAAAAATGAGGGGCTTTCCTGAGGTTAATTGGGAGAAAGGCATGGCCAACCTTTGACTTCTGGAAGATGATTCCAAGGAGCTGATGTGTGGATTGTTTGCTCTCATATCTGTTAGAAATTAATGCTATGAAAAAAAAAATTAATGCTATGTGTATTTTATGTCATTGGAATAGGTTGTCTTCATTAATGTACATATTAATATACATAGAATATCAATGACTTTAGCAAGTTCTTGAGAAAGCATGAGGTGCAAAGGTTGATATGTTGATGTGGATACTTTAAAAGAGTTTGAGATAGATAGAATTTAGGTTCCTTTTAATTTTTTTGGCTGGTACTCCTTGTCACAGCAGACAAACTGATGCACTAGTCTTATCATATGTCCCAACTGATTTGGGTAACTCTTCAATAAAGTAAATGAGCAATCTTGCCACTGAGGAAGCAAATTTTGCATAGTGACTGAAAGTATGGGCTTGTCTTCAGATTAGCTTACATTCAAATCTCATCTCTATCTCTTTACTATCTATATGACTAAGTAAATTACCTGAATACTGATTTCTTCATTAATAAAATGGACATAATAATAACTAGCACAGGGGGATAATGTGAGTGTGAAATGAGAGAACACATTACTAATGTGCTTAGCACACTATCAGACACACAGCCATCACTCAACACATTGTAGTAGTTGTCCCAGTTGTTCTTTGAATTGTTCATAGAAGACAATATTGGGATAAGTGGGGAATCAACCATCTAGCCAAGTTTGAAATCCAGAAACTCATTTTATGGCAATTTTCAACCACAGGATCTTGAAATAGCAGGTAGACCATAAAGGTATAATAACAATTTAATTAACACATCCATGGAATATAGGAGAGAATCTTAAGTCCCTAGGTACTCTTAACTGGTGCTTAACCATTCAATATTAAAAATAAATAGCAACTGTTTTCTCTGCTCTTAAGGTAACAGTTTAAAGAATGTAAATGGCCAGAGGTATTTGTTAGGCAGACTGGACATACTTTTGGTATTCTGAATTCACAGACCTAGTAGTTTCTTCAGCACTGAGGCCCTAATTGAGTCTGCAGACATCTTGTCTAGAAACTTTAAAAATTAATCGGCTTGGTAACCAAGAAACTGCAATTATTTTGCAAACCTTAAGTCAGGCATTCAGCCAGTGCCCATCTACAACAATGAGTGGTTAGTGCACCAATCCCTAAAGCCTGAATACAAGCCATAAACTAAAATACCAGGCAATAACCAGGTACTAGTAGTAGTGTGACCAACAGCCCCACCCTGGTAGATATCTAGCCTTCATATTCTGAGCCTGTTGCAAAAGCAACAGCAAGAAATTTGTCATTGGGACATTCTAGGTCAGGTTCTGCTGAAAGGGTGGTGACTAACGTAAATATATCATCAAAGAAGTAAGTGTTTTATTCTGGCATTGCTTCTGAAATACACGGTAAAAGACTCAACAAAAACAGAAAGAAAACATGGAATCGGAAACAACTTTGAATTTCTTCCTCAAAGAGTAGCCCAGTGATGTTGCTGATAATCATATTTCAAGCCAGAGAAACTTTTCCCTGGATAAAGGCAGTCACCATCTGGCTATCCTGGGTCACATCTCAGCCAGACCACAAGACGATGCAATAACCTTCTTGCCAAAACCTAAGTAACTAAGAACAAGTGTCCTCCTTAGCACCATAGAAAAGCTTAGAAATAATTAAAACTACTGTCTTCTGTGTCATCTAGAAAAGGTAACACCAATATGAAACTTCAGCATCATCCAATTATGGCAAGAGGGAGCAGAAACAACATTAACTTCCCTGGAGTTACCAGTCTAATTTTGGAAATCATTCAACACAGATCAGGTGACAATCTCACTTATCAAGGTATATTTTATTCAATATTTCATTATTCTCTTTTTTATATTTTATTTTTAATTTATTTTGTATTGTCCTATTTAGTAAACATTTATATAGCATTTACTTTGCCAGGCATTTCTAAGCACTTTACAATCATTAGCTCATTTCCTTCTTATAGTAACTTTATGAAATAGATACTATTATTAACTTCATTTTACATATGGGGGTATTGGCAGTGGTGTTGTTTGAGTTTCTAAAAGAGTTTCTAATCAGTAAAATAAAATACTCAAAAAGACTTTAGATTTCTCTAAAAATTGACATTCTAAAATGCAAAAGAGGAAACAGCATTCTTATCAGCATAAAACAGGCCCAAGAATCTGATGACAAGAGTATAAAATATCCCAGAAAAACCCTTATAAGCCAAGTCCTGGTTATTTTAGTGGTATATTTTTTTAACTAAAATATAGGTGAGGTAGATTCAAATGCCAAATAGCTTTACTCACTACCCATTTCCCCTTCTAGCGTTCTTGGTCTTTCTCTCTTCCTGTCTTTGTTTTCCTCCTTCTGTATCTAGCTTCTCTCAGATTCCTTCAAAGAAATAATTATCAGAGGACTTCTCTCCCTCTGATAAACTGTAGGGGCTAATAAAGAGATTGGTGAAAAAGGGTGCAAAATATGAAAGGACTTACTTCAAAGGCACTGCACATCAAAGTGACTTGTCAGGAAGCCAGGAGATCTTGCTGAACTAAGCTGAAGTAGCTTCCCTCTCCCCTCACCTTGCTCAAATCACCATTCAGGGAAGACTCCACAATGGAAGGTATTTCATAGCCCAAGCTGGCTGCCTTCCTCTGCACCAGCTGGGGAGAGTGATAGATACATACCAGGTGTCACATTTTTTATTTTGATTAAGTAAATTTTCTCAATAGGTAGCACTGAATAATATTATCACCTAATTCTCTTGAGATTTCTTTCTTTTTCTTGAAGTATTTGACAGTAGTTTTCAAATTAGGTAGCATAAATGCAAGAAAGATTTCTGCCAGTGTGGCCTGGTGTGTTGAGTGATATAAGACTAATGGATGAATCATTTGTGATGTCATCAAAAGTGTATTATTGGAGCTGCAGCAACACATTTTATAAGAAAGAAAATGAATGAGCTAAAAAGAACCTATCATGCTACAAAAGCAAACGAATCTTCAAAACAGGGCAGCGTTGACAATATAACAAATATCCAGATGGAAACTGAAAGGTTCTGACTGTCACACCAATTATTTCAAACATATGGGCTTATGTTGTCACATAAATGAAGCATTTGGATGTTTTTCTTTGTCACTTTTCACTCATATTGTAGCTATACTTATGCCACAACCTCGGAGTTGTTTATGAGTCTTTCTTTCTCCTCAGTACCAAGGTCCATTGCCCATTTCCCTTTGCATCCTCCTCACTTCCCAGCCCAAGCCCTGCCCACAAGAGGAAGCATGGAATATTGTCTCAATGAGCAATGATGAACAACACAGAGAAAATGTAAATGAAGACCTTTGTGTGCAACTCTTTCATGGCTTGAAGTTGATCTGGAAAACAATGCTTTGGCATACATTGTCTAATTCCAACACAACAGTCCATTTTATGTCAAGTTTGGGGGGACTTTAGCTAACCATTTGCTTTGCATCTCATCTAAGAATGTGAATTGGAATTATAAATTGTTAATGGCAACAAAAGTCTGTATTACTTTTTACTCAGTCTATCAAATGTGATTCCATAGTACAAACAAAGAAATAGGAAAGAACTTAGGGACAAAATATCTTTTTCATCTCTTTAACGACTAAAACATAGGACTTATTCATGCCCAATGTTATGTTTAAGGAACTTAAAAAGATTCAACGTTAGAGTTTTACTGCTGTCATCATTTTATACCTGCTGCTAAAACCCATATTTTCCGAAAACTCTATAAATCCTATAGCTTTGGATTTGCAGGGCTATCTATAATAGAGATTTACTTTCTAATTGGTTCAGAAACTGTAATAAACCACTACTATTGTTCAGCTGAAAAGCCCAGAACCTAGTGCAGGCTCTGTTTCTTTTCCTTTGCTTCTTAAGACAAAAAAAAAAAAAAACTAATCAAATTATACAGGCATGTCATTTGGCATAGAAAAAGCTTTTGACAGAATCCAATGCCATTCATAATAGAAACTCTCAGCAAGTTAAGAATAAAGAGCTGTTAACCTCAACTTGATAAAGAACATCCACAAAATAATCCCTACTGCTAACATCATACTTAATGATGGAAGACTGAATGTTTTCCCTGTAACATCAGCAAAGTAAGGATGTTTGACACCTACTCTCACCACTCTTATTCTATATAACTACTGGAAATTCTCATCACTGCAAAAGGCAAAAAAATAAAAAGTATATATATTAGAAAGGATAAAACTGTCTCCCCTTGCATGTAACATGGTTATCTACACAGATAATCCCAAGAAATCTACAAAAAGAATCTTAGAACAAATGAGTTCAAAAAGGTCAAAAGATAGCAAATCAACATAAAAAAAATCAATCATATTTCCACATACTAACAATAAATATGCAGAAGCCAAAATTAAAACCACAATCCCATTCATAATAGTTCCACAGGAAATAAAATATTTAGGTATATTCAAAAAACAGCATGTACAGAATCTACATACTGAAAATTACATTCTAACTGATACTAGTGTTTATTATTCAGCTAAAATAATCAAGACAGCATAGTCAGTAGAGGGACAGAATCATAGATCAATGGAAGAAAATAGAGAACCAGAGATAGACTTATACAAATATGCTTACTGATTTTTAACAAAGGTACAGAAGTAAAGAAAGCAAAGCCTTTTTAAAAAATGGTGCTGCAAATAATGGTGCATCCATTCACAAAATGTGAATCTAAACCTTACTTTTTTTTTTTTTAATTTATTTATTTTTGATAGTCACACAGAGAGAGAGAGAGAGAGAAAGGCAGAGACACAGGCAGAGGGAGAAGCAGGCTCCCTGCACAGGGAGCCCGACGTGGGATTCGATCCCGGGTCTCCAGGATCGTGCCCTGGGCCAAAGGCAGGCGCCAAACCACTGCGCCACCCAGGGATCCCCTAAACCTTACTTCTTATTAAAAAAAATTTAATTCAAAATGAATTATAAACTTAATTGTGATCCATTGTACTTGTGTAAATATAAAACTATAAAATTTTTAGAGAAAAAAAGAGAAAATCTTCAAGAACTAGGACAAGGTAAAGATTTCTTACACTTGACAGCAAAAGCATAAACCATAAGGGAAAATTGATAAATTGGGACTTTATCAAACTAAAAAATGCTAACCGTACAATAAAAGGTTGATTAATTCTACTACATAAAAATGAAGTATAATGATACATTACAAAGCATCATAGTGTGAAAAAATAAATCAAACACTAGGAGAAGATATTTACACACATTGATATCCAAAATATATTAAGAACTCATTCAAATGAATTTTTTAAGTCAGGCAACTCAAAATGAAATGGTCAAAACTATGAAGAGGTAAATTTAATGGAAAAGAAAATACTAACAGCCCAATAACTGAGAAAGGAGCCTAACTTCATTAATAATAAGGGAAATAAACATGACACTACAATAAAATAGTATTTAACATTCATTAGATTGGGAAAAAAGTTGTAAGTCTGATACCAACACGGCTTAGAGACAACACAAAGCAAAGGGTATTCTTACACATAGCTGATAAGGGTATGAATTGATTCAGCCTCTTCAAAAATAAATTTGGCACATTTTAGTGTAGATGAACATGTGTATACCTTCTGTCTGCATTTCCACTCTTAAGCATACACTGTCAGGAAACTCTTGCCCACATACATCAGAAGATATTTCCATGAATATCAATAACAGAAGTGTGCTTTACAGATAAATTTTTTTAATTAAAAATAACTTCCATATCTATCTAAAAGAAAATGGATAAATAAATTTTGAAAAAATGCAGTGGAATATGATATAACGATTAAAATAAATGTGACTACAAGCTATCACATGAAAGGATCCTAGAAACATAATATCAAGTCAAAACATCACACAGAAGACTAAACATAGTATGAAATCATTTTGAAAAAAATAAAAAACAAGAATTGCCTGGAGATACATACGTGACATAATTAATTTTTTTTAGGTTTAATTTGGGAATAGTTGGCACGTTACATTAGTTTCAGGTATTTAACATAGTGATTCAACTTCTCTATATGCTATGCTATGCTCACAACTGTAACTATCATCTGCCACATACAATGTTATCATAATACCATTGACTATATTCGTTATGTTGTACCTCTTATTCTAATGGCTTATTCATTCCATAACCGTAAGCCTATCCCACTTCCCTTTCACCTATTCTGTCCATCTCCCCATTCTTCTTCCCCTCTAGCAACCATCAGTTTGTCCTCTGTATTTATAGATCTCATTCTGATTTGTGTGTTTGTTTATTCATTTGTTTTGTTTTTTAGATTTCACATAGCAGTGAAATCATATGGTATTTGTCCTTCCTGGCCTGACTAAAATAAGAGAAAAGTAAACAGGAGAAAAGTTCTGGAACACACAGGAAGGTCCAAAAGCTTAGAAATGTCTTAGTTCTTAAATTGGAAATGGATTCAAAGTGTGTGATTTTGCTTTATAACCTTCATGTATTATGTATATGATCCTTCATTGTACAGATCAAATATTACAAAATCAAATTTCTAAAAAAATTAAAAGGGAAAAATTAAGAGTAAGGTAAAGAATAAAATGCAGACTTGTAATCTAAATTTCTCAGTAATCATTTCAACAAAATGAACTTTAATGCAAGCACATATTTGAGTGGAAAGAATACTAGTTTTTGAGTTTAATAATATTTAGATATAAATATTGGCCAAGTGCTGTGATTGGTGATTTGGGCAAGAGTTAAACATTTAGCTTCCTCCTCCATAAACAGGGAATAATTGCACCTACCCCACAAGCAAATTGGAAGACTGAATTGTGAAATAACACAAGAAAAGCCAGCACAATCAATCAGTCAGGAAGCATACAATGTGTTCAGTCGTGGTTAGCTATAAACTTATTGATGATCTCTTACAAATTGGTGAATTCTTTAAGGCACCAATCAGTATCCAGATTGTGGGGAACATAGTATTTTCACGACCAGGAAGGTATAAGGAGTGGGGGAAAGTAGAAACTACCATTTACTGAACATCTACTATTTGCTAGGTATGGTTTAGTCCTAAAAGTTCTATACATATCAAACATCAAATCCTCAGGTAATTATGATGAGGAAGGTTCTATCAACTCCATGATACAAATGAGAAAACTGAGCTTAATCACCTTGCTGAAGATAATTCAGCTGGTAATTAACAGAACCAAGATTAGAACCTAAGTGGGATCCCTTGTCCACATTCCACACAGCCTCTACTGGAAGAAAAACTGCCAACAACCTTTCTCCTGGTTTAACCCAAGTCATCCTGGGCAATCTCACCCCACAGTTTCTATTTGGTTTTAGAGCTCACAGCCCATTTTTGGAGAACTGAAGGTTGACACCTTTGAGCTCTAATCAATTCTTAAAGACTTCCTTGATCAAGTTCCTTACTTTTCTCATTTTGAAAAATTTGAATTAGCTTCCATGCGTCTTCCAGGAGTCTTCCAAAAGGGAGTAACTGAAAAATTCTGAGTTTCACAAAATCTAAATCTTCACAGTTTGTGTATGTACTATATGAATAATACACAAGGTGTTACCATGAGGCAAATCTTATCACTAAAACTCAGCAAAGACCTTTGAACTCAACTGAACATTTCACTGAAAAATAAAATAGAGAAAGAAAGCAAAACTGTGTAACTGGTGGGAAAATATGAGAAGAATAACTTTGGAGGATTCCAAATTGAAACCGAGCCTGCTTCCCAATACTGCCAGTGGTGATTCTCACTCCATGTGATACACATCATCATCTTCATCTCACTACTCAGAGCTCCCCACTACGTTCTGGTCACTGGCTTTCTAAAAGCCTACATAGTTTATATTGTCTACATTTACTTTAGCTCTGTCAATTTTCAAATTGTCCTCTTTGAGATGATTGGTAGGTAGCTAACAAATCATATTGCTGAATAGTGCAGGCTCTGGAGTCAGAACTCCCCAGTTCTATTTTTTTATTAGGTAGACAACTTTGGTCATGTTATTTAAGTTTTCTGAGGTTCAGTTTCCTCATCTTAAAATGGATTTTAATAATAGCATCTGCCTAATTAGGAGGCTATGAAAATCAAATGAGGTAATGTAACACCTCCAAAGAATGTAGCCCAGGACCCTAGTACACTATAAGTGCCAAACATTTATCACCAGTATTGGCATCAGCATCAAATCATGAACTCCAAATTGCAGTAATGCTAATATATTTTATGCATAACAGGACCTTATGTGATGTTTGATATTGATACGAGATGATAATGCTACAGAACCAACAAAATGGACAGAAAGCCTTAAGAGAATTTTAAAAAATATAATTGCAAAATAATTCACAATGGTTCTGTACATGAGAGCTGTAGGCAAAGCCTGGCCCTCACATTTTGTTTCTATATATTATATCTTTTATTTTTCCTTTTTTTATTGCCTCAACTTGTAAAATAATTCATCTTACTATAGGAAGGACTCCAAATTACTTCATAGGAAATAGGAATAATAAGGGAAAAAAATAAGAGGTGACATAATAGCATATTCTTTCATATTTTTACTTTGGTACCTTTCCTCCAACCCAAATGTGACATGACTGTATGTCTAAAAAGATGTATTCTTGGTGATTTCAGGCTCTACAAGAGCACACAAAAAAAAAACCTCATGTTAATTTATGGCAGTTTATTTTACATCCATATGGGAAAGTTCATTTGGCTTGAACTTTTTTCAGCTGCTGATGAGGCTGCTATTGATTTAGCACTCTCCTAGAATACAAACCCACAAAACACATAACAGGGGAAAAGCTAATTATGGTAATAAGAATCAAGCATGCATAATTCCATTAAAAATAGTCACCTCTCTTCATATATCATGACTTTTTTTTAACAACTCTTCTGTTCATTAGGAGAAAATTACCTTTTAGTGTTAAGTGGACTATAAATGCACTGTTTACATTGAAACTGGAAAAAAACTAATGTCATATTTCGTGTCAAGATGATTATTACTATTGGTGTTGTCTGACTGTATTACTGTATTACTTCAAAACAGTGTGTAATGAATGCCTAGGCTGCACAAGCTGAGTCACTGTCTGAGATTTCATTGCAGAAGAATATACCCCTCCTGACCTTTGTGAGTAGATATTTTAGTTGAGGCTCACTTAAGTTTCAAAAGTTACCTCACTGGCTTTTACTTTCTATAAGGAGCAGATATTTTCTAACTATTCAACTATTAGGACAAAAGCTTTGTGGGGTTTTTTAAATTTCTCCAGGAAATAAACCAGGACCCACAGTACAAAAATGCAAAGGGATCTCAGGGCTTCAGAGATTGAATAGACAGCCAAATTCATCTATTTTGAACTTCCAGCAACTGAAGGAATCCCAAAAGATAGATGCTGCCAGCAAGAAATCCACTGTTTCAAAAGGTAAGCTATTCTACATATGAGTAATCCTGTTAGAAATTTCTTTGCTGGCCTGAACAGCTCTGTCATCCTTATCTGTTAGAACAGGTTCTTCTACCTAAACATAGATTAAAACCAGGTAGACACAGAGTAATGATGTGAGAAATATGGAAAACCTAAACAATTTGAACGAATACCACATTAGAGGCAGGGAATATTTATGTGCTTTAAAAATATGAAAAATTGTCTACATTTCTATTATCAAAAAGATACCAATTAATAAGTTGCCATTTTTATCTATTGATCTGACAAATACTTTTGAAAAGTAATAAATGTTAGAAGGCTGGATGAATAGTAAGGAATGGGAAATAAGATCACTCATACAATGCATTTTCTAATGTGCATTTTTTGCCTATCAAAAGCTTCAAAAGTATATTTATTTTCTGAACCAAACTTTCATTTCTACTACTTTATTCTAAGGAAAAAATTTATATAAGGATGTTCATCAAACTTATTTAAATATAAAATTAGAAATCATAAATATTAATAATATTTTTGTGACCTTCTTTAATTCAAGGGACTTCAAGGGGTTCTCAGTGTCAAGGGTGATTTACACTAAATGCCTGAAGCTCTCCTGTCAGCTTCTCTTTTGAGGAATTAGTCAAAGCAGGTCCAGAAAGTCACCAAAAAAAGGAAGTATGAAATCTTGAATTGCCATTCTGGATTACCCTCCTTTAAGCTAAAATCTTGATGAAATTCTGTCTTCACTGTAGCAGCAACCCTAAACTAATGCCTCCTTTTTACTCATCATAGTCACCATCATTTGAGTCTTCATAAAGATGTTCAAAATCAGTTTCCAAAAAAAAAAAAAAATTAAGTCATCTTCATATTATTGTTGCCTAAGTTGTTGAAATTCCCCCTTTAACGTTTTTAATGTGCCCTACTCTGCAATTTTAACAGGAGTATGCTACTAAAGGTAATTATGTTATCATTACTTAAAATTGCATTAAAATTTTTAATTGCAAAAAAATCTTAATTGCTTAAACTATATCTTTATATCCTTTATTTTTTCTTTATTCATAAGTTAACTTTCAAAAATGATTTAGGAAAAATGTGTGATACTGTGATTTCTTTCCAATCTAATCTGTTAAGCAGGAAGTAGGTGTTCATTAATAGAATGTAGGTCCAAGATGTGTGGGAATGTGGAGTTGTGTATGATTGATTTTAGATCAACTTAATTGATAGTACACAAATCCTCTTTATTTTGCTTTGCTCATGGTAAATGATAGTATTCATGGTAAAAGATATGCAGTAATAAAATTTCTTACAGGAAGCACTTCCTAAAATTACTGTAATACCTAATTTAAAAAAAAGATCTCAAATGAGAAAAATTGTTTGCTGAGTACAAAAAGCACAGTATTCTCTCATTGAGCCACCTGTATGAATGAAAATGCCAACACATTACTTTAAAAGCAATGTAAATAAAATAGAGCTAAAAATCAATACAAGCAAAACTGAAGGGACTAGAAAATTGTGCTTCTGTAATAGTGACTAGATTTGTAATAACCCGGGGAAGGAAAAAAATAGGCATTTTTTATAGGAGGCAAGGAAGAAGTATGACATAAGAGCCAGAGGCTATACTGAGCCAGTGAAATTGTCCATTATTTAAACTGCAGGTGGTGACATTCACATAAACTGGTATAGCAAGATGCATCTAAAGCAAGTGATGTGAGTGGATTTAGTGTGAAATCTACTGTGGGATTCTGTACTTCACGGAACAGTACAGGTGTGTTCTGCCTTAGGAGAACATGGTACTGGCAACACTACCTCTGAAAGAAGACAAATTAAAGTCTAAGTACATTGAATCTATAATTTAAATCCTATTCATATGTTATTAACAATATGGCAGAATATTTTGGGAATTAAGACTCTTGAGGTAGAAAAAGAAGGAAAAGATAGCAAGGGAAAGGAAAAGAAAAAAAAACAGACAAGAAGATGAGGAGGAAAGCAGATGCAGAGGAAGGGGGAGATGAAGAAGGAAAAAGTGAAAAGTGTGGAAATGAGAGATTATTTACAAGATAGGTAAAAGAGGTAAGATCCAATGATGCCAAAATGTTGAGCATATATTAATGGAAATCTCCAAAAAAGTCTTCCTGCTTCCAGACAAAATTGTAAAAATCAATGATGTTGACCTTCATCATGCCCACTTTTAGCCTATATCTCAGTGATCATATTTTCTGTAAAGGGCCTGATAATAAAAGTTTTTGGCTTTAGCAACTACTCAATTCTGCTGTTGTGGCATGAAAGCAACCACACAGAATGTGTAGGCAAATAGGTATAGGTATAGGTATAGGTATATTCCAATAGAACTTTATTTACAAAAACAGGCAGTAGGCCACATTTGCCCAACCACCCCATATTGTTCCAATCTTACTATATGGTTTCATTTTCTCTAATACTTTCTATTAACTATTGCCCCATCACTCAATGCACTATTGACTCTCCATGATTTTTTTTTATTAAAGGTATTTATTTATTTATTTATTTATTTATTTATTTATTTATTCATTCATTCATTCATTCATTCATGAGAGACACAGAGAGAGAGAGAGAGGCAGAGACACAGGCAGAGGGAGAAGCAGGCTCCATGCAGGGAGCCCGGCGTGGGACTCGATCCAGGGTCTCCAGGATCACACCCTGGGCTGCAGGCGGCGCTAAACCACTGGGCCACCGGGGCTGCCCAACTCTCCCTAGTTTTTACAATTATGCTCTTTAAACTTTAAACTTCCCTCCCCATTTCTTGTCACTTTATATTAAGTCTTTCTGCATCTTTCAGATCGCATCTAGCCACCATAATAAAGTTTCCCTGCTTAGAAGCTCACAAGAGGAAAACATCTACAGTCTCAAGAAGACCAGAAGATTCTTCAATCACTACCAGATGCATCCCAAGTGAACGGCACTCAGCTATCTGATACCTACATAATTCTCTGTTCAATCACTCAAGAATTGAGTACCTATTATATGTTTCACCCTATGAAAAATGATAATTTTTAAAAATTAATTCTTGACCTCAAGTGACTCAATCTACTATCAGTAGAGTCTACTTATGTACCCACCAGCTTCTTATATCTAACCCACCCCATCAAGTCATTAGAAAGCCATTAGTAACATTAATAATGGCAAGACCAAACTATCTGAACAAGTAGGCTAGAAGTAGGAAAAATTGTTTCTCCCCATAAGAGTTTCATTTCTAGTCAATGACTAGGACATGTTGGGTTGCAGGCATCAACAAACATGTTCTGTCCCAATAAGGGAGAAGAGAAGAAAACCAATTTATCAGATAAAAAACTGTCATTACTCCTTCTTTAAGTTTATATCATTTTGTGAAGAACTTCAGAGAAAAATGCTTCATGATTACCAATCCTCAATACCAAAACTAACATTATATGGAACATTATAGTATATCGGATTAATCTTCCCACTAGTACCAACTAGAAAAGCTGGATAGCATATAAGAACATCTGCTTGGAGGCAGCATATGGCTACCATGGTAGCAGGATAAGCATGGAGGTACACATTCCAACCTCCATTCAAGAGAGAACATGCTACAAAGATTGCACTGCACTTAGCTAACAGCCCCCACAGTCGGATGTCCTGAAGCACTCATGCTGAGGCCACGTACTCTCCAGGCTGCTCTTGCCCAACTCTTCTTATGAGTAGTCTACTCTGCAGCTCCTTATCAACCTAGCGGAGCCTATCTCAGAGCTGCACTAGCCTGAGAATCTTCCCGTCCAATCCTCCAAATCATTTCCTTCCTCCTCTCCTCTCATAGTCAACAGGTCTCAATTGCAGTCTCTCTGCCTACTCCTGCTTTCTCTACCCTGCTCTCTCACATTTACCAACCTCAAAAATGATGACACTTTCTCAATAGTGCAGCCACATTCCACAGGAGGCTAACTAACAAAGGGAATTTTAATCAAATACTTTGCTTTGGAATATAACCAACAGCTTATATAAACATAGGAAAATGCTTCCTACCATGTGAATTTTTGGAATGTTTTGCCAAGCAAAATGGCTGAAGTTTTCTACTAGTGGAAAAATTTTTTTCTGAATAGAAATGCATAATTTAGGTTTAATAAGACTTTTCAACATAAGCTGTACATACAAATGTGTATTTTCTCCTTTCCTTGTGTTTACAGCATAAGATAAGCCATAGACCAATTTTATGTAGCTATTTTATATGCAAATAAGAGGTTATTTTTACATGTCTTCAGTTTTATTGGAGACAGGCAAGAGAATCTCAAATAATGCAGTCTTCCACTCTAGTCAGAGAATTGACTTTTATATTTTCTGCTTTCTGTGGACATCTTTATCTCTTCACAGGTGCTGAAAAATGTTTAAACACTAAAGGCTTAGATATCAATACAATTTTATAAATAATTTTATTATTTCAGGTTAAATGAGTTCATTTTGGCTTTTTAAGCATGAATTGAGATGGTCAGTTGACCTCTCCCTCCATTCAAAAACAAGAAGCATCTTCTGTATGAATAATTTCCCAGGCTCCCCACATGGACAGATGTGAAAATTCTCCAATGGTAATGTTAAGTCATGTCAATTATGTCACCCACCTCTGCCCTCATAGAATAGGGACAAGGAGTTAATTTATTAGCTGGCATCAATGGCCACAAAAGGAATTGAGAAGAAGATTCTGACATCAACAGATTAGAGATCCCACAAATAGAGTTTTGTTTTTGGCAAGATGGATAGATTTGGAAGGACCCATAGACCTGACAGAGTTAATACAGACAGCATGCTGTTGATCCAATGATTCTCCAGCAGGAACAAAATCTGCCTTGGCCAGTAGTACACCGAAGGAGCCAACAGCCATTAGGCAGAGGCTCAAGTAAGCAGGTGGTTTCTGTCAGTGGATGCCCTACAGTGGACAAAATGAGCGTGAAGGAGGAAAAGAAGGAAATAGGTATACAATAGGTAGAGATCTGGGCAGGGAGTCTTAATGGATATGGTATGGCCGAGGGAGCAAAAACAGGAGTTCAGCAAGACCTCTGTCCTGAGATGACTTAACAGAGGCAGTACCTAAAATCAAGAGGAAAAGAAGTTCTAAGTAGGGCCTGTTCACCAGGCTTGAGCAAAATCAACTTACTAGAGTCTATTTACTAGATAAAGGGCCATAGCAGAACTGCAAGCATTTCTTTTCATGTGCTCCATAGTGAGGACTCTTCAAATTCTCCCTGAAGAGTACCAGGTCTGATGGAAGGAAGGTGGCCATGAGAACTGCTGGAATCACACCTGTGATTGGGCTGCTGTAACAGAAAGCCAGACAGAATGGATTGAGGGAGGGGCTACAAATATTGGAAGAAAATGAGTCCTGATAAAATTCATTATCATTATACAAAGATAGAAAATAATGTCAACTTCTACAGTTGTTGAAATGATTAAATGCCAGGTCATCAGCTCACAGTTAAAGCTCCAAGGATGTGAGTGAACCAGCCCTTTCGGCTACCCATAGAATCATACAATGACCAAGTATATTCTCTTAACTTGGGAGTTTTTAACAGAATCATGTTAAGTCATGTCAATGATGTCACCGCTTCTCTTAACAGGTTATTTTTATTTATTTATTTTTTATTGGTGTTCAATTTACCAACATACAGAATAACCCCCAGTGCCCGTCACCCATTCACTCCCACCCCCCGCCCTCCTCCCCTTCTACCACCCCTAGTTCGTTTCCCAGAGTTAGCAGTCTTTACGTTCTGTCTCCCTTTCTGATATTTCCCACACATTTCTTCTCCCTTCCCTTATATTCCCTTTCACTATTATTTATATTCCCCACATGAATGAGAACATATAATGTTTGTCCTTCTCCGACTGACTTACTTCACTCAGCATAATACCCTCCAGTTCCATCCACGTTGAAGCAAATGGTGGGTATTTGTCATTTCTAATAGCTGAGTAATATTCCATTGTATACATAAACCACATCTTCTTTATCCACTCATCTTTCGATGGACACCGAGGCTCCTTCCACAGTTTGGCTATTGTGGCCATTGCTGCTATAAACATCGGGGTGCAGGTGTCCCAGTGTTTCATTGCATCTGTATCTTTGGGGTATCTTAACAGGTTATGAACACTGTGGCAAATATAGCTAACATACACTGAGAAGTCATTATGGGCCAATCACTGCCTTGATTATCTACATCTATTATCCCATTTAATCTTCGCAACCCTATAAGGTGGGATTCAGTATTAATTCCATCTTAGAGATATGAAAACCAAAGAACAGAGAAGTGAAGTGACTTGTACAAGGTTACACATTAGGAAGTGGCAGTAGCAGGATTTGAACAGAGACTCAGGAGCCCCTACTAATAGTTTAGATACACAAAGCACAATACTCTACTATGGGGGGGGGGAATATAGAAAACTGTGTAAAAGCAAAAATTGTTCCATTCGATATCTATGTAGAATACCAGTGGTAGACCACAATGAGACATGTAGAAAAAGTAGTCAAACTGTGGCAGCACATTTTTAATGTAATTTTTTCCAGTGATCATTTCCCTAGCTATGCTCCTGGCATGGAGCTATGTCAGCACAGCCATGACAGGAACAGAGTATATGGCTAAAGCCTTTATTACCAGTTTGAGCAATGGTACTATAATGACCGGCATCATTTCTGGGCTGTGGTCCTCTAGGTGCACAGAAACAAGCAGTAACTGCATCATTTTCCCTCTGATATGTAAATTCCAAAATGACAGAATTCTACATATTGGATTATCATATAACCTATATATAAAAACTAAATATCAACTTACATCACCCAAGGAGCTGGAATATTTAATATGGTTTGCAAAATGCTTTCAGTGATAATTCACAAAAATACAATAAAAGTGGAAGAATTTTTTAAATAGCAGCCTGATACCTACAATATAACCACAGTGTATTTAATGTTTTGAACATTAAAACATATTTTTTTTACTTTTACCTAAGCAATTTATGCTCATTTTATATAACTTAGAATAACATCATCTAAAAATCACCTAAAATATTACTACCAGAGATAATTATAAATATTTTATTGTTAAGCCTTCCAGAATTGTCCTAGTCATTTAACATTTAGTAAAAATAAAAATATATGTCACAGTATATAGTCTACTGTATAACTGCTTCTTTCATTTAGTTATATTATGAATACCCTCCCATAAATTTAAATTTCTTATGACTACATATTTTTGTTTTATTTTATGGGTGCCCATAATTTATTTTGTCAGTCCCCTATTGTTGGGTATTTAGATTATTTCCAATTCTTATTTATTTATAAGATTGCTTCTTACATTTAGAAAATTAACATTTAATCTATTTTATAGAAATATTGTTATCCAGTTCCTAGTTTTTCTTTTAGCCTTATAGTAGTCTGCATTCAAAAATGTGTTTTTAATTTTTATGTAGAAATATATGAACATTTCAGTTGTGAATTATGCCTCTGGTGCCATCCTGAGAAAACCTTTGTTTCAAGAATGAAGAATAGCCCTTCCACCCTGTGATATGTATATATTCATGGGTGTTTTCCTCCAACACTTTTATGGCTTCATTTTTTTTTCACTTAATATGTTTTTTAAAGAGTAGGTACTAATATAATCCTGGAAAATCACATATCAAAAACTGTCAGCTTGCTTTCTAAAAGAATATTGCAATGACACTGCTTCACAGGAGGAAGGGGCCTTTGTTATTACAAAAACTCAAAGTAAAAGACATTGGAGTTTCTTCTTTGAAGTAAATGATTTGATTACATTTCTATAAAAGTTGATAATACTGTACTGTAAAGACAAGGAGATATTACCTTCAGTGTCGATGGCGAGGTCAGGCTACCTGTGACTAAGAAGCATATCCATTCCCTTACCCATTTGTAAGTACTCTTTCCTGAGTCCTTTCTCACCAGCTTATTCTAATTTCTTTTTTATTTATTTATTTATTTTTTATTTTTATTTTTTTATTCTAATTTCAAATGGACTTCCTCCATGGCTTCATCTGTTTCTTCAGAGGATGTGAAAGATATTTTTATATTAGAGAGCACACTGGTCAAAAAGAAAGAATATATACCATGGCTGCTACTCCTATTAATAGTACTACATTTTCAAACCATGTAATTTGACTACAGAGATTTTTTTTTTTACAGAGATTTTTTAAAGTAGCAGCTAAGAAATCTGACATGTAATGTGCAAAATGCAAAGCCCTGACAAGATTCTACATCCCTTTTTCTTTCACTGATTTTATTTTAAATTATTTTTTAGAATCCTATAATGCCTCCACGATTAAACTTTAATAACCTTAACATTTATTCATTATTCCATGGCCACCTTTAAGACATCAGCCAGTGATATCACTAACTTCCCAGTTTAAGATGTTTTTCCCTTTGGAAGAATCTGTTCATTACAATAGTTAACAACTACTCAGTTAGCAAAGAACCCTAAGACAAGGCATGGGACAAGTTAATGGTGTAACAAATCAGTTGTTAAGGTAAATGGTCAGTTTGCACAGTAGAGTATTATTGCTTTATTGAATCCAACTTAAAGATTTACAGAAGTTACATTTTATTCCAGGTACAAGAAGCACAAATGAAATACAGAGGGGTGAAGTTTTGTTTTACGCTGCTTTCATTAAGAACCCAATTGCATGACAAAATCAGTTAGTATATATCTCGCTCCATTTGACAGCCAATTTTCCACTGAGATTGGAAACTCTTGGAGACTTTTAATCCTTGTTCTTACTCTGGGAGTATAGGAGAGGGAGTTATAGCATGTTTTTAAATTGTTTAAAGTAAAGCATCAGTGGTAACAAGGGTTATTCCTAACTCTTGAGCAACAGAACATCTCCGGATAGATGGGGCATGGCTTGAAATCTAAGTTTACTTTGATGATGAAATCTGTCTGGGACATACTTATTGGCCCAACATACTAAAGGGTTTTTTTCCCAATGAATTTCTTTTCAGAGAAAATATGTAGTGTTATAAACACAGCTGCACCAAATAACCTGTGACACAATCAACTAGATTATCTAAAGGCTCAAAGCTGATAGCATCATGATCCATTTAACACATTTTTTTTTTGTATCCCTAATATATGCCAAGTACTTCCAAAGGTCTAAGGATATAGTAGGTACAAATCCTCACGGGGTTTATATTCTTTAAGGCAGCCTTCAAAAACAAATATTTTTACATTAATACATTATTGCATTACATTAAACAGGGTACATTAGGTAAATAAAACATTACACAGGATATATACATTAAACAGGATAAAACACATTAATACATATAATTTTGAAAGTAATGAGTGCTAAAAAAAAAAAAGATGTCCATGAAGAGTGCTGAATGGAAGTCAACTGCTCATGTAAGGAGTGGAATTATGTTATTTGGAGGACTGCAGACAATCAATCAATCAAGGGTCCATAAGTAAAAAGAAAGATAAATAAGTATTTCACTGAACACTTAAAAAGCATCCTTTTACATGCTTTCAAAGGCCTGTCTGCTGCTTTTAGTTTCTCTGAGCAAACCTTTCTCTTTAGAACAGAAGAGCTATAGCAAAAGATTAAAGCTTAGAGTTTAGGGATAGTGCATGCTCAAGATTCCTGCTCAGTGCCCAACAGTACATACATAATGCTTTTTATAGCAGTAACAACAATGACGAGAAAGGTCAAATAGCTGAGGTTTTGGAATAATTGCTTGGTTCAGATCTATAAAAAGCTATTAAATCAGTCCTCTAGGGAATAACATGTTTTGTTATTCTATAAGGGCATAAGTGTAAAAGTTCTCCAGCTTATAGACTAATTCTGGACTTCAGCTTACTATCACTTAATAAATTTATGTTCTACAGTTGCAAACCACAAACTCATTTTAAATGCTTTTAGTGGGAATAAAATACCACAAAATAAACTGTTAGACTTTGTGTATGTAATAACATCTGACAATCCTCACTTTCCAGACTGAGTACTTAGGAGCCAGCACCAAAAGAAAGGAGATTTTCAGAAAGCCTATGTCCAAAGTATACATATAACTTGAAACATTTTAAAAATGAATTCTTTCAGTAAGTTATTTCAGTTTCATATTGTGGTTGGCAAGGTAAACCCTAGCTTTGACAATATAAAGACTATTTATGAAAGACTAATGACATCATGTATAGCTCACATCATATGGTATATTTGCATAAATGTAAATGACATCATTTTAGGATCTTTTGCTTCTTGCTCTCTGGTACTTTTCTCAAATACAGACTGACAGTGTTCCTACACTAATTAATCCATTTATTAAAACAAGCATAACAAAACAAAACCCACAGTCCTTTCTTTCATGGAAACCATTGAAAATAAAATGAGAATTACCTGTTATAGTTCGTAGTTCTCCTGGCCTCAGCAGAGGAAGGAGGTGGATTAGGAAGGAAGCAGTAGTCAGGGCCCCAGCAGGAAACAAGTGGCATTGTCTCAAAGGTAACTCAGCAGAGTGTAATGAATGGGACATCTTACAAAGGCAGAGACAGATTAAGGGAGACCAACGTGGGTGATGCTGCAACCTGGAGCTGGCAACAGCACGAATGGTTTCCACTATGCTTAAAATGGCCAGGGGAGTGTGTTAGTTTCCTATTGTTGCTGAAAAAAAATTACCACAAACTTATTGACGTAAAACAACAGAAATTTTTCTTTTAGTTCTGGAAGCCAAAAGTCCAAAATCAGTCTTACTGTGCTAAAATCAAGGTGTTGGCTAGCAGAGCCACTATCCCTCAGGAGGCATTAGGGGAGAATCTATTTTCTTGCCTTTTCCAGCATCTAGAGCTGCATTCCTTGCATTCCTAGGCTTCCAGTCCCTTCATCTTTCAAGCTAACAGCTTAGCATTTATTCTTTGACTTTGCTTCTATCACATACTCTTCCCCCCATCTGTGCATAGTCAACTATCTTCCTCTTTTAAGAAATTTTTAACTAGGGGTACCTGGGTGGCTCAGTTGGCTAAGCACAGGACTGTTGGTTTCAGCTGGGGTCATGATCTCTGGGTCATGAGATCAAGCCCTATGTCAGTGTCAGCGGGGGAATATGCTTGAGATTCTCCCCCTCTCCTACTCCTTTCCCCCACTTGCATATGTGCAAGCTCTCTCTCTCTCAAATAAGTAAAAAAGGGAGGGGTGGCACCTGGTGGCTTAGTTAAGCATCGACTCAGGATCCTGAGATAGAGCTCTGTGCTCAGCAGGGAGTCTGCTTGGAATTCTTTCTCTCCCTCTGCCCCTCCCCATGGTACTCATGTGCTTGCTCTCTTAAATAAATAAATAAATAAATAAATAAATAAATAAATAAATAAATAAATAAATAAATATCTTTTTAAAAAGAAAAGAATACTTTTAACTATATTTAGGGCCCCCTTGGATAGCCCAAGATAATCTCTCCATCTCAAGATCCTTAACTTAATCACATCTGCAAAGACCCTTTTTTATATGAGGCAATATTCATGAGTTCCAGGGATTAGGATCTTGATATCACTGGGGGGCCACTATTCACCTTGCCACAGGGAGGGTCTAGAGCTCAGACTGGAACCAAGGGAGACCTACAGCAATAGAGAAAAACCATCTCACAGAATATGTGGTTTATAACCACTTACCCCATGTGGTAGTAGAACATGGCCACTACCAAAGGATGACCAAACAAGAAGAGAGTCTGGGGAAAAAAAATACCCCAACCTGTCTCTTATCCCACCCTCCAATTTCTGCCAGTGCCTCTCACAGCCCAACATCAAATGGAATTTAGAGGGCAAGGAAGGCCAGGCCACTATCCAACCATAAAGGTCAGCCTGCTAGTGCTCAGAGGATGATAGAAAAAGTTGATCAGTGGATTTCAAGAATCAAATGGAGAATATCCAGCAAATGGGCACTAGAAACTGACATCAGTTCTGACGCCATGCATAAGAATGAGGACTTCTGCAAGAGACTGAGGATGGCTTTAAAAAACCCAACCAAGCAGCCTGAATTCAGAGAAATAAGGTCAATTTCAGGACTCACCATAAGGGCTCATCCCAGAGACTGGAAAATCATTCTTGAGTTAATTCATTGTGCATTCATGGAATTCAACCAGGCCTTAACTCTGCAAGACTCATTCCAAGATTTTGGAACTATAACCAGGTTTTTTAATTAGAGATTTACAGTTTACAAATAAAAATAAATAATTTATTTGTTAAAAACACCAATTCAATTCAGGGAGGATAAATGCACCCCTATGTTTACTGCAGCATTATTTGCAATAGCCAAATTACAGAAGCAGCTCAAGTGTCCATTGATAGATGAATGAATAAAAAAAGTATATCACAAATAGAATTTTATTCAGCCATAAAATATAAACAAAATTTTGTCATTTGCAATGATATGGATGGAACTAGAGAGTATAATGCTAAGCAAACTAAATCAGTCAAAGACTAATACCATATGATTTTACTCATACATAAAATTTAAGAAACAAAACAAACAAAGGGGAAAAAGACAGAGACAAATCAAGAAACAGACTCTTAATCACAGATAACAAAACTTATGGTACCAGAGGGGAGGTGGGTAGGGAGATGAAAGAAATAGATGATGGAGATTAAGGAGTGCACTTGCTGTGATGAGCACAGAATGATGCATGGTATTGAATCACTATATTGTGCACCTGAAATTAACACTGTATGTTAACTATACTGAATTAAAATTAAAAACTTAATAAAAAAAGAAAAGAAACAAAAAATATGTATTTGTTTTAATTGGGTGGGAAGAATCCAATATATCTCACCTTGGTTTGGATTGTGTCATAAAATTCAACATTGTGTTTGGAGCCCTTCTTTTTCTCTAGAAATACTTAAACTGTAATTGAGGCAGATGGGATTAAGGAAGGCAAAACTTGGTTCCATTTAATATCCCATTGACTTAATGGCCAGCAATCAACTTGCTTGTGTCAGAGACCAAATTAGTGTCACATTGAGGCCAAAGTCTCCGCAGAGAATTCAGTCCATGCTCCCAAAACTTTGAAACTCAGGATGTTTGGCCTTGCTGGTCTGTATTTCACTGGCCATGATGTTAAGACCCAAAGAGTGCCAATCCCTTGAGCAAAGCCCAAGGAACAAAAACTTTATGATAAAAATGCACCTAACAAATGAATTAAATATTAGCATTTGGAAGAAAAATAATTATAGTTTGTTGTGATTAGTAGGAATTCTAAAGACTACTTTACTCCCATTTTAGAAGTTATTAAAAAATACATTTGAGGGACACCTGGGTGGCTCAGCAGTTAAGCATCTGCCTTCAGCCCAGGGCATGATCTCAGAGTCCCAGGATTGAGTCCCACATCAGGCTTCCTGCATGGAGACTGCTTCCTGCATGGAGACCGCTTCCCCCTCTGCCTATGTCTCTGCCTCTGTGTGTGTGTGTGTGTGTCTGTCATGAATAAATAAAATCTTTTTTATTATTATTAATAATTTATTTTTTATTGGTGTTCAGTTTGCCAACATACAGAATAACACCCAGTGCTCATAATAAATAAAATCTTTAAAAAAAATACTTTTGAACAAAGTGTAGAGAAATGTAACTTAAGACTCCCCCAAAACAAAATGGCTGTAATATAAATGATTTGGTCCATAGGGACAAAACACATGTTATATAATTAGTAGAGTCCCAAATGACCCTGATTTTTATTCTTCCAAGCTGATCACAGTGTAACTCCTTTTTGAAGAAAAAGATTTTATTTATTTATTTTGAGAGAGAGAGAGAGGAAGTACAAGCTGGGCAAGGGGCAGAAGGAGAGGAAGTAGAAGAGGGAAGAAATCCTAAGTAGATGCCATGCCAAGTGTGAAGCCCAACCTTACGACCCTGAGATTATGACCTCAGCTGAAATCAAAAGTCGGTCACTTGACCAACTGAGCCATAGTGTAACTCTCACATAGAGAACTCTCACTTGACCAACAGGCTCCCCATAGGGTAAATCTCACATGAAGAATTATAACCCCACAGCCTGGATGAAATATAATGCTGCTAACACTGCCAGAACCCCAAAACCATGGACAGGGACTGGACACTAAACTGGTCACACAGTGAGACTCTCCTCAAACCTTCTACCACTCTTGGTTGTCTTGTGTGCCATCCTTTTGCTTGTAGAGGGGCTTGGAAAATAGTTGCCAGGGGTTCAAGAGGCATTGTGAAGTTCCCTATAGACTTGATACACAGGGTACAGAACTTTTGTTGTTAAGGAGATGGCTCATTTCATTATCCTCAGGATCACCAGTTTTATTTTTTTTTTATTTTTTATTTTTTAAAGATTTTGTTTATTTATGAGAGAGAGAGAGAGAGAGAGAGAGGCAGAGGGAGAAGCAGGCTCCATGTAGGGAGCCCGATGTGGGACTCGATCCCGGGACTCCAGGGTCACACCCTGGGCTGAAGGTGGCGCTAAACCACTGAGCCACCCAGGGATCCCCATCACCAGTTTTATATTCAGAATATCACAATTCTTCATCTAAACACTGTAAGGACATTTCAGAGACAGGCAATTGTGACTCCCCCCCTTCAATCCTCTTTGAGAGCCCATCACCAGTTTTATATTCAGAATATCACAATTCTTCATCTAAACACTGTAAGGCCATTTCAGAGACAGGCAATTGTGACTCCCCGGCCTTCAATCCTCTTTGAGAGCCCATGAGTGGGTGACCCCATGATCCAGTCATAAATCTAAATTCAAAGATTTGAATGACAATGTATTCTAAGATGCTACCTTTGATCAAACCATTACCATTATGAAAAAGAGGATAGGTTAGATGAAAAACTATCTTTATATAAGTTTCTTGCTGGTTTTGAGCTACTAGCTATTGGACTTTGTCAATTCCTATAATTTAGAAATCAAAAGAGATTCATACAGAAAATAGAAATGGATACATCGAACTAGTATGATGCTAATGTGAATTCATTCCTCAGAAAACTTTGAATTAAATTGATAACGCTTCTACCAGAGGTTTTCCCAGAATACAGGCACAGAAGAAATCAATGAGATCTGATGAGCAAATGCTCCTTTATACAACAATTCAGACTTACTTGCCCCAGTATTTTTCAATTTGGAGGGAAGTAACAGAGAAGCAATATCACCATAGAAGACAACTGCAACATATGTGTGGACTGAGCAATCAGAGTCTATGGCCATAGTGATACTGAAAATGTACCACATTCACTTTTATCAAAAAAAAAAAAAAAAGTTTGCTTTTCTAAAACCACTAGAATCAGTGTGTGTGTGTGCGTGCATGCGTGATGTGTGTAAACAGTTGGTCTCATCAAAATCATTATTGTACCACCTGAAGTACACTTTTAGGATACTAAATATAGCATCTCTGTCTCTTCTTATTTACGGTTTCTAATATTTCTCTCCCAAAACACAATATATATTTCCCCAACATGATGGTAGATTTCATGCCTAGAACTCTATGAAAGAAAACAATCTATGTCTTCCCAAATATTTCTAAATCCATATTGAGAGCACAGATTAGCCTACTGTTGTTGTTTTACAAATAGTATTCTAAAGACACAAGTAATGCTTTATAACATTTTAAAAAATGCTATTTTTCTTTTCTTGCTCTTTAACATGCATTGAGAGATCCTCCCATGGGTTCAAGAAAATTGGGAAACTTCCAGTGACAAAACTGAGTCATGAAAATTTCTGCTGACTTTGCTACATAAACCTCACCTCTGTTTTTTAACAAAAAGGAAATAGTACCACACACACACACATACACGCACAGTGAACAAACTTAATGGTTTTGTGGAAAATACTGACTTAGGTCAGAATAGTTTATAAATGGTCCACAATTAAATAAACATTGATTAATGAAATATTTTTAAGTTCTACAAAGTACATAGTTTTCCTAAATTCTTAAATACATAAATTATATTTTATAGCATTTATTGTAGAAACTTAATCAATACATAATTTCACTGAAAAAAAAAATCTCAGGGATATATTTCCAAATCAAAAGCTGCCCTTTCTCTCTCCAAATGTCCCCCGTGTAGGACACATGGGGAACAGAGAGGAATAAGTGTCTGACATAAAGTCGTCTTGATGTCTTTTTGTCCAAGATAACAATTTGAATCCACATCTTTAATTTCACCCCTCTACAAATTATCCTATTCAAATATCTAAAGAAATATAAACAGCAATTGTCACTGGACATTAGATAAGAGTGTCACCCACATTCTAGAAAATTTTAAGGACTTTCCATAATGTATAATGAAAATTAAACAAAATTGAGGCAAAGACCTATCAAACTACAACCACTAGAGATGATAAAAAAAGATTGTCTAAGGAGTACTTGAACGAATTTTCCAATGTAACTTAATGAACCCTCCTCCCCACTCCTCAACTCAAAACAGAAGAGAAAGAGGGTTATTAGCTACTAGAAGGCAGTAATAATTTAATCAGTCACACTAATACTCAGGAAATGGCCAGATTCCCAAATTCACATAGATCCTGCTAAACATCCCTGGTTCCATGTGGCATGAGCAAAATGGTGAGCTGAGCTGGCAGGGGACATTACTATTCCTTAATTTAATATGGGTGTTTTTGCCTACTGGAGAAGGCAGTTACCTTCTAGAGACTGAGGAAGGGCCCTCAGCTGATAAGAGGAACAGGAGAAACTTTGCCTTTGTGCTTTTACCTTCTTTGGCCATCTGACTGTTCTGCCAAGGAACCAACAGATTTCCTATTTATCCTTAAAACCCCCAAATGTCAACAGCCTTTGTTTAAATGTAAGTTAGGTTTCATCATTCTGCTTTACACTTGAATCTTCAGTTTTGTTTTTCACTTCTTTGACAAATCCTACTTCTTTTTTTTCTATTCAGTCATACAAATTTGATTATATGCACAGTTGATATATATTCATCATGTCTCTTTTCTTGAACTTCCATGTACTGGTTCATGAATCTCGTAGAAATTTTTGAGTATAACTTTTAATAAAGCAATTTGCTTTTCATCAGATGGAATCTACAATTCACTGTTGCCCGTTTAATTAGACAAACACACCCAGAAATCTTTCTTGATCTTACATTACTCCCCTTTTATGTCACCAGCTATACTTTTAGAGGAGGACAATGTCTTCTTAAATCTCACTAAGAAATTAAGCAATTCGGCAGTGTGGTAGGATACAAAATCAATGCCCAGAAATTAGTGGCATTTCTATACATTAACAATGAAAGTGAAGAAAGAGAAATTAAGGAGTCAATTCCATTTACAATTGCATCCAAAAGCATAAGATACCTAGGAATAAACCTAACCAAAGAGGTAAAGGACCTATACCCTAAAAACTACAGAACACTTCTGAAAGAAATTGAGGAAGACACAAAGAGATGGAAAAATATTCCATGCTCATGGATTGGAAGAATTAATATTATGAAAATGTCAATGCTACTCAGGGCAACTTACACATTTAATGCAATCCATATCAAAATACCATGGACTTTCTTCAGAGAGTTGGAACAAATCATCTTAAGATTTGGGTGGAATCAGAAAAGACCCTGAATAGCCAGGGGAATATTGAAAAAGAAAACCAGAGCTGGAGGCATCACAATGCCGGATTTCAGGTTGTACTACAAAGCTGTGGTCATCAAGACAGTGTGGTACTGGCACAAAAACAGACACATAGATTAATGGAACAGAATAGAGAATCCAGAAATGGGCCCTCCACTCTATGGTCACAAAGCTTTCCTTCAACAAAGCAGGAAAGACTGTCCACTGGTAAAAAGACAGTCTTTTCAATAAATGGTGCTGGGAAAACTGGACAGCCATGTGCAGAACAATGAAACTAGACCATTCTCTTACACTAGACACAAAGATAAACTCAAAATGGACGAAAGATCTAAATGTGAGACAAGAATCCATCAAAATACTAGAGGAGAACACAGGCAACACCCTTTTTGACCCTGGCAACAGAAACTTCTTGCAAGATACATCTATGAAGGCAAGAGAAACAAAAGCAAAAATGAACTATTGGGACTTCATCAAGATAAGCAGCTTTTGCACAGCAAAAGAAACAATCAACTAAAAGACAACCTACAGAATGGGAGAAGATATTTGCAAATGACATATCAGATAAAGGGCTAGTATCCAAGATCTAAAAAGAACTTATTAAACTCAACAGCAAAGAAATAAACAATCTAATCATGAAATGGGCAAAAGACATGAACAGAAATTTCTCAGAGGAATACACAGACATGGCCAACAAACACATGAGAAAATGCTCCACATCATTTGCCATCAGGGAAATACAAATCAAAACCACAATAAGATACCACCTCACTCAGTGAGAATGGTGAAAATTAACAAGACAAGAAACAGCAAATGTTTGAGAGGATGTGGAGAAAGGGGAACCCTCTTGCACTGTTGGTGGGAATGTGAATTGCTGCAGCCACTCTGGAAAACTGTGTGGAGGTTCCTCAAAGAGTTAATAATAGAGCTACCCTACGACCCAGCAATTTCACTGCTGGGGATTTACCCCCAAAGATACAGATGCAGTGAAACGGCAGGACACCTGCACCCCGATGTTTATAGCAGCAATGTCCACAATCGCCAAACTGTGGAAGAAGCCTCAGTGTCCATCGAAAGATGAATGGATAAAGAAGTTTTGGTCTATGTATACAATGGAATATTACTCAGACATTAGAAACAACAAATACCCACCATTTGCTTCAATGTGGATAGAACTGGAGGGTATTATGCTGAGTGAAGTAAGTCCATCAGAGAAGGACAAACATTATATGGTCTCATTCATTTGGAGAATATAAATAATAGTGAAAGGGAATAAAGGGGAAAGGAGAGAAAATGAGTGGGAAATATCAGTGAGGGTGACAGAACATGAGAGACACCTAACTCTGGGAAACGAACAGGGGTGGTGGGAAGGGAGGTAGGTAGGGGTTGGGGTGACTGGGTGATGGGCACTGAGGGAGGCACTTGATGGGATGAGCACTGGTATTATGTTATATATTGGCAAATCAAACTCCAATAAAAAAAATACATACAAAAAAAAAAGAACCAGAAAGATCCTGATGAACCACAAAAAAATTTAAAGTACTATAAATGTTTATTCTTATCTCTATTTATAAATGATTATTTATCCAACTTTTATCAGACCCTTTTGTTTTAAATTATAAAATCTCATTTGTTTCTTGGTTTTCCTCTGGTCATTCTTACCAGTGGGAATTCACATAAGAGAAAATGGGAAATGAGATTTACTGACTTTTACTTTCCAAAATTAGATTCATTAGTCTGCTCTTTTGTTATTAAATAAAAATGATAAATGAACAAAATACTTACTTCAAAAATTTAGAAAAGGAACATAAGAAAACTAAAATGATGTCATTAATAAAGATTAAAAACTGAACTAAATTAGTTAGAAAATAGGAATTCAGTAAAATCAAAGAGCTATTACTTTGAAACAATAAAACAGATAAAATTTTGGTAAGGCTAATTGAGCAAAAGTGAGAAAACAGAAATATAACCAGAATTATATTATTTTTGAAATAAATTATTTAAATGTTAACTCAATATCTTTGAAAATAAAAAATATTTTAATAAAATATAAAACACTAAAACTAACTAATCAAACAGGCAGTAATTCAGATGAGTCCAATATTCACAGAAGATATTTTAGAGGTTGCCAAAGAACTACTACCTCTCTCACTTCTGTTCATCAAATCTGGATAGTTTAATGGTTTAAAAATGTAACCATTCCTATAGTATTACTGTCCTGGAGTACCAACAAAAACAAAAAAGATGATTTTAATTTTTTTAAACATAACTAGGTAACCTGCTAACAAACAACAAAACAGCCATAAAACAGAACTACAGAGAAACCTTATTTGTGAATATATATTAAATATTTCCAAATAAAAATATTACCATTTGAGATCAACAGCAAGTTTGGTATATTGACTGATAAATAACTAGTTATTGTTAGTATAAAAGGTATATATTCTCCTTGAAGAATAGCAGAAAAGCAAAAGTCACTCTAATTTCCATTACCAAGATATAACCATCACTAACATTTGAATAAATGCTTCCATTTTCTCTCTAAAAAGACACACACATATACATATAGTTCAATATAAGCAACTTTGTATGAATGAATCATAATATATGTACATAATATATGTAATCTGAGAATTTCATTCAACAATATGTCATGGACATTCATCCATGTCAATAATACAGATCTATACCATTTGTAATGGTCACCTATTATTCAATTGTACTTATGTACCATAATTTACTTAACCAGTTTAATGGATGTTTGGGTTGTTTCCAATTTGGTGCTACTATGAATAACTCTATAGTATTACTCCTTGGGCATAAATCTTTTCCCATTTTGTGATTACTTCCTAAAAGAAGGGTTGCTAGATCAAATAGCACACACATTTTATATTTTCTATTACCAGATTGCCTACCAGAAAACTTCCACAATTTATAGTTCTATCAACTATGCTTGAGAGTGCAATTGCCTCAAACCTTCACCAGCACCAGGTATTACAGTCACTTAGTAATAGATAATGATTTGATAAAAAGGAAGACCAGTTTTCCCGTAAGTTTACTCCCCATTTTTGTCATTTGGTTATTCAACAAATAATATATTAAATTTCTGTAGATGCCAGAAGCTATGCTAGGTGTAGGCACTGCGAATTTACTAATCAACAAGAGAGATGTGGTCTCTGGCCTCAAAAAACATTTTCTGACCGATCTCTGGGTGGCGCAGCTGTTTAGCACCTGCCTTTGGCCCAAGGCGCGATCCTGGAGACCTGGGATGGAATTCCATGTCAGGCTCCCAGTTCATGGAGCCTTCCTCCCTCTGCCTATGTCTGCCTCTCTTTCTCTCTCTCTCTGTGACTATCATTCATAAATAAATAAATAAATAAATAAATAAATAAATAAATAAATAAATAAACAAACAAACATTTTTTGAGAGAGGTGGAGAAGACACTAAATTAGCAAATAAATAAATGCAGAAAATAATTACCTATTGAGATTATTGTACTACAGGAAATAAAGCTATTTTGAGAATAATAGGGGAAGGACATAATTTGGTTGGGAGAGTTAGAAATTGCATCTCCGAAGAAATTATATTTAACTTGAGCTAAGAAATATGAGGTAACATACTTCCAGGCAGAAGGAAGACAAAGTAAAGATTCCAAGGCAGGAAAGGCATTATGCGTTCAGGAAAAGAAGAGAGGTCAGTTAAAACTAGAGTGCCGCAAAATGAAAAGAAATGAAAAGAGGTAGGCACCAGACCATGCACATCCTTGACAACCACAATAAAGGTTGTTAGTTATCTTCTAAGATCTGCGGGAAGACATTGAAGGAATTTAAATTTGATACAATTAGATTTACACTGTAAAAAGTGCCACTGTCAACTCTACGAAGATGATTTGGGTATTTCTCGGCTTAGAAAGCTAAGTCAGTAGTGACTACTCATTGAAATAGGGAAGTATGGGTGCAAATAGGTTTTAGTGTTCCATTTTGTACATGTTAAAGTAGAGATGCCTATAAGATATCTAAGTGGAGATACAACATTAGCAGCTGGGTATGTAAGTCTGGGGTGTATATAAAAGAACTGTTACATGTTTGAGAGTACTCAGCATATGGAGGGTGTATTCAAATCATGCAATTGGAATATGCCCCTCTGGGGAATGAATATACATTGAGAAGAGATTTAAGAAATGTTCTTAAATTTAAAAAATGACACCCCAGAATGTAGATCTATGGTCAAAAATAAAAGACCAATTAATTACTAAAAACAATTTTTTTTAAGATTTTATTTATTTATTCATGAGAGACAGAGAGAGAGAGAGAGAGAGAGAGAGACAGGCAGAGGGAGAAGCAGGCTCCATGCAAGGAGCCTGATGTGGGACTCGATCCTGGATCTCCAGGATCACACCCCAGGCTGCAGGCGGCGCTAAACCGCTGCGCCACCGGGGCTGCCCCTAAAAACAATTTTTAATAAAAAAATATAAAGTATGTTAACCAGCATTATAAGAGATTAGTATTCATTAGGAAATATCCAGTGCCATTTTCCACACTAAATAAAGTATAATTATGTGGTTAGGTTGTTTGTTTTTTACATTTTACTGCTTCAAACTTTGGACAAGTTGCTACTGAGCCCTTCAAGATTGTTGTGGAGAAGGGAGAAAATGAGGTGGCCTCAGCTCTATGAGGTAGGCTGTAAATTTCTCATAGGGAGGTTATGGTGTAGACAGAAGGGAGCTGACTGGGATTGTGCTAGGAATGTGCCAGTGATGGCAAATAGCCCTCCCATTTTCTTCTACCCCAAGAGAAGTGCACAACATTCTATCTCACCATGACCTCCAATACCAGTGGTGTGAGAAGGAATCCCTGCTTCCCACTATATAATGGGGAACCTTTCTTTGTCAGAAAGAAGATAAAGCACTGGGCATCACAGCACAGCTTTGAGCCTTTCATTCCTTAAGATTCTGACAGATCGCACCAGCCACTGGTAACAACAGTCTTCTCCGACATGTTGAGAAAGTTACCATTACTACTATTATTATTATTTCTCATTGGCATATAATTGGGAAAGGAGAGCTCCAATAGAATTCCTAATAAGAATCATTAGTCTGTATTACAAAAAGATGTAACTAGAGATGACGGCACCTATAACAAGCAACTTCAGACATTGTAATACAGCGAATTACAACAATCCAGCCAAAACAACATTTAGATAATGATCAATTCCTATTATACCAGGTCAAATACAAGCCTCCAGAATGGAAGATAAATTTATCTTACAGTGGCCTGTGTAAATCCCTTGGTTGAGAGAGGGGGAGGGGATGTGAAATATCACTAAAAAAATCAATATCTTTATTGATTAATCAGGCTACTGTGATTTATTGGGCACTCATTCATTTGTTTGTTACCATCATTTCATGCATTGCCTCTGGCTGTGATAAATGGTCTGGACTCTTCTTTGGGAAAGAGCAAAGCTTTTTAGCAGTTGTTCTTGCAGTGTGGGCTTCCAGATACGTACATACTTACTTCCATGGCAAGTTAAAAGCCTACAGATTGCTTTTAAACATGGCCTTGAAAAGATCAAATTCCCCCAACATAAGGAACCCAAAGAGCAGTGCACACAGACATCAACTCTGGACTCTTTCAAAATGGAAACAGAAAACTAAAGTAGAGTATCTAAACATATGATATTTGGGGAACCTGTGTGGTTCAGTGGTTGAGCATCTACCTTTGGCTCCGGTCATGATCCAGAGGTACAGGAATCGAGTCCTGCATCAGGCTCCACAGAGGGAGCTTCTCACTCTGCCTATGTCTCTGCCTCTCTCTGTGTCTCTCATGAATAAATAAATAAAATCTTAAAAAATTAAAATAAAATAAACATGAGATATGTATTTCTCATTGTCATATAATTGGGAAAGGAGAGCTCTAAAACTTATGATATCTAAAACATGATACTTATTGACATGGTTAGAGCTTACTATCTCAGAATAGGTCTGCCATTTTCTGTGTTATTTGCCATCTGTGTTTTCATTAGGATATCAATAGCCTAACTTCTATAGCTGCTTTGTTTAACAAATATTATATAACCTGATTGTTGTCTCCCAGGGCCCTTTTTAACTACATTCAGTAGACATAATAATCCTCCTTAACCTCTGGAAAAAACTCTTGTCTGTTACAAGGCATTATTGTTGATTTTGGGGGAATAGGTATACTCTGATTACTTTAAATCACAATGAATAAGAATGTACTATCCAAGGTATCAAACACCAGACTTGACTTAGTATTATATCCTCACTTGACTTAGTATTATGTCTTCTTTCCTTCCTGCAGGGGAAAGGAACATGGTATTTCTCTTCAATTTTATCCAACAAACTTCTGCTCCTACTTGACTTCCAGTTGCTGTTTTATTTTTAGCCAGAAACGAAGGAGGAAGTGTGAGGATGGGCCAGTTCTTCCCTGACAAGGTGGCTTCTCATGCTCTAGACCTGCCAAATGGTGAAAGCTATGTCCCCAGGTGGTACCTGGCAAATCAATAAAGGTGCTTTTTTCTCTACAAAGATGCTTTCACTGGCTCTTCAGAGGTTCCCTGATATATCATGCTGGCCTACAGTTGTACTGCCCCAGGCCAAATAAATATCTATTCCAAGAGGCCACTTGGGCTCTTTTCTCAGCTCTTGCTATGCTCCAAAATGCCTTCTATTGATATTCCCCTGCCCCTCCAGATGGCTCTACTGGATAAGACTCAAGATGACCCCATGCCTGCTCTCTCCCAGGTGGTTCATATCCAGACTACAAGAAACAGGCAAGTCTTCTTTCCCTCACAAATGCTAGGAGTGCAGATCAATCTTAACACAATATCCAGGTGACTAACCATCCTTGTTTACCCATGACTATCCCACTTCTTTTACTGCAAGTTTCATGAATCATGAAACTCCATAGTTCTGGGCAAACTGAGACCCTCTAACTGCAGAGATTTTCTTGGCTGCACCTTCCAATTGCTTCCTGCAGTCAGATCCATCCAACGCTACAATAATACTTGAACTTTCTTGGTCCTAATCCTACTATTAGTCCTTTGAATCTGATAACCACAAGATATGGCATTCAAAGCTCAAAGGTGTTCCTCTTAAAGACCCTTTATTTTGGCTGAGGATATAAGGTAGCATCACCTTCCATTAAGCCAAGGCAGTACTCTCACACATCTTCAAGGACAGGCCACCATGAGCCTCCTCAATTATAAAGTTATCCTAGGAGATTAATTGGTGGATTGGAAACATCTTCCTGGGAATTTATTCCCAATTAAGTGGAAAACTTAGTTTGTTTAATTTGTATGACACAGATTCATTCATTCAAATTCAGGAAAACATAAGCAACATATACCTCTGGGCCTCGCTCTCAATTCCTTCCTTAAAAAGTCTCCTGCTATCAAAAAGTTGTACTTTCTGGGCACCTTGGTGGCTCAGTTGGTTAAGTATCTGATTCTTGGTTTTGGTTCAGGTCATGGTATCAGGGTCATGAGGTTGAGCCCTGCAACTGGCTCCATGCCAGTGTGGAGTCTGCTTAGGGTTCTTTCCCACATCCCTTCCCTCCTCCTCTGCCCCTCCCTACCCCTCCACAAGCATGTGTACATGTGCATGTTCTCTCTCTCTCTCAAATAAATAAATAAATAAATAAATAAATAAATAAAATCTTTTTTTTTTAAATTGTACTTTCTACTTTCTAGCTATTATTGGTGTAAATGAACAAGTGTTGAGGATCGAGTGTGGATCATTAAGTCTCCATCCAACATGCCTCCTTACATGGCACAAAATGATCCAAAATACCCTGTGGAGTATTCATGATACCAACTAACTAGAATGACTGTGGCTACTGACAGACTTTGTGCTAAAGATGAAATATGGCCCCAGAACATAACAGAGACAGACACTGCTTATATAGATAACCATTTAGTGCCACCATCTAGAGTTTCATTAATAATTTGTCCTCCATGGACAAGGACTGCCAGCCCTTTCCATTTCACATCATTACTCAACTTAGTAGAAGTTAAAAAAAAAAAAATGCCTTGTTCAGCCACTCTTTTTCTTATGCAGCTGTTAAATGGCTGTATTAATAACTGTAGTCACATTTGGGTCTCTGGGACTAACTTGTAAGTTCCCTTAAAATTCTATCATCAGTCAAAGGCTGAACTCTTTCTTGCAGCCATTTTCATTGTGAGATTTGATGCCCTTTGCTACCCAGGCCCAAATTCACACAAGAGATTCAATCTGAAATTTCCTCTGTAGCCATTCAAACTCCAAAACTGTAATATTCTCTGGATGTCGCCCCTCATGAAATTCTTTGACCTCTCCTATTCTGGGATCATAGCCAAATTCCCACATTTCATGACTTTGTCCCTCGAACACTACACATCTGTTTCTGTTTTATATTTTTTCTAATAGGCTGATTACTCAAATCCTGCCAATCAGGAACAACTTTTCCTGATTTTTCCCAAGCTCTGCTCACTTCTGCAGAGAAAAATCTTTAAGTTATTTTCCAACTACCTTCTTCAGCATCATTATCACAGGCTCCCACTGATCTCTCCAGGATGATCACACACACCCTCAAAAAGCCACTACTCCAGACATCTTATTTGGGCATACAGCTCTTCCTAGGTAGCACTAACACTAAACAACAAAATATCAGCAATTAAAATACATTTCAATTCTTTGGGTTGCAGAGATGAAGATAATCTTGATTTCACATGTGAATTTATGACAGTTGTAATATGCCAAAGATCTGGTGCCAGAGTTCATATGCAGAGAGTACAACATAATGATTCATTTTCCTCAAACCATTATTAATACAAGCTGATGCCATAATGACCCCAACCTTCTCCTCTACTTGGCAAGACAGAGAAGAATTTCAAAATGTCTATATGCCATATACCCCAATATGTGCAGAGATAAGAAAAATAAGCTCTGATAAAAGGCTATAAGTTAAAGAACACAGGGTTATAAATCTCTGGTCCCTGAGGAATACTCTTCTTTGATGGCCTCTGTGCAGAAATGCCTCTAGTAAAAAAGAAAGAGAGGGTGTGGGTTGCAGCCCTTTGTACATGCCAGTGTCTTTTTAGTCCAGTCTCTTATGATTATTTCCCTAGAGAAGGCTTCTTTGACCATCCAGCACCCCTAGGCTGTTCATTACATTCCTTTATGTTTTTTCCTATATGTTCCTCTAACAACTCTACTTATATTATTACAGGATCCATCATACTTTGTTATAATTTCTTGTTTAATACTAGTCTACCTGACCCTAGTCTGACTTTTGAGCATGGAGACCATGTCTACCTTGCTTGCTGCTACATTCTTCCTAATAAATGGCACAAATGTAATAGTATTTAATGACTGACTCAAACAAACAATGAATTACTGATCACCATCACAGATGTTCAGGGTGCATAAACAATTTTTGCTTCACTACAATCATTTGATTTTGAGGGTATATAATTAGATAATAATGTGCCACTGAATTGATATAATCATCCTTCATATGCTGATTCTTTAAACTAATCTACCTATCAGGTAAAATAAGTATAAAATATTAACTTAATTATTGTGATGAATAAACCTTACAGCCTATATATTGTTTATAAATATTTACCTTGCTCTATACCAACTTGAATTTCTAGTAATTTATTATTTTTAAAAGGTTTTATTTATGCATGAGAGACAGAGAGAGAGACAGAAGCAGAGACACAGGCAGAGGGAGAAGCAGGCTCCATGCAGGAAGCCCAATGTGGGACTTGATCCTGGGACTCCAGGATCACGCCCTGAGCTGAAAGCAGATGCCCAACCACTGAGCCACCAAGGCATCTCAAAGTTCTAGTAATTTAAGTTAAAATTAGAAGGGTATAGTTTTTTTAGACTAAATTTTCCATTTATTTAATCTTTAAAATATACTCCAGGAAGAGCCATATGTGAAGACTAAGCTGCAACTTAGTACTTTATTAGTAAGAGTTGTTTCATGAACATTTTATTACATCTCTGGAAAATTTCAACTAGTAATACTTTGTTTCCACAAGTTCAGAAAGGCAAAAATTAATATTGGCAGCCCTGTTAAAATGGAAAGAGGAAAGCCTTCCACAAAAGTACAGAATCTTTTTAGACTCACAACATGTCCCAGGTCCTGGCTGTGTGCCTCCAAAGCAGCTGGAAACACAGCCTATGTTGACTGCCAGAGTCTCTTCACCTAGGACAAAAATGCTCCCAGAGACTATGTTTCAAACGGGGTAAACATACTTCACTACTTGTTTTTAATGTTACTTTTATCTTTTTTTCTTCCCCATCTTTTAGGAGAATTCAGGAAATTTATCTCTGAGGCATTTGCATTTTTGTTTATTTTAGATCCTGTCTTATCCTCAGAGTGACAGGAAGAGCCAGCATTAATTTGAAATGGTCTTATAAAGACATATTTTCTCCCTGTTTTTGGCTTAGAAAGGGAGTACTTTGCTTTAGCGGACAGATTATGTGTTAAATGACCTACAACAGATGGTTTAATAACATCAGCTTCACTTGAAGAATTCTGCACTTGTTGAAAAGTCATCCTAAAGGCATTTGTTTTCATGATTCTTTCACATCTACTCTAGCCAAAGGCTGTTTCCTCAGGATTTTGTAAAGTCAGTGGCTACTGACATTCCTTAGACAACTGAAAAGTCACCCTAGACTGAAATTAACACTGTTTAAAGACAAAACCGTGAGACTCTTCTCCAAGGAAAAAGTTGCTATTTATATTTGTTTCTAGCTGGAATTCTCTCAGGTCTAAGAATGCTCTCAAAATATTTTCCCCATGACCCTTCTCAATCCCCAAGCATACAGCTTAAAAAACCATCTAGCCTTCATCTGAAGGTACTTCCAATATGGGATAAGAAACTGCTGGAAGATTTTCATCAGAGACATAGTTTAAGGACATAAATCACTGAGTATTTATGACTTGGAGAACTGCCTCTTGCACCCCACAAATATGGCCCCATTGGGATGGTAGAATTTATTTTTCAAATTAACTGTAATAATTAACTATACTTATAGTTGTCTGAAAATAATAATAGTATGTTTAGTGACTATGCCCTGATTTAATAGGAAAGATCTTTTTTCAAAGTTCAATTTAACTCCAACTGTATCACTATTTGAAGAATCACAGAACAACCAGCCTAGAATCAATGCATGTCTAACCAAAATCATTAGAACAGCAAATCTAATCTTAATCTCAATCTGGTGGGAAATGATATTGTATGTAACATGACATCACAAGTCAGGAGGAATCTGTGCATTCAATGTAATCTATCTGTCTAACAGACTCAAGACTCCATCATCAAAGATCAAGATAGACATCTAAAACTCTGGAAAATCCTCATGCCCAACATTCACAGCTTGGCCACAGTTAATGGCCTGAACATCACTAACTGACCATCAGGACAGTCAAATCATGCCAGTTTCAGGATACCCAGTCCATCTCCCAAGACTCTAATCAACATAAGGTTCTTCCCTACCTTGTCTTCTGCTCAAACTTCCCAGATCTTCCCCCATCCTTATTCTCTGCAATGACCTTTATTTCTCTGTTAATGGAAGCAATTTTAGAGAACTCCACAACTTCCTACCATCACATCTACTAAGCCTCCTGCATGCAGGCTCAGATTCTCAGTTCTAGCCCGTGTTCCTGTGCTCTTTCCATGTCCCTAAAATTGGCCAATCTCCCAGTGACTTATATGCCACATCCCATCTCATTTATCCAGTATTAGCACTCCAGCAATTCTCCCCTTTCTCTTGCATTGTTAACCTATCAACCTCACCGATTTCTCCCACTAATATACAAAATACTATTATTTCTCCCACAGTAAAATAAAGACAATCCTCTCATGATCCCACTTCACCCTTCAATTACTGACCATTTCTTTCCTCCCATTTACAGCAGAAGTCCCCCAATAGGTGGTCAAACTCATTGCCTCTAATTCTCCTGTTTGCTTTTAAGTGTCCTGTAATCAAGCTTTGCTTCTACAACTTCATAAAAACTGTTCTTAGTGCTGTCACCTATGTGTTCTATCATGCTGTCCAAAGCTTTGGGGATCATCCTTATCAAAAAATAAGTCATTTGTGTGATTTGAGGAACACTGAAAGCATCCATTGCCCATCTTAGTAAATTGAAAGTTATCTCACTGGAATGTCCTCTTTTCCTAAGGTACAGGTCTTTCTACAATTGCAATTTCCTGCATAAACATATTATACAGATTAGCAGATATATAGGTCAGTGAATATCACCCTGAAAAACAGAAAATGAATTTACTCCATCCTATGCCTATAAATACAAATAAATATACAATGAAGGGATTGCTGGGGCACATCAGTCAGCCTACATGTTGGCATATAATCCTCTTCCTGCCATATGGGGCAGTCATCAAAAAGGCAACACTAATTTATTTGAACAGATTTGTGTCATTGTCCCTCTTAGGGAAGAGGGACAGAAAAAAAATACCACTTTTGTTGAAAAATATTCCCCTCCCCTAGCCAGGTCTACAACTCACTAAATTGCTGAGCATTCACTTTTAAGGGTTAAAACTTACTATGCAAGAAGATAATTAGTTACCTAGCTAATGGATTAGCAGAGATTTAAGGTAATTAATAAATCACTGCCACCCACTAATACGTATCAGAAAGTGGAGCCCAGAGGAAGGAAAAACAGTTCCGGAGGGAGTAAGAACCCTAATAGGTTGAGGCCACATTGGGGAATGAAGAAGGAACTGTCACTTGAACACAGTGTTTGGCTATGGCATGTGAGGAGCAGATATCATGAAGGAATGTGAAGGAGAAATACTGCAAGAAGTGGTAGAAGGATACCTGGGGCTTTCAACTTTCTTCACACTTTTGTCCAAGTGCAATCCCACTTCTCAGATGTTTAACCTTATATTTTTGCCTCTCAAGTCTAGTTATTACATTCCAAGAATATTAAGTTCTGATAGAAACTACATCCTAAGAAACTTAGGCCTTTTTTTGCGGAAAATAAAGTGACAGTAAAGTAGGTTATATTTGTTGACTAAAACTGGCTTCCAATCATCATCTTCCCACTGAAATGTTTACTGCTTAAATTTTAAATGTGTCTTTTGATTTTTCAGGCCAGCTTCCATTTATTTTGTTCAGCTGTCTTTTTCTCCACCTCATGATGAAAATTCTCCACCTTTACCTTATTCTTCTCCTTAATTTAACAATCCTCCATTTACTTGTGTATTTTTTTGCTCTCGCAAATTACCTTTACTGTTTAAACAAATAGTTTTAATAAAGCCAATGTATTAAATGCTGGCACATTGACTGGTCTCATCTCAGCTGGTGCTAAAGATGATTCCTAAAAAACTGGGTGTTGGATTTGGAGCCAACCCTGGAAAAAGATGGGGATTTATCTTCTCAGGACTACAGTCCCCACCCTGAAGCCCAGGAAAAGAGTCAGAGCTGGGATCTTAGAATGTTAAAGCCAAAGTGAAATTTAGAAATCACAGTCACAGACCAGCCATCTCATCATGCAAATCAGATAGATGCCCAGAAAGATGGAGAGATTTTTCCAGAGTTTTAAAGAAAAATCTCACAAAAGATGTTACTAGAGAACTTTCCAGGGTCAGAGACCCCCAAAAACAGATTCTGAGACATGGTTTTCTATACAAATGATAAAGAAATACTCCCAGAAGCTAGTAAGGTATGTAACTAAGGTCTGCCTGGTAAGGGTCAGAAGGAATCGGCATCTCACCGAGGCTTCCGGTTCTCTGTACATGGGCAAGCAAAGCAGCTCCAGGAGCCCCCAGCCTGTTGGCTGCAGGTGGTCTGAAGATGCAAGATATTAGAATGAAAGTACACAGAAGCTGGGGCCCAGTGCACACAGAAGGAAAAGGGGCCTGAAGAAATCCAGGCCCAGCATCAACAAGATCTCTGGGTATTCTGTCTCTAACTCCCCAAGTGTCAACCTGTCACAATGCGATGGGAGAAGGATATTCTCCTTTTGTACCTTCACAGAACTTTTGCAATACCTTAGAGATTTCTACTTCTACATACTCAAATGTCACTTTGATCATGTTATTTTTCTGTGACTCCTGCTACTTACAAATTCAAGTCTAAACATTTCAGCCTGACATTCAAGGCCTTCAAAAATATTATCCTAAATTCCACATAAGGCCTACTTTCCACCTCAGAAAAAAAATGTATTTGAGGCGAATTGTTAGCCATCTGTCTTAAATTTCACACCTTCCTACCTCCATGTTTTTTTCACACCAGCCACTGGCAAATCAGCAAATCTCCATCAATCTAATTCAATCTTCCAAAAATCTCACTCAGACTATGTATTTTGTACAATCCTTTCTGACCACATTCACTTGAAGTAGTATCTCCTTCCTCTGAGTTTCCACTGCAAGTTTTGTCTGAATTATGTATTTGGCAACACTAGTCTATGAAATCATTCCTACTGTGTTCTTCAATTTTACTTTTAATTAACAAACTTTACATTTTAGAGCAGTTTTAGGTTTAGAAAAAAATTGAGCAGAAATGAAGTTCCCATATACTCTCTGTCTCCTCTGCCCTCAGTTTCTCTTATTATTAACATCTTGCATTTGTGTGGTACATTTGTTATAAGTGATAAAACAATATTGATCCACAACTATTGAATAAAGTCTTATAGATTATATTAAGGCTTATTCTTTGTGTTATCCAGTTCTATGAATTTTAATAAATGCATAATGCCATGTATCTACTATTACATTATCATACACATGAGCTTTACTGCCCTAAATATCCCCTGTCCTTCATCTATTCATCCCTCTCTACCCTCTACTGGAGTTCCTGGCAACCACTGATCTTTTTACTATCTCCACAGTTTTTCCTCTACCACGATGTTTTCTTCAACTATTTTAAAATATCTTACTACCATTTAAAGTCAATGCACTTATGCCCCGCTCCCCCATATAGATTGGAAAATTCTCATTATATTCATTTTAGCATTTATTAGTGAAAGAATTATGCACATGTAAACCTTAGTAAGAGTGCATTGGTTTTATTCAAATGAGTGTGGATTCAGCTTTCTTTTCTCTTTAAGAAAATTATTAGGATACCTACATCTTGATGTGAAGAACTGGCTTTCCAGTATGAGGAAGAAACTGTTTGTTAGAGATTTTAAAAAGTTAATCTGATAAAGAGAATCAACAGAAAAAAAAATGTATTCAGATGTATCTAAATACATTAAAGCCAATCTTTCTCAGATGCCAGAAACAAATTGATTCAAAGTATAATGGAAAAAAAGACTGTCAATAATCCTAAGAAAGGTAAGTATCTTAAGAAAATTGTAACTATGATATTTTATGGAGAGACATGAAGAAAAGATTTGAGTAAGTGACAAGAGAACCAAATTCATGGATGGGAGGATTCAACAATATAAAGAGATCAGTAATTTCAAAATTAGCTTATGACTTACTTTTAAGAACTTAAAAACAGAGATCCCTGGGTGGCGCAGCGGTTTGGCGCCTGCCTTTGGCCCAGGGCGCAATCCTGGAGACCCGGGATCGAATCCCACGTCAGGCTCCTGGTGCATGGAGCCTGCTTCTCCCTCTGCCTGTGTCTCTGCCTCTCTCTCTCTCTCTCTGTGACTATCATAAATAAGTAAAAATTAAAAAAAAAAAAGAACTTAAAAACATATTTGTCAGGTTCATCTGAAAAAAAAAAAAAGATAAATTATATGAATACCCCCAAAAAAATCCTTTAAAGAAAATTAAGGAGCTAAAAAAGAAGTAAAAGAAAAATAAGGATCTGTTTTTCTGCCAGGTATAAAAACATAATAACGACAAAAATAAAAAATATTTACCAAATCTAAATGACTATAACCTTTATATTTTCTAAGTGTGTCACAAGCTAAAATAAGTGTCATAATTTTGGAAAGTAATAAAAGGAATTAATGAATAGCCTGAAGAGAAGAGATGGAATCCTGAAAATAAAAATAAATTTGGGATGAATAAAGATTACTAATAGATATACTAACAAGAGTATAGTGGCTAAAAACCCTTAATGAAAAGCGTTATTAAATACTTAATTTCGATTTTTTTGCATTGCTATGCAAAAAGTATTTTGCAAAAGACTTTAACTAAAATCTTCAGTAAAATATGTACATAGATTCACACAAACATGCTACAAGGAGAGAATCTTGAAGACTTGAGGAACAGGCAACCTATCAGCCATGTCTCAATGCAGAAAACAGAAACCACTGGAGATATTTCCGTCTGAAAAAAAATTAAAAGAAGATATATTTTATATTTACTTTTAAAATATTGAAATAAGAATGCCTGGGTAGCTCAGCAGTTGAGCATCTGCCTTTGGCTCAGGGCATGATCCCAGAGTCCTAGGATCAAGTTCTGCATCAGGCTCCCTGCATGGAACCTGCTTCTCCCTCTGCCTGTGTCTCTGCCTCTCTCTCTCTGTGTCTCTCATGAATAAATAAATAAAATCTTTAAAAAATAAATAAAACAAAATATTTGAAATAGCTGAGGAAGTGGGAAAAAGAGAGCCAAAATACAGCTTCTCCCTTGAAGATCATATTAGTGAGGCCATGATCCAAATTTTGCTCTGCTGGGAACTTTGCTGCTGATATCACAAGTGTCCCACATTCATAAAGGTGATAATAACAATGGAACTTCTTTTTTTTTTTTTTTAGATTATTTATTTATTTATTTATTTATTTATTTATTTATTTATTTATGAGAGACACAGAGAGAGACAGAGGCAGAGACACAGGAGAGAGAAAAGCAGGCTCCATGCAGGGAGCCTGATATGGGACTCAATCGCAGGATTCCAGGATCACACCCTGGGCCAAAGGCAGACACTAAACCGCTGAGCCACCCAGGGATCCCCAACAATGGAACTTCTATATCTACTGGAGGCCTCTAATTCACCAGCCCCATCACAGAAAGGTAGTATCTGCCCCCATTTCCCCCTTTCAAACTCATGCCTGTGTATCTAATTGGTACAACCCAATTCACATTTAGGGATTAGAGAAAAATACAAATTTTAGTGTCCCAGCCACTCTGAACAGAAAAGCAAAATGCAGAATAAAAGAGCCTTCATAAGTATACAAGACTAACAAGTTGCTAAAGAAGAAATGAGTGGTACATTTTTAGGAGAAACACATTCAATTTTACTTGTCATTAAAGAAACACCAATTAAAACCAAAATAAATATAATTTCCTTTGAATATTTAATGACAAATTCTGAGAAATATACAATGAGATGAAAATTCTCATGCACTACAAAAGAAGAGAATAGATAAAACTTACCTAGACAGTGATATGGCAGTAGGTATCTAGAACCTTAAAAGTGATTCCATCCTTTGATACAGTAATCTACTTCTAGGAATCTAACTTAAGAAATAATGTGGTCTATTACGGTCAATGAAATAAGTCAGACTGAGAAATACAAAGACCATATTAGTTTACCTATATGTGGAATCTAAAAAAACAAATGAATAAACAAACAAAAAGAATCAGACCTATAAATACAGACAACAAACTAATGTTTGCCAGAGCGGAGGGAGGTGGGAGGAGGTTGAACAAATGTATGAAAAGGAGAGATACAGGCTTCCACTTATGGAATGAGTAAAGTCACAGGGATAAAATGCACAGCATAGGGAATATAGTCAATGATATCGTAATAGTCCTCTATGGTGACAAGTGGTAATTACACTTGTGGTGAGTGTAGCATAACATATAGAGAAGCTCAATCACTATGTCGTACACTTAAAACTAACATCACACTGTGTGTCCACCATACTCAAATTAAAAAAAAATAAATAAAAGAAAGAATATGGTCTCCAATTTATGATCAGAAACATTGGCAATGGGAAAAAAATAGGCGGCTTTATAAGTATCAAAAATCACAAGCAAAAGGGGCACAATTAAATGTTATGTCTATACAATAAGGTTGTTCTAAAGGTCTGTAATTACATTGGAATTTTTTTCATGTTATAGAAAAACAAGCAGGATACAAAAAGGTTTATAAGATATGGAGCTAATTTTGTAAACTCTTGACAAACTTGATGTAACAGAAAAGGGGTTAGGAAAAAAACACGTAAAAGCTCTAACACTCTTATCTCTGATGAAGAAGCGGTGGGATGATTAAATTTAATCTTCATCTTTCCAGGACTCTATACTTTCCAAATATTCTATAGTGAGACTAATTTCTTAGAACTATTAAAAATAAACCAAAAATTATCATTAAAAACTTAAAGTAATCTTCTAAAAAAAAAACTTACTTTTTTTCCTTTTTTTTCTTGTTTGAAAATGTGTAAACATATTTTAGTGGATTAAGGATTTTGTCCCAATTTACCACTGGGATTTGATAAGCCCTTGATTTCTGGAAGCTGTACTTTCAATATGTCATGTCACGCAGGGAGGAGGGTGGGAGACTGAAATTTAACAAAAATATGGCATAAAGTTCACAGTTGTGCAACTTCCTGGTCATCAGGATTTCCTCCCAGCCTCCTCAACGTGTGGTTCTCCTCACATAAGACTATCATCAGCAAACCCACTAGACACTTGTTTCCATGTCCATTTCACCTTACCAAATTCTGTAAAAAACTGGGAATTTCTGAAGAAAGAAAAATCGTGAGATCTGTAAGAAAATATTTGTAAAATAATATTTTAGCAAAATTATGAAAATATCAATCTAACAGATGTCACATTTTGTTAAATATTTTCTTTAAGAAAGATTTTAGAAAATGGTGACTCCTTCCATCTTCTGAGATAATTTCACAAGAACTGGGTGGAGCCAGGGTAGTCAAATGAGTACCAAGAACAAAAGTGAATAAAGAACATTGCTTTATGCAAAAAGTATGTCAACACTAGATTCCAAGCAGCAATCCACACTCATGCTATTCAAAGTCACTTCCTTCTTCACAGGCTTGTCCACTCTTCAAGTGTAAACATAGTGTCCTCCACTGTTTCATATCTTTCCTGTATCACCCCAAGGAGTAACCCCACATATCCACTTCCTCAATTCCTGTCTCCTCACAACTTCTCAGGCAAATAGTGTTCAGTCAGATTCCTTCAGCCTTCCACATGACTACTGTGGTATGAGCTCTTTACCTAGGACAAAGAAAATCTCTGTTTTCAGCCATATCTGCCTCTATATTCAAGGTCTTGATTGAGACTTTTCCAGACCATTCCTAGGTTTTTGGCTTCCACCTGTTACTTACAGTTAATTCACACAACTAAAAGCAAAACAAGAACTACAAATTAAATGTCATCCTATTAGTTTCATTTTATTTCATTCTGTTAAGCTTCTCTTAAGAACTGCCCATGTTATAGATTCCAGAGACTCCTGGCTTTGACTGAGGCAAAGTTCCAATAAACACATGGACTCTGTTACCAGCTTGGGAACAAGATGAATACATTTGCTCTCAACATTAGCCCTGGCATAGGTTCTGCTCCGGAGTCTGGGGAGTTTATGTAGTTTGGCTAACAGTTTTGCCTTTTACAAAAAGCTGAGATGACTGTTTCCATGTATAGTATTACAACTGTAAGAACAAAATGTAGTTTTCCAAAACTCCATTTTTCTCATTTTCTAACATACTCTTGAATTAAACCATCATAGTTTATTGATCAGAATCACTCTGCCTACTTATGTACAATTGTAACTATATATTGCTACACTAATGGAACCTAAAACCATGGTATAGTCTCATTGGAACAAAAGAAGCTTTCCTCCGTTGTGTGAATTTTACCTCAAAAATAAACCTCTATGCATCAAATTGATTAGATTTCCTGTAAAAGAGTAGCTGCCGTTGCAAATCCAAAGTAATAGATGGTTGACATGTGACACTAATAGTAGCCAATAAAACAGCTACAGGAAATTTTTCCCAAATGCTTTGTAAATTGATTATCTATAATACCCTATGATAAACTGACTCATAATGTCATCTGATGGCTATTTATTTAGGCAGAAACTCAGACTGGGGAATTTGAGAAACAAAATCTCAGCACGGCAATGATGATGGTAATACATTTCACAGTCCTCAAGAAGGGCAGATATTGGTGTGATTTACTAAGCTTTGTCTTTGCCCAATTGCCTAAAGTAAGACCTTAACTAATATTAGTTTGTTTAAGAAATAAACCAACCCTGAGTAGTAACTTGGGAGGTTCTCTAGTAGTACCTCAAACTCCAACTGCAATCCAGTCCCCATCCCACCTCCCCACCCCCCCAAAATCGACATCCTGATTTTTCTATTTCATTAATAGGACTAGCCTTAGTCCAGGCTTCCAGGGTCAAAATGAGTTATCTTCAAGTTACTCTTTTCAGTGAACTCACAATTCAGTATCACCAAGACCAGTTCTTCTCATTGTCCCTCTCACACACCCTTTTCTTGTACTCCCACAATCCAAAGACAATTTCACTTATCATTCCCCATTTTCAACACTGCAGTCCTCTTTCACTGGGCTCTCCACCTCTATACTTCCCCTCCATTCTGCCTTATGAATACCACATAGATCTTCTGTGATGGGTGACCCCCTATGATTCAGTGAGTCCCTCTGGCCAAGAAAAGTGATTTTCCAAACTGTTTTTCCACTGTGACATATATGTCTTCCATCCAAGCTGAAGCATGGATAAAATATGTCGTCTGGAACTAGAACTCTGCTCTTCAAATACTATTTTCTCTCTGTACCTCCAATCAGAATTGCTTGTTTTCCCTTGTGCTTTCCTATTTTGTCTTACTCACTTGGAACACATCACCAATTACTGTATGTTGAAAAAATATATAAATATATGTATTGTCATAGGCAGAATAAGAAAATGGCCTCCAATGATTCCTGCTTCCTGATATATACAACCTTGTATAATCCCCTCCATTTGAGTGTATGATAGACATAGTGATTTGCTTCTAATAATAGAATACAGTAAAAACGAAGGGATGCCATTCTTGATTCAATTATAAAAACTGTGACTTCCACCTTGCTAGCAGACTCTCACTTTCTCAGCTTGTATACTTGGTTGTGCTGAACTCCAATAAGGAACTGAAGGCCACAATCTGATAGCCTAGGAGGAAATGAGTCTTGCCAACAGTTATGTGAGTGAGCTTGGAAGTGGAACCTTCCCCATCAAGCCTTCAGATAAGATCAAGCTTTGGCTGGCATCTTTATTTCAGCCTTGTGAGAGACCCTGAAGGATAAGACCCAGTTAAACTATGCCTGGACTCCTGAGCCACAGAACTATGAGATAACTATTTAAGCTACTAAGAGTATGTGTGAGGGGGGGGGGGTAATTTGTTGCACAGAAGTAAATAAAATACATGTATCTTGCTTCACCTGCTTAACTCTACAGTCTCTGCCAGGCACAAATTGAATGACAAAAATAGGTATGAGCACAGTGCCCAATGTAAATGATAATGCACAAAAAAATGCTAATGTGCAATAAATGCTAATTGGCAGTGATTGAATAAATGATTTTACTAAGGCAATTTTCCCAATCATTGCAAAGAGTAAATATCACTTAACTTTTTCTAATTGTATGAACTATATATAAAGTTTATACTATCCTTTAATGTCAGATCTTACGTTTTGATTTTTCCCTATTTCTCTAACTCATTTAAATTTCTTCTTCTGTTCGTAGCAGAAATGTGGTCATGTCACCTTATCATTTACTTACCTGAAAGAATGCAGAATTCACAGAATTATAAACCATAGTAAACTTGGATTCATTTTTTTTTTAAGATTTTATTTATTTATTCATCAGAGATACACAGAGAGAGGCAAAGACACAGGCAGAGGGAGAAGCAGGCTCCATGCAGGGAGCCCGACATGGGACTCCATCTCAGATCTCCAGGATCACACCCTGGGCTGCAGGCGGTGCTAAACCGCTGCGCCACCAGGGCTGCCCATTTTTAAAGGGCAATATAAGACAATTACAAGTTTCTTCTATGATAAAAATGTGTTTAAATGATAAAAAGAATCGATATCTCATCTATATTAGGATGCTTTGAGCTGCAAATAACAGAAAAATGAAATCTGTGACTCACAGCAAGGATATGTTTATTTCATATATTAATACATCTGTTGGTTTCAGGATTGGAAATTGAAGTACATCATCAAAGACCCAATAGTTTGTCTTTCTACTCTGCACTGCTCTTAACAGAAAAGCTCTCTCATGATTACAAAGTAGTTGCCACTACTCCAGTAGTCAGACATAAGAATATTCAGTGGAAGAAAAGCATTTCTTTTCCTCTGTGTCTCTTTTTTAACAACAAAGAAACCACTACCAGAAGCACCCAACAGACTTCCTTTGCATCTCAATGACCAAAACTGGATCACGTAAGACATCCTAAATTAAACTCTGATAAGGGAACTAAAATAATCATCATTGCTAGGGAAGGGCTCGATGCCTAACAAAATTTGAGATTTCACCAGCAAGTAAGAAATATCTGTTCACACCCATGGAAGATAACATAAAGTTCTGCAAAATACATCACAAAAATGTGTTTATGTGAATTCAACAAAAGAGGCAACTAGTGCCACCTTGAATGTTTTGGGATTATGATAAAAGACTTACAAACTAGGAGATTTAAGGGGAAGATGGTAGAGCATGAAGATCCTAAACTCCTCTCATCCTACAATACTAGATAACACCCACATTAGTGTAACTAACCCAGGAAATGAGCCCAAAACTGGAAGAATAAACTCCACAACTAAATGTAGAGAAGAGCCATCCAAGGGGCTAGGAAGGGTGATGTGGTCAGGAGCAAATAGACCTCTGGGCCCTCCACAGTGGGGAGAGTGCTGCAGACCCAGAGAGGGGAGAAAAACAGACTCACACTGGTGAGCCCACACAGGAAAGAATAATCCCCATAACATTTGGCTATGAAAACCAGAAGGGCCTAAATGCTCAAGTTTTTATAATTTGCAGGACTTAAAACCTGGAACTTTAAAAATCAGCAGCCTCACTCTGGGAGAGATGCAAGGGTGAGAGGAAATGAGTCCCACCCTTAAAGAGACACTACAACAAATAGCCCCGCTGAGATATAGCATAGAAGCAACAGTTTGAAAAATGCCTGGGGTATATAGAAGTGTGTGCTAGAGATGAAGGAATCATTGGAAAACTTCTCCAGTAACAAAGGAGCTGACCAACATCATTTCCCTTCCCTGCCCTCCTTTCAAACACTTGGCCACCTGTGAGTGCCAATACTTGCTATCTAACTTGCTAACACACATCCCACTCACATTATTCCCTATGGACATGCCCCCTCCCACTAGGCCTCCACTCCAGGTGATCTCCCATAGCAGATCCCTGCAAACCTTGCAAACACCATGTCCCACACACACACAAACTTCTGCAAACCCACTCTCTCTAACCCAGTCTGCCTCAGTCCCAGTAGCCACAGGTCCCCTCCTGCAGAGGACCAGTGAAAACCTTGCAAAGAGCAACCTCCAGCCCTGAACACTTCTGCAGATCCAGTCCCTCCAATTCTCACTTGGCTAGAGCCCATCCAAAGTAGTGCCACAAGTCTGGCAGTGTGCAAGCAGTTATGACAGGGACCAGCACCACCCCAAAGTAACTCCTGCCTCAGGGAGAGAGAAAGATAACCACACACAACAATCAGACTATGAGTCCAGCATAGAGGGGCAGACAGCTGATCTGACTGCAGGCTCCACCAACCAAAGAAAGTTTCTCAGTAACAACACGAAGAGTGCCCTTCACTTCTGTGCTACTGTATCTCTGGCAAATCCCTGGTCAGACTTAACTCAAGCCCAAGGCAGCCCCACACTGATTCACTAACACCAGAAGGACCAAACCCTGCCTACAACAGGCAAAGAGAGCCATTGCAGATAACTGGACTGAAGAAAAAAGTGGCCCAGCTACAACAGCAGGGTGCATGTGACACACATAGGAGACACTCCTGAAGCCTCAGGTTCTGGCAAACTGAGGACATTGCATTACAGAATACTACAGAACCTCTTCTTTCTTAAGCCATTACTTTCAAGGGGAAGAGACATAGCTAACTTTCCTAACACATAGAAAGAGGCACAGAGAGTTAGACAAAATGAGGAAACAGAGGATTATGTCCCAAATGAGAGAACAAGACAAAATCACAGTAAGAGACCTAAGCAAATGGAGACAATATGCCTGATAGAGAACTTAAAGTAATGGTCATAAAGATACTCATGGGATTTGAGGGAAAAAAAGTGGAGTACCTTAGTGAGATCCTTAACAAAGAGATAGAAAACACAAAAGAAAAAAATTGGAGATAAAAAACTCAATCAATAAAATTAAAAGTAAACTTAATGGAATGAATAAGAGACTAGAGGAAGCAGAAGAATGTATCAACAACCTGGAGGACAGAATAATGGAAAGCAATCAAGCTGAATAGGTAAGATGGAAAAAAAAACACAAAATGAAAATAGACTTAGGGAAATCAGTGACATCATCAAGTGTAGTAACATTTGCATTTCAGGAATTCTAAGAAGAAGAACAGAGAGAAAAGGGGGCAGAAAATGTATATGAAGAAATAATAGCTGAAAACTTCCCAAATCTGGGGAAGGAAACAGAAATCCAGATCCAGGAGACAAGAGAGCCCCCAACAAAATCAACCCAATGAGGTCCATACAAAGACACATAGTAATAAAAGGGCAAAAAGTAGTGATAAAGAGAGAATTTTAAAAGCAACAAGAGGAAAGAACACAGATACATATAAGGGAAATGCCATAAGGCTATAAGCTGATTTTTCAACAGAAATATTGCATGCCAGAAGAAAGTGGCATGATATATTCAAAGCACTGAAAGGAAAAAACCTGCAGTCAAGAATAGTCTATCCAGCAAGGCTATCATTCAAAATAGACGGAGAGAGGGATCCCTGGGTGGCGCAGCGGTTTGGCGCCTGCCTTTGGCCCAGGGCGCGATCCTGGAGACCCGGGATCGAATCCCACATCGGGCTCCCGGTGCATGGAGCCTGCTTCTCCCTCTGCCTGTGTCTCTGCCTCTCTCTCTCTCTCTCTCTCTCTGTGACTATCATAAATAAATTAAATAAATAAATAAATAAATAAATAAATAAATAAATAAATAAAAATAAATTAAAAAAAAAACAAAATAGATGGAGAGAAAAAGAATGTCTCAGACAAAGAAAAGTTAAAGGAATTCATGAACACTAAATCAGTTCTATGCTAAAGGGGACTCTGGTGGAAAGGAAAGACCATACATAGGAGTAAGAAAAGTAGGATGCACAAAAGCAGTAAAAAAATATATATATATAACTATAAAAATCAGTAAAAGGACTCACAAAAATAAAAGGATGTAAAGTATGACTCCTTATACTTAAAACATGGGGGAAAGGGAGTAAAGAATGGGTTAAAACTTAAATGACCATCAATTTAATATAGACTATATGCAGATGTTATATACAAACCTAATGGGAACCACAAATCAAAAATCAGTAATAAATATGCAAAGATAAAGAGGAAGGAATCCAAGTATATCACTAAAGAAAGCCAACTAACCATGAGAGAAGAGAGCAGGAGAAGAAAGCAACAGAGAACTACAGAGAACTACAAAAACAACCACAAAACAAGAAACAAAATGGCATTAAGTACATACCTATCAATAATTACTTTGAATGTAAATGGACTAAAAGCCTGTTTCCCTCAATGGATAAATGGATAAAGAACACACACACACACACTGGAATATTATTCAGCCATAAAAAATAATGAAATCTTGCCATTTGAAATAACACGGATGGATTTAGAGGGTATAATGCTACTTCTACCTGGGCCCAGTCGCCATTCTTCTGTTCAAATCTGGTTAAAAGCATAGACTGTGACATACACCCAGTGATCCATCCAAAACCAAGGACTGCAGCCAAACTTCCAAATACCAGAGACTGAAATCTTCAGCCTTGCCTAGGGGAACACCTCAATCTTTAAACTTTTATTGTGTTGTTTAATACAGGTTATTCTCTGTACAAATTTATTGTGGTTATAAAACAATTAGCAAAACAGCTCATATTTGTATTTATTTTCTCTTCCATACCTCTGCCCCATATTTTTTCTCCTCAAAATCCATTCCTTTCAAAATAAATCTGTAGAGAAGTGAAAAAAAGAAGTCAGTCAGAGAAAGACAAATACTATATGATTTCACGCATATGTGGAATTTAAGAAACAAACAAAGAAAAAAAGAGAAACCCAAAAATAGACTCAACTATAGAGAACAAACGTATGGTTACCAGATGGGAGGTGGGTAGGGGGACAGATGAAATAGGTGAAGGAAGGAAAAAAAAAAAAAAAAGAAATAGGTGAAGGAGATTAAAAGTACATGTATCTTGATAAGCACTAAGTTAACAAACAGAACTGTCAAATCACTATATTGTACACCTGAAAGTAATATAGCACTGTATGTTAATTATACTGGATTTAATTTTTTTAATTCACAGTAAAGACTTACAAATTAAGATTAAAACCATTGTCCATCAACAAAAATTGTCTGCTTTTCAATAATCTTATTAAACTTTGCAACTATAGTAATAATACTATCAGTTCTTTTCTCATTCAGTTTATGTTTTTGGAACAATATAATGGTCTTAAAATTAATTTTTTAAACACTGTACTAAAAATTCATGAGGTTGTAACCAATTTTGAAATTTGTCTTTTCCTAGGAAGTCTAGGTGACAGAGTTACTTACCCTTCATTACATTTGTTCTTGAAACCAAGTTTACCTGGTTCATGCAAAAGAACAGAACAAACCCCAAGAAACCTACATTGCACCTACAAGTCTTCTGGGAGAAGAAATATACTCTGGGATCAGATAAGTAGTCAAGTTCATTAACTTGTCTAGTTGCTACAATGAGAGATAGTAGATCATGATTGTTAAAAACTTAGCATTTGTAAATAAACTTAAATTTCAATCTAAACTCCACATCCTATTAAGGATATTAGCTCTAACCTCCATAACCCAAAATTTTTCTATCTTTAAAATGGGGATTATCATACCAACTTCATGGGGTTATGAAAGTTAAATGAAATAATGTATGTGAAACACTTAACACAGCAGTAAACACTCAACTGTTAGCTGTTCTAACAAACATTTCCCAACCACATCCTAAAAGCTGGTCTCCTCCAACTGACTTCCAGCGCTGTGCTGGAGGAAAGGTTGGAAGCTAAACTCCATTGCATAGAGGTGGGATTGATGCAGAAATTTCTAGAAACACATTGCCCCACTTCACACTGTATCCCAGCAGGCCACATCTCTCTCTTGCTAGCCAGGAAGCAGAGGCAGGAAGAAACCTAGATTCCTTGTTAAACACATACTATTATTAAACAGATTGCTCACACTGTTGCCTCTTCACCCTTCTTTAGAGAGTCCAAATATTTTTTCTTCATGAACTGCCTGCACTTTGGGGTTTGTCCTTGCAACTGAGGCTCTTTGTCTTTCCAAATGGCTTCTATTCACCGGCGTTGGATGTGAAAAATGTAAATGTGCATCTGCCCTGCTCTGTCCTCCTTCTGAATCTGGCATAACTGAGAACATCTTAAACTTCAAAATATATTTAATTCTGTGATTTCTTAAGGTAAATCAGTAGTATCCACATTGGACACTGAACAACGCAGAAACAAAGGACTTAAAAAGGTATTTATTTCTTTAGCTTTTATTTAGATTTACAGCTGAGTTTTTATAAGTGATAGACTTACTGTGGTGAATCACCTCTACTCCACTTTAAAGGAATCTGAATCCATTCAAGGCACCTTCTTAATTGCAAATTCAACCAGTTAAATTGTTTTTACCCATCACAATCATAGCATTCTGATATTAGAATCTTATTTAGAAGGCTGCAAATAGCATTCAGCTCAGGCTTCAGTTTATTTGTGTGGCATAATCACCTGGCCAGATACAAGGTGACAATATTTCCTGGTATACTTTTGCCACTTATTTTGTGTTTCAACAACCATTCCCAACTATCTTTTAATAAAGCAGTATTAGTATATTGAGTATGAATGGGGATTCCTGGGTGGCGCAGCGGTTTGGCGCCTGCCTTTGGCCCAGGGCATGATCCTGGAGACCCGGGATCAAATCCCACGTCGGGCTCCCAGTGCATGGAGCCTGCTTCTCCCTCTGCCTATGTCTCTGCCTCTCTCTCTCTCTGTGTGACTATCATAAATAAATTTTAAAAAATTTTTTAAAAATTGAGTATGAATGAATCATTTTTATCATTTTCTAAAGTGAAAAGTAATTTCCACCCTAAATCCGAAAGTTAAAATCAGCATCTTGGAATTCTATTACTTCAATAATTATCTTCCTTGCCCTGCATATTGAATCAAAAATGAACTTTTTTGGGTACCATGCACTGAATTAGAAGAGTAATCCATTTTATAAGAATCATAATAGAAGTACTAATTAACATATGAAAGTTCTTTGAGAACCTTTTGATAAGCAGCATAATGAAAGATTGAAACTGAGTGGTATAGATGAGAAATGGAGATTTTATTGGATAAAATATATAAATATACACTGATACTTCAAGCAATCTTAACTGAGTGAGATTATATATCAAGATTTTTTAACAAGATTTTTTTTAATTTGATGAGGTATTTTTAAAAATTAAACTACAACCCAGATTGTACAAATAATGTTATCCCATACATGGTATCATTCAAATATGAATAAAACAAATCTTACAAAATGTGTTGATATACACTTAATAATTGTGTTGCTGGAAACTGAACAAGCCTTCTAAGAGTGAGGGCAGAATCTTCTTGGGGAAAAAGAAATCCTACTGCCAGTCTTATCATAAAATAGAAATGAGAACTCAGTGGAGATTGAATTAAAATAAGGGGATTCCATGCCCCTTTATCTCTGTGTGGAAGTCAGTGTGGTTGGGAAATCTAAGATCTGAAGACACCTGGAATATTTCTGGTACAAGGAGAGAGAGGCAAGTAGAAATGGAATGCCTGTCTCTATATTATGGATACAGGGAGGCGGCAACCAGAGAGGGGATCTCAACCTATGTAACCTATAAACTATTTTCTTTTAATATTTTTTATTTATTTATTCATGACAGACAGACAGAGACAGAGAGTCAGAGACACAGGCAGAGGGAGAAGCAGGCTCCACGCAGGGAGCCTGACGATCCCCAGTCTCCAGGACCACACCCCAGGCTGAAGGCGGTGTCAAACTGCTGAGCCACAGGGGCTGCCCTATAAATTATTTTCTATGTAGACTTTCTCTTCCCCTGACACCACAACTTTGAGGATTTACATAAAGTTATAGCCTGACCTCTACTGCTCATTAGAAGATAAAGAAGAGCTTACCTTACATTTGGATGGGGCTTTCTAAGAGAAAGATGGACACACACACACACACACACACACACACACAGAGCCAGAGTTCTTTCAGCATCAGGGGATCCCCCTTGGAGAAGTAACCACAGTGAGGAAGTAAGATGCATAGGTTGAAGCCCAGACAACACTAGGCATCCACTGGGGACCTTATCAGAGAGTAAATAATTTAACTGCTATTTTGATCAAATTAACCAGATAATTCAATTTAATCAAGTTATAATTTAATTTTTGTGTTGTGCCCAAGATTATGTATCCGAGAAACAACCAAGGAGCCGACACCGATGCAAACACACGAGGGTTTATTTACAAGCTTGAGCTTGGGTCCAAGTATACCCGACACAGCAGAGCAGGGACTTGGACCCTGAGGTGGGTTCCAGCTTAGTTTTACGGGCTGGTCTAGGGGACCTCCAGGAATTTCCTCCAGGAATTTCTCAAGTTCTGTTTACATTCTGATAGGGGGCTTTCAAGGGCATTGAGCTCTGTTCTCATTCTAATATGGGGCTTAACTGAAGTAAAGTAAAGTTCAGCTCTTATTCACAGGGGCCTGAGATGGCTGTACTTGTGCTAACGCTGAACTCAAGGTGGAATGGCTTTAATTTTCTTGGCCTCCACACTTTATTTTCTCGTTAAACTAACCTACTGTTTATTTAAACTTACTATATTAACTAGCTTTTTTGTTTTATATAGATTCAGTCTATGAGGATCAAGAACTGTAAAGAGAGAAATCTCATGGACTTCTGAAAATCTCATTCAGATTTTCAAGCCCCTCACCCCTGATCTTAACCCTTTCTCCTGCCATACTTTTACTTTTATCATTACTTGAGACAAACTTAAAGAAAATTGGTGAAATTATTGTCTTTGAATTCTCAACAAGTCAATAACAAAGAGAAAGGTCTGAACCTGTAGCCAAGGAAACTGTTCTAGTTAGAATTGCCTACAAGGATAATATTTCAAAATGTTCACATTTATCACCCCATTTTCCTTCTCAATATAAAAAGCATTTTAAGCTAACAAAGACATTCAACTTTCGTTGTCATTTAATCACCTCAAAAATCTGTTAGGAAAGAATTAGTGCTTCCTATAATTTCTAATTATGCATTGTTCATTTTCATAAAATAAGATATATAGTTTATTCTTTTATAAACCTAGTTTAGATTGGTAAAAGCTTATAACCAACACAAAATAGACAGAAAGATGGAATTAAATATCTCACTTGGAATGGTTCTATACATATAATATATAGTGCATATATGTTTTATTTTATTTTATTTCCTGTATCTCCTAATCTACAAAAGCTAAAAATAATGCAAACACAAAATTGAGTATAACATAAACCAAAAATTTTGGTAACAGACTTTATTAATTTTCTGCATGTACACATATGGCTTAGTCTTCAAAACATAATTATTTTAATATATATAATAGAGATTGCAAAATAAAACCAAGTCAGTCATTGAAATATTGATGAAATTAGAAGAGAGGATGATTCCATTCTATATATCAAAAAGTAAATAGGGTCTACTGTTTAAATGTTTGATAAAAATAAGAGAAATGACAACAGGTCATGCATTTTTAAATTGTTTTCTTCTCTCATGTACTGCATTTTGTCACCTTAATTGCTTTTGTGTTTTCTATCTAGAAGGAACAGCCATCAAATGGAGACAAGTCTCTCTCTGTTTGTGTATGATGAAACGCATTCCCAGAACTCAGGAACTAATTCCTTGGGAATAATTTGCCAGTGAATGGTCCCTACAGCCTGGAGCTCTTCATTGTGAGTAAAGATTACTGAAGAATTCCAAAGCGTCTTAAATCTTAGCATGGCAATACCCGTGATCTTAAGAAAAGATTCATTTTCTTAAATCTTAACCTCGGAACGTTAATTCCTTCTTGCTTTCTCAAACAACAAAGTAGACTACATCGTGTAGTACATAAATTGAATATGATACCTTGACATTTCAGTAAAATGTTCACTAAGAGAACATTCCTCAGGGATAATTCAAGTACTTCCTTAATGCATGTTGCATGCTTGTAACCAGATTAAATCTCAAAGAGAAATCTTGTTTTGGTATAAATGATCACCTCAGTATCTGCTACATTTGTTGCAAAGTTACCTCTTTCCATTTTGTAGTTGAAACAACTTGAAATTTTTACATCATTCATCTCAAAATAATTTTGAGAGCCTACTATGTAACAGGCAATGTAATCAGAGCTGAAGAAACACACTAGGAAAGACTTTGCTCTCATAAAGATCATTTTCTACAGATAGGAAGACAGGCAATAAACAAGTAAATAAATAAGCCAATTTCAGGCAATAGTAAGTACTATGCAGAGAACAAAACAGTGCCAAGGCAGAGGAGAGTTGAGGGAAGTGTTTTTGGCTAGGCTGCAGAGCTAAACTCTGAATGATGAAGGTGCTAGTCCAACAAAGATCAAGAGAAAGAGTAGTCCATGCAGAAGAACAGATGGAAGGCCCAAGGTAGGAATGCAATGGTCTGGTGGAGGAAAGATGGAAGGAAGGTCAGCATACTAAGACTATTGTGAAATCTAGGGGAGGAGATTACAAAGTTTTTCAAATTTCAATTTCAATCAACAACTCCATTGAAATCAGAATTCCAAAAGCATTGTTGTAGTGCTGTGGCAGCACTCACTGAATGAAGTTGGTTATGATTATGGATTGAAATGCATCCCCCAAAATTCATATATTGAAGCTCTAACTCCCAGTGTGACTCTGGAGAGAGGGTCTCTAAGGAGGTAACTAAAATTAAATGAGTTTATATATATAAACTAATAATTCTAATTATTGTTCTACTTTAGAACAGTCCTAATTCAGTAGGACTCATGTCCTTAAAGAAAGAGGAAAATTCAGCAGAGTTCTTTTTCTCTGTATACACACAAACAAAAGGCCTGTGAGGACCAAGTGAAAAGGCATCTATCTACAAGCCAGAAAGAGAGGTCACACCACAAAGCAAAGCTGCTGGCACCTTGTTCTTAGACATCCAGCCTCCAGAACTCTGAGAAAATAAATTTCTGTTGTGCAAGTATCTGATCCATAGTGTTTTGTTATGGCCAGCCCAAGGACAGTAACAGTTACCATATCTGAAACAAATTTTACAATAAAAAATAAATAAATAAAAACACTAAATTTACAAAGGTAGTAACAGACTTCAAAAGTTGCATAAATGCAACATGTTTCATTTTCTCTTTAATATATAGAAAATACAAATGTGCAAGACAGATAGCAAGATTGTAAACATTACAGGAGGAAAATATATCACAGACACTTTAAATACAAATAGAAAATATATATATATATATGGGGAATATACTTCTCCAGGATGAAAAAATGAAAATTAAAACAACTTGGAGAAATCATTTCATGCCGATAACAGCAGCAACAATTACAAACACCTGGTGTCCTTTTAGTGTCAAACAGATACACTGAATCAAGGCCCTGGAGATGAATTAAAACAACTCCTTTGTGAAAAACAAAATAACAACATGTAGCAGAAGCCCTAAAGATGTTTAAATTACCTGAGATTATTATTCCTGAGAATTTCAGTAAAAGCACAATGATAGAAGCATATAGAAATTCATTGCAGAATTTATATATTTACATTGATACCCTTAATACTATAGAAATACTTTAAGGAAATAATTATATATCAGAATTATAAAATATTATATAGTCACTAAAGGTTATAACTTTAAGATTTTTTGAAAAAGGTAGAAGTAATGTAACCTAATGGTTGAAAATACAAGTATTGAAATCAGATGAACTAGGGCAAGAATTGAATTCTGTCTCTGCCATACACAAATTATATGAACCAAATTTTCTCAACTGTAAAATGGAAATAACAGGATAACAGTGAACATTAACTGAACACTTGCTGTGTGCCAATTAAAGTTCTAAATTTAGTATAGTCAATGCTCATTATTTGTGGGATTCCATATTTACAATCCTCCTATTTGAAAACATTTGTAACCCCAAAATCACCACTGCTGATGCTTTCAAGGTCATTCAGGACAGACACCGAGCAGCAAAAAACAATGTAAGGTACCTGAAATTTGCAGCTCAGCCTTCCTGTTTATCTAACATGGAGGTAAACAGAGGATAAAGAGGCAGGGGATGTGGGGTAGTGCAAGAAGTTCAGCCTCTTGGGCCAATGGGAGAGGTGTGGAGTCACAACTGTAGCCACTATGAGTGACAAGTAAGTCAAGGCAACCCACTTACATCTGTACCTTTTTTTCTCTTTTGTAAAATAAAGAAAATAGACTCTACCAGGATGAGTTATTTTTAAGATTTAGGATTATAATCTATGTGAGAAAAGAGTATGTGTATGTACGTGTGTGCACGGTTTCCTTAGGATTGATAGTTTGGTATTCACTTATTTGGTATTCCTGGAACTTTACCTAATTACCACAAACGATGAGAGTCAGATATTTGTATATTAACTCATTTAATCCTCACACAAATCCTCTGAAACACAAGTGACATAAAAAGTAGAGGAAACAGGGACGCCTGGGTGGCTCAGCAGTTAAGTGTGTCTGTCTTTGGCTCAGGGCATGATCCTGGAGTCCCGGGATCGAGTCCCACATCGGGCTCCCTGCATGGAGCCTGCTTCTCCCTCTGCCTATCTCTCTCTCTCTCTCTCTCTCATGAATAAATTAAAAAAAAAAAAAAAAGAGCCTAGGAACTGCTGGGTCTCAGGAGGAAAAAATTGTAGAACTTATCTGCTTGCTCCTCTCTTACACTGGTCAAGTATTAGCCACATGGCCATAAACTCCCCACATCCATACTGCCTATGCACAGTAGCAGAGGGAGTCTTTTAGAGTCTCAAAGGCAACCAAAAATACTCAGGGCAGGAGGAGAGAGATGGCTGGTATAGGCATGACAAAAGGCACCATCAGGCTGCATTGAGATGGAATTAGTCATTTCACAAGTGGCTGAGTAGAGCCACAAATATGTGGCCATTCAGAGGCTGGAATAAAAGATATGGCCAGAGGCTCAGAAGACAACTCAAGGCCACAGAGAACACAAGGGGATACAGAGTATCTGATGTAATCAATGACAAGGAAGAGGGGTTCACAAAGGTGTATGCACTAAAATATCTCGGTATACTCAAAATCAAGTAGTATTAGAGAATTCATATAATTCACAACTTAAACTGGACATTTTTGTATAGAATAAATGCTAAACTGGACAGGGCTCTGGGACAACTGCTATAAACATAAACTGAGACTGCCTCAGGCAAACTAGAATGTGTAATTTCTTGAGGTATAGCTAGAAGAACTACATAAAAATTGAATGTTTAGGGCAGCCCAGGTGGCTCAGGGGTTTAGCGCCGCCTTCAGCTCAGGGCATGATCCTGGAGACCCTGGATCAAGTCCCACCCACATCAGGCTCCCCGCATGGAGCATGTCTCTGTCCCCCCCGCCCCCCCCCCCGTCTCTCATAAATAAATAAATAAAATCTTTAAAAAAAATAGTCAAAAAAAAACCTGAATGTTTATCTAGATGAAGCATAGGGAAGGATTTTTAAATACATATGTATTGTTTTTTTCTATAAAGTTTTAAATTTTACTTTAACACTAAGCTTAATTTTTAAAAATAGTCATTAGGCAGATAAAATTACAGAAATAATAGGCCATATATATATTATTCTATATTTACTGACATTCTTGGCTCTTATACTAAGAACAATATAAATAGCTCTTCTGGCTGTGGATATAATTCAAGAACCATCCCTTCTCTCACCTCCCAGTGATCCTACCTTCTAGCTTTCATTAGATTAAAGTTCTAGCTATTTTCTAATCAGCTAAAGAGAAAATTAGCATCTCTGTTCTAGATATTCCTGTGGAGGCCGAGAAAATTAAGGCCATTCCACTTTAAGTTCAGCATTAGCACAAGTACAGCCATCCCAGGACCCTGTGAATAAGAGCTGAACTTTACCTTACTTCAGTTACAGGAAGAAAACAGCTTACAGCTTAACGTCCTAGAAAGCCCCATATTAGAATAAGAACAGAGCCCTAGCCAAAGGCAGGAAGCTCCTATTAGAATAAGAACAGAGCTCAATGCCCTTGAAAGCGCCATATCAAAATGTAAACAGAACTTGAGAAATTCCTCCACCCCTTCAGAAAATCCCCTAGACCAGCCTGTAAAAAACTAAGCTGAAACCCACCTGGGGGTCCAAATCCCTGCTCAGCTGTATCGGGTATACTTGGACCCAAGCTCGAGCTTGTAAATAAACCCTTGTGTGTTTGCATCGGTGTCGGCTCCTTGGTGGTTTCTTGGATTCGCAATCTTGGGCACAACATTCCTTCTGAATGACTTCTGAAAGCATTCACTTTCTATCTTTGCTAATTATAACTAAGCACAAAGCATGTTCAATGTTAAAGAAAACAGATTATTCTGACACCCGTTAAAATGGTAAGGGAGACTTTATTCAAGACTATTGCAATCAAGGAGAGAAATCAGGCTCAACTGCAAATATGATAAAGTCAAGTGGGGATTTACAGTCAAAGAGCAGAATAAGGAGTCAAGGGGTGGAAAATTACTTAGAGGAGACATCAAGAACAGGGAGGTTTTTGCTACATCAACTTAACAGGATTCTTACTGATTTCAGGCCAGGGTGATACCAGGGGTGGAGACTAAGAAGTTTCATCAGATATGAGGGTGATGAGAAATCAAGGGTGAGGGGACTCTCCCTAAACTGACCCCTCAGGTTTTCTGCTATGACTAGACCTGTCAAAAACATACACAGAAGCCTAAGGACAAGACCTAGTCACAAAGAAAGCTTAGAGGAGCCTTGAAAAAGTTGGGTCAAGGAAAGAGACTGAGTCACTGAGAAGATACTAGATGTAGGGAAGCCACATGGAAAACCCTTCTCTCCATGTGCTATATGTGCTATACTAGGTCTTAGCATCAGCTCCCAAAGACTAGGTGACCCCATCTTCACTAATACCTTTCTGTCCTTAAGTTTGTTCTTTCAAAGGCTACATGCCTTGTACATATTTATGGGCAGCTATTTCTGATATAATTTCAGAATGAGTACAAATCCTTTTTAAGGAAAAGAAGAATGGGCTATGTTGGAGTGCTAATGGATTTCAGCAGGAAGCCTATCACCCAGCATTCTGCCTGAACAGTCCTCAGCTGGACAGCACTCAGAGCCCAGATGCCAAGCTGTGGACAACTGTCTCCAGGCAGCACCATCTGCTTCCATGGGAATCTCCCCAGGCATTTGGTTGGCAGCTCCAGGTTGGCCTTGAGGTGGGCCATGTGGAGAGGATGCTGCTGGGGCGCTGTCTGGGTTTTTTTTTTTTTTTTTTTTTTTTTAACACTTGGGAGCTCATTTCCTATCATTTAACCAAAGTTAGCATCTGATCAGATTTTCTTTCTTTTAGGACAGTAGTAGATAGTTGAGTTCTCCTTAGCAGGAATTTAGCAGAAAGTAAAACTGAAGAAAGAAGAAAGAAAGAAGGAAAGAAGGAAAGAAAGAAAGAAAGAAAGAAAAAGAAAGAAAGAAAGAAAGAAAGAAAGAAAGAAAGAAAGAAAGAAAGAAAGAAAAGAAAAGAAAAGAAAGAAAGAAAGAAAGAAAGAAAGAAAGAAAGAAAGAAAGAAAGAGAAAAACTGAGCTCAATTATCTCTCCCTATGGGGGAAAAAAAATTATATTTTTTCCTTAGAACAGCCAAATACAATGCATCTCAAAAAGTGTGTTGCAAACCTCAACTTTGCACAAATTGCTTCAAGAAAAAAGGGTCCCAGAGTCAAATAAGTTTGAAAATACTTCACATCACATCTCTTTAGAGATGTACCATGCACATTAAGTAGTCATACCCCTAAGAAGTATAGTGAAAAGCTATCACTTTAACATGGTTTAACTTAGTATTTCCCAAACTCAGAAGAAAATAGAGTTTCAACTTAGTTCTGCTACTTTGCAATCTGTAAATTGTGCAACTTGTTCCCAGAAAAGGGATCATCAGAACACAGCAAGTCCCCATCAGTCATCAAAAGGGCCTGGTAGCCTTGGGCAGTCAGCATGGGATGCACTAGAGAGGACAAATGTCTTCCATTTCTTTTATTTTCTGGGTTGTTACAATACAGCATGTATTTTATGAGATGGGCAGAATTCATTTATTCTTTTCCTCCACTCAACAAACATTAACCATGCCCCTCCTGGCCCCAGCACAGTGCCAGGGACTAGGGATATAGAAGCAATCCAAGTACCATTGCCACAGTTTATACTTAAACCAGGAAGATACACATTTGAAAAGTATTTATAATGAAATGCAATGAGCCAGTTACCAAGAGTCAGGATTTGCCTCTGGGTGTTTTCTTTTGGTTCACTGATTAACAAGAGTTTACCTAATCTGGAGAACAGGTAAAACCTCCCAGGAAGCCTCTTCCAGCCCACAGAGGCAGCAAACAAATCCATCAGATGCTAGCATAACACAAGGCAAGGAGCACTGAGAACAAAGATTAAAGACAAGGAACAGATCACTAGTGGTCTTTTAGAGTGAAAACAGAAAACTCATGACAGCCTACCACTGATTTAACAACTCAACAAAATTCTCCACAACCCTAGAATACATTTATCTTAAGGACAGAGACCATTTCAAACAACTTTTCCACCCTCTTAATTACACTACTGTGCTAGGCACATAGTAGGCACATCATGAATTTTAAACAAAGAATAATACTGTGTTCACATAGGTACTAGTAACAATTCCAAATTCACACAACAGGCATTCAATAACTATTTAGTGGATAAATAAAAGAAACCTCTCAATTCTTACACATTAAGGATCAGAGTATCACCATTCTCAAAAAATATTTTTTAAAGCCCAGATTATAAAAATTAAGAAAGTAAAGGAACACAGTATTTGTTGAGCCTCTGACATGCAAAGCAATTTGCTAGGATCTAGACATTCTTTTAATTTGTACAGTCCTTGAGGGTAGAGGCAGTTTACTCCAGTCACTTCCCATAACCCTGGTACTTGGTGCTAGGCTGGTTACTATTAAAGGCACGGTAAAAATTTGTTGAACAGAGGAAAAGGAAAACAAATGAATTCTGCCCATCACATAATTTAATACTCAGAATAAACCCCTGAGGTAGATGCCATACTCCTAAATATTTTCAAGAAAATTTTGCCCTAAACTCTTTTCTAGATTGCCATCTTTGAGAGACAGGCACTCAGCGATCAATTAAATATTTGTAACATCTTCTAAACAACTCTTAGGTAATGGTTTATTTCACATTTCTGTTCTACATTAATGGAGCATTAATAAGCACATCTGCCTCACCTTGTCAATTGTAGTTTCAAATTTCTAGGTATCTATTTGATTTCCTGGCAAATATACGTAGAGTTCTAAATCACATGCATGTTGCATGCTATGCTCCATAGTTAACCATGAAAATGTAGCTTCTCTTTCCCCAGACCTTGGCTAATAACTCTCATTTTCTTCCCTTGAGTTTAAGTTGCTCAAGGAACTATTTTGGGACAGGTTCAGTGCCCAGGTTAATGGCTCCTCCTCCTCAGTTCGCCACGGACAGCCTTCCTGCCTTGACTTCCCTTATATGTACAAACACACACCCACACACACAAGTATGCTTCCTAAATCTTAAAATTGACTATAGGTAATTGTAAAGCACAAAAACAAAACCAATCCGGCAAATGAGTAAGGTAGATAGCCTGCCATACTGCTAGTTAATTCTCCTGGTTTTCCTTTAAAAACCCCTTCATTTCATATATATATATATTGCAGGTTATTTCCTTCAAACTACATCCATAATGAGGTTACTTATCCTCCATATCCAATGGGATTGTCCACTAAGTAACACATCCTCTAGAGATGCCTGAGAGGGCAACCACTTCAACCATTAAAAGATTCATACTTTTAGCCAAGAAAGTGGAACTATTGTTCCTCAAAACCAAAGATGGCATCTTGAGCTTTTAAGTTTTCTGAATGTCACAGTTACAGATGCATTATTTAGCAGGTATACTAGAATTCTTGCAAATAATGTATACCATTTTTACTGACTACTTAATCAGAGAAACGTGGTATGACTTTCTTGAAAATCTCTATGCAAACAATGATGTGTGAGAAATAGAGATTGAACATCTCATATCTGTACATATATCAACGATCTCAAATCAGAGTCGAATCACCTAGTTTGAGTAACATCTCCTATTTTTTCGGCTCTGTACGAAAAAGCCCTGTTAATGAGTAGTGACATGTCTCAAAGTCCAACAGAAAAAAGGAGGAGAAAAAAATTGAAGGATCAGGATAATTCCTTTTTTTTTCCGGATAATTCTTACCAAGATTTTTTGCTCCCTGAAAAATTGGGGATTGACGTTCAATATGAAAGGCAGGCTTTGAAAAGAACATATTTTTTTTCCCTCAAACATCTTTATATGACTGCTCAAGATTATGAAGATCAGGTCTTTCCTTGCTCTCCTTTATATGGAGAGACAAAGGCACAGGACCAGGAGTCTCCCCAACTCCCCCTTCAGAGCAGGCAGTAATTCCCCTCTTTGAAAGAGATTTAGTTCTGTGAAATCTCTATTTCAAGGAGGACATGGCAAAAATCCAGGTTGTTTCCCACAAATTCAAAGTGTCCTGTGTCTTTTGTTAAAAGATACTGACTGGGTAGAGGTTGCAGTCATCTGCAATTGCCTCCTGTTGGGTGATTGATGTCACCATGGTGTGTGTGGCCTGGTGGGCTGGAAGACAGGCACACTGCTGGGGAGAAGCCTGAAGCTCCAACCCCGCAGTGCCTCAGAGCAAGATGGATTCATGGGTAGAAAAAATCGACAGCTATAGAAAACGGACTGATGGTTGAGAAGAATCAATAATGATTTTAAGAAAATTAAATGCTGGCTGAAAAGGGGTAAAAAAACACCTTTGAAAGCTCTAAGGCTTTAAGCAGCAATTGAAGGGCTAAATTTAGGACCTCTTGGGTGATTTCCCAGACCTGAGTGTTTTGATTCTGTGTGACCATTCTCTAACTCCTTATCAGCTCATTATCTCAGATGACAGGGCTCCAGGCCTTCACTGTATAAACAATTGCTTAGAAAAGAGAAGGAAACAGGGTGGGCCCAGCTATCTTTTATTTGTATCTGTGGGCCCTGAAAGGATTACTAAATGGAAGTCCTGGGGTTCTATCAGGGCCCTGACACAGACTCACACAAAGCAGCCCAGACACATTTTTACAAAAGAAGGAATAACACAAACACCATGTAATCACCATCAGGGACTTTTACCCCTTCACTTGTGACTATCCTGTTATCTCACATATCTCCATCAGCCCCCAAATGCCTATTTGTAAGACATACACATAAGTGAATTAAAAAAAAAATTTCTGAGGAATATTCAACACTTAACTCCTTCCCCAATTTGGCATACAAGAGCCCCTTAATAACATTTTAACTTGATTAACATGCTATTTAAACCCAGCCTCACAAATTAAAGTCATTGTTTTTATTAGAGCATGGAAGATCCTAAGGGACATAAATATCTTTGATTAGAAAATTTCTCCAGTGTTCCATCCAGCTCCACATAGTAAGAAATGATGTAATTCCCCAAAGCATAGGATAAAATAATACTCCCCTCACAGTCCTGCTCAAAGAGACCCTCAAAATGTTCAAGTTTATTCTTGTCTGTGTTTGTAGCTACGCTGGCTCCATTGGTGGGGACTTGGAAACTCACTAGCAGTAGGAGGGTGTGGGGCCAGATCAAGGAAGGCAAAGAGTCTGGCACTGTGAGGATGTCTCTTTTTAAAAGACTGTATTGGTCCCACTCTGTCTGCCCTACTCCCAGTGTTCTATGTTAAGCTAATTCCCTCAAACAGCATAATACATTGATAACCAATAGGATTTTATGTCTGTTTGGCTCCTTGTGACTTACAAAGCATGCCTTTTCATATAATTCTTCGGATGAACATAGCAATCCTTGTAAGCTAGGCAGGACAAGTATTTTTGTTCAACACATATTTTAAATATTTTTCCAAATGCTAAATGATTTTCCCAATGTACCACAGCTAGAAAGAGGAAGAGTTTGTGCAAGAACTCAGTCTCTGATACTTGGTCCAGTGTGTCTTCTGCTTACTTCTCACAATCCTTCAGCAAGAAGAGGCTTAGATCATTCTCAGAAAATAGAATAAATTTTAAAATCACCCCTGAGAGAGGTAGATGGATTTAACTTCCACTCTCTTCGGTGAGAGAGTTCAGTGGCTATAACAAAAGTTTTGATTCAAATAAAAACTTAGCATTCATCATGTTGTAGGCTGAATAATGGCCTCCTAAATATGTTCACATCCTAATCCTTGGAATCTGTGAATGACATTTTACCTGACAAAGGAGACTTTAGAGATGTAATTAAGAATCTTAGGGAGAGTGTCTTGGATTGTCCAGGTGGGCCCAATGTAATTACAATGGTCCTTTTAAGAGAGAGGCACAAAGATCAGAAAGCAGAGTCAGTGATATGACCACAGAAGAGGGGCTGGGAAGATTTAAGAGAAAAAAAGATTGATCCTATACTACTGACTTCAAAGACAGAGGACAGGGGTGATGAGCCAAGGAATTCAGGCAGCCTCAAGAAGTTGGAAAGGGCAATAAAATGTTCCTCCCTTATAGCATCCAGAATGAATGTACCACTACCAATAACTTGACTTTAGTCCAGTAAGATTGTGTCAAACTTCTCACCTGCAGAATTGTAATATAATAAAACAGTGTTGCATTAAACCACTAAATTTGTGGTAATTCACTGCAGCAACAATAGGAAACCAATATACATCACATGCCAGCGTTCCCTATGTTAAAGTCACAAAACGTGATTCCATAAAATGGAACTGACCCCACAACCTGCCATCTGGACCCACTGAAATTGAAAATAACTGCCAAAAGCAATTAGCCTGGCTTACAGATAAAATAGCAGCTAATATTTATTGCTTCATAAGTGCCCATATAATGCGTTGCAGCTTATGTGTGTGTGCCTCATTTAATCCTCATCATAACCCAAATTATTTAACCTTTCTGTGCCTCACTTCCCCCAACTAAAAAAGGAGGAAGCATCTATGTCATATACTCTGTTATAATGACCGGTTCCCAAGATCACCCTCAATGATCAACTGTGATAATGTGAATTATAAATTTATGAACTATATATGTGGTCTTTGTCCCCTTGCCTGAAACACAGCTCTCAAAACATGTGGACTTTCCTACATGATTAGAGCGATAAGGGCATCTTTCTTAATACTTGGGTTTTGTCCTGGTTTCCTAGTTTTAGTGATAAAGGTAACTATGGGTATCTAGTTATTCGTAATAAGCCCTTTCAACCACACTTGAGTTTATGTTAATGAAGTGATTTTTGGAAAACTCCAAGTATAGGAGCTGGCTGCCAAGGGAACCAAACTTGATTAGAGAGTTAGAAATTTCAGGTTCCCCCACCCTCCCACCTCCAGGGAAGGGAAGGGAGATGCTGGAGGGTGACTAGATCACCAATAGCCAATGATTTTATCAATTGTGCCTATATAATAAAGCCTCCATAAAATCCAAAAATCCAGAGATCTTCCAGTTTGGGGAACATGTGAAAGTTCTGGAAAGGTGGTGCCAGAGAAGACCTGGAAGCTCTGAACCCTTTTCCATATGTCTTGTCCTGTATCTCCTCCATCTGATTGTTCCTCAGTTATGTCCTTTCATAATAAATTGGTAATCTGATAAGTAAACTGTTTTCCTAAGTTCTGTGAATTACTCTAGTAAATTAATGGAACTCAGGAAGGAGGTGGTGGGAACCTCCAATTTACAGCCAGTTGGTCAGAAGCACAGGTAATCACCTGAACTTTTAAACAGTATGCTAAGAACTAAGACATTCTGCCAACAATCAGCACTAACTTATCACGTGAGTGAATGACCTTAGCAGCCAATCATCCAGCCCTGGTCAGGTCTTCGGATAACTGCAGCATGTAAAAAACATCTTGACTATAACCTCATGAAATACCCTGAAACCAGACACTCCCGGCTAAGCTGCTCCCAAATTCCTCATGCTCAGAAACTGTGTCAGATAATAAATATCCATTGTTGCTTTAAGATCCTAACTTGTGGGACCATTTGTCATGCATCAACAGATTATCAACACAGTTGTTATAAGAATAAAATTAGTTGGGATCCCTGGGTGGCGCAGCGGTTTGGCGCCTGCCTTTGGCCCAGGGCGCGATCCTGGAGACCCGGGATCGAATCCCACGTCAGGCTCCCAGTGCATGGAGCCTGCTTCTCCCTCTGCCTATGTCTCTGCCTCTCTCTCTCTCTCTCTCTCTCTCTCTCTGTGGGACTATCATAAATAAATAAAAATTTTAAAAAATAAACTTCTTTAAAAAAAGAATAAAATTAGTTAATATTTTAACTATTATAGAAGGTGCTTAAAACAGTATGTGCCATAAGCTAGGTATTATCTAAGTGATTATAAAATCAATTCCTTCATTAAAAGTATGGATACTATGAACTGCATCCTGGTATGTGATAGGATTACACAGATGACAAATACACAATCCCTGTCCTAAAGTAGCTCACAATGAAGGAGAGGAGGGGTAGGGGAATGAACATAGACAAAACTAATATGTTTCACACAGCTTAGCTACAAATACATTGAGAAACAGTCACAGGTGTGGAAGCCCAGCCATGAAAATTTATATATTTCAGTAAATTTATATCAATAATTTATTATTTTTAGGCCATGTGCCTTTAAGAAAACATCTTAATTCAAAAATAAGGAATATTTTTAAATACTTAAACTAAAATTTTTTTGAAATAAAGAATATTTAAAATAAGATGAAATAAGTTATATATATATATATTTTAAAGATTTTATTTATTTATTTGTGAGAGACACACAGAGAGAGAGGCAAAGACACAGGCAGAAGGAGAAGCAGGCTCCGTGCAGGGAGCCTGACATGGGACTCGATCCCAGGTTTCCGGGATCAAGCCCTGGGCTGAAGGCCACGCTAAACAACTGAGCCACCCGGGCTGCCCCAATAAATTACATTTTTAAAGGAATTTTGTTCTTTATTTTCTCCTTTTGAGTCATTCTGAAAGCAAATCTGCCATATCAGCCTTCACCAAAATAATGTTAAATAATGTTAGAAAACAGGGACAGTATTTTTCTGTGAAACATGAATCAAAATGATCTGAATGAGTCTAAATGAGATGTCTGTATATCTCTGCTCTTTTTGTGCCAAGATACCAAGCAATTTAGAATACTGATCCATGCAGTAATGTTTCCACAGGTCATATTTTTTAGCCTCTTGTCACTGAGGTTATTACTTTTTTGCAAATCCTGCACTTGATAGAGCTAAAATCAAAATATCTTTTTAGCTGCTAGAGTGTATATCGAACATTTGTTTCAGCTTGTAGAAATTCTCAAAGAAAAAAAAGGAATAAAAAAATACCTGTGACTCTACAAGGACAACCTTTGGTTTCATGGAACACTGAGGATGTCAGACCTGTCGATTCTTATAATACCTGCCTGCAGTTAATCTGATTTCTCCATTTGAGTCAAATGAATTGCATAACTGAGCAACCACATACTTTCCATCTTATTAAACCAATGAGTACATTATCACTGTACCCTTCTAGTCATCCTGACTGAGCTCTCCACTCACAGCAGAAAGGTTTTAATTGCATAACCAGCTGTTATTGTCACTTGAGGCCCTATGTGTAGTAATTAGTGAGAAGACACTAAGTCAACCCAAAAGAACTCTGATAGAATTACATTCTGCCCACAGATGTGGAAATCATCCAGTTGTGTGTGTGTGTGTAGATCTCAGCACTAGTCCCCCAGATCTCCTAAGATACCTTCAAAACTATATATTTAGAAATGGGAACAATTTCTGGGCAATAAAAGTTGATCCACCCAAATGGATGCTCCAAAGGACAGAGCAATTCACATAGAAGAGTTAACACAACAATGCAGAATTGTAAAATTATATTTGGAAACAGCAATAAGTTGAGTTTGGTTGAAGAAAGGCAGAAGCTAAATCTACAGAATAGTTCCAGCATAACTGTGATGGGTTTACATGTGAAGCTAAGGAGCCTGGGTCCTAACTGGGATATAATGGCAAGGTATGAATGTTTAAGCGTGTGTGTGTGTGTGTGTGTGTGTGTGTGTGTGTGTTGGTGCACAGATCACATTTGTTTCTTGGAAAGATAAATATTGGCCATGAATGTACTGGGAAGAAGAGAGATGGGAATGTACTATGAGAGCTAATGAAGTTTTGTGCCAAATAAATAACTGGGAATGCTATTTAAGTAAATCGAAAGAAACTACTTAAACCCACTTTTGAGTAATGAAAATAAAATAGCTCTTACTAAAGTAAATAAACTGGAGCAATTCAGAAGCAATTAAGAAGGAAGGAAGGAAGGAAGGAAGGAAGGAAGGAAGGAAGGAAGGAAGGAAGGAAGGAAGGAATATTAGTAGTGAAAAAGAAGAGAAAATGAAGAGAATTTCTAAAATTTAAAATCAAATCTATTTGGTAGTCATTTTTACATGTGAGGGTGACTGAAAAGACAGGAGAATGATGCCTTGATAATTAATCTGAGACTCAGTCTAGGAGAATAGTGAAGGTGCCTTAAAGGAGATATAGTTGGATATGTGTAGTCTACGGTTGGAAATGTGGCTCTAGAGCTTAGAAGAGGTCATGGTTGCAGAGACTCAATGGTCATTACAATATAGAAAACTATAATATTAAGCACTTGCTCCCTTTCTGGGAACTCTGCTATGTACTTTACATATATGGCCTCATTTCATCTTTTAAAAACCCTTATTAATAAAAAAATATATATCTTCTAAAAATGAAGAACCAAGATTAGGGAGGATAACTAAGTTGCTCAAAGTCACAAGGTCAGTAAGTGGTTAAACTGGAATTCAAAATCACTAGATACTCAGTTTAATTTCTGCTGAATCCATCTAAGTATTTTAGAAGACCTCTTATTTTTCAAGATGAATAGTTGTTGGTTAAAGCAGGGAATCATTAAAAAATGGTTGTCTATAAACCTTAAATACTTCATTTTAACCTCAAAAAATATATACATGCCCATGGTTAGATGTTGGGCCAAGAGCTCTTCTTTCAGTATGGGCCCACAGAATGAGATGTGTGGCTTCATGAATCACACACACAAATCATACCCATCATCCATTGTCTGTGACTTCTAGTTTGTATTTCTTTTTTTTAAGATTTTATTTATTTCTTCATGAGAGACAGACAGAAAGGAGCAGAGACATAGGCAGAGGGAGAAGCAGGCTCCTCACAGGGATTCCATCTCTGGATCAGGATCACACCCCATGCCAAAGGCAAACAATCAACCACTGAGCCACCCAGGCATCCCATCTAGTTTGTATTTCTTAAAATGCAAAGAGAACCTAAACCCATTTGCAAGGCAATATGAGTGCAGAGGGTTTTCCCAGTATATTTCTGTTGCATTGCCCACACCTAAATTGACATTAATTTTTGGGAAGTCATTTTTGTCAAATCTTTCCAAAGTATTCAACTTTTTCAAAAGATAGACTTTTTATTTTTATACTCAAAGTTTATCAGTTTATCCAATATTTAAATTAATATGTCACCACAGTATGTAACAACTATAATCACTGGTTTGGAAATAAACACAAGGACCTTGGTAAAACAAACAAACAAACAAAAACCCCACAATTATTTGGAGAAGAAATGTACTGACATGCATGGAATAGTGGCCTGCAGTGTACAAGGAATGCTCAGCATCATCTAGGCATCAGCACTTATGATCCATAGGGGAATGAAAGCATCAATCAACCTGTTGAGACAGTTCAGGAAGATTTTTTAAGAAAGCTCTTACTCTAGCCTTATGTTTTGAGGATTAATATTTGGAATGATAATCCTAAATTATAAACCTTTTTGAGCACATGGATCATTGTGTATTTTTTTAAAAAGCACAAGATTGGTTCCTGCCCTATGGGGAGTTTAAAATCTAGTCACTGAAGTGAAAGTCTCAGACAATATTCTAAGTGTTGGACACACACTATTTCATAATAACCCTTGAGTAGGTACCTTTAAGACCTGACATATAAGGAAAATAAAACACTGAGAGGTGAAATAATTTGTAAAATGTGACCCATTAAGTAAGTGATTGGTTAATTTCAAACAGGCTCACCATCTCCACAGCCAGAGCTATTAACCACCATTATATATCAGTAAGTTACCATATGCCAAGAACTGGACTGTGCCATTCATTTATTTTATCTAATTTTGATCTTCAGATAACACTTCAAGATATATACTAACAGTTTCACTTTCAACATATGTGTCATGTCTCAGAGCTGTGAAGTGGCAGAGCCAGAATTCAAATACAAATAATTTAACTTTAATTTTCACATTCTTTGCTCAATGCATCACTATCTCACAATATTATTTGTAAATAACTACATGCTAATCTGTATGAGAAAGCCCTGAAGATAGCAGAGAAGCAAATAAATGGTATATATCTAACTAAAAAAAAAAAAAAACAAACAGTTGGGATGCTTCACATAATTAGGTGGCACCATAACACTCAGTTAATTATTCCTGTTCTAACAAATAGAAAATCACTTTCTCACAGAGAAAATAAATAGAATATATTTTGACAATATGTTCTGATACAGTTATTACAGAAAAAAAATGTAAAATTTAGAAAATTGAAATGAAGAAAGAAAAATTATTCACAATTCCATCATCAAATATAATGTCTGTTAGCATTTTCTTATATTATCTTCCAAATTTTTCAGTGCTTGCATACATACTGAAATTTCTCCTACAGATAATTTTTTAAAAATATGAATTGACAATATACTTGAATAATTAGGGAACTTCATTAGATTATGTGGAGGAGTTTTTTTGTGACTCTGTGCTTTGTTTATCATCATTTTGAGTGATTAATGTGCTGGGAATTTAAAATAAATTCTTATAGAGATGGGAAATATATCTTGACTTTCTCCCAATCTCTTTCTGGCTGCTGTTTCTTATTTTCTCTGGCATATTCCTCCTCCTCTAACAACTAAACGCTGGTTTGCCTCATGACTCTGAACTCAGCACTTGACTCCTGTTACTCTATATTTTCTCTAAGTTATTTCATCCACTCCTATAACTTCCATATCACCTATGATCTGATACCTCCCTCATTTGTATTTCTAGTCCATTCCACTCTTCTGATATTTATACACATCTCCATTTAGTCATGTAAAACCCACCTCAAAGTCAACCCTAGCTACACCTCTCATATCTACTCCCTAACTTTTATTTCCTTATTCATGCATTTCATTAAGCCAAGACTTTGAGAAACATTTGCGGCATATCCCTTTCATCCATACTCCATAGTCAATCCATTATAAAATCTATAGGTTGATACTTTCAAATCTATCTCTAATCTATTTCTCCCTAGCTCTTTGTTCAAGTAATCTTCATGTCTCTTTTTGTTCAAATAACTGAGTATGACCTGACAATAGGTTGTATGTCTCACTATTGCCACTCTTAAGCCCTAACATCTCTTTTCCTTGTAGAAATTGAAACAATCTTTCTAAAAAAAAAAAAAAAAATCAGATTAAACCATGACTTTAAAATCTTAATATGGTTTCCCATTGCACATAGAATAAAATCCAAATTCCTTAATATGATCTATAATGTTTTGCATAATTAACCCCTCCTACTTCTCTGATCTCCCTTCATACTCCAGTCCACTTCAAATATCTTTCTACAGTTCTTTTAATAGACCAGATCATCTCCAAGGGAAGGAGAAAAACAATTTGGTAATATCAAAGTTGAAAGGTGACTCCTATTCTGGACAAGGAGACACAGACCCATTTTTCACTGTTTCTTCCCACTAGACAGTCTAAGCCCTGGAAATAATACAGTTGACCAGCAAAGGAGAACTTTGAAACGTGGTAAGAAGGCAAACTTGCATAGAGCCCCAGGGCTGGAGGAACAACATAACAGCAGAATATTGTGTGCCTCCCTCCTCTACAACAGAATTTGTATGTCACTCAGACCCAGTATTTTCAGAACCCCAACCCAGCAACAAAAGCCAGTGTAGTCAGGCTCCTTCCTTGCCCTGAATCACTGGGAGCACTTCTGACAATATCAGGCAAACCGAGGAGAACCAGCAAGAGAGGTCCTTTAGGAGCTCCACTAATAGGGCAGCCCTGGTGGCGCAGCAGTTTAGTGCTGCCTGCAGCCTGGGGTGTGATCCTGGAGACCCGGGATCGAGTCCCACGTCAGGCTCTCTGTGTGGTGCCTGCTTCTTCCTCTGCCTGTGTCTCTGCCTCTCTCTCTCTGTCTCTATGAATAAATAAAATAAAATCTTTAAAAAAAAAAAAAAAAAAAGGAGCTCCACTAATAATTAGTGGCTGAGGAACTGTGCTTCTTGCTTAGTGGTCCTAAGATTCTTTTTTCTCACAGAAAGTTACCAGAGCCAGGGGGGCTGGAAGAAGGATGCAGGCACAGAAAGCAGCACAGTCCAGGAGGAAGCTCCCCCTTCTCCTCAGCCAGAACCAGCCAGTGGGAGTCCCAGTAACAAAAGATAAATCAAGCAGTCTGCAACAATACTTGGAAAGCTCTAAAGATTCATCTGTCATCTAACAACAACCCAAAAAAGGTAACTAGGGTATGCATGCTAAATAGGATGACCTACTAAATAGCCTTCTAAAATGAAAACTTTAATTAGAACCCAAAAACTCCTGGGGTACCTGGGTGGCTCAATCGGGTAAGCATCTGCCTCTGGCTCAGGTTATGATCCCAGGGTCTGAGATCAAGGCCTGCATTGAGCTCCCTGCTCAGCGAGGTGTCTGCTTCTCCCTCTCCCTCTGCTTGCTGCTCCACCTACTTGTGTTCTCTCTCTCTATGTCAAATAAATAAATAAAATATTTAAAAAAAAAAGAACCCAGAAACTTCATAGCCCCTTACTCCATCTTCAAAGCAAGCAGCATAGCATCTTTAAGTCTCTGATTCTCTTACTTCTGCTCCCCTCAGCATAACTCGTTTTATGACTCTCTGCCTACCTCTGGTAAGAACCCTTGTAATTATATTGAGCCCACTCAGACAATACAGAATGATCTTTTCATCTCAAGATCCTTGATTTAATCCTATCTCCAAAGCCCCTTTTGTCATGTAAGGCAATATATTCATAGGTTATGAGGATTAAGACATGGATATCTTGGGGAGCAGTTGAAGGAAGCAGTTGATATGTTCCATATCAATAGATTGTGATAAGCCATATTTCTATATTGTAATAACCAAAATAACCACTATGAAAACTATACAAAGATACACTATAAGTAAATCAAGATGATATCCAAAAAAAGGGGAAAAATGTTCAAGTAATTTATTTTTTTATTTTTAATTTTTCTTTTATAAAGGTTTAATTTATTTATTAATGAGAGACACAGAGAGAGAGAGAGAGAGAGAGAGAGAGAGGCAGAGACACAGGCAGAGGGAGAAGCAGGCTCCATGCAGGGAGCCTGACATGGGACTCCATCCTGGGTCTCCGGGATCATACCCTGGGCTGAAGGCAGCGCTAAACCACTGAGCCACCAGGGCTGCCCAGTTCAAGTAATTTATAAGAAGGCAAAAGAGAAATAGAAGAACAAGAATAAGAGGGAGAGAAAACAACATTAAAATGGCAGATTTATGGACTATAATATCAAGATTACCTTATATGTAATTAAGATAATGAATTATATTCAATAAATGCATGAATCAGGGATCCCTGGGTGGCGCAGTGGTTTGGCGCCTGCCTTCGGCCCAGGGCGCGATCCTGGAGACCCGGGATCAAATCCCACGTCGGGCTCCCGGTGCATGGAACCTGCTTCTCCCTCTGCCTGTGTCTCTGCCTCTCTCTCTCTCTCTCTCTGTGTGACTATCATAAATAATAAATAAAAATTAAAAAAAAATAAATGCATGAATCAAAAGACAGTGATTGACAGAGTGGATTTTAAAAAAGGCCCAACACATGTGTTTATAAGGAACTTATTTCAAATTAAATGACATAAGTATATATAAAGTAAAAGGATAAAAAAGTTATACCATGCAAACATTAAATTTAAAAATTAGAAGAGACTATATTAATATTTGATAAAGTATAATTCAGAGCAAAGGAAATTACTAGAGACAAAGAAGGACATTACATAATGATACTAGTATCAATGCACCAGGAAGACATAGTAATCGTAAATGTGCACTCACCAAATAACAGAGCCTCAAAATGCATGAACTGAAAGCTAATAGAGCTGAATGGAGAAACAGACTATAATATAGTTGGGAACTTGAAACATTCTCCTTCCAGAAACCAATAGACTTATTAGGCAGAAAATCAGCAAAGATATAGGATTTCTAAACAACATAACCAACAAGAAAATTTAGCAGACATATGTAGAACATTCCACTTAACAATATCAGAATATATTTTTTTCAAACACCAGTGGAATGAATAGACACCAACTTAGACCATATCCTAGGTCACAAAACAAACACGAGGTTTAAAAAAAGAAAAGAATTGAAATTAAATGACATACTTCTTTTTTTTTTTTTTTAAACTCAATTTAACATAGTGTATTACTAGTTTCAGGGGTAGAATTTGGTGATTCATTACTAAATGAACCATAAATTGAAAAGAAGTCTCAAAGAAAATTTTTTTAAAAATATGTAGAGAATTCATTAAAAACAAAAATATATAGATCTATGGCATTGCTTATATTAGAAATAAAGAAAATTATTAAATTAATAATTTAAGTTCCTATCTAAAAATAATAAAATAAGGAGCAAGAAAATCTAAAACAAGCAGAAGGAAGAAAATAATAAAGACAACAAAAGAAAATATAACAAAATTAAAAATTGAAAATAATAAAATCAATGAAACAAAAATCCAGTTGCTCTTAAAATACAAAGAAAATCAATAAATCCTTCATAGGACTGAACAAAATAAAAAGAGATATGATACAAATCACCAATATCAAAATATCATTACAGATCCTGCAGTCACTGAAAAGATAATCAGGGAATACTATGAGTAACAATATGCTCATAAATTCAAAACTTTGAAGAAGTAGACCAATTTCTTAAAAAACAAAACTACCAAAATTCAATCAAGATGAAATAGATACCAAAAACAAAAACAGTAATAAAGAAGAGAGCTACAGACGAACAACTCTCTAGAACATAGATGCAAAAATCCTTGAAAAATAATAGCACCTAAGTCCAACAATGTATAAAATGTATACAGCAAGTTGGGAATATAATAGTATTACTTCAACTTAATAAAAGCATCTGCAAAAAACAAAACAAAACAAAAAAAAGAGGTTATATCAAATTTAATGATAAAAAATTGAATGCTTTTTCATTAAGATTAGGAGGAAAAAGCAAGAATGTCCATTCTCACCACTCGAACACAATGTAGTATTGGAAGGTCTAGTCAATGCAATAAGAGAAGAAAAAGAAAAGGCATACAGATGAGAAAGAAAGAGATTAAACTGTTTCTATTTGCAGATAACATGACAATTTATGTAGAAACTTCGAAGGCAGGGCACCTAGGTGGCACAGTCGGGTAGACATCTGACTCTTGGTTCCAGCTAAGACCATGATCTCAGGGTTGTGAGATCAAGCCCCATGTTGAGCTCTATGCTCAGTGGGAAGTCAGCTTGGAGTTTCTCTCTTCCTTTCTACTCTGCCCTCTGCTCTCTCTCTCTCTCTCAAATAAATAAATAAATAAATAATCGTTTTAAAAAGGGAAAAAAAGAAAATTCCAAAAAAACTATAAAAAGCCTCCTAGAACTAATAAATTACTACAAGTTTATGGCAATACAAAGTTAATCCCATTTCTATGTACTATCAATGAACATATAGACTACAATACCTATGAAAATCCCAGTAAGGATTTTTGTAGCCATGGACAAATCTAAAATTTTTTTTAAAGATTTTATTTATTTATTCATGAGAGACACACAGAGAAGAGAGAGAAGCAGAGATACAGGCAGAGGGAGAAGCAGGTTCCATGCAGGGAGCCTGACGTGGGACTCGATCCTGGGTCTCCAGGATCAGGCCCTGGGCTGAAGGCGGCACTAAACCACTGAGCCGCCCAGGCTGCTCTTATTCTAAAGTTTATATAAAAAGATATATGTCCAGGATGCCTGGGTGGCTTAGTTAAGCCTCCAACTCTTGATTTTGATGCAGGTCATGATCTCAGGGTTGTGAGATCCCATCCTGCAACAGGCTCCATGCTGAGTGTGGAGCCTCCTTGGGATTTTCTCTCTCCCTCTCCTTCTGTACCCCCTGACTCATGGTACTCTCTCTCTCCTCTTGAAAAAAAAAAAGTATAAGCCCTAGAAAAGTTAAGACAATCTGAAATCTTTGATAAAAACAAGAATAAATTGAGAGAAATTACACTACTCAACTGTAGTGAGCTGAATATTAGTCCTCCAAAATATATGTCACATTCTGGAACCTGAAAATAGTATCTTCTATGACAAAAGAGTGAATCTGAATATTACCTTATTTGGCAAAATATGTGATTAAATTAAAAACCTTGAGAGGAGTAGCTTATCCTAGATTATCTCGATGAATGCTAATTATGATCACATATCCTTACAAGAGAGAGAAAGCAGGAGTGTGGGGACAGACACATGGATAAGGCAACACAGAGGGCAAGGTGACATAAAGACAGAGGCAGAGATTAAAGAAATGCAGCCATAGTTCAAGAGAGCCAAGGACTGCTAATAGCCACCAGAAGCTGAAAGAGGCAAGGAAGATTTCTTCCCTAGAGCCTCCAGAGGAAGCACAACCCTGCCTACACCATGATTTCAGACTTCTGGCCTCCAGAACTGTGAGAGAACACATTTTTGTTGTTTTCAACCACCAAGTTTGTTACAGTGGCCCTACAAAATTAATATATATTAAAATTTATTATATAGATACACTAATTAAGACAGCATGATATTGGCAGAGAGAGACATAAATTAATGGAGCATAGAAAACCCAGAAATAGATCCATAGAAATATGTTTAATTGATTTTTGACAAAGGTACAAAAGCAATTCAATGGAGGAAGATAGTCTTCTAAAGAAATGGTGCTAGATCAATTAGACATCTTTTTTTTTAATTAGACATCTTTAGACAAAACAAAAACCTTGACCTAAACTGTATACCACAGATAAAATGAATTCAGTATGGATCATGGGCTTAAATATAAAGAGTAAACTATAAAACTTTTAGAAAAATAAGAGGAAACATGGGATAGGAATAGGCAAGGAATTTTTAGACTCAACACCAAAAATACAATCCATAAAAGTATTAATGGTAAATCTCATCAAAATTTAAAACATTTCATTATGATAACCTACATAAAGAGGATGAAAAGATAAGCTACAAACTGAGACAATATATCTGCAAACCATATAGTCAATAAAAAACTAGTATATTGAATATTTAAACAATTCTAAAAGTTCAATAATTTTTAAAATCCAATTAGAGGGCAGCCTGGGTGGCTCAGCAGTTTAGCACCGCCTTCAGCCCAGGGCCTGATACTGGAAACCAGGGATCAAGTCCCACATCAGGCTCCGTGCACAGAACCTGCTTTTCCCTCTGCCTGTGTCTCTGCCTCTCTCTCTCTCTCTCTCTCTGTCATAAATAAATAAAAAATCTTTAAAAAAATTTTTTTTAAATAAATAAAATTCAATTAGAAAACAGGCAAAAGTCATATAGATATTTAGCTGAAGGATATATAGATGAGAGGGATATATAGATGACAAATAAGCACATGAAAATATTTCAACATCATTAGCAATCAGATAAATACAAATTAAAACAAATGAGATATCACTACACATGTATCAGAAAGACCAAAAGGAAAAATAGTGATAGCATCAAATACTGCAGAGGATGAGGAGAAACTAGATGGTTCATATATTACTGGTGGAAATTTAAAATGATACAACCACTCTGGAACATGTTTGGGCAGTTTCCTATCGATATAAACATACAATTATCATATGACCCAGCAACTGAACTCTTGGGACTGCTATTCCAAAAAAATAAAACCTTGTATTACACAAAAACCAGTACATGAATTCTCATAGAAGCTTTATTCAAAATAGCCAAAAGCTACAAATAGCTGTCCACAGGTGAATGGTTAAACAAATTGTGAGACAAATCTCATGGAATATTGCCCAGAAAAAGAAAAAAAAGGAACAAATAATTGGCATACACAATGCCCTGTGATGAATCTCCAGGGCATTGTGTTAAGGTGAAAAAACCAATTCCCAAAAGTTAAATACTATATGATTCCATTTACGTAACATTTTGAAATGATAAATTTAGAAAGAAGAACATATTAGTGATTTCCAAGAGTTAGGGATGGGAGGGTAGGACCCAGGTGGCAAGAGGAGGTAGATATGGTAAAAGGGCAAAATTTGGAAACTCTCAAATGAAAAGATTTTACAATAGAAGAAGTTGTTGTTGTTATTGTTGTTGTTGTTAAAAAGCATGCTGGTGGTGCCTGGATGGCTCAGTTGGTTAAATGTCTGACTCTCGGTTTTGGCTCAGGTGATGATCTCATGGTCATGAGATAAAGCCCTGCATCAGCTCCGTGGTTGGTAAGGAATCTGCTTGAGATTCTCTTCTGCTGCTCCTCTTACCATTCATGTTTACACACACACTCTCTCTCTCCTGCCCCCAGAATAAATAAATAAATCTCTAAAAGAAAGCGTGAATAATTTAACTCTTCAATGAGTATTTTGAAGTCATTCGTCAATCTACATAGATAAAAAAAAAATCCACATAGATAAATTTTACTAGACTATGAGAGTAAGCTATTTTACATCAGTTAAATTCCTTCCAATATATGTGAGAAAATCTAAAATAAACAAGGTGAGGGATATTCTTCTGAAACTCTCATAGCATTTCCTATGTGAATATTAATAGTGTATATTCACTCTACTCTGTGATTTTTAAAAATTTATTTAGAATCAAATTCAATAAAATGTTTTTCATTTTTTTGCTCTTCCAGCCTACACAATTGTTCTTGCAGATCTTGTCCTCTGTTCTTTCAGAGGACACATACAGCTGTAAGGAACCTATTTTTCCTCACACTTGACCGGGGGAATATTTGTTCATGTATCCCTTTACATAATTCTGAAATTATTAAATGAACACCAATTTATCTGTGTCTTGAATTATATTGGTCTGAAAAAATATGTACTGCCTTTATTGACATCATTACTACAGATTTAATTAATCTGCCCCTATTGTCACAATTCTATATATAGATGAGTGCCAGTTTAGAAATTAATTTAGCCATGAATTCCTCTAAAATGGTAGCATTTTAAGTTTTTTATTAAATTAATTTTTCTCTATACAAAAGCAATAAAATTTCATTATACAAAACATTTATTTAATTTAAATAAAAAATTAAAATGCTGACTTTTGGAGAAGATGGCATTTTGGAGAAGATGGCACAGTAGGAGGATACTAAACTCACCTCATCCCACAGATACAACTAGATTAACATCCATATCAGTGTAAATAACCCAGAAAACAACCGGAAGACTGGCAGAACAGATTCTCCACAGCTACATGTAGAGAAAAGGCCACATGGAAGAAGGTAGGAAGGGCAGAGAAACAGTCAGGAACCAGAGACATGGGACTACATGCAAGAGAGAGGAACATGGAGGGCACAGAGAGAGGAGAGGAACAGATCCCACATATGGCACCCCAAGCATGGGGGACTCACACTGGGAAAACAAATCCACATAACATTTAGCTTTGAAAACCAGAAGGGCCTAATTTTGCAACTTCTTATAATCAGTAAGGCTTAACACATGGAACTTTGGGGATCCCTGGGTGGCGCAGCAGATTAGTGCCTGCCTTTGGCCCAGGGCGTGATCCTGGAGACCCGGGATCGAATCCCACGTCAGGCTCCCGGTGCATGGAACCTGCTTCTCCCTCTGCCTGTGTCTCTGCCTCTCTCTCTCTCTCTCTGTGACTATCATAATTAATTAATTAATTAATTAATTAATTAGTTAGTTAAACTCACACACATGGAACTTTAAAAATCAGTAGGCTCAAACCTGGGAAAACAAGGAAGGTTAGAGGAATCTGAGTCCCCACCTTAAAGAAACAGCACAACAAACAGCCCTGCTGGGATACAGCATAGAAGCAGTAATTTGAAAAACATCTGGGATATGTGAGAGGAAGGTTGATTCACTACTAATCTTAGACCTTGTGCTTGAGGGGCAGAGATCTTTTGGAGACTTTTCTAAGAACAAATGACTTAGCAGGCACTTTTTCCTCCCTCACTCCTTGGCCGAGCTATACAGACACCTACAGGAACCAGTGCAGCTCAAACATGCTCTACCTCCCTTCCCAAAAGCATGCCCCGCCCCCCATGTTCTCCTGTGCACATGACCCCCCCCCATCCCAGTCCAGGTGGTAGTTTCCTGGATGGCTCCCCTCTCACAGAAGACCCACAGACCTTGATGGCACCACATGCTTTCCCACCCACTCACCCTTAGCAGAAATCCATATAAAATGGTGTAGCAAGGCTGGCAGCATGCAAGTAGCCTCAAAAGAGTCAGCACCATTCCAAAGTGATTCTTGCCCCAGGGAAAGGGGATGATAACTACACATACCATATGACTATGGCACCAGCAGTGGCAGGAGGCAGGCAGCTGGTCTGACTGCAGACCCCAACAACCAACAAAAGCTTCTCAAGGGACAACACAAAGAAAGTGCCTTGCAGTTTGGTGCCACCAAAGCTCCAGCAAACACTTGGGTCTGACTCAACTCAAGGCTAAGGTGGTCCCAAACTGGCCCAATAACAATACAGGAACCAAACCCTGCCCACAACAGGCAAAGACAGCCATTACAGAAGACTAGACTGAATGCAAATATGCTTCAGCCACAAGAGTAGGCACATAAAACACTCATAAAAGACAACTCTAAAGTGCCAAGTTCTAGTAAATAGATGACAATGCACTGCAGGGCACTATAGGACCTTTTCTTCATAAGGCCACTACTTTCAAGAGCAGGAGACATAGCTGACTTTCCTAACATAGAAAAATAAAATTTGTCAAAACAAGAAGTCAGAGGAATATGTCCCAAATGAAAGAATAGGAAAAAAATCACATCAAGAGAAAATGAAATGGAGATAAGTAAAATGCCTGACAGAGAATTTAAAGAAATACTCATAAAGATACTCACAGGACTTGAAGAAAGAGTGGAGGACCTCAGTGAGACCTTCAACAACTAGATATAAAACATAAAAAGGAACCAATTAGAGATGAAGAACTCAATAATTGAAATGTAAAATACACTAGACAGAATACACTAGTAGACTAGAGCAGCCTAGAGGAAGCAGAAGAATGGGTCAGTGATCTAAAGGACAGACCAATGGAAAGCAATCAAACTAAACAAAAAGAGAATAAAGAATGATAAAAAAGGAAAATAGATTAAAGGATCTCAACAACACCATCAACCACATAACATTCTCATTATAGGGATCCCAGAAGGAAAAGAGAGAGAAAAGGGGGTAGAAAATGTATTCAAAGAAATAATAGCTGAAAACCCTGAATTTGGAGAAGGAAACAGAAATCTAGATCCAGGATGTATAGAGAGCTCCCAACAAAATCAACCCAAGAAGGTCGACACCAAAACACATAGTAATTAAAGTGGCAAAAAGTAGTGATAGAGAATTTTAAAAGCAGCAACAGAAAAGCAAGCAATTACATACAAGGGAAACCCCACAAGGCTATCAACAGATCTTTCAGGAGAAACTATGACAGACGAAAGAGAGTGGCATGACATATTCAAAGTGCTGAAATAAACAAAATAAAACAAAACAAAAAATCTGCAATCAAGAATATTCCATCCAGCAGGCTATCATTCAGAATAGAAGGAAAAGAATTTCTCACACAAAAGTTAAAGGAACCCATGACCATTAAACTAGGCCTATAAGAAATGTAAAAGAGGACTCTAAGTGGAAAAGAAAGACCATAAGAAGGAAAAAGAAAAGTAGGAAGCAAAAGAGCAGTAAAAAACAGCAGGTAGGTATCTGTAAATATCATTGAAGGGACTCACCAAATAAAAGGATGTAAAGTATGATGCCATATACATAAAATGTGGGGGAGAAGAGTAAAGAATGGTTTCAAATTGAAGTGACTAACAACTTAATATAGACCACTACATGTCTAAGATATATACAAACCTAATGGCAACCACAAATTAAAAATTGATAATATGTATGCAAAAATAAAGACAAAGGAATCCAAGTATATCACTAAAGAAAGCCAACTAACCATGAAAGAAGAGACTAAAGAGAGAAACAGAGAACTACAAAAACAATCATAAAACAAGTAACAAAATGGCAATAAGTATATACCTGTCAATAATCACTTTGAATGTAAATGGACTAAACATTCCAATCTAAAAATATAGGTTGATGGAATGGATTAAAAAAGAAAGACCTATCTATATGCTGCCTACAAGAGACTTACTTTAGACCTAAAGACACCTGCAGATTGAAAGTGAAGAGATGGAAAAGCATTTATCATGCAAATGGGAGTGAAAAGAAAGCCAGGGTAGCAATACTGATATTGGACAAAGTTGACTGTAAAACAAAGACTGTTAACAAGAGCCAAAGAAGGACACTATTTAATGATAAAGGGAACAATCCAACAAGAAGTTTTAACAGTTGTAAATATTTACGCACCCAATATGGGAGCATTCAAATACATAAAGCAGCTAAGAACAAACATAAGGAAAGTAATTGATGCTAACACAATAATAGTAGAGGAATTTAACACCCCACATACAACAATGGATAGATCATCCAAACAAAATCAACAAAGAAACAGTGTCTTGCTATGACACATTGGACCAGATGGATCTAATAGATATATTTAGAACATTCCATCCTAAAACTGCAGCATACACATTTTTTTTCAAGTGTGCATGAAACATACTCCAGAACAGATCCTATGTTAAGCCACAAAGCAAGTCTCAACAAATTCAAAAAGATCAAAGTCATATATGCATCTTTTTAAGACACATCACTATGAAACCAGAAATCAAGCACAAGAGAAAAATCTGGAAAGGACACAAATACATGGAATGAGGTAACCAAGAAATCGAAGAGGAAATTTAAAAATACATGGAAACAAATGCAAATGAAATTAAAAAGTCCAACATTTTTGGGGTGTAGCAAAAGCTGAACAAATGCAAATGAAATAAAAAAGTCCAACATTTTTGGGGTGTAGCAAAAGCTGTTCTAACAGGGGAGTTTGTAGCAATATAGACCTATTGCAAGAAGAAAAAAAAAATCAAATAAACAAGCTACCTTACACCAAAAGAAGCTAGAAAAAGAAAAATGAACAAAACCCCAAACCAGGAGAGGAAAGGAAAAGCAGAAAAGATTAGAGCAGAAATAAATAAAAACAAAAACCAACAGAACATATCAGTGAAACCAGGAGATATTTTGTTTTTTTTTTGTTTTTTTTTAAGATTTTTATTTATTCATGAGAGACAGAGACAGAGAGGCAGAGACACAGGTAGAGGGAGAAGCAGGCTCCATGCAGGGAGCCTGACATGGGACTTGATCCCGGGTCTCCAGGATCCCGCCCTGGGATGAAGGCAGTGATAAACCACCAAGCCACCCGGGCTGCCCAGGAGATGTTTTTTTTTTTTTTTTGAAAAGATGAATGAAATTGATAAACCTTTAGCTAGACTGATAAAAAAAAAGGGATGACTTGAATAAACAAAATCAGAAATGAAAGAGGATATATAACAACTACAGAAATACAAAAAATTATAAGAGAATATTATGAAAAATTATATTCCAACAAATTGGAAAATTTAGAAGAGATGGATAAATTCCTAGGAACATATAACCTACAAAAACTGAAATAGAAAGAAATAGAAAATTTGAAAACACCAATTACCACCACTAAAATTGAATTACTAATTAAAAGGAAAAAACCTCCCAACAAATAAAAGTACAGAAACAAGTGTCTTTCACGAGTGAATTCTTACCAAATATTTAAAGCAGAATACTTATTCTTTAAAAAAAAAAATACTCTTTTCAAACTATTCCAAAAATAGAAGAGGAGGAAAGCTTCTGAATCCATTCTATGAGGCCAGCATTACCCTGATACCAAAACCAGATAAAGACACCACATAAAAAAAGAGAACTACATGGGCATCTGGGTGGCTCAGTCAGTTGAGTGTCTGACTCAGCTTCAGCCCGGGTCATGATCTCAGGGGTCTTGGGATCAAGCCCCTCATTGCGCTCTCTGCACTCAATGGGAGGCTTGCTTTAGGATACTCTCTATCTATCTGTTGGCCCCCCCCACCACTTCTGCATGCACTTTCTCTAATAAATGGATAATTCTTTTTTAGGAAAGAGAACTACAGGCTAATATCTCTAATGAACATAGATGCAAAAATCCTCAACAAAATATTAGCAAACCAAATCCAACAACACATTCCAAAACCATTCACCATGATCAAGGGGGGTTTATTCCTGAAATGTAAGGGTTATTCAATATCCACAAATCAGTCAACATGATACATCACATCAGTAAGATAAAAGATAAGGACCAGATGATCAATTCAATAAATGCAGAAAAAGCATTTGACAAAGCACAACATCCATTTTTGACAAAAGCCCTCAACAAAGTAGGTTCAAAGGGAACCTCAACATGATATAGGACACATGTTTAATAATAATATTTAATTATTATTATTTAATTTTTATTTAATATTTAATTTTATTGATAACGTTTGGATATATATTGGGTATAGAGATAATTTTCTATTTTGTGCTGTCAAGTTTTCAAACCTCTCTTTTGATTTCTGTTTTAGATGAAGAAAGTTCTTCTTAATTTTTAAGTTATGTGAATAGCCTCCTATATAAAATCAGAAATTGTAAACTGCACTGAGATACCATATAAGCCCATCATTTTGCAGTTAAGGAAAGTTAGAATCTTAAGAGATTTTATTAATTTCTTATGACCACACCATTAATACCTTGTATTGCCAGCACTTAATCCAAGTCTTTTATTCCTTCAGCTATTAGAAAATTAAGCAGATGAATTATCTCTTTTCTTTCTGAAAGAATGTTAATGAGATGCACTGGCTGTCAGTAACTGAGGGAAAGTCTCCATGCTCATTTTCCATACTCTCTACTCCAATTCAGGCTATGTATGCTTTCCAATTCTCTGGATGGTACCTGATTCTTACAGATCTGAGGATGCCATGACACATCACATGGTAAAGAAAGATAGGGTCTTTGGATGCCACAGGGTTGTACTGATAGCTACAAATACGTGGATGCGAAATTCTATGAATGACCAATACACCTTTCTCAAGCTGGAAGGGAAAAAAAAGACAGCTTTACAGACGATCACCAGATATTTACCTTAATGTCTAATAGATTAAAGCAATAAAGGTAGAAAAAGCAAAGGATTGGTCAATAGAGAGAAGGGGAATATAATGGAAGAATCTCAGTAATTCTTAACGACTAGCAGAACTCTGAGTTTCCTTGGCCAACATATGCTCATTGGGTCTGGCAAATACTTCTCTTGGATTCCTAACCACTTCAATTCCTTAAATTTGGCCTACAGGGAAATGTTTCCAAGTCTTCATCCTTTCTATGAGGTTGACAATATTAAACATGCAATTCTATCCTTGGGATGCAAGGATTAACAGAGGCCAACCTTCCTCCATTGCTCTTGCGAACCAGCTACATGGTGAGTGCCAAGCAAAGACCATGTGATATTTTAAAGGCAAGACGGACATTAAAACCAAAAACAGTCCTATTTTTCAACTTGTACCTTTCCACCTACTCAGGCAACATTGGTGATTAAGATTTATTTGATGGGCATTGGAGCAACTCCTTCAGTGAAGGCTGAAGGAATGTGAAGAGAAAGGCAGCATGGCCAGTTACTGCTGAATCTTTTGCTCACTGAAATCATCTAATGAGGACCGTATTGCTGTTTCAGTGCTCTGCTGAGAAGGCAGCTCAAAAGGTCAGGGCAGAGCCACTTCCCGCTTATCAGAATTAGCAACCATTGTCCAAGAACTTGACTTTAAAGTGCTCGATTATCCAGCCAGAGAGGGAAATTCTCCAAGATTATAGAGAAGGAAAGTGTTTTTATGTGACCTGGTTAAAAACCGAGGCAGAATGAAAGGCAGACACAAGGAAGCAAAAGGGCTGACCTTGCAATGAGTTACTAGAAGGAAAGAAGGGGACATAACAAACAATATTTTTAGATGAAACAGAATAAATCAGAAACTTTCTTATTCATTTACTTTATTTGCTATTTATATGGGGTATTCTTAAACAGTTTAATCTCTGAACAAAACTAAAATTATTTTCGCTCCTCCCCTCCCCCACCAAATACATTGAAAAAAAATCCTTCTCTGAACCATGGTTGCACATCTAATTATAGCATACACTACTTAGTGCTGTGATAGTAACCATTTTAAGGAGATGAAGATTCTCTTTGCTCAGTAGGGGAGGGATGAAAAGGTCTGGTTTTTCAGGAAAATATAGATTGCCAAATGAATGTGACTTGAAATAAAATCAGCTTTAACTCTGCTGGAAACCAGCCCTATGACCTCTTGCTTCCCAGCCCTCCACCACCACACCCACAGGCCTCCATTTCATGTTTCACCCTGGCGGGTCCCCAGGATACCAAGGCTACAGATCTCCCTCCCATTAGCTGCTGGAATCCAGAATATCCATGGCAACCGGTCTCTAACCCCAGGGAGAAGGCAGCAGAATTGAAAGGCTCCATTCTGTTTCTACATCTACAGCTCAGTGAATTGACAGCTTGGTGGTTCCCTTAGTTCCATTAGATTAGGATGCACTTTCTCCTTTCCTTTGTGTCATCTTTTTACCTGTTTAGGTCTCAGCCAAGGTTAAGGAATTTTTCAAATGAGTATTTCCCCGCTCTTCAGCTACTTCTGCACATATCCAGAAGCATTATTCCTTAAACATCCTGGCACTGCAGCATTTTTCTAAATAAAACAAAACATAGTTCTGCTATTGGTCTTTTTACCTTCCTACAAAAACATCCCACATTTGGTGTGCATGTTGTGCAAATTACAATGGATATCTGATTTCAAACAAACCAAGTCCTTTGTGCTACAAGATCTTATAAAAACCAGCAGAGAGATAATAAATACATAGAATTTTATCATGAAATTAAGTTGTAGCATCAAATAACTATAATCATGTTTAAGTGATTGTTTGTGCCACAGATATTTAGACGGGGTAACAGATTGCACAGTGCTCTCACTGTTTGCTGATGGAGCCTGAATAACTAATTTGCACTCCATGCCCTGTGGAATGGCAGCTGAGTCCCCAGTGGATATGGGGAGAACTTAACAGAAGCAGACCATTTGGTCTGCAGAATCAAAACAAGGGAGAAATGTTATGTACGGTACATAATCTACAGTCATATGTTGCATCTATGGTTGCCTAATAATAGGATTATAATATAAGGTCAATCTGCCAGTTAGTGCTATTTGATCCTTTTGTGTAAAGTAGAGCCTTTAATAAAGTCAATAAGGGCTAGAGATTCTCCTCCCAGGGGAATGTATATATATATTCATAAAATGGAAAGTTATATGTGGCATCTCCGGTTGCTCAGTTTTGGCAGAAGACTTAAAGGATGAATATACAGTTGGGATCAAGGACCCCACATCCTAAATGTAGAGGTCCCTAAAACAGTACCTGCGGGTGCACCAAGACTCCTAAAGGGGTCCATGCCCAGAATTAATTTCAGAGATATACACTTTTTTTTTTCCCCACAGAATCCCTTTTTCCTCTTTTCACAAGGAGGGCAAATGTCTAACCCATCCCTAACTCAACTTTGGTGTATTGTCTGGGTTGTGAGCAACCCCATGATCCCAAAGAGACAATATATATATCCATGTGTATTAAGCTGTTGCTCATCAAGCCCCAGGTTTGAGTCTCGTGGCATATTTTATACAATTTCAAGAATAAAAGGATGACAAATTCCAAGTTTACTGATAACAGATTAATATTATATTTTTGAGTAAAAGGAATATACAGATAGACTACTATATTTACTTGAGCACTTATTTAGATTCAGAGAATTTTAACTTTTATTCCAAAATTATTGAGTACTCTATCTACTTGACTTTTACTGCTTACTGTCATTCATTAACCTCATCTCTCATCTGTAACTCTTTGCTACCATGTAATTCTTTTATTTGGATTTACTTAATGGGAAGGCATTATAGATTTCCCTGTAAATAATGCCATTAAGGGTTGTAATGAATCTTTCGTAACTGCACACTTACTCATGGTCCAATACTCTCTTTTACTGTCTGCTGATTTCCAACAAATCTTCACTTTCCCTCAATACTGGAAGAAGAAATAGGAGGAGAGAAAAAGGGAGAGGAGGAAAAGAAGAAAGGTCTCATTTCTCCTTAGAAAGCACATTTCTGATAAAAGTTTACTTTCATGGTTAGGATGTATTTTTCAAAATGCATAGTACTTGTTATGCTTTGATCAACTGAGTATTAATAGTTGTTATGATTATACACTTTAGAAGAAATTTCCTAAATAGCACCTTATGATTCCAGGAAATGAAAAACAAATGAGTATTTTTATTGAAGAGAAGTATGACACGATTAAGACTGGAAAGTCCAAAACTTATTTATATGGGGAAAAATCCTTTGGATGAAGTAAAATGGAAAAAAAAAGGGTTCAGAAGGATAAAAGAACAATGTACTATCTTGTATTATTCAAAGAAGTTATTCATTTTCTTGTGGAAGTAATGGTAGGTCACGATGATTTATTTAAAAGAAGGCAGTAGGAATCAAATTACTATGGTATTTAAGTTCCATTAGGTACATCTAAAAGAATAATGTACTATTTTTATTTTAAGATATTGACATTTACAATAAGCAAAAAATCACATCCTTTGGTACTATTTAAATTTATGATTAAAAATCCTAGATATCAACATAAAATGTATAAGGAATACACAATTCAACTTTCAAACTAATTTTAAGTGATCTGCAAATCAGAGAGTTGGAAGATCAGTGCCCTAAGAGGTGTGAACAGTTCTGCCAGTGTCTGCCCATGAGCAACTGCCCGGCTAAGAGAAAGTGGAGAGACTGAGTGAGGTTTTCTTTGGAGACATTTCAATATGAAGTGCTTCTTTCTCCTAACTCTCCATGGGGGACAGTAGAAGATTCTCTTTCCTCACTCGACCAAGTAAGCCATTGTGGCTCCAACTGTAACAGAGAGATGAGAAAGGGCAGTGTGAAGAATTGGTCACAGTTTCAGAATTTGGCAAGGCAAGGTTGAGCAAATTCTCTACCAGACAGATGTGCACCTCATAGGAGAGGGTAGCAGTGGGTCATCCTGAGAAACTCTCTCCAGAAACTCTGAACAAGCAACACAGGGCTGCAGAAAATCTAAGAACCAGAGGCTGTGGGGGCTGGGTTTGAGGGTGATGTGGCCACCAGGGCAGGTAAGCCTGAAGTGAAGGGAAATGCAGCTTGGCAATTCCCAGTCATTAGAAGGTCTCTAAAAACACACAAGAGATCCCTATGAGAAACAGTCAACTTTGGTATCTCTCATAATCAGAGAGCATCATCGTCAATAAAAAATGAGCTGGTGAGGAGGAGGAGGAAGGGGAGGGGGAGGATGAGGAGGAAGAGGAGGAGGAGGAGGAGAAGAAGGAGGAGGAGGAAGAGGAGGAGGAGGAGGAGGAGGAGAAGAAGGAGGAGGAGGAGGAAGAACGAATGAACGAACCAGAGTAAAGTCTCTTCTTTTTGTCTTACCTGTTTCCTCCCTGGAGGGTCTTCAAAATAGCTGGCTAATGAATGAAAAATAGAGAAGAAACTATTCTTTCCTTTTAGGAAGATCCCAAGAGTTATTAAAAGATTCAATAAAGATATTCAATAAAATATTCCAATCTTTTATTCCCATACTTTTCTTCAATGAAAATACGTATTTCAATTTCAATTTTCCATTTCCTGTGATCATAAGGTATTATGTCTTTAGAAAATTTCTTCTGAAGTGTGTTACCATAAATCTATTAATATTCACTTGATCAAAACATAACCAACAATTATGGGTGGAGAAAAACAAACTGAATTGGAGTTTGGTGTTATATGATTAATAAATAGGACTGAACATTTTATTATCTAAATACAACCAGGAAAATCTTGAGTCCTGCTCAAAGTTTCTTCCAGTGAGTGGGGTATAACAAGAAGAAATAGCAGAAATGAATGGGATAGTGGTGAGAAGCTTTCAGCTCCCACTCTACTGAGTCCACCTTGTTCAATAAACTACTATGCGCTTCCATCAATCAGGAAAAGACTACACATACATCCAAATTCCCTCTTCAGAAGCAGGCAAGGAAGGAAGCTTGAAAGGGAAGACACATCATTGAAAGAAAGACTGAGGTGATGTAATATTCATCTGAAACAGACATTAGAACTTGAAAACAAAGAGTTCATTTAATTGGCTAGTGTTTCTCCCTACCAATACCAGGACTGAGGAAAAGAAAATTGAGCACAAATGTATCAGTTACTATAAACAAGGAAAGCTATACTTTTGTGCATGTGGGCTTTACTTCTAATTTATTACAAGCATGTGGAGCATGGTTGAAAAATTGGAAATGGGGGGCAGCCTGGGGGGCTCAGCAGTTTAGCACCGGCTTCAGCCCAGGGCGTGATCCTGGAGACCTGGGATCGAGTCCCACGTCGGGCTCCTTGCATGGAGCCTGCTTCTTCCTCTGCCTGTTTCTCTGCCTCTGTGTGTGTGTGTGTATGTGTGTGTGTGTGTGTGTGTGTCTTTCATGAATGAATAAATAAATAAATCTTTTTTTAAAAAGGAAAGAAAAATTGGAAATAGGTAAGATCGTTGAGAGATGTGTAAAGTGAGAAAGGAATGCACAGGAGACAAAACAGAACCAATGTCTAAGGGATTGCCCAAGGGAAAGAGCCCACAAGCTCACAAGTGAGAATAAGCAATCAGAAATAGGAGAAAAGCAGGAGAGTAAAATCATGGGTGCCAAGGAAAGAATTTCTAAAAGGGAATCAATCGTCTATGTTCTCAAATGCTGGCAAAAGTCAAGTATTATAGGAACTAAAAAAAGGCCTTTGGGTTTGGCAACAAGAAAATAGTCAGTGGCCTTGGCAAGAGCAGTTTGATTGCGGTGGCAAAAGCAGACACTAGACTGAGGAGATTCATTTAAGAGAAAAAAATATCTAGTAATAGAGATGCTTGAATGCAGACAACTCTTTCAAAAAGTCTGACAAAAAAGAGCATGTGGTAGATTGCATTTTAAATTTTTCACTTCCCTTACTAATCCCTAACACTGAGCCTAGTTATGTAGCTGGCTTTGGGCAGTGGAAGAGTGAGTAGAATAGAGAAATAATACTTGGAAAAGGAAATTTTGCCCAAGAAGATTTTTTTCTTAAGATGGGAAAAAAGGCATATTTAAATGCTTATAGGAAAGAGCCAGTATAAAGAAAAAGCTTAAAGATACAGAAGAAAGGATCATCAATGAGGCAAGAATTCTGAGAAGGAAGAAAGGGACTGACCTCTAAAACAAATAAAGACAACTTGCCTATTGGATGAAGGCCACCTCTCCCATTAACTAGATTTAAGGAGGAAAGGATGGATGTGAAAAAAGTGTGTAGCTAAGAGATGGCAGAGAATCAAGATGGCATTTAATTGCTCTGTGGAATGGGAAGTGAAGTCACTCAGGGAGGCCCACGGGAAGGAAAGACAGGGAAGGAGGGGGAACAGGAAAGTGGTGTTTGGGATCATGGGAGACTTTTTTTTTTTTCTTTTTAAGATACTCTAGAGAACCAAAGAGAGCAAGTCATAGAAAAGACAGGAAGCAGTTCCAGGACCAAATTAAGGCTGGTAACTGTTTTATGGTAACAGTATTCACAACTGTGTGATTTTTCCCCCCAGCTCCACTCAAGGCAACAGACTGAGAAGTGAAGGACAAGTTGGGCTCCAATAGGGGCACAGGATGAAGGGTTAATGGGGTCGGGCTGGGGGGGACTCAGGATATCGAGGATAGTGGCAAGAAGTACTAAATCCAGTTTAGCTTAAATGTCACATTTTTGCACTTGCTTTTTAGTTTTTCTATTATACTGGCTGCCTCAGTGTGCATTATACACTTCTTCCTTTCTTACAGCAAATATGGGATTATTACAATTACTTTACATGCATAAGGAAATGGAAACTCAGAGACACTACATAATTTGACCAAGATCATCCAGCTAGCAAGTGTCAAAGTTGGAATCAAAATCAATGTTCTCTGACTCCAAGTTCAATAGACTTTTTACCACACATCATTGTTGCTTCTTTTTCTCTTCTTTTATTACTTCCCTCCTACCTGCCTTCCTTCCTTCCCTCTTTTCTTCCTTCCCTCATTCCTTCTTTCGTTCTAAGCCTCCATAAAACCCCTCAGTTTAAGACTAAAATTGCCTGTAGGAAATTTTAGTAGGAAGTCCAAGTTGCTAATGAAAATGTCAAGCTTCCAGCTGGGATTTGTAATTTCTTCTCTAACTGTATGAAGCTAACCAATAAAGCCTCTAGCCATACAGGCTGTGGAAACAGAAGCCTAGTTGACATCCTACTCCCTTCCCTTCCTCTTACCCCTTTTTCTTACACTTGTAAGTTTCCTTGCTGAACAAACAATGAACTGAGGAAACCCTGAACAAGAGGAAACAATGAACTGAGACCTTAGACCACTTTGAGCTACCAGAAATATACTTCAAGGAAGCTGACTCAGAATATCCTAGTTTTTACTCCTCCCTGAAATGTGAAGGTGATGTTTACATCTCCTGCAGCCAACCTGGACTCCAAAGTAAACTCAAGGGTGAAAGCCACTTCTTAAATATGGCAGTGCCAAAAGAAGTCAGTCCCAGGGGTTTCCAAAATTGCCTGCTTCAGGATTTTTTTCTGCAAGAGAAAGAAACCCTTGTGTCTTGAATCCACTGTATTTCAAGTCTCTACTTCTTGCAGTTGAGCACAAATCTTTAGTGGTAAGGAATACAGATGAATTCAGCGGCAGATTTCCATTTCATTAATACTAAACAGATCTCGTTTATAGCTAAGATATTTTATGAATGATTCACATTAAAAAAAAAAAAAAACAAATATAGAGCAAAAACCAACCAAGGCATAGCCACAGGAGAAAATACTTTCTGTTCATTTTATCCAATACTATGCTCTCCACACAAATACTAACACTGCTTTGGCTTTTTCTTTCCTACTCTTTCTCACAGCCTCAAAATGATAAAAATCAAAGTTTCTAAAGCTCATACTGAAATTTGATAGTCTCTTCATTTATCAGAATTTAGGATTACAATTCAATACCCAAAGTAAATTGAGATGGAAAATATTTCTCTACAAAGATTAACCATCCTTTCAGTTGATTCCAAACTTGTTTCATTTTTTTTTAAGATTTCTTATTTTTAAGTAACTCTACACACAGTGTGAGGCTTGAACTCACAGCCCCAAGATCTAGAGTCACATGCTTCATTGACTGAGCCAGACAGTTGCCCCATGTTTCATTCTTGAATAAGGCACTCAAATCAGTTGTTTATCCTCAGGACAATGGATAAAGTAAGTATATTTTCAGGTCCAAAGTTCCAGTTATAAGATAAACAAATCCTAGAGATATATTATACAGCATGATGACTACAATGCATTGTGTATTTGAAAGTTGCTAAGAAAGTAGATCTTGAAAGTTCTTATCATGAGAAAAAAATATAACCATGTATGGTAATGGACATTAACTAAACTCATTGTGGTGATTATTTCCCAATATATACACATATCAAATCATTATGTTGTATACCTAAAACTAACACAATCTTACATGTCAATTATATTGCAATAAAAAAGAGGAAGTATGTTTTCCAAGTTACAGATGGTGCTGTCATGAATATCAGCATTTAAAAAAAATTTACTAAGTTCAAGAGATTTTTCTCTAGGCTACCTAGTAATTTACCATTGGAACAAAAAGTGCAGGTGTTAAATGATGGACTTCCTATAGCATACCTGTGTCAGGGCTCTCCTAGACATAATCTCCAAGTAATGAACAAGCATAGCATAACATTTGCATAATCTGATTCCAATATAAACCACACTAGCCTCTCGCTTTTCCTGCATACCCAGGATGGTACAGAGTATCATTCTTTAGATGACTCTATTTTTTCCCCTCTAGCCAAATGTAGGAGACATGAAGGAGAGAAAAGCATGCCAAGTTCTGGCAGCCCATACAACAGCTAGAAAGTCCTCACTGAGGACATACCCTTCTTCCCCTACAGTGTACCAGATTACACTCAGGAATAGCAGAGCCTTTCACTGCTGGGCCACCACAGCTACTCTCCAAACATCCTCCTGCCTAAGAGCTCTCACATTGACCACTTACCTATCACCTCCCTTCCATTGACAATATTCCAGTCTTCAAGCCTAAATGTCTGCAGGCCCCCCGCCCCTCCATCTGATTGCTAAGATACCATGCTCATAAGCCATTCCTCTGGGTGTCAACATGAAAAAGATCCCTACTGTTTAAGTCCAAACACCTTAATCTACCATTAAAGACTCTTCATGGTGTGATACTCATGTCTCCAAATTTACCTCCTCTCAACTCTCCTAAATTTGCTAGGTTTGGTCAAATTAATCACTTTCCTCCAAAACTATTTCTACCTCTGTGATTCAAGTCATGATATCCCCCTGCCTGGAAATCCCCTGATCTTTCTTTTTACTTACTTACTATATTGAAAATATTTGCTATACTGGGAAGTACTACATAAATGAAAGAAAGATTTTACTTTGTTTTGTTTGAGATGTAATGCAGTCTAGTGGGGAAGTATGAAACTTTCCAATCTACCACAGTGGAGTATATCTGCTCTAATTGCTTGTTTAATTGCCTGACTGCTCAACTAGGCTGCAATCTCCAGCCTCATTGAGGGCAGGGATTGTGATTACCTATTTATTGTTGAGTTCCTATTACCTGACAGACTGCTTGACATATTTGGTGAATGAATAAATGCTAAATGTCTAGAACAGCTTTGTAAGTTGCAGAAGTAGAATTCAACCTGATTCTTTGACATAGTTGCCTTGGGTCTGTTTATCCACAAAATAACAAATTGTTTTAAGACAAGGAACATAACTTCTGCATCCAATCTGTACTTTTTCTAAGATTTCCTCATAATATAGCAAAATATCTTTCTTTTCCAAATGAATGATGGCAATGCAGAATACAATATTGAGGCTATAAAACATTTAATAAGCCATTGTGTACACTAGGCACTAAATAATATTGGGGGAAGTAATGAAGAAGAGGAAGGAACAAATGAAAATAGGAAGACAAGATAAATTAAGACAAAAGGAAAAAGATGTAACCGACACTACTGGTTGTTTCTGATATCTATTCTTCCATAATTATAAAATTTTTAGTGGGTATGTGGCTGGCTATGGTAAAGGTTGGTTTTCTAGCTACATTCAAGCTAGATATAACTATGTGTTTAAGTTGTGGCTGATGTGAAAGACAAGTTTTACAAACCAGCTCCCTGGATCATTCCTCCAAGGAACACGTGGATTATATCTTTTGCTAATCCTCTTTATCCCTGCCTTCATCCTGCTGCATGGGAGATGGAGTCATCATCTCAGACTACATCCTACCAATGACAGAGGGGAACTGGAAAGAGACTGGATGCCTGAGAACTTTGTGAAGCAATGCCACCTATCATAACCAGATCACTTACTACCAGCCTTTTGCATGAGAGAAAAATAAACTTCTACCTTATTTGAGAGTCACACTTAAACCTATGTCCTAACTCACAGAATTAAGAAGAAAGAGCTAGGAGCAAATGTAAATGAAAAAAAAAAAAAAATAGGCAGCAACGAAAACACAATCCCTACCTTCATGAGATCCCTTCCCTCTAGACATGTAGTCTAGAGGTAGAATCCACAACTCCTGTTTTATGGGAACAGTATGAGGTCAAAAAAATGGAGTAGCTACAGAATACTTGCTTCCTTACTTCCTTGCTTCCTTTCTCAAAATCAGCCATAGTAAAGCTCTTCTAGAGGAAGGGAATTATTAAACTGCCATTATCAAAAACTATGAGAAGTAATGGGGAAACTGAAAATTGACTTAAAACAGTAAAGGAGGAGTAGGTGATCAGAGAATAAGTTGAGGAAAGCTCTTAAAATCTGTTTTTATCTCTCCCAAGCCTTGCCCAGGGACAGTCTTTGCCTCGTGGTTTACTGATGTGAACCCAATCCTAGCATCATGGGTTAACATCAGCTTAAAGCCAATGCTTTATGTGCCTAGCATGAAATGAAATTAAGTGGGAACTAACCAGCTGTTCTGGAGCCTTTACCCCTCAATCCTTCCCTGTCTAGGGCACCAAACTGTCTTCTCCCAATGTTACTTCTCCCTGAGTGTTTACTGATGAAAACTGAGACTGTTAGGTAAAATGCCATCAATGATAGCTATGTGGAATCTAAGGCAAGGGTAAGAGCTCAAAAGGCAAAATACCTAGACATCTGAGGGGCACAATTATTATAAAGACAAAAAAAGAACAATATTTGAAGTAGAACTGTTGGAATGACAAAGGATTTAAAATAAGCAAGGCTTTAAATATCTTTGAGAAGTTATTAGTAACGCAAAACATCAATAGAAAGTCATATGAAAAGGAGCCCACTGGAAATATTATGAATGGCAAATATAACAGCTGGAATTTTTAAATAGAGCAATGGGATAAACAGTAGGATGCAAACAGAGCAGAAATTTGTGAGCTGGAAGATCAAACTGAGAAACTCTCTCAGAAAGGAAAAGATTAGAAAATATGTGCCAAAAGAAAGCTGGATCAACATCTTAATATCTAAGAGAATGTTTGTTTAATGTTATGCAGAAATACAACCCAAAGCCAGGACACAGATCTATCGGACCACCAAATCTATTCTCTGAACTTCTGTATTAAGCTCCTTTGCATAAAATTTCCAAAAGTAGGCAAAGATGAGAGAAGAATAAATATAGCTCTTACAGGTATGCCCCATTACTTCTACACATTCAGGCAAAATCTCAAGGTATAGTTAGATATTAGGACATTTATGCAGGGACTAGTTGTCAATATGAATTCCTATGTGATTTTTGGATCATTCTACCAAAAAATCCACTTTGGCAATGTCTCAGAAATTAGGCAATGGTCTCTTAGCTCTCTATCAGATGAGATTAAAGAAGGGTGAGAGAGTATTTTATCCCTCTGTAGCTCTTGTGCATACATATATACCCTCACAGGAGAATGCTAGACACTACAATTTATGCAAGAATGGACAGTGTCCTATCCAAGAACAAGGACAATGCCTAGCTCATAGAAACTTGGTCAATACTGTGAGTTAAATTCAATCACAATACATACAAAGGGGTCATTATGTCACAAAGCATTGCCGGAATGTGAAATATACCTCTCAATAGAAAAAAATTTTAAGTATAGAAAAAGATAAATCGACTCAAATATTAATAAAACAAGAACTGCTGGGGCACCTGGGTAGTGCAGCTGGTTAAGCATCTGATATTCTTGGTTTTAGCTCAGGTCATGATCTCTGTGTTGTGAGACTGAGCCCCATATCAGGCTCCATGCTCAGCATGAAGTCAGCCTGGGAGTCTCTCTACCTCTCTCTCTGCCCCTCACACTCATGCTCTCTCTCGTGCTCTCTCTCTCTAAAATAAATAAATCTAAAAAAAATAAAATGAGAAAAAAAATTTAAAAAACAAGAACTGTTACAGCAATATGATAAATATATCTGACATAGGACTATGAACACAGAAGATACAACTTGATTAAAAGTATAATTGTAGACTACTGCATGGTTTTCTTGATAATTCATCTGAAACATTTTTTTCAAGTTGAACCAAAAATTAAACTTAGCTATAAAGAAATCAACAAACATTGTTGGAGCTTCAACTTTCAATATACTGTAATTTTTAGGCCTCAGAAACTTGACAAAATATTTTGCTCACTTTTCAAATAATTGGTCAAATAGTAGCTGAGGAAAATTCATTTTTAAAAAATCATCACTTAAAGTATATGACATCCACAAAAGTTTCAATGGCTGGACATCTGTTTTCAAAAATATCAAAAGTTGATTCAATCTTCTAAATATACCTGCAACTTGGTCACAGTTAATAGAAACATTTGTATGACAGGTTTGGGGGTCTTTTTCTACCTTGGCAATAATTTTCTGTATTTTCCCCTACTGTCATAAAGCAATTTGTGTCTGAAAAGGAGCTTCTCCTGCATAGAACTCGGTTTCTCCTTCCATCTGAATCTGCAGTGAAGTCATCATAATCTTATTTTTACAATGCCACAGTTTGTTGCCATGAAAATGATTGCAATGTCATAAATTCAGCATTTCAACTTTACAGGAGGATCAAGAAGGAAAAGATGACGAGGTTGTTTGAAAGGAATGGTACAGGTACTTCTGGTAATTAGCTGGAGGAACATGGAAATAGTAAAATGCACAGGGAGAAAAAAAAATGGTTATATGGATCCAAGTCCTTTCACTTAAACCACAAAACTGCCTCACATGCTACCCATGAAAGTTTCAACATATGGCCCCGTTTACCATTAATTATTGTGTGCCCATGGCAAAACCAGTGCATTTCCATGCCCTTCATAAGCTTAAGCATCTGTTCCTTGAATTAACACCAATACTATGGACGAGAGTTTGAATTTGTAAGATCCAGTCACTAAACTTTTGAGAAGAGAAACACTTGAAATGTTACATTTAGAGTTTTTTTCCTACCTAATTAGAGTATTTTTAACCTTAGTTTTATGTTGTTGTTTTTTAGATTTTATTTATTTATTCATGAGAGACACAGAGAGGCAGAGACATAGGCAGAGAGAGAAACAGGCTCCATGAAGGGAGCCCGATGTGGGACTCGATCCCAGGTCTCCAGGATCATGCCCAAAGGCAGGCGCCAAACCACAGAGCCACGCAGGCGTCCCTAACCTTAGGTTTTGCACAGATTTTATATTACTTTCAGGAAATAAATGGAAGATAATTTGTGATTCAATTTAAAAATTAAATTTTGAAGATCAAAAGAAAAGCATTACTTCCAGATTCAGGAGTCCACAAAAGCAATCATTCTGCATTTAGCTCTCTCTGGGTGTACGGCACCAGGTCCTCCATATTTGATATTATCATTTTGATTCTTATCTTCTCTGCGTAGAATGTTCTTCACAGGGATAATGGGAGAAAGTTAACCTCAGTACCTGGCACATAATACGTGCCCAAGAACTATATATAAGTGCCTGACTGATACCTGATCTTCAGTCTAGTGCTCCTTTGATTGTATGACACATTCTAGTTTTTGATGTGCTTTATAACAGCTTCATTGTCTATTCCAGTTTGGCTTTCAATCTTAATGTAAGTAACATCTTGAACTTCTATGACTACACTTCCTTATTTTTTCTCTTTTGTCTCTGGTCATGTCTTTTCTTTTCAGATCCATCATTTCCTACTTGACCATTAAATACTGGGGTTCCTAAAGGCTCTTCAATGTTTATCAAGGTCCTCATCTCTACTCTAGACAACCTCCTGACCCCAGTCTCATTCAGATCCACAGCTTCAGATACCATCTCTCTCTATATATACTGATTACTCAGGAATGTATTTCCTAACCTAGACCTCTCCTTTGATCTCATGCTTCATCCTGTATGCCATGCCCATTAGGATTATTCAAATGTACCTCAAATTCAATTTTTCAAAACCAAGTTTGGCTTCTTCCTTCACTAAACTTGGCCCTTTTCTAGAGGTCTCCATGTCAGCAAATGGCACTGTTGTACAAGCCAAAAACCTTGAGCCCTTTTTTATACTACACACCATATTGTACCTATATTCAATATCTGTCAATTTTACCTCCCAAATGGCTATCGAATCCATCTGTTTGGTGGCCTTACCTTGCACACCACCTCAGCTTATATTGGCACCACTGCAGTAGT